>NW_025763370.1:7248584-7860730 GCF_016097325.1 Aspergillus melleus | reverse complement strand
ACCCTAACCCTAATGTAAACCCTAATGTAAACCCTAATGTAAACCCTAATGTAAACCCTAATGTAAACCCTAATGTAAACCCTAATGTAAACCCTAATGTAAACCCTAATGTAAACCCTAATGTAACCCTAATGTAAACCCTAATGTAAACCCTAATGACGGCTGGCGGCCGTGCGGGAAGCGGATGTGAATGTAGTGTGAGCCGGCTCGTGAGGGGAATAGCTGCTGGTACGATACCAGCTCATATGACTGCTGCAGCTCGGCCTGGCGCTCGGCGCGCTGAGACAGCCGTACGCGGCCTCGCTCGGGATACTGGGACCATTGGTGGGCCGTCTGCCAATGCTTCTGCATGGATTTCATGTTTGCAACAAGATAGTGGCATGTCGCCGGCTCCCGGCGGCAGAGCATCCCACGCGAATAACAGGGAATGGTCGGCAGCGGCTCATCCAGTACATGGGGGATTGAAACCGTCTGATCTTGATGAGCGATATCAGTCCACTGCCTGATCGTCTGCAAGATAGAATGGACCGTTTGATGGTCGAGCTGATGCTGTCGTTTTAGATGTCGCTCTGCCTCTACCGGCCACACCCCGTACTGGCACTGGCGGCAGATGATTACCCGCAGAGATGGGATGCGTTCGAACAGCTGATCAGCCATGTTGGGTTAATCTCGCGTTGTTATGATAGGAGGGGAGAGGGGGACGGTAAAGGATTGAGACGATAAACGAAGAAGAAGAAGACATCCTCTGGCAGTTATCTTATTTAACGGTTGTCGTGGTAGCGACAGTGGTAGGACAGGTCACATTTCAGGGGAAGGGACGAGAGATATAAAAGACGATAATATATATATATTATCGATCGCTTACTCGCTCGAGACCGAATCCCATCAAAAATTCCACCTGAGACCCATCCACTGCGAATCGCTCTACCTCATTCAAATCAAGGGCGATCGGCTCCAGACTTGATCTATAAAAAATTCAGTGGCCATAAGACCGGCAGGCCCAGTCTCAGGACGCTCCGACCCCGGGAGGTCCAAAAGTACCGGATGGCAGGGGGAAATCCGCCGGACGTCCCCCCCAGACCCTAGCGCTCTACGGATCCGCGCAACCCGATATCCGCCGGACGTCCGGCGCCCGGCCCCCCCTGGGGTAGGGCCTTCAGCTCGTCATCTGCGCTTTGTAATGCCCACGGGATCGCGGTCTGCTTATTCTGCCACATTTGCACGATCTGCAGCGCCGCGGGATCCAGCCACAGCGCCTTCTCCACCACGAAGAACCGCGCGAGCTTGATCACCTGGAAGAAGATCGAGAAATAGCTTTCAAGATCCCGCCAGCCCTCTGTCTCGCGGCCAAGCACCGTCATCATGCAGACCAGCGCGCTCTCGTACTCGTGGCTGCGGTACCGCTGATTGAGCAGCTCAACGCAGAACTCCAGACACACCCGCTTCCGCCGCTTCAGCAGCCATGGCTGCAGCGTCTCGTCAACTGCCTGCAGCTCCGGCTGCGACTCGGGATGTTCGATCAACTGTCATAGCCGCGTCCACCGGGCCCGCTGCCGCGCGGTGAACTGGTAGGGGGGGTTGGCCCAGTCGTGCGGGTGCTGGATCCGCGCGAAGAAGCCCAAAATCTGTTGCTACAGCTGCACGTGTTTCTGCACGCTCGCCTTGTCCATATACGTTTACAACGACTGATACGGTAGCTCGCCCGCCTGCGTGCATACTGCCTCCATACGGATCGCCTGCCCGCACCGCTGCACCGTTCGCTGACTCTTCCGGATCAACTGATCTACCGTGTGGAACAACACCCGCACCCTTTGCTCGACCGGGTCGACCGGGTCGGAATCGGGATCGAGAGCCTCGACGCTGCGGAGCAGGTCCTCCGGGGAGATTTCTCGCAGATACTCGGTCCATCGGATCACACGCAGTCATGAGTTCGCATTGTGCAGCTGGGCTGTCTCCACCGAGGCCTCCGCGCGCGTGGTCTCCGTCTGTTTCCAGATCTGTATTATCGCATTCATCGCCTGCTGCGCCTGGTTCGGGGGCGGTAGTGGCAGCTGGCGGCCGTACGGGAAACGGATGTGAATGTAATGAGAGCCGGTCCGCGATGGAAACAGCTGCTGATACGAGACCAGCTTGTATGACCGCTGCAGTTCGGTCTCGCGTGCGGCCCGCTGCGACTGGGGCACGTGGCTCTCTATCAGTATTTTAGGATACTATATCAGTTGCTAGAGATTCTTCTATTTAATTCGCTGTCGGGTAACTACGTTTTATATCGGATAGATTAATATAGATTCTCTAATATCTATATTTATATATCCATATATATCTTTTAAGTAAAATTATGTATACTATTATTTGCTTTTTTGAAATCTAAAAAACTAATTAATTAAAAAGACTTAGAATAAACTGTAGAATACAGTATACTATAAATAAAAATCTATCTATCTAATCTTTCTTCATCTCAATCGAAATACATGCCTGTTTTGTTCGTATATTCTCTAATCGATCTTTTGCAGCCCGTTTTCGCGGCTCGAGATAGTCTTTAAAGCCAAGAAATTTATGCCATTCCCGGCTAGCTGCCCGATACTGCCGCCGTCGCGCCTCTATATGGCCCGGAGCTTCCTAAAGCCCACGCGCGTATATTGTATTGGCTATCCACGATCTATGATTCGCCTGCTGGTCAAACGGCGCGTCGTTTGTTTTGTAGTTGCGCTTAAATCCACCGCTCTTCAGATGGACGCGTGAAATAGCGATAGCGGCATGCTGATAGGACATAATATTAAGCTTAGTCTTCAGATAGATCTGGACCTCTTATTGTAGCACTTTTCGCAGCCGCTCGCTTGTCCATGTGCCTTCTCTTGCAGGCCAAAGATAGGGCGACCCCGATTGTCGATAGTTCTAGACAAACCGTTCGAGCGTCTAACTGAACGAAAAAATCAGCCAGAGATAGTAGACAACAAGTTCGCTGACCGTTTTCGGGAGATAGCGATGGATGATCTTTGTGATATTGTTGATTGAATAGTTTTTGTGATAGTTAATGACCATACTAACCAGTTCATGCTCGATAAATATACTTCGATGGCGACCGTGTTTAGTGTTGCTGTGACAAAGGCTGAATAGTTCTGTCGTCCGGCTCGATTGGCCGTCGGTAATATGGACGAATAAAAGAAATCGTTCAAAAAATTTCTTGATGTCTTGCTGATAGCATGTTACGATTTTTTTCCGCCAGAAAACGTGATCTTTTTGGTCGATTTGACAAAGCTCAAGAAATTCATTCCGGAGTCAGCTCGTCTCGAAAACTCGATCGAGTAATTATCGCTTTCCAATAATTGATAGCGCTGCTCGTGTGCGGGCATCTTTAAGAAAGTTCCATCCGCGTTAATTGTTAATTGGGTCATTCCACAACTCGTGAGGAGCTAGTCGAGATACGGTCTTCTCACGCATTTTTTTTTCATGCAAAAGAAAGAGTCTCTCGAGCTAGATCTGGGCCAGTTAGACCTGCTTCGTAACAAACTGGCGGAATCCCAACATATTAAATTGCAGCTCTTTATAGCTTAACGTCTGCTCATTGTCACTTCAATAAATATAGCCCATGTTGGTTGTGCTGTTCTGGATCTTCTTTCCGTAGACCTGTAGTCGCGTGATCCAGTCGAACGAGACACGCACTCCAAATATCAGAAACCGTTCGCACATCTCATCCAGGGCATCGGCCGGGTGCGTTATTTGGCCAATCTCGGCCAGCCGGATCGCCTGTAGGGTCACTAGCATCTAAACCATTTTAACGAGCCCGGACAGATAGCTGATGTAGCTGTAGGGCTTTAAGAATGTTTGTTGTTTTACGTCGATCCCAAGGATCGCCAGAAACCCGATTAGAACACTTTCGAAGAGATTTTTTTTCAAGATATGGTTGAATAAGGCGATAGAGAACGCGAGACAGATCTGATCAAACATTTTTTTTGTCTGCTTTCGTTGATTCGCGCGCTTCGACAGTTCTAGATCCTTTGTTTGGATCGATAGATCGATCAGCCGCTGGTCATGAACTTCCATCTGATTCAATGTGACGAATTGGGCGGTGATCAGTTGATGACGAAGCAAGGTGGATTGGTCGATCCGATTGCTGTGATAGGCGAAGCAGATCAGGCGTTGTCAGATTTGACAATATCGGTGATAGATGGTCAGCCGGAAATAGATTTGAATTAGCTGGTTCCAGATCTCTGGCCTGTGAAAAAAAGTGTTGATTTGGATCTGATCAAATTTGTTGATCCGGTCCTCCTTAATCGCATGGAAGATGTGATCGATCAATTGTTGAACACTGTCGGTAAACTGCTCGAGCAGAGACTCGATCGTAGAGTTGGGCGAGCAATCTAATAAAACGACGGCTGTTAGGCTCTGTCTGCGCAGATATTCGGGTCAACGTGTGAGCTCCAATCAGAGCGATATTGCGATTGAATGCGGATCAATTGCAGGAATTTGGCTATTCGCTTGTTCAGTTGCGGTCTGGCCCTCCTGTAGGGCCTGCTCGACCCGGGCCCGGATGATCGCGGCCGGGATCTTTAGGGAGGCTGTCTTCTCTAACTTCTGACTGATAGAGATATCTATGCAAGTAACCTCAAAGAACTGACTGTCTAATTTGCTAAGAAAAAAACACTGATAGCTTATTATTCGATCGGTTATGCGCTTCTGCAGTCGGGCCTGAATTTGGTTGACAGATTGCTCATCGCGTTTTGAGAAATCGTCTTAATCTTGATGATTTTTGCGTCGATGCTCACGCATTACTTTTATTGAACAATATACATATTGACAGTGCGGGCAGCTATAATCACGAAATATCGGCAAATTAGAGATCGGTAGATTATTTGGGAATGGATATTGAAAAATCTCTTTCTTCAGATCGATCCAGGGCTCTTGAAGTATCGTTGTGAGAATTGTCTGACGCTGGACTGGTGTTGCTGCATTGGGATAACTGAAATGTCGTCTCTGGAGATGGCGGGCTAGATTGGTAGATGATACTGTAAACTGGCAGCGAGACGCAGTGCAAATCCAGGTTTGATAGGTTGCATTGTAAAGAAAGAGGTCCATCGTTGCTTAAACACGCAGTGATTTATTTGACTAGATAAATCGATGTGATCTCTTAGCGAGAAGAAAAGAAGACAAATCCGGAAAGGAAGAAAAAGAGATCTTTATGCGTGCGTGGCGCGACGCGACGCGATACGATGCGATATCATATCCTTGTTATAGCTAGTCAACTACCGTTATGGGGAAGGCGGAGCTTAGACAAAGAAAGAGGCGAATATGACCAATACGAGCGATGGACCAATCAGCGGGCGCAGGGATGCAGCGGAGGTCGGGTGGATTGCGGCCTAGGGACTAGCCGTTGCCGCCATAACGGCTGGATCTGTGTCTTCCATGGTCCAAACAGCATCATTGCCATCATTGGGACCAAGATATCTTTATATATACATTTGGTACACCGGCCGTTCTCACGGCCCGATTCCCACTGTCGGCATATGGACTGGGGCATCTCGCATCAGAAACATGCGCAATACGGGGCATATTGGATCTGAATCGCGCGAACCTGCTGCATCCACGCCTGGGCTCGCGCGCTGTGGAGATTCCGACAAAAATACAGTTCATGCTCGCTGGGCTTCTGGCCCTAGATTGTACACACATAACATCGTTTCCGCCATGAGAGCATTTTTCGTTCAATCCGTTTCTCGGCCAGCCACGACCAGGATTCGACGGCCTATCATTCTAGATGGAAAACAACGTATTGCTACGTCTGTATTCGCTATCACTGCCGCTCAGTAATATCGATGAAAGCCGGCTTTTGGAGGTTAGATTCGCGCTCAATACTCGCAATGCGTCGGCGCTTGGAACGGGAATGCGGACTATCGTCAACTGTACAGGCCGGAAAATCGAAAGATCAAATGAACGACGAATGTTCGACTTGGGTGATCAATGTCGCATCGGATATGATATTATACACGGAACTATGAGATGCACTCGGGCTTGAGACGGGTTTGATGACAATCTCGGAAACGGAGGAATCAATCAACATAAATATTAAAATTGAGAAAATGTCGATGATGGATTTTGACATTTTTCAATTGAAATCACATCCGTCACACCGGATTTCATGCATATCAGAATCCTGACAATGCTGTCGGTAGTATTTATTAATTGTTTTATTCAAATACTGATTTAAAACATATTGTTGACATCCGATCCCGAACATGATTCCTATATATTGAGCAACAAGTTCGGTGAAGTCGGCGACAGAAATGTTATTCGAAATATTAATTACAAAATGAGCTCCCTCGATGGACTGGATAATGATTATTTCGCTGAATTGTCCGTTTCAATCAACGTATTTGTTTTTTTGCCCGTAGTCCAGCAAAGATCGGGGCATGCCCAGATGAATGATACTTCGGATATCAGGAATATTCACTCCCATTTCGAATGCACTGGTGGTTGTAATTACCCGCGTTTGACCGGTAGTGAATCATTTCAAAATGGATTTCTTGTCGACCTGTGTGTTGTAAAACGTCTCGCATGTCAGTATTTGAGCTATGACAACCATCTGGCCGATCGTGGACCCGTACACGATCACTTTTTTATTTTGGGTCTGCCGGATCCGCGCCGTGAAGAACGCCAGAACTGTCGTGCTGATTATTCAGCCGAAACCCGTTCGCGCGAAGATCACGGGCTGCCACACCCGATATACGATATTGGACCGGCTGATGCGGTCCTGGAATAAATGCACCGACCCGCGCGCGTATCCCATGTGTTATCATAGCGCAAGCTTCAGCCAAGGCGATAATGTGACCATCAACAGCACCATCTGCGTGCAGACATGATCCAACCGCCCTAATTGCCGCAATTCCGGCCGGAAGTCCCGCTGTTTATTCAACATCATGTGACACTCGTCAATCACAATCCGATCTAACTGCTGTGTCTGCCGCAACCGATTGACAAACATCTAGAAATCCTCTGTGACGACCGACTTGAGTGTAATCAATATAATTGTGGCCTCGTCCGAGAGCCGCCGGCTTTTCCACGTCACACATAAAATCCCAAACGCCTAACATTGCCGCATCATGTTTTTGCAGAATGTTATCAATAAAACCATCACAATCGTCGTTCCCCCGAGCGCGATAAATGCCAGCAACATAAACAACATACTCTTTTTTCCACCAATGGGCATCATCGCAATCACCGGACTCAGCCCGTTCTAGATTGCTCAGATGGCCAGACCCTGGACCTCTCGCAACATAACATGCGTCTATCCGCTCATCGCGCGTAACATCTGATCCGGATCAGCCACGTGCAATCCATGCCGCCAGGCGAGCTGATTTTTTTTTGTCTCTGCTTTTCATAGAAACCGCTTTCACGGGGACTCAGTGCCGGCTGATGCGAACGATGAATGCGTCGCTAACACAAATGCTAAGAATCAGTGTCAGTTTGTGCTAGAAAATCAGAACAGCTGTTGTCGATGCGCCATCGTGTCTGTTTATTTTAGGATCTCGCGCGCGTATACGGTGCTGATTAAATGAGATGAATGCGTCATCTGCAAATCCGCGATATGATTTATTCATTGTTCCGGATCCATCTCATTCTCCGCGTCAAAATCAAATGCCGCCGCCGTTCCCTTCTGCGCCTCCTGCGTGTTGTGCGCGAATGCGTTGGACGGCTGCAAGAATCGTTGGCTGATCCCAATGGCGATCTCGCGATACGCTTGGAAATGGATCGATACACGCAATCGTATCTATGTCTCGTGTTTAAACATCTTCCGCAGCCGCTCCGAGGACCATCGACATCAGATTCCAGGATTGAGACCCCAGACGAATGCATCTTTTCGATGAAAAAGACGCGCGAACAGATTGGACAACAATTCCTGCTACATCTGTCACGCTTTCAACTGCTGCACGAATGACAGAACGAATCATAAATATCACATCAATAGCTTCCCGATCTCCTACAGCAAATATCGATGGATCAGCTTGATATTGTTGCTGACATAAAATCTCTTGTGATACGCGCTGATCACCGCCACCAGCCTGTTTTCGATATATATATTGCGCTGCCGATTGATCGTCATGTTAATATATTGGATACTTAATAACTTGGGCGCCCGCGTCAGCTGCTCATCGCTCATCTGTACCAGCACGGCCAGCTTCTCTTTAAAGCGGATCATTTGCTGGAAGTATTGCATCACGGCCAGAAAATATAATTGATGTCGATGCCATCACATAATCAAGCACGTCTGCAACGCTGATTCAGCTCGCATCCGATCACAGATCCACCATTGCCCGTCAACCAGCCATCACGTGCGCCCGTCCTTCAGAAAGTTCCATTCTACCGTCTGCTACATGGGATTGTTATAAATGGCATGCCATAAGATGGCCAGGATCTCCTGCGCGTGCCAGATTCCCAACATATCACACAGGATCTGTCGCGTGGCCCCGACTAATCCATGCATGAACCCGCGGAAATCGCCAATGATGAATCGCAGATGCTGATATTCAATCTCTTCGCTTCCGTGTCAGATAATGTGTCTAGTTGTTATGATATTATAATGAATTTTCAATCCGTACATTCATCAGTTCAACAATGTCTGCATCGACCCGGCTATGTCCCGCATTATAAATGTCTGCATCATCCACTCGATCTGTTTCTGAAATAACTTGTCCGTGCAACAAATCCAAAAAGTCATCAACAGCTGAGACTCCTGACTATTGATCTGCATGAACGACATAAAAAATGACAACAGAAATGCCAATGTTTCAACGCTCGATCCATGAACGGCTGTCTCATCAACACTGTCATATCTCTCATCTGGCACCAGATCTTCGAATGTGTCATTCGCATTGATCAACACCCACTGCGTGCAGCTCGTCCGTCGCAGTCAGATCTAGATAATCGTCTCAAAATCCAGATCCAATCATAACATCTTCTGCATTATCATAAATCGCACTATCTTGATTATCCGCAACAAGATCAAAGAATAGCTTTCGGCATCCCGTCACCAATCATGACTCCAGCCCTGCACTATCATGACACACACAAGCACATTTTCATATTTGTACTCCCGCTGCTTCTGATTCAATAATTTAATGCAAAACTCTAGACACTGCTGCTTCAATAAACTCATCGTCCACTCGACCATTAAATCAGTCTCAATGTTTTCGTCCTGCAACTCAGATTCAGACTCAGACTCAGACTGCATGACCAATGCCCACAGCTACCGCCATCGCTTGCGCTGCCGAAAAGTCATCCCGTATGAGAGACTGGTCCAATCATGGGAGATCTATGTGCAAGCAATGAACGCGAGAATCCACTACCACAGCTGAACATGTTTGGCAATGCTATCGACATCCATATACACCTGCAACAGCTAGTACAAGGGCACAACTCCGGCATTCGACTGGACCGCGGCAAATCGAATCAAAAAACCACTATACTGGACCATCTGCTGACACTTGCGCACAAACCACTTCATCATTGTCCACAGTCAATACATCCCCCGCTCAATCAGATCGTCAGACGCCGTAACATTCTCTTCAGTCTCGGACATAACAATATTGCATATTAAATTGTGGAAAATGACATTTTTTAGATATGTGATTCATCCGATCATCCGGAATCACAGATTCGCATCAACAATATCACACGTTTGAATGATCTCCTGCGCCTTCCAAGCAGTCTGGATCTCAATTCACGCGATCTCGATTTCTTACAATGCCTGTTCAATCACGTCAAGATTACTGGGAGAGAGATTCTCGTTGCAAATGATGAAAATGTTCTGGAAACCGTGCCAGATGGGAAATATGCGTTGATAGGAAATTAAAATGTATGCTTGTGCGAGCTGAGAATCGGCCTATTTTTATTTGATCTGGGAGATCCGGCCACGTTCGGAATATTGAAATCATTGATGTGCCTTGCATCAATGCTCGCGCATTGTTTTAATATGCCAGGTTACATGCTGGCATGCACTATCTCGCTGGCATAATACGCCACCGATATATATCTCTAAGCCAGGAATGGGTTACTCTAGTTGCTGGGGCCAGTCAATCTTTGTGAAAATGTGTATCAAGTTCGTCCACTAACAAATGGCCTCACTGATCTGGATGATATCCTGGTGCGTTACCGATGGATAGGCCCCGTTCTTTAAATGACGTTGAATTTTATTGGACCACATCTCATAGCGACAGATTTTGCAAATAATCACGGGTAATGTTTCTATCTGAATAAAGATCTGATGTTTCATAATAGCTGGGTTAACTGGGATAGACGAAGAATAACAATTCTATAATGAAATGGAGGTGAAGAATGAGTAAAAATAAAATATATTCTTGTAGCTGAGTGTCTGGTATAGATGGGATTGGAGAAGGATATAAGGAATAAGTTTGGAGGATAAGGATTTTTAGTGAGAAGAAGTCCGGAAATTCAGCTAGATGAAAATATATATAAGTTTCTAGATATATCAGATTATTTATTGGATCTGTACTAGTCTATAACAGCAGGAACGGCATGGCTGCGCTATCTCGGCATCTTATCCCAACAAAAACAACATCAAGTTTTAATCGAAAACTACAGTCGCAATCTACGATGGCTCGTCTTAAAATCAAGACAACCTTTAAATAAATGGACATCGAACAACTGGTCCAAGTTTGAGCATAATCGAGGCACGGGAAGCTAAATCCAACCTACGATAAAGTGATAACCCAACTCATATAATTGAGACAGGTGGATGGCCAATCACAGGACGTTGTGCTCGGCACCCTAGGTCCAATCCACCTGACTTGCTCCAGGGCCTGTGGGATAGAGGATCGGGGGGTTAGCTCTCGGGATCCCGCCAGCCCTCTGCCCCGCGGCTGAGCACCGCCATCGCGCAGACCAGCGCGCTCTCGTACTCGTGGCTGCGGTGCCGCTGGTTGAGCAGTTCGACGCAGAACTTCAAACACGCCCGCTCCTGCCGTTTGAGCAGCCACGGCTGCAGCGTTTCGTCAACCGTCTGTAGCTCCGGCTGCGGCTCGGGGTGTTCGACCAGCTGTCATAGTCGCGCCCATCGGGCCCGCTGCCGCGCGGTGAATTGATAGGGGGAGCTGGCCCAGTCGTGCGGGTGTTGGGTCCGTGCGAAGAAGTCTAGGATCTGCTGTCACAGTTACACATGTTTCTGCACGTTTGTCTTGTCCACATACGTCTGCAGCGATTGATACGGTAGTTCGCCCGTCTGCGTGCGTATTGTTTCCTTAGTGTAATATATATTAATCGTTTACTAGATTTTCGCTCACAGGCCAAAATCTCTTTTTTATATATATATATTCTCGTCCCTTGTTACGGATTTTATAGCCCCTCTTCATCTCTTTCCATATCTATCAAAATGCATGCCTGTTTCGGCCGTGCATCCTTCAGATTGTCTTTCACATGTCGCTTTTGCGGGCCGAGATAGATCTCGAATCCAAAAAATTTGTGCCACTCTCAACTAACAACCTAATATTGCTGTTGTCGAGCCTCGACGTGGTTTGGAGTTATCATATAAAAATAAAAAAGACCTTCAATTTTCCTCTATCGTTGCAGTTTATATTCGCGGCTGTTTTTGCTTTTTAGTTCTACTATTCTCTGTCTCCATTTTCTGATTATCAGCCTCATGTCGCTTCTTACATAGCCCTGCGGGGATCTCAAATCCTAGAAACTCATGCCATTGACGACTGACTTTCTGATACTGTATCCGCCGCGCCTTCACATGTCCAGAGATCTCCTGCAGTCCCCGTGCGTAGACTGTCCCAGCCAATCAGAGAATATAATCGATTTGCTCATCTACACTGCGATGATTATCCATCCAGTAGTCCCGCTTGAACTCATCGCAGGATAGATGGACCCGAAAAATTGCAATAACCGCATACCAATAGAGTTTAATATTCATTTGCGTATTTAAATGAACACGTGCCTCTTGTTCCAGCACTGCTCGTAGACGGTTAACATTCCAGCTCTCCTGGTCCTTAGGCCAGAAAAAAAAAAAGTGCTAGCAATCCGCCTTAGGACTATCAGTTCTAGATCTTGCCAGAAAGGGAGGACAAGCCAGAGATAGTAGATTATCAGCTGACTGACTGCCACTGATAGATAGCAATGAATGATCTTGGTCGAGCCCAGGATATGATACTCCTTGTGATAGATAGTCACGAGACTGATCAGACCCTGTTCTAAAAAGATACTGCGGTGGCGTCCATGAATACTATTATTATGTCGAAGGCTGAGAAGTTCGCTTTTCTGGCTAGACTGGCCGGAGGTAAGATGGCAGAGTAGAAGCAGACGCTGAAAAAAAAAATTCTATTTATTAAAGATATTTATGCACGGGAGAATACTTTCACTCCACCTAGTCCCGGACCTGATGCATGTAAAAAAACCGGAACCGAAACTGATTAATACAGGTGATCTGTCAAAAGAGCCATTGCTTTTCGGGGGCAAGCAGTGTCTGATTATATAAATCTTGGAGAAAGTTAAACCCTGTCTGACTCTCAGTTATATTATCGCGAAGCTGGTTCAGGTGAAGGGGGGGCATTGCAGTCTTTTAGAACTGACTCCTTCTCTTTTCCTTCTTCTCCAGCAGGAGAAGGGCGCCCAGGGCCTGCCTGGCCAGCCGGACCTGAAACTGGACAAAATTGCGAAAAGCGCTCATGTCCAACTCCAGCCCTTGGTAGTAGAGGATCTGCTGGTTATCACTCCAGTAGACTTAACCTAGGCTAATGGTCATGTTCCGCACCTTTTTGCCAAAGGCGCGCAGTCGTGTGATCCAAGCGAAGGGGGAGCGGATATTATAGAGCATAAACCGCTCGCGCATCTCATCCAGGGTCTTAAATGCGTGGAGAACTTCTCTCTGGGTGGTTGCCTGCACTGTCTGTTGAATCACCAGTAGCTGGGCAATCTTAATCAAGGCAGAGAGGAAGCTGATGTAGAAGCAAGCATCCTGAAAAACCTGTTTTTCTGCATTCACCCCTAGAACAGTTAAGAATCTCACTAAGATGCTGTCAAAGAGATCTCCAGTAAGCTGATGGTCCAAGAAGGCGATAGAGAACTGGAAGCATGTCTGATCCAGTCCAGCCTGTATCTCGTTTTTTTTATCTTCTTTCTTTCTATCTTTCTTCTTTTCTTCTTTCTCCTTTTCTTTCTCTTTCTCTAATCTCTGCAAGATCTGGGCGCGGCTCACCATGCGATCGAATCATGCGGACTAAAACCGGGTTAGGCAATGGGCCAGGCGAATAGACTGGCCGGGTGTGATAAACCGATACGCGAAACAGATCAGCCGTTGTCAGATCCGGGTATAACGTTGGTAGATGGTGTTCTGAAGGTCCATTAATAGCGGGCGATTCCAGGCGCGGATGCAGGCAAGAATGTTATTAATTTGCATTAGATCAAATTCATTGATTTTTCTTTTTCAGATGCACTGGCAGGTCTGGCGAATCAAACAGAATATATTATTTGCAAGATAATCTAACAACGGCTTAGTAATAGGATCTGGAAAAGCATCCAGCTGGATAACTGCAGGGAAGCTCTGTCTTTGGATATAACGCGTTTATTGGGTCAGATCTAATCAGAGACAAATCTCGGTGGTGTTCTGACGGGTAGAGATAATGTTACATGTATTCTGTGCTATTGTTCGACGGATCTAGATGTCAGATATCACCTGGATGTGGGTGAATTCTGCCTCGCGGAGTAAAGGAACCTGACGGGACCCTGCGGGTAAAGTAATAGTAAAAAAACTGCTGTTTGCTTGAGAAGAAAAGAAGTGTTGACAGCTGACCGGCAAAAAGGAAGTAAGAAGATCTCAAATTGTATAATGCTTTTTTCTCGAGAACTGTCGTTGAAGATCATGCGTCTTATTTTGATGCTTAAAGAATGTCTTTTATGATTGGACCACGTAAGAACAATGAGGGCAGCAATAATCTTGATGGACAAGGAGCTTTGAAATCGGCGCGCTGTCGAGAGATGGAATAGGGCAGGGCTCGCCGGAAGCAGGATCCCAGAATGGTCGCTTGAGCATCTGGGCACCGATATTCTGACGAAGGGCCCTGGTGACAGCAGAGAAATGCTTGGAATGACGAGAGACTAGATGAACCGGGGCATGGGCTGGCAGCACGGCAAATCCACAGAGAATGCAGATCCACAGCCGATAGACATCACAATAGGTGAAGAGATCCATGAAAGATAGATCGATGGATAGATTGATTCATAAGGAGGCTGGCCAGTTGGTGGGTAGGAATAAAAAGAAAGAGAAAGACGTACAAGAGGGGAAAGATAATCGCTATTGATAGATTTGCCTCATCGCGTCTCTACACGTTAAACACATGCGTGTAAGGGGGTTTCAAGTTTCAAGATATGACCTGTCTCTTTTAGTTTGGGCGGACGAGGAAGTGATGGGGGCAGACACCCTGGGAGACGGGACGACGCACAGAGGACGAATCAGGAGGGGGGAAAGGGAAGTGCAGGTCGGGTGCGGGACGGCCTACGTGGTACAGGGTTGTGCTCTTGCTCACATTGTAGCTCTATTATGTGACGCTTCTTGATTGTCAATGACTAGGTGGGCAATTTACAAAGTCATGAACTGATGTTCTGGGATTCTATAAGTCACCGGTCAAAGGCTAGGTAACATTCACGGGAATACAAAGAAATGTTCCATCAAGCTATACTTGGTTGGGTGATTGCAAATGGGGGGTTCTTTTCGCCTTGCACCTGCAACGAGCTTAGTAGACACCAGGAATGAGCGCATATCGAACACGGGCTTTGATCTCTCGATAAGCATTGACGTACTATTATCCAATCCAGTCGCTAGAGCCTCCTAAAACGGCCATGCATCAGGCAAACCCTACCCTCTGGACCATGTACTCATCTAATGTGACGGTCGGTGGCAGGTGCGCTTCTACCACCTTCTGCCTTTTGGCAGGGCTGGGACGGTTATCCACTGCGCCATAAAAAGACTAGAATATCAAGTCAACAGACTTGGTACGCGCATCGCTCTATATAGTGGGTTCTTCGTGGTCGTCAGTCAGTTCGTCACATCCAACACGGGCACGCCACGGGTTGCAGAAACACGGAAAAAGAAAGTAAAGGTCATTGCGCCCCAGAAAAGCCCACCACAGGCCATAGCATATGCAGCTCGCCAGATAGTGTAAGCACCGTAGTTGATATCAGTGGCTAGTGAGAAAAGACCACCCCCATACGGCATTCCTTTATTCTTGGGTTCCTGCTTGAAAGCCTTGCGTTGAAACTCCGAGATGCCTTCGACCGAAAGCCCAATGCCGTATGCAGCCAGTCCGACCGCAATAGTAGAAGACATAAGTGTGTTGATCAAGTTGTGGAGTCGAGTCCCGATGCAACCGGCAAGGCCACTGCTCACAGAGCCAGAAGAGTATTCATGGTGTTGAAGATAGAATTGAAGAGGGCAATGACAAACCCAGAGCCAACATCCATGGCCTGCTCGGAGACAAAGGTAATGTGAAGAATCTGTGCAATGCTGCTGCCCAGAGAAAGGAGGGCTATCAGTCCATAGTAGGGCTGGAGGCGAGTGATAGCGGGCTGAAAACTAGTGACGAATGCACAGCATGGCCGCCGATTTTCTCAATCCGCTTGATTCCTTATTTGCGATATTAGTGGCGGACCGACCACTCACCTACCCCACCGCCTTTTAAATCTTTCTTGGAGGAAAATAAGTCTTCGCCGTAGAGTTGTGCGGAGCATTCAGTAGCCCTAGTTACAATAATTTTCAATGAAAATGTTCTCAAACAAGCCGTGATAGTGAGATTCAGGATCTAACTGGAGAAGAGGGTATTTTATCGCATTTTTAAGAATTGTGTAGAGTATTACTGAAGGAATACGAATTTCATCTCTGTCTCTAGCCGCGCTAGAAAGACGAGGAGGCACACAATTCGATACAGTCAACTCTTTGCAATAAGCCCTACCTGGTATTGGAACATGGAGTGAACAGAACAAAAGCCTAACTATCAATCTACATAACACAGTAAGTACGGGTATGAAATCGCCCCTCCAGCCCAACAAGCAAACAAGAAGGTGAGGAGTAGCACATGTCCCACTGGAAGACATAATATAGAATCCAACATAGGTGGAGGTGTAGAGCAGGCGGGATAGAGGGTATTAAATACAAAATGGGTTACCAAAGGTAGAGAAGCCATATAAAGAAAAATTTGACCTCGGGAAAAGGAAGAATATTCGAGCTTAAAGGGGAGATATAAAAGCTGGACAATGTCTCGCATCTGTCATCAAGAGGCCGCAAAGTGAACTTCGGTTTGCATGCCTGTTCCCCACATGCGGAGGCATGATAAAACTTCAAAGGCTCAGTGAGCTAGAAACGGTCGACCCACAACCACTATCACTATAAGTATAGTGCCTAGACCCTTTCATCAAGGTCAAATTCAGGTCAGTTTATAGACAGTGATACAGAATGGTGCGTATATACGTAATATCTGATTTTACCATTCAATCAGATACTTCGATTCGACGAGATCACTCCAGCCCCGCTGTTATCGCAACTGACGACTATCTGGACAGCTCTTAAAGGGTAACACAGTTAGATAGGATCATCGGATCGACAGACTGTTAATCAGTTCCCGCAGCAAACTTTATAAAGTTTTTGCTTTAAAAACAGTATTATATTCAATATCGCACACCAGACGTAAAAATAGCAATCGGGCTGCTAATAGCGATGATTCTGTATAACAGGCGGTTCAGAGCGTGCCAAGATAACAGTTCACCTTTGTACTGACGCGAAGTCTCCGAGACATGTACTACGTCTCCAATAGATGCGATACTTATCTTCAGGCCCATACGCTCTTACTAGTAATGTACAAGATAGATTAGGTAGGCCGTACAGTCAAGTAAGGTTTGCGACGCAACGATTGCAAAAGTCAATCGCAGCCCCTTGAGGAAGAGTCGTTGACAGCAAGGAAAACGTGGGGGGACTACTAAAGACAAAGTCGATAAGAGAAAGAGATGCTACCACCCTGGTGTAGGGTTATAAACGCCAAAAAATATGTGACAAGAGTGGGATTCGAACCCACGCCATCGTGAGATGAGTAGGAAACTCAGCTGAGTTGTGAATTAAGGTATACCTTAACCTACCGCCTTGGACCGCTCGGCCATCTTGCCATTGATGTTGAAAGTTTCCATATTTGTTAACAATACCTACAGCACCAGCCCGCAACGTCCCACCTACTCTGCCTATGCTCCATGGTTGTATATACTACATCAACCAACTCAAGTAATAGCAGATTGTAACTTCAAAGGCCATACCAATCGATTATGAACTACGATCGAGCTGTGAATTGTGAACAGGGGAAGCTTCACGACTATACGACCTGGTGGCAGACTCCCTAACCCGTATCTTCAACTGCGGGCAAGCATTACGACAATTCTGGTCTGTCCCTGCCCCAGGGTATCATGTTCTATGAATGAACTGTTCATGGTCGAGACCAGAAAAATACAAGTTTAATCCAAGTATAAGGTCATAACAACAATAGCACGCCTTTGGCAGCGCACAATTCTAATATTCTAGAAGGACATTTTGGGCAAGCAAAAGCATGTCTGAGTATCACCATGGACGTCCAAAGGTATTAGTCCGGGTGAAAAATTAGGATCGTAAGAGCGGGGCTATCATCCGAGGCATTTTCTCGGGTGATATGACCACTGACAATGGAAAGTAGTCCAAAATATATGAAAGCCTTCCCGTGAAGCAATAACAGTACGCCTAAAGAGGCTGTTTCCCCCTCGTCTCAATTGGCAGCAGAGCCATGGCAACAAAGGAAACGATCATCAGCGCTCCAGCGGCATAGATCGGGGCACTCGGGTCAGCATCCCCGCTGTATATGGCGATGATGGGTGCACAAAGACCGGCAATTCGATTCAGGCAGCTAGCAACACCTGTTCCGGTGCCACGATTCGGAGCAGGGAAAACCTCGGGCGTGTATGCGTACAGTACACCATACATCATCATCTGGAAAAAGGATTCGAGAGCGGAACAGACCAGTTGCGTATCAGAGTCTTTTGCGGCCGTAAAGCAGAATAGCAGGACTCCTGTGATCAACGTGGAGATGGCCATCGTTCCTTTCCGACCAACGTACTTGAGGTCGACAGTGTAATGAGCTAGAATGGGCCCCGGAAGACCCACGACCGCCGTGATGGCGTAGTTGCGGTACGTTTCATAAACAGACGCTGAGGTGCTCAGGTACTGGGGGAGGAAGGCGTTGAAAAGGGTGTATCCCATTCCAATGGTAGTCCAACAGAACCAAATGAGAATGGCTGTTCAAATAGTCAGCTTCGGCCATGATAAATCGCAGGGGCGTAATGAACGTACTTGTAATTCCCAGTCTTTTGTTGGCAAAAAGAGGAGCCACCTGCTGGTAGGAGAAGCGAGAAAAGGATCTGCGAATAATCTCCACATACGAGAGCTTCTCATCAGAGCGCGTTTCTGGATGGCCTCCGATCTCGTTGAGCACGTCGGCTGTCAGCCAGGTCTTGGTTTTATTGCGGTAGGCAATACCCTGAACCGCAGCGACGGCCTCATCCTGGCGTCCCCGGGACACGAGAAACTTCGGGGATTCGTAAAGTGTGAACAGCAGGAATCGACACAGAAACATGGCAAATGTGATGGCTCCCAGTGACAAAACCAGGTATCTCCAGCCCATGTTATCTTCCTTCGTACAAGACGCGGCATCGTCGCACGAGAAGTTGGGGATGAAAGCCCAGGCCAATAAACTGACGCAAAGGATGAGCGTACTGACATATACGTGACAATCTTTCGGGTGCAACAAACCTGGCAATTAGATTACCCACGGACCAGAACACGGCCAGCGAGCTCAGAATACTTCCCGAATCGAAGGGTAGGAATTCAAGGAAGATCGCTGCATCCACGGGCAAGTTGCCACCAACTCCCAAACCCAGGCAGGCATACAAAGCACACGTTCTGATCCTTAATTAGCCAGTAAACAATCATCGATGACGCTTACCGCCAGATACTTACCCAACCCAGGAAGGGCCACCACCAGAAGCCAGACCAAAGGCACCGCAGAGAAATAGTGTTAGGTTGAACGCCGGTCGACGTCCGATGGCATCGGACGCAATGCCCCAGAATGTGGCACCGACAATGAGACCGACAAACAAGGCAACGGTCGTGAAACGAACATGAGACTCTGAAATGCCGAATTCCATGGCCAAGGGATTTAATGTAAGTGCAACTCCCTAGATGTGGTTAGTGAACCTACAATGGATGGCCTGGTTCTAAACATATGCGGGCAAATCCACGCCTCTCTCACCTGCAACCAGAGACTGTAGGATGGTTAGCTAATGTGCTAACTAACAAGCAGAGGTCAATTGATTTACATACTTGTCTGCAATCCAGCCGAATCCGCAGAGAACATACAATTCCCACTGGTAGCGGCCCATGCCAATGTCTTGGATAGCTCGGTTGATAATCTTTGCCTTGCCTATAGTGGAACATGGTTAGAACCTTCGCTTGCTTCTTCTCATCACCTATGGGCTTTCCACCGGGGAAGAACAGAAAAGGCACGCAGGCTCGAACAATGGCGGCCCCGATGTCAGTTGCACCTACGGTCATAGACACTGTCCACACCCGACGCTGCGACGGCCGACTCGACCTCCGCCCGTAAGCCTTCAAGGGTTAGCACGCCGGACGCAGGAACGGGGCTTGCGCCCTTCTCCTGCGAGGAGGCACTGTCCAGCCGGTTCAAATTAGCTTTCGCGTCGGGGTTGGATTTGGTTTCCGCGTTGGGGTCCGAGTAGGCAGGCGCAGGGGCATCCGCGAGGGGCACGACAACGTCGGGAAAGCTTTGCCGGTCTTTCCACAGAAAGCTGAGTTTATCCATGATGTCGCAAGGGGGCTTCAAGTCGCAAAGGGGAAGCAAGGCTCGAGGTCCGGTTGTGACAGGCGCAATGGTGAGAGTGGTCGCAATCGGAACTATTCGCGAATTTGCGGCAGGGGTGGATCAATGCTGCTTGGGTCCAAATCGTCGCTGCTGGGGGAGTCAAGTGAGGCGCTAGGCTGCAGAGCTAAAGTTGCACTGGATGGGTCAGAAACCGAGGGGGAAGTCGTTTGAGTCGGTTCGTGGGCGCAATGGTATGGCGGTCCGAATATGCCACTGGTAGACAAAATCGCTGTCGGGATAAGATTGAACTGGCGCGATAGGTTTTCAGTCGGGGCGCGAGGGGTTGCAAATGGTAAAGCCTGCTATGTTCGTTTAGAAAATATTGTTCCCCGCATGACCTGATCCTTAACGGGGCCCGTGATTATGGAGAGGGAGGTGGGTGATTACACGTCGGTCCCGTATACCGGAGACAAAAAGAAGCGTCGCGAATGGGGGATGGGTTGCTCTATGTCGGAACTAGAGATGCTGGAATACGCAGCCAAACAACGAAATGCTTCCTAACAAGGCAAGATAGACAATAAGAGAGAAACGATTTTTTCGATCGATTCAACTGCTGACACTGCGTTCTAGACTCGAGACAAGACACAGGGGCGACAGGGCTGGAGGCACGTATACTTCGTATGTCGTATATCCCGTGGGTGAGCGGGAGAAAAGAAGACGAGAGAGGGACGCTGCCGGTGAGAGGTTCGCAACGGCGAGGGGGGGTCGAGGAACGACGGCCCATCTATTTATGCCCCCATTTCCGCCATCCCATGCTTTCGTCGCGCCTCCACTGCAAAACCGGATGAGCGTCGGTGGAGCTGGTTTATACCCGAACAGGCAGTTGAGACCACGAGAGCCAGCACGAGCCAATCTGGACGCCGAGCACGCGGTGGGCCCCCGTCAGCCCAGATGGCGTTACTAAACTATTCATCATGCCTCCGAGTCAGTCTCTTCTTATTATGCAAGAGCAATGACAAAAGGTTCATTTCTCGGGATGCGTCGTGTGTACGATCTAACCAGCGCGGCGCAACTACTCTTGGCCTACCTGGGAAAACCCGCGCGAATTTTTTTTATTCCCTCAGCCCTGAGTCCTCATCCCTAATGACGGTGTACTAGTTACCTCGCCTTTGGCAGGTACCATGCTGCTATTGAATAGTTTGGCGGCGTGGGCTGCTCTCGGTATATATGTATGATATATCTTGGATAGGTTCCGGGACAAGGAACTCTATATCAGTAGCGGGCAATACGGTGTACTGCCGAGATGATCAAGCAAGTAGCAGAAAACCCGTGCTTCGCATGGCGCACGGAGCTATCAGCCGGCGGGAAACTACACCCTAGACTTGGCTGAGCGGTTAAGATTCGAGAGCGTAAGCAGGCGACGGTATGCTACGCTCATATCCAATGTCGCCTTTGTCCTTTCTTCTTCTTTTCTCACCCAGAGGTTGAGTTCATCGCGGAGGAGGGGTCAGAAGGCACAGTCAAAACCACCGTCGCTCCTATCTCGGGCGTGCGCTGTGGATCGGCGTCTTTCGCGAATGGCGAACAACGAATTAGCGACACCTATGGAATGGCCCACAGGAGTGCTCATGCCCGTGCAATTTCACCTGCTGGTGTAGTCTCTGTTACTCCTCCGTAAATTACTGTTTTCAATTTTGTTGGTAGCGTTGAACCAGTCAAGTTTTTTCGCTGGCGGTGGAGGCTCCACTCCACAATACGATGTAAACCATAGAAAAACTGGATCTCGGAGAGGACCTCCAACCGAGTTCCCTCCTGTTGCTGCCCGTGTTTGCCTCTCAACTTGCCCACGAGGCTTGATGTGTTCTGCTTGTCACATTTTATAATCATCGTGTGTCTTGACTTTTGAGTCTTGACTCTTAACAGCGGACAGCCCCGTGACGGGAGAGCGGAGGAGGGAAGAGGGCGGACCCTTGGCGTTGGGGACACCTAGGGCTAGGGCTATCTGATGCCTGCATGGGACCACCGCCGGTAGTCGCGGGGGCTAAAAAAGCCATGCCGTCAGCGGTAGCCATCCGTCGCCATTATTCTTGACGAGCTTTTTAGTTTTCGGTTTTCGGTTTTTTAGTTTTTACTCATTACACCGGGAAATGATTTCTCCGGCCTGAGGCCTCAAGATGGCTTGTTTTCAAAATCTTTCACGGAGTCCACCTAGTTTCCAAGGGAGTACTCCATACACCGACGTACGAAGTACGTAGGAAACCCGAGAATCAATAGTCAAGACTAGTCCCCAGATGGCAGCCAAGACGGAAGATCCACTTGATTGACCGGTTCGGTTCCTGATGGTTGAATATATATATCTCTCGGTACGGAGTATACAGAATTACTTAGTATAACAATCCACTATTAATCGCTATACCGGTCTAGTGTGATTATACCGTGATCGAACAGAATACCGTTCTGTCCGATCTCTATCTAGCTCATCCCCGCGCCGGAGGAGGGCCTCTCGCTCTCTCGGGTCCGACTGCTGCCTCCCATCTAGGATCGCAACATCCTGGCTGTCAAGGAAAAGTCCTCCGAACATGCCGAGGAGCTCAACTCCTCCGGTTTAGATGCCTCCGACAAGAGGATCAGCCAAGCCGGCTCGCGATCTTTACCAAACGCACCACCTCCATCGTCGCCGATGAGGAGCCCGTCCTGCTGCACCGCGAGTTCACAGAAAACCCGGACTAGATGGCACGATCGGCATGAAACACGGACCATATATTCCAACATAAGAACTGTGGTAAAAGAATCTTGCCAGCTAGAACTCGGACGTGATTTATGCCGTGCGATAGGATGAATGGTCGGCATCGCAGCGCAGAAACGTCAGGTCTATAAGAAATTCAATAGACGTTCATTGACTATAGCAAGGTAAATACTAAACCATACCATCGTGCCCAAAGCCGCCGCCTGATGAAGGAGCCCCGGACTGTTTGCCGGCCGGCCAAGCATCCGGCGTGCGTGACACCATGATCTCTGTCGTGAGCGTGATGCTGTCCGGGTCGCGAGATGACAATATATATTCCTCACTGAGGTTGCGATTGTCCCCATGAGGATATGCCGTCATCGTCGTCACCGTCGGCACGATTTCTTGAGAGGCCTGGTGCGGTCGTTTCTGACCCGCATCGGCTTCCCAGCCACTCTGGTTACCGCTGCGCAAAGTCTGGGAGGGCTGGTGAGCGGACTGGGACAGCGAATGCAGCCGATAAGGCTTGCTTCCGTAGGTGTACGGTCGAGACTTGGATCGCGAGCCGTAGCTGCCCAAGGCCTGTTTGAAGAGCGGCTTGAGTGTCGGCAGGCTACCGGCCATGATGCCCATGTTGGACTCCACGCTGTATGTACACAGTTTCAAGGTTAGAAGAAGATCACGTTCTGAACAGAGCAGACAGGTGTCTTACACAACCCATATCGTGAGATCTGAATAGTCCCACAGGAAATCTCCAGTGCGGCCGTAGTTCGGGAGAACGGAGACTTTGACGCAGGCGGCGGCGCAGGCGCTGGCGTGACTCCTCGTTAGTATGGACGCGCATATCAATTGAAACTTGTGATAACCTACAAGATTCCAAGCCCCAGAATACACATCAAGGACGCTTTAACTCTGCGATTCACTTGCAAGTGCCTGTTAGGAGCACTTATGTCAGCGAGGGATCGGATGAAAGGGAAGACTCAATGCATACCTAAGCATAAAGACCGGCAGGATAGCAAAGATAAGATCGGTAAGGATGTTGAGTGCTGGAGGGGATTAGAGTCACGCCAAGATTGCTTCCATTGCTTATGCGTCTTACCGGTGTTGGTGTAGCTCAATGCCAGCAGTTGAGGAGGCTGGAGACATTCGGATTTGACTGACTGGTCCCAAATCGTCCGAATGTCTTTGCACTGAAAGATAAGAGTCTAGACTCTGTTAGCTTGCTCACTCTGTATCCATCTTGAGGCATTGGGTTTCACATACAAAAAAGCAGATGGCCGTGTATAGGAACATCAGGACTGGCCCGAATTAGCAGCGCATACGACAAGTCGCGTTCGCCGGACTCACCGATCACTACCCATATGAAGATTTTGTATCCTTTGCGCGGCGCAAAACGCAGGAGGAAAAGCCCGATGGAGATCTTAACCAGACCGATAGCCCACATGTAGATGGCCTGCGTGGCGAAATTCAAATGCGTGGCCGTGGTGGCCGTGTCCAAGACGTAGGCCGTATGCCGGCCGGCGCCGTACTGGACTTCGGGGATTATGATGGCCCATCCGGCGAGAGACTGCGAGCACATGGAAAATGAGTTGATTAGGATATACCCTGCTAGCCCAAAGGATCATCTTACCAGTGCCATAGTTATGATCATTGTGTAATCCTGGATGCCGGTCAGCCGTGGGTGTCGCGCCAGTGGTCATCGGGTCGGTGTTTCTCACGTCAAGTCCAACATTACGAATGATGAACAGACGAACGTAGACACGAGCCAGGACCGTGATGAAGGCACATCCGGTGGCTATGGTGGTCGCGGCGAGAATTCGCGGCCCTTGATTCTCATCGGGCAGGCCCGCGCCTGCTGGGTGGGCAATGTCAGACATGACAGCGGCGGATCGTCGAAGGAGGTCTATCGCAGATCAATCATTGGGAGGGTCTTCGGGGTAAAAGAGAATCTTTCACTCGGAGCTGGAAGCGATCGCCTTTAATTATAGACTGCGCGGCTGGTGGGCGACACCAAGGGAGTATTCGTTGCAACGTTTTGCTGCCGGAGTGCCAGTGCATGTTAAAGCAAGAGACCCAAAAGTGAGGCCCACGAATTCAAAAGCACGAAAATTCAGGAACAGTTCGATCCCTCATGCCCAAGGTCCTTTTGCCTGGGTCCTGGCTCCTGGCCCTACGGCGTGGCGCATCTCAACCAAACTTGCTGCTTCCTGCAAAGTTAATGGTCCACGGAGTGACCCTTCGGAGACCGTCTGCGTTCAGGCCAACTCGCTTTGCTGAACTGAAATTGCGGTCATCTCGCCTAGATTGGCCAGTCGGGTTCAATGGTACGCTACTTTTGGCCTCTGATTTGCTTCCGAGATTATGCCGCAGCTGGATATTGCTGGGAAAGGGTCCGGCGGTTTCAGACCCCTGTGATGTGGGATAACCGATAGTGATAGCAGCCACGTTCTCCATGGCGGTAGACAAGCGGCTTCTTTTAGCCAAAGTCTGTGCCCAAACCTGGCCAATAGGACATCATGCCAGACAGGGTTTCATGAAAACGAGAACTCAATCGCGCGATGGCAGGGTTCACGACTAATTTTGAGCCGAGGCATTTGCCATCCAGGCGACGGACGAGAACGGCTTCCACGCACAGGACTCAGAGGGTAAGTGTGCTCTATGGGCTTCAAGTGAGTATCTGGCATTTGTAAAAATCAATGCAGAGTGCACTCACCCACTCCGCCGAGCGATACGATAGCAATCTGGAGTATCCGTACGTGTACCTTGGATGCTGATCCATTCCGATCGCGGAGGATGGACTGATCCCCAGGGATGTCAATCCCCTTTTTCCACCATCGATGGGTCTGCGTGCAAAGATCCGGCCCTGGACCCAGATCGCACGGGACCGGCGCAAACCCTAAGCAGCCTGCGAGGTCCACCTCCCCCCTTGGCAGATTGCCAAATGCAACCCTGAACGGTCGTCCAGGCCGAGGCTATCACGTCTGGACCGCCGCCCCTCCGGCGATTTGATAGCAAGTCGGTTTTCTTTCTCCCGACCCAGAATAACGCCAGTCGCTTCGCCCCGACAGGAAATCAGGGCTTTCGGCCACTCAGCCGATCAGCGGCGGCGGCGTTGACCCTCCCGGCCTCTGTCCAGCCAGTCAGGAGGCCGGCCGAGCCTGTGTCTATTCTTTAATTACATGCTTAGCTAGATTGATCCCATCGTGATCTGTGCCCCTTCGCCATTATTGGGAAACTGCGTGGGTGACGCTTTAAAATAGACGGTCTTTCCCCGAGCCGATCTGCTTCTCTCCCTGTGATCCTCTCTAGGTTCGAGCTGTCCATCGATCCCGTGCAAGTCTACCCTTTCCAGCTCTTGCTTGCGCATCCTACCCAACCTTTTGACCGTCATGGTGGCCCTGCCAGTGCTCAGTTTGGGGTTGTTGGCGTCGCAGGCCTGGGCAATGCCCGCCGCATCCCAGTCCTCCGCCACGGCGACGCTCCCCGGTAGTGCCTCGACGTCGACCGTGGAGGCCGCCTCCCAGCTGGACCAGCTGGCCGACTTCGCCTACAATGTTACGACGGACAACGTTGGTGGAGGCGCAGAGAGTAAGCGTGGAGGGTGTTCGTTGCAGAACCTGCGCGTCCGACGTAACTGGAGGGCCTTCTCGACGGCGCAGAGGAAGGAGTACATCAACTCCGTGCTGTGCTTGCAGAATTTGCCGGCTCGCACGCCGTCTGATGTGGCCCCCGGTGCCCGGACGCGATACGATGACTTCGTCGCGACGCACATTAACCAAACCATGGAAATTCATTACACGGTACGGCAGCTGCAATTGACCGTGATAGGGGCGGTGTTGGAACTGACGGCAACTTAGGGGACTTTCCTCGCGTGGCATCGCTACTTTATCTACGAATTCGAGCAAGCCCTGCGCGACGAGTGCGGATATACCGGTGACTACCCGTAAGTGTCCCCTCGATGCAAGGCCGCAAAGGGAACGGTCAACTAACGTCTTCTTTCATTCCTACGAACCAGCTACTGGGACTGGGGCGCCGACGTCAACGGCATGGAGCAGTCGCCCGTCTTTGATGGCAGCGAGACGTCCATGTCGGGGAACGGGGCACCCATCCCTAACCAGCCGGACGTGAAGCTGTATCTGGGCGACAACCCGGCCATCGACCTCCCCCCCGGCAGCGGCGGAGGGTGCATCACCAGCGGTCCCTTCAAGGACTACCAGCTTCACCTGGGTCCGGCCGCTCTGTCGCTGCCCGGCGGAAACACCTCGGCCGTGGCAGACCCGCTCGCCTACAACCCGCGCTGCCTGAAGCGCTCGCTGACGACCGAGATCCTGCAGCGCTACAACACCTACCCGAAGATCGTGGACCTGATCTTGGGTAACGACGCCGTCTGGGACTTCCAGATGACGATGCAGGGCATTCCCGGGAGCGGCTCCATTGGCGTGCACGGCGGAGGCCACTATTCCATGGGCGGCGATCCCGGGCGTGACGTCTACGTGAGTCCCGGCGACGTCGCCTTCTGGCACCACCACGGCATGATCGATCGTGTGTGGTGGATCTGGCAGAATCTGGACCTGCCGCGGCGTCGCGACGATATCTCCGGCACCGGCACCTTTATGAACAATCCTCCTTCGCCCAACACCACGCTGGACACCGTCATCGACATCGGCCATGCCAACGGCGGGCCCATCGCTATGCGTGATTTGATGAGCACCACCGCAGGTCCATTCTGCTACGTTTATTTGTAATATGGTGTGGGGATGCGTGTGCCTGCCGGGCGCCGACATGGAGAAGCAAGAATTCTCACAAGTGCCGTTGTAAAATAGTACCATGGGCTTCTTTAGAGAATCAATTACATTTTGTCTTTGTAGCCCTGGAGGCGACAGCTTACCCGTTCTCTAGTCAAGGTTTGGAATAATTGTCTGTCAACCTTGGTTAAAGGAACTGAATAACCGTGGTTCTCTGTCCGAATCTCAAAATTGAGGCTTCCTCACATGGCCTCATCGGATTTGTCGATTCTTTTCTATTGCTTCTTTTGCTTTCAAGGAAGATCCCCCCTGGTTTTGAAAAATATGCCGCCGGTTGAAGTGACATATCGTGCCCGATTCATCGAGAAGGCCCATAAAGATACAGATACTGATCGATCAACATTTAGGCGACACCCAACTTCAAAACTGTCGCGCTGCTCTCCGGCAACCGCTTGGTTCCAATTGAAGGCTGTATTTGGAGGGCCGACCTACCACCGATCGAGGACACGCGGCACAAGGCCTGGAAATGCTGCAGGTACGGCTCGTCGATGACAGCATTCCTCGTCAATCGCTCCGCTGGAATAAAACTGGTTCTGAGCAGGCAGGCATTGTGGGAATGAACATGCTCGTTAAGAAGAAGAATCAGTAGAATAGAAGCAGGGACGGCCCTGGCTAGTAGTGTGGCCAGAGCAAGACTGGGGCAAGATGTCAAGTGTTCCGTCGTTTGCACCTTTCAGGTAGGCAACACCCTGGAATTAATCAATCAATCGATAACATTATTGACATGGAGGATAAATTGAAGCCGATGAAGCCAATCCTGATCGTACGGATAACGATGGCTGTCTATGTCGATGAATCGATTAGTTATGTTGCAGCAACGGATGAGTCAGCCCCAGTAACGTAACGTATTTCACTACCGAGCGGCCACCCCCTACCGAGCGGCCACCTCTGTATTCCCATAGAAAATGGCTATTTTATAGACCTGAATAACACAACCACAATATAATCCTAGAATCTATATAAATAGTATAGTATATAGGTAGGTATCCTTGGGATAAAAAGAGTTTTTTTAAGAATTTTAAATATTTTTTCAAAGCCTATATAGTTACCTTTGTTATAAAATACAAAATTACGACTGTAATTTATATTACCTAAATTATTAGGCTTTATAAAGACTTAACGATAAAATTTATACATTATACGAAGTATTATAATATATAATACTAATTCCTAAACCTTGAATAATATATTGTGGTTGTGTTATTCAGGTCTATAAAATAGCCATTTTCTATGGGAATACAGAGGTGGCCGCTCGGTAGGGGGTGGCCGCTCGGTAGTGAAATACGTTATTTCACAAGCGAGCGGGCCACCTTGTATTCCATATAAAATGCTACTTTTTTATAGTTTAATATCTCAACAACAAAGAGAGAAAACTATATGCTTTAAAAAGAATGATATTAGCTATATCATAGCTATTATATATGTAGCTTATTATAGTTTGACTACTATAATTTACCTTGTAGTATCAGATTATTCCAGAATACTAAAAATACAGGCGTAATTTATTTTACCTACATATATAGTAGAAAGAATTCTTTCAAACTCGAATATATTATTTAAATACATACTCATATCTTATAAATTAAGTTATAGATTATTTGGGCTTTTATTTGTCGAGATATTGAAGTTTAAAAAAGTAGCATTTTATATGGATTACAAGGTGGCCCGCTCGCTTGTGTGGCCCACTCGCTTGTGAAATACGTTAAGTTATGGACAGTCCACACCGCCAGCCGCATGGAGAAATGCCGCCCACCACCTTCTCTTCTCTCTTCTGTCTTCTCTCTTCTTCTTCTTCTTCTTCTTCTTCTCCTTTCACCATCCTTTCACCATCCTCTACCTTGGCATTTGTTCTCCTGCCCCCTGGTCCGGCAATAAGTTCATGAACCTGTGCACCGACATCTATGACATCATGGATCTGGCGCGGGGAACTACGGTGTACATGCCAGGCTACCATGGATTCGTTGCTGACATTGACGTGGGTAAAGCAGGCTAAAGCTTCGATCCCCAGACAGAGCCAGCGCCGTGAACGAACCAAATCTCCGGAAAAATGCAGGACAAGACCGAGGACGCGGGCTACGAAAGGCAAGTGGCCCCGCCAATCGTGCCCTCGCTCCACGTCAGTTGGGCGCCCATGATATCATCGTTCCTCGCATGCTCTGTACAAAACTTCCGCCTCCGCTTTACTCCGTGTACGGGATGGGAAATAGGGAAAAGAAAACACGCAAGCCAACGGAACGCCCCCCTGCCCCATATCGACACTGATTATGGGGCCCGAATACTTCGAGAAGAAGTCCATTGCCAGTTTCTTGCGTCTACTGGTGCGCATGCACACTCCAGTTGATCCTCACCCCGATGAAGTCCTGGCCGTTCCCTCGCGCGACCCCGACCGCACCATCAAAATCCACCTGTACCGCGCCGCCGACACCGCCGAGCCGGCCCCTGCCGTCGTCAACTTTTGCGGCAGCGGATTCACCCTGCGTTATTTCGGCACCGACGACGACTACTGCCATTACATCTCGCGTCGAACGGGACGTACGGTGATGGACGTCAAATATCGTCTGGCGCCCGAAAATCCGTTCAAGGCCGCCTTCGACGATGCCGAGGACGTCGTCAGCTGGGTGCGATCGCAGCCCGACCGCTTCGACCGCGCTTGCCTCTCGCTGTCCGGTTTCAGCGCTGGCGGCAATCTGGCCCTGGCCGTCGTCTCGTCTTCGCCGCTGTTCACGGCCGCCCACGACCCGAACGCCAGCGACGGGTTCCACTCCGTACTCGCCTTCTACGCCCCCATGAACCTGTCGCAGCCCACGCCGGAGAAGCCGCAGATCGACGACCGCAACCTCATCATGCGCAAGATCTTCCCGCACATCTCGCACTTCTGCCACAAATGCCTCAACCCGCAGGAACTGGATACGACCGACCCCCGATTCTCACCCATCTTCGCCGATCCGAACAACTTTCCGTCCAAGGTCCTCATTGTCACGGCGGCCCAGGACCCGTTTGCCGCCGAGGGTGAGGAACTGGTCGAGAAGCTTCGCAAGGTCGAGGGACGCCGGGTCATCTGTCAACGCATGGAACGCTGCCCGCACGGTTGGGATAAGAAGGCCAAGGAGGGCACGCCGCAAGGCGACGCCAAGCGTGAAGCCTATGACCTAGCTGTCGAAATCCTACGCTCGTGAAGAAATCCGGCGGATGGCATTCATACTGGCTGGGCCGTGTTTTTGGACTCCGGCAGTGCACGCACTTCGTCGATGACACTGTTATGTACAAGAATGTTCCTCTAGATACCCATAATGCATGATTGGACAACCGCGCTGGTAACTTGGATTCCAACTTCCCCTGTTCCACGAGCCGTCTTGAGACTAACCGCTGCTAACAGGCAAGCAGGGGGGGGGAACCCCGTCAGCTGCCCGTCGACCACCGCATCCCTGGCTGGGCCTAGGTCGGGGAACTAGTCAACGTGTAGATCGTGGATTTCCTGCACGAGCTTATAGCCATGTGGCTGAATCGATCTCGGATCCAGGGCAGGTACTGCGCCTGGGCCGCGATGAACGCCGGATCGTGGTCCAGTCCCGGATACCGGAGGTACTGGGCCGCGGTGTCGGGGAACGCGCGGCACGTCTGATCGAAATCCTGCTCGGCGAGGTCGGCATACGTCAGAGTGTCATTCAGTCCCTGCACGACGAGCATGGGCGCGGCGAGGCGGTGGGGGCCGGCCCCATTGTATCGAGTTTGCCAGTCCACGACGTCGGGGTGATGCAGCCAGCTGGTATTCTTGTACAATTCGGCCACGGTCAGGTTCCCGTACAGCGCCGACCCCGTCTGCAGGCAGCCTTGGTCGGCCAAGGGAAGGCGACTGGCGACGATGTCGCTCACATAGTCACCTACGCGAATGGAGGGGAGGAGTCGCGCGATCGATTGCAGCACGTAGATGGAAACCACGTCGCCCACCGGCCCGTCGCCCGCCAGGCGGAACGACCGCGGAATCAGCGACAACGGACGCAGGGCAGGCGCTCCGGACACCGCGCCTAGGAACCCGCCCACCGCCGTTCCGGATCGCGCCTGGCGTTCATTCGTGCGCCATGCCGTCAGGCCGCCTTCGCTGTGTCCAACCACCACCCACTCGTGGCTAATGCGCCGGCGCAGCACCTTGCGCGCAGCGACAATAGCAAAGCTGATGTCGGCCGCGTGCAGGGCGCCAGCCTCGTACATGAACCCCTGGGGGATATCGCTGCCTTGTCCGGCATAGTCCGGCGCTATCACCGCATATCCCTGTTGCACCAGCGTGAAGGGGCCTTCCCAGGAGTAATACAGTGCGCGGTGGTTCGAGGGCGCACATTGGCGGGTCCCTCCCGCCGTGCCGTGGGCCCACGCAACCGTTTGCAACGGCCCGTCGTCGCCGGCGGGATTGGCGTACGGTAGCAAGACGAATCCGCTGACGGGGATGGGCCGGCCGTTTAGATCTTCGCTCATGTACAGGAACCGCGAAAGCGTCGTGCCTGGAGGGAGTGACCATTCTTTGGACACGATTGCCGGCGGAAGTTCCTCCCACCGGACAACATCGCCTGCCGCATAGGCCGACAAGTTTTTGGGACTGTCATAGAAGGGGTCCGCGGAGACGTTGCGTCTGACCCATTGGGCTTGCTCGCCCGCCAGGGCAGTCTTGAAGCTGGTCTGACAATCTGCGTCGCAATTCCCGGGGAAGTTGACTGCAGAGAATGCCTTGGAGGTGGCGAGCGAGAAAAGCAACACTAGCTGCAATAAATAGCGATACATACTGTAGAAGAGTCCGACAAGGTCAAACTCGCCACTCAAGCCGATGATGCTAGCGATAAAAGCCTTGGATCTCACGATATTCCCCGCACAATATATACTCGGTGACGATGGCAGTGTGATGACCTACCTCGGCAGGGCTCAGTGCTCCAAATACCGGCGCCATATCCGAGCGACAGACGAGAATCCGATTATCAACGAGGGGAAAAGAACGATTGAAGAAATCCCTCTGTCGAGCAAGTCTGCTGTTGGTGGAATTGACGCAGAGTTGGAGACGGCCAGCGTGGCACTAGACTGCAAATAGCAGGTCGACCCATCGTGAAGATCGACGGATTTCGTTCGGGGCCTACTGCTGCCGACGCTGGCACCGTGGATCTGGGCCCTGGTTCTTCTACGGAGTGTGCTTGACTGGACTCACTGGAGTCACCCACAAAGATTGCTTGCAGTTTCCAAACTATGACGTTCGAGCCTCGGGGACTTGCGAAGCGTTTGGCACCCTGGAACCTGGCCCAACGAATACGACGACCACCAAAGTCAGTCCTCCAAGCGGTGCGCAAGGTGTTCAACCGTGGCGTGGCGTTTTCTTTACAAATCTGCTGCTAGCGATTCCTGCTCCTGGGGTGCATCTTGCTCAACCTGGCTCATATCCGCCCCCGGAGCCACGATTCGGGAGTACTTAACATTTGGTATTTTGTGGACTGCAACAACTCCCCGCTCAGATCACATCCGCGCAAGTTCTATTGCTGATACCGAGTTTGGCTGCGAGACCAGCTTTTTCCGGCGTAGGTCTCTAGCGATTAGAGTCTGCTAGACGAATTGTTCCAATTCACGACCATCTCAACCACCATCTCATAGATAGCGCCCGGGCGGCAATTGCAGACACGGCCATTGTGCTATTTTCAAGGGGCTTTTCGCCTAAGGATTCAAATGTTGTCAGGCTCTGGCCATGGTGATGACAGACAGGAGGTTTCACAGCGATGCCACAAGGGAACGGATTGATCCGAACCTGCTAAGCCGTGCTTCAGCCTTCGAGTCTTCGAGTCTTGCACTGTTCAAGTGGAATCAGGCCCGGAATACGAGCGATGAGTGTTAGTGCCAGCCCGGTGGCTCTTGGCGTCTCAGAGGAGAGAATAACGGTGCCGATCAGTCGCACGAGAGACTGCGAGAGGCTAGCCATACAGCGGTCGCCAGCGGGTCGGTGGGTGGGGGTCAGGGAGCCCAAAGTGTCGGAAGGTCTGCAGTACGGTGTATGGTGAAGACCCTTAGCCTCGTGGTGATGTGATGATCAGCAGGTTTCTCGACAGGATGATTCCCTGCGAAATATAAGACGACCGGGAAAATCCCACGCATAATGTCGTTTCCCGTGTGTCCTGCTCCTCTCCTTCCATCCAGTCCTTCTCATGGTTTCTGTTTCGGCCCTCCTATGTTGGGTGAGCCTGACCCTTTCTGTGCTAGCCACCCAGCCCTGTTATAACCTGGACGGCACCCAGGCCAAGGCCGATGTCCCTTGCCCGGACGGCGAGACCTCGAACTGCTGCAACACAAATGATGTCTGCATGTCCAACGGCCTCTGCTATTTGCAAGGGAAACGAGGATTGGGGCTTTCCCGTGGAAGCTGCACCGACCGCAGCTGGGGGGCAAAATGCTATTCCCCATGCTGTACGTGATCGTTTCGGTAGATATACACTGATGTCAAGGTTGACCTAGTCTTAATCTGTAGCCAACGATAATCGGAACACCGGAATTCCTATAATCAACGTCGGATTCAACGGTAACAATTCGGAATATTGCTGCGGTGCCGTGACGTGGGATGGTAAGGCGGGATGTCTTCATGGTGGTGATTCGTTCCAACTGCCCTTCGGACGCGCCATCGCCGGAGTCGCCGCTTTGGCAGAGCATGGAAACAGCGCAAATGGGTCCAGTTGGAACAGTAGGACAAAGGAGCCGGAGCCAGCGAGTTCGAATCACGACGTCGCCATTGGTGTGGGAGTGGGTGTGCCGCTGGGCGTACTGGCCTTGACTGCCGTTGCTTGGGCTCTGTGGGAACGACGAGCCCGACAGTCGCTGGCACGTAATATTCCTGATCGCAATTATGCTCCGATTCCATGACCACGGCGGCTATGATCACCAAGGAAGTCCACTGGCTGAACTCGCCAACACGGGACTACCGGCACAGGAATTAATGGACACGGGGGGGACAGGTCAAGCCTGATTTTCAGCATCGATAACTAATGGACATGTACGAGTGGTGATACGAGCCCGGGTTAGACTGATAGATTCTAAGGCTGATATACTGGCTTGGTGGAATGAATGGAAAGTCGGAGGGTGGCTTTCCCTTCAATTGAGCTCGCTGTATGTGTCGACTTGATGAAGGCTGGGTCGGACCGTTTACCACCTACACGATGCAAAGCCTAAGGATGATTATGGTTATAATACCCACCGGATTCACTGCGTTTCTGGTTCTTATTTGTGCACTTCCTTCTTCCCTCGTGCGCTCTGTCATTCTCTTTTCTTTTCCTCAGCTCTGTACAACAGCCCGTGGCCCAGATGAAGTGGCGCTAACGTGAGAGATATTGGAGCGCCCATCATACACCATTATTTCTTCTTGACTGTCACTCGCCTGCTTCTGCCGTCGGAATCCATCCTTTAGCGGATACATGTCTCGCGGTCGACTAGGACGCACGCCGCTCGCCGTCGTTGTCGATCTTCCGCGCCATTCGCTCGCTAGGTTTGATGCGCCGGCATACTGGGCGCTATATCCCCAGACACCCGGCGCAAAGCGCGTTAACAATGAATTCAACGCCGTCGCCGACGCCGTCACGATCGCTAGATTGACCTCTACGCCAGACACCGTATGTCCGATGTTATACGTTGGGTCCGGGTTGCCAGGCCGGAATCTCTGCGCGTAGATAGCCAGGCGAGCGATACTGAGGGCGGTTACACTATTCATGGTGAGTGAATATTATCTTAACCAATTTTTCCTAGTGTCACTTACATCACTCCTAAGCAGAGAACACACAAAATGGCCACTTTCTTCCGCCGGCTCATTTGCAGCCGCCAAACAATGATGCATGGTATCAAGAGCAGCCAGACATCGGTGACTATTGTTAAGCCCGCTGACCCCAGGAAGAAGGCAATTTGGTTGAAGCATTTACCTCCTGTGATTGCTAGCCCGTCCTTTATCCCATGCTTGTCCGCTCCTGCAGCGTTCTGCGCTGCTAGGTCCATAGCAGGAGCTTCAAAGACGTATCGCAACGGAGTGCATTGAAATAGATCGGCCAGAAAAATTGCAATGAGCAGTGCCAGGTTGACAGCGGTCAAGGCCCATAGATTCCACCGCACGACAGGACGATGATCTTGCAGACGAAAGAGGAATATGATAATCGAGGCTTTGACAATGGCCAAGATAGGATTGTACAATAGCTGGTTGGCAAGATTGTATTTCTGGCCGGTGACCTTCTGCTCGATGGACTGGGGAGGGATGTCGTAGATGTGGTATCCTTGGTAGGTCAGCCTGGTGTCTGACTTTGGTCAGTAGGGACAAAGCGAACAGATGGGCTGTGACTCATACAGATCCAGATTGTCACTGTCTGCCCGACAGCTAATAACCAGGCCACGACAATCAGACTGTCATCTAGGGCTTCGTGAGCACTCGTCCATAGGGTGTGCCGCAACATAACATGGCCAACTTACCCCAGCCAAACTGCCGGGTCAAGGCTCGGGCCCAGCATCGCAAGCCGACCACCAACGTGCTCATAATGGGGAAGACGAGGATGATAGCATACGCCGCGTCTTGAATAGTCTCAGGCATTGCAACTCACAGCCATACATTGTGTCCTCATGAAGGGGGAAGGGATGGTTACGGTGAGAGCAAAGCAGAAGCAACGTCTTCGTCCAACCCTTCGGTTGAAGGGTGATCAGAATCCCTTTCCTTCTGCAAAGCCTGAACGCCCATACTCCCTGATTCCATGCATATTGAATTTGGAACCTCCGCGCCACAGGGATGGGCATCCTGGTCGTGGTGGGTCAATCCTTGGGGCCCACGATGGCGTGAATCCACCAAATCCGCCGTCCTACAGGCAGATCCAGCGGCATTCCGGTTGGTTCCATGCGAACCTACACGTTCCCACTCTCGAGATTGCGGTCTCCACCAACCTGGGTCAACGGAATGCCTGGCGGTCATGGTCTGATAGTGAGCGGCGCCTCTCCCCGGCCACGATGGTTGGTCTAAAAAGCCCCGTCTTCCCCGTCAACACCCTGGTCGAGGGGTAAAACAAGGACAATTGTTCCTTGCCGGCGATCCCCGACTGATACGGAGTAGTGGAATCCTGTCCGTCATGAAGACCCCTACTCTGGCAATCACGGCCGCCCTCATGGTCGATGCGATTGCGGCTTCATCCTTTGACTTCGAGAGTCACCCACTGCAGGCAGGCGATCTGCAGCATCTGAGGGAGGCGGAGGCGGCCATCTTTCGTCCGGATCAGAACGCGACCGGAATATCAAGTTGCAAGGTCTTTCCTGGCGATCACAATTGGCCAGGAACGCGAGCTTGGGATTTGTTGGACCAACTGACGGACGGGGGTCTCATTGCCTCTGTGCCGCGGGCCTCATCCTGTTATAATGGGCCAAGATACGATGCGACTGACTGCAAGTCTTTAACAGACCAATGGACCGACTCGTATTTCCAGTAAGAATTTCTCCCAGCAGGGAACAAAGTTATCTCTGACCCACACTTCTAGCAACAATGACCCCATTGAGATGCTCTCGCCCGTTTATCAGGGTCTAACCTGTCAGCCGACCACGGACCCTACAGACAACTGCACGCTGGGCGGATATCCAGCCTACGCGGTCAACGTGTCCAGCGTGGCGGACATCCAGCTGGCCATTAACTTTGCCCGCCACACAGGAGTGCGCCTGGTTGTCAAGAATACCGGCCATGATTTTTCGGGGAAGTCTGGCGGTGCCGGCGCGCTGAGCATCTGGACACACCACCTCAAGGGGGTTGAACATATCCCCAGGTATAGCGCTCCGGGGACAAGTTGGACTGGGGCGGCCTTTCGTGTGGGAGCCGGTGTACAGGCCTACGAGCTGTACAAGACGGCCGATGAGCACAAGCTGATGGTTGTGGGTGGCGAAGGACAGGTAAGCTTCTGCGTGATACCGAAATATCTAACAAAACTGCTAATCATGTGAATAGACTGTAGGAGTAGCTGGTAATTTTTTTAAGGTTACTGGTATCGGAGAAAAATTTCTGCTAACGGGCAAGCAGGTGGCTACGTGCTGGGGGGAGGTCATTCCCCCCTTAGTTCCATCCATGGACTTGCAGCAGACCAGGTGCTGTCTATGCAAGTGGTCATGCCTGACGGACAATTCGTGACGGCGTCCTTCGCTGAAAACACAGAGCTCTTCTGGGCTCTCCGTGGTGGCGGCGGCAGCACTTTTGGCGTCGTCACTTCTGTCACCGTCAAGGCTTTCCCTACCACTCCAGTCACCTCGTCGACCTTCACTTGGACCACCGGCGCTAACCTTACCCACGAAACCTTTTGGGCTGGATTCCGCGCCTATCTAGACCTGTTTATCGAACATTCCGACGCCGGAATCTACTCATACTTCTTTATTCTCCCATCCGACGGGGAGTTTACCTTTTTGATGCAGCCATTCTTCGCACCCAACAAGACCGTGGCTGAGACTGAGGTTCTCCTCTCACCCTGGTTCAAGCGACTTCATGAACTAGGTATCCAGTTCACCCCAAAGACCCGGTATTTTAACACGTTCTACGAGGCCTGGAACGCTTCCTTCCCGCTGGAGGTGGTTGAAAAGACCCATGTCGCGACAGGATCCCGTCTGTTCCCCCGTGCCAATTGGGAAGATGAGTCTAAGCTGAACGAAACCTTTTCCGCCATACGCGCTTCCTCAGAGGCCGGTCTCACCTTCATCTCCTTTAACATGGCCCCGACTCTCGCCCGCGGCGGTAACCCAGACAACGCCGTCAACCCTGCCTGGCGCGAGGCTGTCATGCACGCGTTGTCCAGCGTCAACTGGAGCGACGACTCGCCGGTATCCGAGATCAAACAGGTCCGTCACAGCTTTACGCACAAGTATATGCAGCGGTGGCGCGATGTGAGCCCGGGAGCAGGGTCGTACCTGGGCGAGAGCGATCGCATGGAACCAAATTTCCAGCAGTCCTTTTACGGGGACCGTTATGATCGCCTATTGCAGTTGAAGCGAAGGGTGGATCCCTATGATGTGTTCTGGGCTGCTACGGCCGTGGGTAGTGACCGGTGGACGATCAAGACGGCGGATGGCTTACCAACGGAGAATGGGAAATTGTGCCGGACTTAGGTATCCGGCAACTTACAAATTAAATTATCACATCTGTCCCGTAAATTGTGAAGATCAGGAATTGCCTGCCTGCTGAAACTTCCGATGTGTGTTAGCCAGACGTTTAGCGCGTTCTAGCACTCATGCCGGCTACGATGTAGCAAAGTTGATGCCAACAATGAATGAAGTTCCCTGGACGCAACTAGTCGCTGTCAAGGACAAACTGGCCCAGCTGTTGGAGGGCTCCGGTCATCCGCATATTTACGGAGCATTGATCAAATACGCTAAATAAATTGGTGTGCTAGATTAATTGCTTTCTATTCCGCGGCCCGCCGCTACCTACCCAGCCAACTAGTTGCATTAGCACACAGGGAAGGAACGCACTAACTCCTGACTCTATCATTAACTTCTTCCCATTTCTCCGTACTCCGTACTCAAGATGTTGATCACAATCAAACATGTTGGGGTCGGGGTTGTATGCCGTCTATAAGTGATACTTGATGCAGAATATAAAATTGAAAAGTCATAACCACGAGGCGTGTCTTGTGACTGACGCATCCAAGCGGTCGAGCCAAAGTTCAATCGCAGAAAGAAGGGATGAATCGATGAGAATACTTGGTCCCGACCAGATTCCGGGGTTACAGTGGATCCCTTCTGCGTAGCAATGCCTAGTGTTATAATTAAACGTCTTATAACGGGACCGGAAGCGAAACCAAAGGCGTTGTCTAAACCTTTGATTATTCAGTGAAATATAAAAACAGTTGACGACTAGCACACTTGTCCGCCTCGCCTCTGCTTGACAAACGGAATCATCGTCGCATACGCTGCTATTTCCCCGAGGGCTTCCCATGACCAAGACCAGATACGCCCACCATGGTCAAGACTTTTACTACGTTTTAGGGGATTCCCAACTGCGACTAACAGTCGCAAAAATCCAGGAATCCACATTGAGTGGCTTGTCTGTCAAACCTGGCACATAGCATCCAATGGTTTTAGGAACAAGAATGAACCCCGGCTTACCGGATACTCCAGATCGTCTTGTTAGGGTGGTTTGAGTATTGTAAAGCTATCAGTTATCTGGTGTTCGTTCCGTGGTACCAACACTACCTTCAAGACAGGTGAATTCTCTAGAGGGTGTGTTTCGTATTCCCACGTTAGAGCAAATCTGGCGGCATCGCCTTGGTGCACGGAGTCGCTCGGGCCAATTTTCGGGTCATATACCTGACTTATTATTGGCTATCACGGAATGCAGACGAGAGCCACCTCCAATATCTTCCGCTGGAGATCTACGGAGCAAAAGTGTAAATGGTTACGTTGGGATGGAACCATCTATACTAAGAACCAATGTTAGTCGACGAGCGCGACATGATGAAAGATGCGTAGAGATCCTAAAGTCCATGAAACAAAGCGTGGTCATTGAGTGAGCGCCGGTTGGAAAAGCGGCTGGTATATTTCTACTGCCCTTCGATTATTGGTATACAAATTAGGAACTGGAAGGGTGTTTAAGGGCCACTGTCGTGCCTTGTTTCTCTCTAACACTAATGATGCCCAAGCTTAGTCACACCATATTGAATAACTCGCTCTCTTGTTTGATGAAAATATATCTTGCATTGAAATCTAACGAGCGAATTTTACCATCAGATAGTTTCGAGCAAAGAAGAAATCGAATAACAAAAGAGTGTCGTTCCCAACAGCAGCAAACCCTCAACCAATCTTCATATGTCGAAAGTGACCGTTCTGACGTCTTTCCTAGGAGTAGTAGCAGTAGCAGCGTCTAGAGAAAGTGTCAGCAGGCACTCTTCATGTGCAAACCGCAAACCGGGACTTACTGCCAGCCCAATCCGCCACATTCACCCTTCTTATAGTAGCCGCTGTCGCCCTTGCACTTCTTGCACTATAGACAGATTAGCAGTGCCTTAGTACCAGGTTCTTTGGTAGCTTACACGGTCATTGCACAGGTCTCCTCCACCAGTGCCAAGGCAGACATCGTCAATGTTGCAGGCACGGGCCTGCAGAGTGTGTGTCTGATGCTCGGAATCTACAGCCGCACCATAGGCCGAGAGAGCAAAGATGGTGGTGGCGAGGATAGCAGAGAGCTTCATTCTGGATACTGGTGGAATCTGGTAACAGGCTGGGAGATATTGTTGTGAGAGTGATAAAGAGTTGCGGTGATGGATGTTGGATGAAGACCCTGAGAGGGAATTGAGGTCACTATTTATGTTTTTACTGGCGTTTCCAATGTCTAAGCATTCTCGGATTGTTACATTCCCATTTCTATGTATATCGAAGACCTGCTATTCTCGGACTCACCTGAACGCTCGAGCAGAAGCCTCTGGCGTCGTGAATCAATTCCTAAACAAGTAATCATCGTATTTTGGTAGACAGATCACCGTGAAGTATACCGAGTTGGACGTCGAAACGTAGAGTCATCACTCGGAATAGAATATCAGGGTTCGTATTATGGCCGTCGATCATCCTGGGGAAGTCACAATGCAGCCACCGCTTGGTTTCTGTTCAGACATGGGATCGGCACTCCCGGCTCACTCAGCCTCTTCCGCGATGTGAAAATCCTTTCGGTTCACTCGTATTGCGACTTTTTAAACACCAATTGGAGGGGTTCAAGTGGATTTCCAGCCCCGCCTGGAAAACGCTTTCCGGGAGTGCGAGTTTGGCATTATACGTGTGATAATAACCGGTGATATTGCCGGCGATGGATTCTGTCAGACATCTATCCAGGGAATGGAAAATGCATCTCACGGCGTGATACATGTCCCCTTGGTCTCTGGGACCGTCGGGTATCTATTCTTCTTTCTCGCCTACGACCGCCCGAGGCATCAATGCCATCCACCGAGCCAACCAAGACAGAAGTGTATAGTAACAACTATGAAGGTGGTTATTTTTAGCCCGGGTCCACTTGAATCCTAGTGATCACCAAATTCGGCATTAATTCACGAGCCGCCGTTCATTCCTTGGCGGATCGAGTGTTCCTGAAGCCAAGATCTGATCTTGATTTGCATTCGGCATACAAGTGCAATGAGTAGGTTTTCGCCCCTACATTTCGCAATACGAGCCGCTTGTCGATCATGATTCTTGCATGACCACTGAGAGGGTTGGCCTTTTTGGGGTATACGAGAAATAAAAATAGCCTCTCGTGTTCGCGGGATACCGCCATTTCGGTCAGACACGATCTATGCAGCGCGCCCAGAATAAATACCACCTCGCCGAGCTGAGGTCCGTATGTAAACCTGCAACGATCCTTACCTCTCTAAGTTGTGATATTCTCCCCCTCGACCGCAAAATCATCATGAATTTATGGTGGGCTCTCACCTTGGCGTCCGCCGTGTGCGTTCACGCCAGCTCATGGCGCGCCTACTACGGTCTATCTACCGAGGCCTACCAGGCAAAGTTCGACGAAATGGTCGATCAAGGTTACCGACTCAACTCTATCGACGGATATGAAAAGAACAACGAGCCTGCCTTTGCCGTGATTTTTGAGAAAAGACCCACCACCGCCTGGAGGTCGCATTCAGGCATGACCTCTGAGCAATACCACCAAAAGTTCACGAATTACCTCGATCAGGGGTACCATGTCGTTCAGGTCAATGGGTATAACGTGAAGGGGAAAGATTACTACGCTGCAATCTGGGACAAGTCTCCCGTTGGACCCTGGGCCTCGAGACATGGCATGTCTACCGAGTGGATGCAAGCATACTTCGATGAGTACGTCGAAGCAGGATATAGAATGACGCATGTGAGCGGATACGAGGCAGAGCACGAGGCTCGATATGCTGCGGTATGGGAGCAGGGAGGCGGCAAGACAGAGTGGGTGTCGAGGGGAAACCTGACAGCGTCGGAATATCAGTCTACCTGGGACGAGTACGTGCAGAATGGGTACAGGCTGGTTCATATCTCTGGCTATCAGGTCGATGGAGAAGTATATTACTCGGCCATTTTCGACAAGTATGCCTCGGGTCCGTGGGTAGCTCGCCACGCACTGGATTCACCGACCTTCCAATCAGAGTTCGACAAGTACAAGAACCAGGGCTACGTCCTGCGGACCTTCACTGCCTACAATGATGGAAATGAGCCTCGCTTTGCCGGAATCTGGGTGAAGCCGACCTAGCATTCACATGGTAACTGGCAGTCAAGCACTTATCTAGCCCACGGCCCATTCCCTGCCGTATATAGTCTGCAGAATCGAACGATTTACTTGGATCGATGACAGTGTGAATTCCAGGGTTACATCCCCTAAGAATCAAGAGTCCCACTAGTATCAGCATCACAGTATGCGCTCCTAGAGCTCATAAGCTATCACTCCGTCGCGAATCGGTCACCACCCAGGTTCTTGTTTCTCGAATCATTCCAACCTGACTTGACTGACTGGCCGCGTCCCATGCGGGCGAGGTAGAAATGGTCGTCTGATTCCCCTGTCCGGGAGGAATGGGAACCAGATCGTGAGCGTCGCCAGATCCTGTCGTGTGTTCGGTCCGTTGCGAGCGTGAATTCGAGTATTTGCCGTAGGCGGGTTGATATTCGGCACCGGGAATGCGCATGCCGTTAGATTTCATCTGGTTGAGGAAGGGTTTCAACTGTCCCCAACAGGCAGTCATAATGCTCATGCATTGAACAACCTCCATAGCGACGGTGTTGAAGCAGTAATCGTAAGTCGGGTCAGGTAGCGCTGTGAGGTCTTGAATGAGAACCAACTCAGCGATGATGGCACCGATCACCCTAGAAGCAATTTTCGTCGTCAGAACGAGGTCTGTCTAATAGTCTTCAAGCGACGGACGACACCATACAGTACGCGAGTCAGGAAGATACTGGCGAACAAAAACCGCTTTTTAACGGGCGCGTGGAGTCGCACTACCAGAAACAAAGCCTGGAGGATGATAGACAAATCGGTGACTAAATTTGAACCGCAGAAGAAATAGTGCCATGCGACCTGGCCGAATAGCGCAGTTATCAGTATATGCTCTCGTCCTCTTCACAGCAACCTACCATGTTGATGCAATTCCCCTGTCGGTAATCCCATGTCCGACGAGGCTGACATTGAAAGGCCGTCGCAAATAGCGCAGTGAGCGCCCACGCCGCTGTTGATATCTGAACGGTATTCGAAAACAGGTGATCGCGCGGCTTTGGCGAAAGATTTCGGATGAAAAGACAGAGTGATAGCTTTGATGTGTATAGACCAGCGATGTAGAGAATCGTCGCCGAGTATTGAGCCTATGGATTTACGGTCGTCCATGAGAGTCAGTCTCGACCTGAAGAGTGATTGAAAGACACAAAAAGCGACAAACCTTCATAACGGCATCAAATCGCTCCTCGGAGATCTGATTGAAGCGGTCTCCATATCCATTCGCCACGGCCATGGAGACCGCGACTGACTGGGCGGAGCAGAAGATCTGAACCGGTCATTAATGGAACTTCGGGAGGATTTTTAGGAATCAAGCAGAGAGACCCATACCACCGAGACGATTATCAGGTAGTCATCGGTGGTGAACCGATGGACGGTCCGATATTTGCTGATCAGCCGCGACAAGACGCTGAGAATCGCCGCCGTCAGAAGCGCCCACGTCGAGGCGCTCACCGTCGGATTTCTGCTTCCATCTGCAAATCGTCCCATGAAGGGCAACTTTGAGTCGCTGCAGCAGCATCCGGAGACATGTTGCCGTCTGCAGAGCTGCCCAGATTCCCCTGACTATACATATTGACCGTCAGCCTCGGGCGTACTTTCTCGCTCTCACGCCCCCTCTTTCGAGGATTCTCGCGCTTCTTCTTTGATTACGCCATGCGCCAAGCAACAGGGGAGCGATGCGGGTGTCCGACTGAATGTTCTGGTCTGTTGGTTGGCTTTCGTTTGCCTCTCTCCTCGAATGGCGGCGCGGGAGAGCTGCGCCGCCCAATGTCCGCCCCCTAAGACCCTACTCCCCCCCCGGCCAGCACCCTTCGCATTCGCTGAGGGAAACAAGGATCTGACAGGGCATCGAGTCCTTCACCCTGCACCCGCTAGACACGACGGACCCCTTTTAGTGCGACGGCGGACGGGAAGATCCTGGTTCGTGAGCCGGCCCATGCGCGCCGGCGTCGAGGGATCGTCAACACGAACGTGATAACACTCTCGCTCGTGAGCCAGGTGCCAATGACACCTCTCGCCCTTGCCCTTGGCATGGGGGCCCAGCTCACCAAGCCTCTCATTTGGTGCTTGATCAGGCAACGCCGAAGGAATTCCCGGTAACTACTCCGTAGCGTGGCGAGGAAGGCCAGGTGGCCTGCAAGACAGAGCGCCGATTAAACAGCCGGGAATTCTCCACCGTGCCGACTTCCCCTGGGGACTCTCGCGTCAAATGTAACCATCTGGACAGAGCTGCAAGGGTGCCCTCCCTAGTCGCATGGCTACCCTCGGCCGGTCGTTGCTGGGACAGAAAATTCTCCGAAACGGCGTGACTGCCACTAAGTATTAAGTCCATGTCGCAGAATTTCTGCGGTCGGGTTGATCAACCTCCTTGCTCATCCAACTGTCTGCTCTGTGCGACCATCGATCAACGTCGTTTCTCCTCGCAGTCGCTGCCATGGCCTCGTATGGATTGAAAGGGCCGCCCATGAGTCGCGAGGTGCCGGCGTTCGGCTCTAAGGATCGCGACCACCACGACCTGGTTCGCCTGGGGAAGAAGCCCGTATTAAAGGTGTGTGACATTATTGACATCCTATCTGCCATCGCGGAGTGATTTGCTGATAAGGCTGCGTGATGATCGATAGCGAACATTTGGGATTCTGTCCATCCTCGGCTTCAGCTGCACCATCCTTGCCACATGGGAGGGTCTTCTAGGGTAGGAACTCACACTGAATTGACAAAAGCGACGGGACTAACATACACGAGCAGGACCTTCACAATTCCTCTCCAGAAGTCGGTTCTTTCCAATTCATTCGATCGTGTCAGCCACTAACTCGGCACAGTGGCGGATCGGCTGGGGCAGTGTACTCTTACATTCTCGTTTGGGTTGGAACAGCATGCTGTTTCGTGATTATTGCAGAGATGGCGTCGATGTGGGTGTTTGATATGTCTTTCTTGGACCAATGCTGACGACATCCTAGGGCTCCTACGTCAGGTGGTCAATACCACTGGTGTGCAATGTTGGCCCCAGCACACATGATGAAATTCCTGAGTTACATGACTGGTGAGCTTTGATAATGCTCATAATCCCACACCAGATCTGACGGACCTACGCTCTAGGATGGCTTACTGTTATCGGCTGGCAGGCAGCCTTTGCCTCAGCATCGTATCTTTGCGGCACCGAGATCCAAGGGGTGGCCATCATGGCATATAGAAAATATAATCCAGAGGCATGGCACGGTACATTGATTCTTTGGGCTGCTGTGACATTGGCTCTGGGCATCAATCTCGCCGGGGGAAAGCTTCTGCCCCGACTGGAGACCTTAGTACTCGTCGTCCACATACTGGGGTTCTTCGGGGTGCTGATCCCTTTGACGTACATGGCCGACCACAATTCGGCAAGAGAAGTCTTCAAAGAGTTCTCCAACGGAGGGAACCTTCCAGCAGATGGCATATCATTCTTTGTGGGCATGACAGGCTGTGTTTTCTCCTTTGCCGGTGGTGATGCCGCTGTGCATGTAGGTATTCTAGGCTGACATCGATGTCGACTGTACTAACAGATGGCAGATGGCTGAGGAAGTCAGCAACGCGTCGATAGTCATTCCCAGGGCCATTCTCCTAAGCGTGCTCATTAACGGCACGCTAGGCTTCAGCATGCTGCTGGCCATGTTGTTCTGCATGGGGGACGTAGAGAGTGCACTACAGTCGGCCACGGGCTTCCCGTTCATGGAAATCTTCTACCAGGCCACGGATTCGGTCTCGGGGGCCGTTGGCATGTCGTCAATTCTCTTGATTATCGCCGTCTGTTCGGTAATCGGTATGCTGGCGGCCACTTCGCGGCAGTTCTGGTCCTTCGCCCGGGATCGTGGCATTCCTGGGTGGCGCATTTGGAGTCGGGTACGTGCTTGGTGACTCTGATGACCCCTATAAATGGCCTACTGACATGGATATGTTAGGTATCGACCAAAACGTGCCTTCCCACCTACTCGATTCTCTTGACTATGACAGTCTGCTCACTACTAGGTCTGATCAACATCGGCTCTGCAGTCGCGCTCAACGGCGTTCTCTCCATGGCTGTATCAGGCCTCTACCTTTCCTACCTTACCGTAGGATCTCTTCTGCTCTACCGTCGCTGTACAAACGCCATCGCCAGAATCAACGACTCGGCCGATGAGACCGTGAATGTGCCCGGAGCCAAGCTCGTCTGGGGCCCCTTCCATGTGCCGGGGATTCTGGGCGTGCTGATCAACGCTTTCGCAGTCATATATATGATCATCGTTGTCTTCTTTAGTTTCTGGCCGACCGAGATTCCTGTCAACAAGGAGAACATGAACTTTAGTGTGGTCGGAACCGTCGGTGTGGTCATTCTGGCTGTCCTCTACTACGTTCTGCGAGCAAGAAAGGTCTACCAGGGCCCGGTCATGGAGGTTGCTCTGACGTCGGCGTCGGGAGTCTGGAGCTCGAGGTGATGTCTTGAAAGGCATGACAGAGGGATGGACACATCACAAGAAAAAAAGTCCATTGAAGAGACATGTCAACGAATTCAAAAAATAGATTCACAAAAGTGGTAGGGTCTATCTAGCATCTTGACGGTCCTGCAGGTTAAGATTCGATCTCTTCTCGCCAGTTTAGTAGCGGCTGGACAGGTCTCATTCTATTGTAGTCCTGGCCCCTTCTAGAGGATGAGCGGTGACAAGACTACCTTCCAGCCCAAGGACGATGCCAACTGCAGCGGAGTCATAGCCCCCATCCGCTACCGCATGATGCACACGAACGACAATCCCAGATGCAAGAAGAATCCCCAACCGACCGCGGATGACGACGCCATGTGCGGGCTGAGCTGGAGATGCGGCGCGTTCACCGGCAAAAAGGGCATGGACTTTGAAGTAGTTGACCACGATAGCCAAGAAGTAGATCCTCAGACTCCTGTAACTCTATGGCGAGCTATGAAACAGGGGACGACTCATCGAGACAAGAAAGGCCCGGCCACTCTTGACTGCGGCCAAATGCCAAGGGCGAAGCTTTAGGTGGGGGCCAGCCTCGCGCTCGGTTCGCAAGGCGTTTTCATTCCAATCACTTATTATTAGTGACGGTCGCCTGGCGTCTTTTAATCCTCGTCCTTTCCTATTCGATGCCCACCGTTTCGGCAAGACCAACCTTCATATCATGGCGTGGTTATTTCCCGAGGACTTTGGGGAGGAGTATCGCCGCCAGACTCAGTTGCTTCGACTGGCCGCCCTGGCCTCGGGCTTTCTGGGCCTCATATTTCTGGTCGTGCACCATGCCACTCCTTACACGCTCCCGGTAGGCAGAACTCCCTGGGACTCACTGCACGCTGGAGAAGAAATGCTGATGCGTCGACACGCAGTACCTGCTCCCCGTCATCTGGTCCGTCGTTGACGGCACTGCTCTGGTCCGAGAGAAAAGCATCCACCCCCTGATTCGAGTCATCTGCGACTTCCTCTCTGCCATCTTTCTGGTCTTCGACATCCCCGTGATGTTTTTCATGGGTCTCATCTACATGAGCTTCCTGACTTTTGTCATGGGCGTGTTGTTCATGGCCGCCGTGTATGCCTTGCTCTCGTTACCGCCGCGGATCGTCCGCCACGCGTCCGTCAAGACTGACCGAACTGAACTGCAGGTGTACCCACGGTTTACTATCATTTCGAGCCGGCGTGGAGTTTTGGCGGCAATCGCGACTTCTCGGACGCGTCCAGTTGCCGGTCTAGGAATGAATTGCGATTCGTGGGCCTGGTACTTCCCAGGGGCCGTAGCAATACCGGGGGCAGATGAACAGGGTTTTCCTCACTGGCTGCGTCCTGCAACTTTTCGCATGGATACGGTGTCAAGATGCGATGTGATGTGCAACAGGCATGTACAATATACCAGAGTATTGCATCGTAGTCAACCCAATCCGGACATGACTCGAGCCACAGTAGAATGGTACAGTTCGGTCCAGCTCCGACATGGCGACCTTGTCAGTCGGAGAGGAGAAGTACTTTTCTTCTATGAACAGAAGAAAGGAACAGAAGGAGTGCTTGTGCAGTGCACATTGGCACTGCTGACTCAGCACTATGCGGGCCTCCCGATCGGGTTAGCGTCTTGTGCGGCCTGTGTTTGGTGCCTGAACTTACAAGTGTTCAGGTGGCCATCGCGCGCGACAACAGTCCACGAAAATAGTAACATAATCGATAACTTGGAAGCATGTCCAACAAAGACCAACCCATTAGGCTTAAGAATCTTATGTCTTCAGTGCCGGTGAGACTTTTTGTTGAATACTTTCACACATGTGGAAGATGCTGGGTATCAATCCTGCAAGAATATATATCATTTGATCGGACGGTTGTGAGGCGTAGGTAATACCACTTGCGAAAGTTACTCTCTCGATCGGGATTGAAGAAGTGGAAATCCTGGGGACCTAAACCGCTCGGCGAGTATAATAACAAACAGTGTGTAGTATTATCGTTGAATATTGAATGTCTATCTACAACTCCGCTCCCTCGAGCATACAACTATACATATTAAACCAGACATTAACCAACCCCCTCTAATCTACAAGTATACATAGCAGAAAGGTCCACCGGTCGTGTCCAGGAGCTCCCGAATAGTCCGGGGTGGCGCCAGCGTGGGCATGTCAACAACGGTGTCCAGCGTGGTGTCGTTGCCCGTTGGGTCGCCGAAGCCCGGCAGGATCGAGGGACCCTTGACCACGTACGTGCGGTTGCGAGGGTCCAAATTCTGCCAGGTCCAGAAGACACGGTCAATAGCAGAGTGGTGCAGGTAGAAGGCAGGGTCACCGGGAGAGGTGTAGAGATCCTGTGCGATGGTCAGTTTTCTTCGTCATTTCGGAGGCAAGAAACGAGGGCGAGGGAAAAACGTACACCACCCGGGTCACCACCAATGGTGTAGTGACCGCCACTGTGGATGCCAACGTAGCCGGTAGCAGCGTCGCCCTGCAGGCGGTTCTGGAAGGTCCAGATGTTGTCGTGGTCTAGGATCAGGTCGCTGATGATCTCCGTCGTGGTCCAGTTGGCCGAGTACTTGGAGATGTCGCGACGCAGACAGCGCGGGTTGTAGTCTAGACCGGTTCCGTTCTGGCCCTTCGTGACGTTCAGACTGGGGAGAACGGGGCCCAGGTTGACCGTGAAGCTGGTATTGTCAGCGTCGTCGGTCCATGAGCATTGCCGAACGAAGACAGGAAGACATACTTTTTGAACGGACCCTCTTTCACGCAGCCGCCACCGTTGGCGGGAGGCAGAGTCAGACCCTGGAGCACCTGGGGGCCGTTGTGAGGCACGTAGGCGCCGTCACCCGACATGCTGGTGTCGGAGCCATCGAAAATGGGCGAGTTCAGCGGGTCGGTGGCGTATTTGTTCCAGGCCCAGTAGGGTTGCGAGCCCTTGTAGCCACATTCATCCCGCAAGGCTTGCTCGTAGGCCCAGGTAAAGTACCGGTGCCAGGTGAGGAAGTTACCCTGATCCATATTAGCCAAGGGGACCGGACACCGACGAGAGGGGAAGAGAGCCCACCGTCATGTGAATGTACATGGTCTGGTTGATGTGCACGGCGACGAAGTCATCGAACCGCGTGCGAGCCCCCGGAGCAAACTCAGGATCGGACTGCGATGGCTTAGAGATGAGGCACTGCACCGCTTCAATGTACTTGCGACGCTCGTGCTTGCTCAACGAACCCCTGCAGAAAGGGCTGCATTAGCTCCGGCTCATAAAATCCCGGGGCCAGGGGGAGCGAAGAGACGAAATTTCCGGAAAGTTCTCACCATTCCTTGCGCACGGTGGCGGTCAGAGGCGTGCAGCTAAGACTGGCCTCTGGGTTGGAGAAGTGGTACGACACCTGGTTAACCAGGGCCTTGCCGGCCAGAAAGTCCCACTTGTCGATGAGCGAGGCAGTCGCTGGCGAGAGAGCCACCAGCGTAGAGGCGACGAGGGCGCTGAAACGCATACTGGGTCGGATCCTCCACGAGGATGAAACGCAACTGCAGGAAGGAAGACGAAAAAGGGAAAGCAAGGGGAGGGACGGGAAAAGGAACTGATCGCCAGACAAGAAAAGGAGGAAGGGGGAGGGAATGGAAACAAGTGGTTCGAGTCAGCTTTTATGAGAGCAGAGCTACTCCGGGCCCGACTACAAAAATAATGGCCATCGATCCGGCCTGGCCGTTGAGCAAACGACATTAACTAGTCCCTAATACTACTGACTGACTACTCTAGCTAGCACGAGGCGAAAGTCCCCACCCAATGGCGGAGGAACGGGAGATTTAGAGTCTAAGAGATACCAAGTTAATAAACGGACTGCAGGTGTGTAGCATTACGGAGTTGGTGCAACCGACAGAGAGCACCGTTAAGGCCGGCAGGCGAAGGCCAGGGCTACGGACGTCTAGCACTCTAGCGTCCACTGCGAGGGTCGGAATTCGGCAATATCTCCATGCGAAGCCCTAATTCTGGATTGTTCGGATCCTGTGGCACGCCGGCGGTGGTTAGTTTATCGCAAGCGACACTATGCAGCCTAATAGACCCAGACAGGCGAGCAGAGAGTGCCAGAACCCCGGGCCTCGGCGATGCAACTATCGCCTGACTCTTCCGGCGTGTCCATGCGTCTAGTTATAGAAAACGCTCCGTCGGATCGCGGTGCGATCCTGATCTGAATCGACATGAACTGGTGGAGGATGGAGAGCCCCCCTTATATCTGATGATCTGAACTTCCTCCCCAAAGGAAGGGGACGATCTGTCTTCTCTTCCCGACGATCAGCGCGGGAATTGGGGCCCTGTTGGTCACGGACATGATGGATCAGTCTACGGAGTATGATGCAGTAATGATATCCACGGCCGGAGGGAAAAACCACGCAGCCATGACTCGGCCGGTGGAGTCGACGCTGCCAGATCAATTGGATAAAAATATTATATTAATCGCAATATCGAAATGCACGAGAGTCACCCGCGTGCACGATTGGGGAAAAGATGCCCAGCCTCGAGGGTTACATTGCCAACATTCCTCCGAAACACCCACCAGTAGTTTGGGCGGATTGCCCTCCACTCTTAGGCCATTCGGCCCATTCCAGCCTCTTAGCACCAAGCAATCTCGGATGGGCACCGCACCACCGACGCTAATGTTCGACCCTGGATCGTCTGCGGATCCGATGGCCCCAAGGGCTGGCCGGCCAACAATAACAATTCGCGGACCGGGCCCACTGTTGCCACTAGGGTTGGGCTTGCCCGGGGCTAAATGTTTATTTCCCACTATAACACGTCTTCCCCGTCGCCAGTGGCTGCCTCCAGCGGCGGATAGCGCATTATTGGCCGCGGAACAGGGGGTGGGACCTCCTACAGACTCCTACTCCGTACCAGGGCCGCCTTCGCCTTCCGAGTCCACCCTGGGCCGCAACCTTCCAGCAAAGGTTGTTTGTACGGAGTCGCACGGTGATGTCCGATAGCCCGCCGTGATTCTCGTGGTCATGTCAGGCTCCAGACCCAGACTGCGAGTCTGGACTTGCCCCCGCTGGACGAGGTCGGGGACAGTCGGTGGCCTGTTCAGCGAGCCGGGTGATTGGCCTTGATTGCCCACCGAGATTAGTGAATGATTTTGCAATATCAAAGCCATCGGTCCCGCTCTTGGCTCTTGCAATGGCGCCTGCTACGGATGCAGGCCTAGATTAAGAGACCAGCCTTCATTTCCTTGTCCTGCCGAGGAATCCGTACACCCGAGTACGGAGTACACAATGTAAGTGCTTACCTGCCGGCACAGGCAAAGCCGACAATAAGAATGGGATCTGACCCCTGCTAGGCTGGGTTTCAGACGTGGATAGCACGCAAGCATCCCTGTACGCAGTAGCCTCTAATATTATCGTGACGGCATTTCGGCCGTGTTAGGTCTCGTGGCGGACCTTTCTGGATCACTGCTCATTCCCAATAACCTTCCATGCCTCGCTGCTAAGAATCCTGCGGGCCAGATCCAATCCTTGTTCGCCGAGACGGCACCATGGATGCGCCCACGAGTAATTCAAATCTTTTTCCGGATATCGCACGCCCACCGGAGTAAGGAACCTGGGAGAACTCCGTGTTTATTTCGCCTGAGTAGTCAGTCGCAGCAGTGTTTACGGAGTTGCCCTCCCCCCCTTAGACCTCCCTCGTATTGAGTTCATGCTAAACACAATATTATTGTTGAGCCATGGCGTAGTTAGTTTCCTCTGTCGCTTCCTTCATGGAACCTTTTATTTTCTTCTGCAGAAAGGTGGCATGATATATCACAATAAACCCGACCTCCCAAGCAGGATCCAGCCGTGAGCGATTGATTTCTTGCACGATGGCGACGATTGCCCTTGCGGCGCGCGAGACGCCCACCAAGGGCAGTCGAGCCCCCCATATCCTGGCCATTGTGGGTGCGCTGACCGGCCTGTCGGCATTGTTGGTCTTCCTGCGTTGCTACGTGCGCCTGTTCATCCTGCGCAAATTCCACCTGGAGGATGGGTTCATGATTGCATCCTTGGTGAGTTCATACGTATCCCTGCTCGCAATCTGGTCGATGTGTACAATCCCTAATTCCACGAAAAAGGCCTGCGCATTCGGTCTACTGGGCTGTTTCATTGGGGAGTCTCATCATGGCGTCGGTAGCTGGTCCGAGGATATCAGTGCGGCTGATTCGGAGAAGCTGGACGAGTACATGTTCTACCACGCCATCGTGATCGTGCTGGGCATCAGTTTAGTGAAGATCTCGATCGGGTTCTTCTTGCTGCGGTTCACTTCGCAGAACAAAATCCTGAAGTGGTTCATCATCGGCACTTTGAGTAAGTGATCTCCTTCGCGCTTGCTCTTCTCCCAACTGACCTGATAGTCTTCTTGGCTTTGTTCACCATTGCCTGTATTCTGGCACTGATCTTCCAATGCTGGCCCGTTGAGGCCGCATGGGACGTCGAGCTGAAGAAGACGGGAAAGTGTTACTCGATCGATACGTACCTGCGCATTGGACAGTTCAACAGCGGTATGCTCCGTTTCTATTGTATGCTTCTTCCAGAGACTGACTGTTCAGCCATCAACATCATCACCGACTTTATATTCGCCACACTGCCGGTGTTCATGTTCGCGCAGATTCAAGTCAACAAACGAACAAAGCTGTCGCTTATGGGTATTTTGAGTCTGGGATATTTGTATGCGATGCTCCTGTTATGACCCCTCCCTTGACTAACAATCCTCCAGCGCCTGTGCCGCGGGAATTGTCAAAACAGTCCTTCAAAGTCGAGTGTTCGGTGACGCTGAATCCTACCGGTACGTCTAATTGACTCTCACATTCAACTTGAGGGATCTCACTAAATCTTGGTATCGCAGTGAGAGTCAGTATCTCATTTGGAACTTGTATGTCTCCTCTTCGGTTACCTACCCTCATATTCCGTGTCTCTAACATAAACCCAAGTGTCGAGCTCGCCGTCGGGATCATCGCCGCCTCCTTCCCTACAATAAAGCCTCTCGTGAAATCCTTCATCGGTAGCACCATGAGCCTGACCAGCGGCCACCGCACCGGAAAACGCACTACCCACGGCTACGGATATCGCAACCAGGCCTCAGGCTACGCGATGCACTCAATGTCACGCAGCCGACCGGACCGAGAGGACCAGAAATATGCTGTCCAGATTGCATCGGTGGCCGACCGAGCATCAGGATCGAGCGAGGAAAATCTGACAAAAGCCAGTGGACCGTCGTTTCCGCCGCACATTATGCAGACGACGGAGGTGACCGTGCAGAGTGAGGAAGCCGATATGCCCAGCCGAATGGGACCCAGGTGGACGGTCGACGATCGAATATAAGCATCTCAGGGTATTGCGTGGCATGATGGAACTGTATGATAATCTTATAAGTCTAGATTGGCTAGGGAGGCGACGGAGTTGGTATTGTCACTGGGTTGCTTTTAGGGAATTCTGCTTATAGCCGGGGTCAGTGCACAGAGGTAGAATAGTACATACATAATTCATGTAGTGTCACACTCGCAAGGGACGTTTTACTGTTGAGCCCAGCAAATGTCATGAAAGCGCCATGCTTTACCTATAGCCGATCTGCCGGGAACCGGGTTCCGAGTCGCCATAGATATGAGACTTAAACAGAACCCCAAGATCGATGACACAGGAATCACCGGTGCAACTCAAAAATCATGCCTCTTTTGAACGTTGCCGTCGTAGGATACGGGTTCTCTGCTAAAACCTTTCATCTTCCCTTCATCCGCCACAACCCAGGCTTTCGCCTCCATGCCATCGTACAACGGACCCCTCGAAGCGACGATAATCCGGAGAAGGACTTCCCTGGCATTCGGGCGTACCGAGATGCCTACGATGCGATTCAGGATGAAGTGGTCGATGTCCTGGTGATCACATCCACCAACGACACCCATTTCCCCTTGAGCCGTGACGCTTTGGAGAGGGGAAAACACGGTGCAAATTCCCTCTCGCCCAAGAGTGCAACCACGTGGGACTAATAGAATATAGTGATCGTGGAAAAGCCGTTCACGGTTAGTTATGCAGAAGCCATAGAGCTGGTCGACCTTGCGGCGAAGAAGAACAAACAGCTTGCCGTCTACCACAGTGATTGATCCTGTTTCCTTCAGATTCCTCGGCATCAACACTAACACCTCGCATAGATAGACGATGGGACTCCGACTTTCTGACTGCGCGTAGCCTCCTTAACAGCGCCCAGCGGCCGCTGGGGCGCATCGTGCGCTTCCGATCCCATTTTGATTGTTCTCCAAACTCCCGCACAGCGACCGAGGCCAAGGGATGGAGACTGACGCCCGGTGTCCCAGGGGCTGGCATGTTGTTTGATCTGGGAAGCCACTTAATCGATCAGGCAGTGACGCTCTTTGGGATTCCGGCGAGTGTGACGGCCGTGTTGCTGGACGAGGCGAGTGGCAAAGGTGTTCAGGAGGAAGCTTTCATGGACGATGCCTTCATGATCATTCTTCAATACAAAGCAGGATTGACCGGTGAGCCGTCTTCCTGACACATCCGTGATTCCAGAGGCTTATCTTGCATCAGTTGAGTTGCACGCTACCCAATACTCGGTTAGTGATCGACAGAAACGTTTTGAGATTCTCGGAACACAGGGTCGCTGGATCAAATATGGGCTCGACTATCAGGAAGAACAGCTGCAAGCAGGGATTCTCCCGGGGAATGAGGACTACGGCGTCGAGAGACCGGAGAACCGTGGTAAGAACATATTCCATCCGGGGAGGAGTCTGATGTTCCCTCGGCATAGCTCGACATTGCTAACGTGGTACAGGTCTGCTGCAAGTAGTCCAGCCCGCGGGTGTGAGTACTTCGGAGTGGGAGACAGAAAAGGGGGGATATCATCATTTCTATCAGAATGTGCATGAAGCCATTACACGTGGCGCCGAGCTCGCCGTGCAGCCCAGGGATGCAGCTTTGGTGATGCATCTGATTGAACTATGTCGGCGGAGTGCCGTGCAGGGAAAAAAGGTAACGGTAGATCTGCAGCGAAAGGCTCTATAATCAAGATAAGATCATTAAAATGGAGAGGCCAGCCCAAAATACTCCCCAGCTCCGGTTGAATGTCCGAACATCGAATCCTCAGTTCGAGGCCCGGGCGAGAGTCGCGTTCCTCGGCTGGATCTGGAGGGCCCTGGTTGAATTGACGCCGTCGAAGGTTCCGTTAAAAGTCACGTTGAGCGTTACGTTGAACGTGCCCTGACTGACGTAGTTGAAATAGTTTGTATACCCCCAGCTGGCGCCCTCGATTGTCAACTTTGGGCTATCGTTGTTCACTGAGCCGTTCTTCACCAGCGATTGAGGCCACCCGATCGACAAGTCCCATGGGAATCGCAGCTATTTCCAGGCAATCGAATCCCTCTCGGAGAAAAGCTCGACAGGTCACCGTAGTCGTTGGTTGCACTTGCATTGAAGCTCACCTGCCCCCGAGCTTCGTCCGCCGATACATGCATCACCATGATGTCCGCAACGCGACGCTTGCATGCATCCCAATCTGTCCAGCCTGTAGTCGTGGAAAGCTTCACCAATTCGGGAGAAGCGGGACATAACCCGTCGCCCATGTCGATCTTCACGTTGGACCGACCGATCCTCTCGATTGGCTCGTTGGATTCCCATGCGTTGCGCGCAACTATGAACGGGTTTGTCGGGCCTTCGGGGTAGGGTGTCTCTGCACTAACCAGGCGTAGCCCAGAAGGCGCACCGCTTTGTCGATATGACATTGTGAGTTTCCGCGAAACACGAGGCTCATCGTAGCCTCGCCGTAGAGATAGGAGCCGTCGTATGTCATCACTTCCGCCCCGTCTGCCACTTGTGCTGGTGCTGAGTAGCAGTAGAAGTAGTAGGACGCAGAGGAGTGTTTGCAATGACATGGTTATTTGCCCAAGCTGTCCCCTTGATTAGACTATACGACCAACTGGAGCTCCTCGTGGAAGGGGAATATCTACATTCAATCCTGAGAGAATGGCAAGAATTGCCCTAGTCCAAGCGCGTCGTTTCATTCCAGTCCTCGTATTCCTCCCCGTGCCGACTTGGTATCTGATGCGCAATCAGTGTTACTGAGCTATTTTGTGGCAGCCGGGGCCCAAATTCGGCTCTTCGATGCGCTTCTGGGGCCGACCATCACGACTCGAGGCCCGTGGAAGAACCGACGGTGATCGTCTTCGTTTGTCTTCGGCGTCATCTTCTCGACCGTCGCGCCTGATTCACATGCCTCTTTTTCCGATTTTCCGATCATCTTGCCCATTATCCTTCTTCATATTCCATCTCCGCCGTTCCTGTGCCTTTTCTCTTCTTTGATTTCTTCGCAAGGAAGATCTTTTATATGTGAATTCTGGTGAAACTGGAGAAGCAAGTTTCTCTAGCATGATTCAACTTCAAGGCTTGTAAATCACCTCTTTACCCTGTTTTCTTGCGCGACTGTTGAGGAATAGATAGGTCACTTCCTGCGCTAAAGCCAGCAAGAGTCCCGATGCAACAAGCGCGATCATAATACTAAGACCTCGGACATAGCTATATCGCGATCGTTCTTGTTAGCTACCAGCATTTCAAGAGAGAGACAGACGATCCTCACTTTGGGGCATCATCAGCACGAAAGATCTGCGTTCCAGCCATAAGCCCGGCAATAGCGCTCATCACCCCTACCTTTCAATATTAGCCATTGCCCTGATTAACACAATTTACCTGGACAGGAATGACTCACACATGCTAACAGAAACCATGTTAGCATACTGTCAACAAGCATTCTTTTGTCAAGGGGGCCAGACGTAACTCACGCGATCGACACACTCCTCTCCCCAGCATCCGGACAATTGACCTGCACCCAGGTATTATGAATAGGGTGGTACCCTACCGCAAATGCATTAATCACCGTCCATAAGCCAAATTGATTCCATTTGCCGACAGAGGGGAGAGCAGATCGTGCGACAATCAATACGATCAGATAGCACGATATCGCCGTGATGACAACGATCCCCCGTCTGGCGGTCTTGTCGCTGAGCCAAGCGAAGAAGAAGACAAGAGGCAGCGTCATGAATGCGCCGACGGCACTGAGAGCATTCGCTTGGATACGGCTGAAGCCTAGAGCCCTTGTTGGCATCCAATGTTAGTTTGGATAGTCTGGATAATCTGGCGAAAAGGACTGGGAAAGAATACATCATGATCGACGGAGTATAGGTTGTGAGTGGGCTCCATGTTGAGAAGACGCAAGCAGTGGATATAAAGTGTGGCCAGCGCCGGTAGTTGAGTAGCGTCTTGAGGATGAGAGACGGGGGGAGGGTTTTTCGCCGAGTCCCTGCATTCTTGGGCATCCTCGCTGTGAGAACCTCCTTGTCCTGCTCCGAGAAGGCGATGAGACCGCGTCTGATGAAGACAGGCTTTGGTCTATCGGGACTGCGTGGGAGGAATACGATCAAGAGAATTGCGGATCCAATAGTCATCAAGCCCTCAACTGTCGAATGGTTAGTGTGTCTCTCAATAGTGAAATTTACAGAGTGTACCTAAAAAGATCCATTGCCAGCCCTTCAGACCATGCCTTCCATCGAGTCTAAGAATGCCGGCTCCCAATAATGGGGAGATCGCATTCCCACCAAACATCCCAAAGAATAGAATGGCCACTCTCTTCGCCAATTCCGGACCGATGTACCAGGTCGAGAGAGTGTAGACCGATCCAGGGATATAGCCAGCTTCCGCGAGACCGAGAAGGGCACGAATGACCAAGAAACCAGTTTTGTTCTTGAGAAATACCTGAAAGATGGCGATGATCCCAAATGCCAGCACCTGAACGGGCATCCATTTCTCAGGGCCAATCTAGATCATGTTAATTGGTTCCGAGTCCATCGTCGCCCTTGAACGTGAGAGTGTGGGCTGGGCTTACTCGCTGCAGTAGGACATTGGAGGGAATCTCCAGCACAATGATGCCCAGGAACATTAACTGATTTCCGAGATTGATGGTGTTCTGGTTCACCTTGATATCCTCGCCAAATCCTCCAGTTAGGGCGCTAGCAACGTTCATGCGATCCAGCTGGAATACGGTCATGCCTAAGAAAAGCAATGGCAGGACAGAGAGATCAATTCTAAGCGTGTCAGAGCCAAGGGAATCCAGAAAGCTATGTCAGAAGGGGAACTTACTTGCGTCGAGCATGACGCACATCCGTATTAGTCCATGTGTTGGTGGGAGACCTTGAGCCATCCCGATATTCCAGATCGCTTTTTGATTCAATTGTCGACATTTCAACAGACAAAACAGCACTCGGCTCTGAATATAACACTAATCTGTTGCATGAAAGAGAAAGAATGTAGAACTCCCAAATTGAAAGTCACTGGTGAAATCAGGTTTCCAGCTGGATAAAAGTACGCCAGCTAACTATACCCAGGAATGAGCCCGGGATTTGAAAGAATTCTCGCAAGGATTTCACAACACCATGGCTAGATGGCGTGATAGAAGCCTATACAGTGTACCCAATACTAGGGTAAGCAGTCATTCTTTCATATCAATTGCGCGCGGGATCCATCAAGCCTTCAGATGCCACGCGAGCGCCAATGAAAGCTATAGCTTCGCTTGCATATTGTCCTTCTTTGCACGACCGAGTTCTTCTTGAGCCACCTCGCTTACCCTCTTTCACATGTCAATTCTACGCTGATGACTGGCGGCAAACGTTTCGACCCATCTACGATCAAACAGTGGGAGCCGTCTCCCGGGCTGGCCTGAAGCTGGCGTTCCTGCCATCCTCCGAAGCGTTTCGAAGTCTTCCTCGAAGTCTGGGCTAACTAGTGTGAATGGCACGCCGTCGACCGTCTTCCGAATCCGATCCTTTTCCCATTTATGCTGCTCTTCTAACCCGGGCAGCGCAGCCCGACCGGCTAATACTCGAGCGGCCAGCACGGACTGCCATTCAAAGACCTTGAATGTGAAGCCAGCTGCAACCTGCACAATCAATTAACTTTCCCCTAGAAAGCTCAATTCAAAAGGTTAGCCATACCGCTCCGACGAACACCAATGTGGGATGCTGCTGATGAAAAATGTGGAGATATAGATCCGGGACGCGGTTGTTCCTCAGGGGAATTTGCGGTAGGAACGATAGGGGCCACGAGTACCCTATGCCCAATATGATATGGTCGACATTAGGAACGGACGTTCCATCTGCGAAGAGAACGGTCCGCTGGCCATCTTCACTAAATACCTTCTCAATAGGGGAATGGCGTTGAATTCTCGGGTGCTTGGATGCTTCGTCTCCAAAATAGCCGTTATACTTACCGCGCACGACGGCGTGGACCGGCGTTTGCGCAATACCGGCCAGGCTGAAAGCTGCATCCGCCGCGGATACCGAGGCTCCTATCGTTATGACTCTCTGGAATGGTCAGCCCGCCATTTATACCAAAGGTGACAGCATCCAACCTTGTCGCGGTACTTCTCGGGGTGTTGATATCCCTTTGTATGCTCCACGCTGCCAGGGTACCGCGTCGCAAACACTTTTAACCCAGGGATATCCGGGACATATGGAACACTGTAGTGACCTGATGCCACTACCAGGGCGTCGAATTCCTCTTATCGCCAGTAATCTTCGCTTGTCTCTTGAGCACTCCTTCTCAATGTTATTATCCAGCCTCTATCCCGCTTCTCAGCGCGTTCCACAGTTGTATTATACTCCACCCATTGTTGATATCCGTTGCGATCCAGAAGAGCTGCGATATACTTTTGAATCACGGTATGGTGTCGGAAAGGCGCGTCGGGCCCATGCAATTTGATCGATGCATCGCTGCGAACGGTAGGAATGGGCTCCTACGAGAAGGACATAATTCAGGCATCGATGTTGGCTTTGAGGATTGGATAAAGTGGAGTCTCGGTGAACCGATGCTGGGAGGATTGAGGAACTGATCGGGGGAGCGCATCTGGGACATCCAGAGGCCGGCCTGCTGTGCGGGCTGCCCGGGAATCAAAGTCGGTCAAAGGAGGAGGTTTTTCATCGTCGTAGATCATAGGTTCACTCGTCGTCAGTTCATATTGCTGGGGAGAAGACGGATCGCACTCTTACCAACAGCCACGAGGTTTTTCTCTGCGCTCAAACACGCGAATGACATCAAAGGCCCTCTCTTGGGCAAAGACATCTACCACAATTGCGCCCGCAGGACCGGTGCCGACAATGGCAATTTTCTTGACTTCACCAGGACCAGTCATCACGATAGCACGAGGGAGCATTCGGCAAGTAGGTACCGACCCTGCAGTCGGTGCCATCTTTGCCTCGTTCTTATAGTTAGCGCTACGCCGTGCCGACGTGAAGCCAATGCTTGGGAGCCCCCACTCGAAGGAACAAGCAGCCCACATGATTTGCGATTGCGCGATGGGAACAATGCATTGCGTTGTCGAGAACCCCGATCGAAGCAGATCCCGGATGTCAGGATCACCGGTCCATGCTGGAAAGAAATGTCCGTCTGTAGATACACTAGTTACTCCGTACATAGATGTCAGCACTTGCACTCTAGTGGTTCCTATGCCAACCGGTGAGCTGCATAACCTGAACAACTACATACTACGATCCCATGATCTTTAAGGCCAAGTTCATGTCTTTTTCACCTGCATCAAGATCTCCGGCATCGAATGTTACTCAGCACCGATCTGCCATTCGGTTTGGGAAGTACCACGCTTCCACGAGTCCCTGGGTTGCCTCCAAAGTAAATGCAACGACAAGATTGGGAAAACAGAGGAAACAAGGTCCCAAAAACTAAACTGCAAAAGCGCGTGAGATAAAATCAAACCTCCTCAGCCTCATCTTTGATTTAGATCTTCAAGGGCTTTTCCTCCATCTCAGTCTCGCTATCATATTCCTCAACCGCCTTGTCTTTGCCCTTGTCCGTATTCTTCTTGGTAGGGGTCTTAGGGGTTGAGGCAGCCTTGCGCTTGCGAGGAGTCGAGCTCGGAGTGGTCTTTGGGGTGGTGGATAGATCGACGGATTCAGCTTTGTGACGAAGGCGAACGATGCGGTTTCCGATTGCGCACGGAGTGCAGTCTGTCTAGATTAGCCGTTTCGATATTCCAGCGACAGGAAGAGTAGTACATACCAGGGCCCATGTAGGCGGCCAAAGCCTCGTAATCAAGTTTCATCTTGAGACCCTTGAGCTGAGCCAAGACTCCAAGAAAGAGCTGTATTGTATCGGATTCTAAATCAGTTAAAGCTCTAGAATGGAAGTAGATGAGAGAATGGACCTTTGCATCAGTTTCAGAATTCCAGTTTATAGGCATTCTGAGAGACAGTTGATAGGTTTGTTGTCAATGTCAGATGAGGTTTTGAGTTGATAGTGATCAGTTATGAGCTTTGGGTGATGGAACACTGGGAGAGGCGAGGACAGGCGATAGGCAAGTGAAAGGTAAAAGAGGTGGAAAGAAGGAAGGAAATTGCTGGTGCTGAGAGTGAATGACTGTGGCTGCTGGCGTTACGCGAGTCACTCGTTGCGTGGACAATCTCGTTGCATATACAAACACAGTGGAGGAATCCTTTTCCCCAACTTGTCCATTATGTCTTTCTCGCTCCTGGGAACATCAAAGTGAACATATCATCATCTCTCCATTCTCCCAGTCCTCATGGTAATCCACTCAATTACCTCCTGCAAACTTTGGTAGCGCTCTCAACGCCATCTGCATCCGCCCATCCTGCATAGTAGTTGCTGTTTGTACGACGGTTTCTCTTCCCATGCCATTCAGACATGCATTTAGCAGGAGTAGAATATACAATTAGCCCCGGTCAGAATGGCTCAACTGAGATACTGGTTTCGGTTTCAATCCAGTCCGGAGGGTATTGCCTGCCTTTCTCCCTCGTCAGCCCCCGTCAGTTGCGCCAGCAGCTCCCTGGGCTTACTCGTGACTCCATTGCATGTGGATACTGTACTTCAATGCTTTCAACGGGTATCCGTCACCATCATCTTCGCCTATTATTGATCTATTCTAGCTGAGGCCTTTCTCTCATCGAGATAGGGGTGATGAAGGACTTTCATTGGATTATTTCCTCCCACGCTGCATCTGTCTCTGGTGATGGTGCCCCCAATGCTACGCTATCAATATCGTCCAGAACCGTAGCCTCCCGGGCGATGTGGTCATTCGGGATCAGCAATGTGAGCATCAGCTGCTGCTAGGCGAGAACAGAAAGATTGCCGCCGCTAAGTTGAAGAACACCAAAGATGAATGTATTCACAGCGCTCTCCCGTTGCGTTAAAGAGACTGCCTTTGATATGTGAACCCAGAGCCTGCGTGCCACTCGATACCACAAGAAACAGAGCTCGAATTCGCTTCGTCATCCTGGTCCAGGCGAGAATATCTGGGGACCTCCTTCGAGCTCATCTTGCCTCTATGTCGAAATGGATATCAACGAGTCCGATCGGTTTTTTTCCATCGTCAACGCAACAATTCCTATAACAGAGCCCTACTTTTCTGAACCTCGGCGCTTCTTGTTTTGGTGCTATGAGAACTCGGGTCGTGATGACCGCAGTATGAGAAAAAGACCCGCGCTAAAAGGCATCATGTCGTCACGCGGTCCAAAGTACAAAACCCAAAAAACTTTCCGTTGGCAAATTCCATGGCTCGCTAGATCAGGCTCTTTACGAGATGAGAGACTGTTTACTCACCTAGACATAGATCATCCGCGTGTGCCATGGTATTACCCAGCCTTTTTCAGGTGCATGCGTAGTCGTCGTATAATTCTAGGCCAGAGAGTTACAAGTACATATCCTGCTCTACATCTCAGTGATGGCGTGATCTCTGAAGGCTTATGTATTTATATCTCGTTTTCGGTCAACACTGCTGATATCTCTTGAAGCAATCCCCACACACTCAGTCCTACCTCAGTTGTCAAGTCCTCCTCCAACGTTAGTTCAAGAAAATTCCGAGCTCTATCACGATGTATTTCCGAGATATTATTGCTCTGACAGCTCTTTTGCTGATCGGTGGCTCTGCGATGCCTCTAAACAGCAGTAAAGGTCTGTGCCATGCTGCCCCAATAACCCTGGGTGCTGGATCCGTAATACAGGGACTTATGCCCGTGCACTTAGACTTGTTGGCTAACAACTAGCTCTTATAGAGCTTGTCAAAATTCGCGACCACAGAAACACCAGTGTTATTCATACTGCAGGTTTTGAAGCGCGGAATGTGAGCAGTCTGGTCTATCGAGGACTGGTTACTGCGCCTTAGAAACGCAACGAGAATCTTGAAAGCGACCAAGACTATCGAGGCTTGATGATTAAGCTCGAGTGCTGGTTTCTGTACCCATTTGTTGGCCAGATAGACAATCAATAGGCATCTTGAGGCTGATAATAAACTGAGGACATGCACCGTTGGCAGACATTGGTATCGATGATCAAATGAGCACAAGTGGCTGGGGTCAGGCGAATGGTCATAGAATTCCACGCAGTAGGATATTCAATGGAAGCACTCGCTTATCTTGGCTTTTCTCTCTTTCTCATACCTATGGAGCTCATGTACAGACCATTAGACGTGATCCGTGTCAAGCTATAACCCATGAAGCTGGAATGGAAACGTGTCAGCAGTACAGAAATGATGCCTGATCTTGCAGGCCACGCGACGATTACATAGTCACGTGCAAAAATATGGTGCCTCAGGCAGGCAGGCAGCAGCCCCACGCGTCTCCCGCGAAGAGCAACGCCGACCGTGACTTCAACCTCGATACGAGTTCCCCATCTCCCTCAATCTTTGATTGCTTAACGGCGTAGAGGTCCTCCTACCATGAACTTTTCTCCGTGCCGCCCGCCAAAATCCTGTCTTCGATGCCGAGGTATGTCTGCTGGAAAGTCCCATAAATGAGCCCTAATTGACGACAACTACCTAGACCACCACCTTTGATGTGAGAGCAACGGCTCAACGGCAAATGCGATATCCAACCATTCTGAATTGACTCAAAAGGTGACGGTGCAAGCCCCTGTGATACGCTGCAAAGTAAAAGCGAGGTGTGAGCCGACTACATCGACGTTTCGATTTCGACCAGCGCCTCGCCATAAGCGAACGTACGAGTTTTCGCCGGGTCAGCAATGGGTCAACTCGAAAGCTTCTGGTAAGTGCCTGTGGCTTACTAGTTGTAATAAAGGCTAGTGGTGACCATAGAAGGCCGTCTTGCGTACGTTGACATGACGCCTGGGCTGCAACAGAAGCAGACGCAGAAACAGAAGCGCGATGGCCCACAAATTGACTGTCAGAGCTGGTCCTCCTTGTCTAGAGATGGCCCAGGACACGAAACCAGGAATGAGATCTTCGATTCCATGTCGTGTCAAAGCGCCGAAGCCCAAACTGGGGTCCGCCAAGAACCAGACCACGCGAGGAATAAATCACGAGATGGAAATCCGACGCCGAGAAACAGGCAGCCCCCCGACACCATGCCTTCTGGAGCACTGTCATTTCCTCGCGATCGGATGTCAAAGACTCCATTATATGGCGTGTCGGCGGGTAACTCTGAAGATTCGTATCTCTCCCTGGAGGAAGCCTGTCTCCGCCACTTTGCTGAGAATCTCCCGCCTTGGGTATTGCCGCCATAAACTACACCGTTCGGATTGGGCTGATACAATGAGTTTGATACAAGTGACAGAGACCGTCATTTTGCTCTCTTCGTTCCCGAGCGGGCCATGCATTGTCCCGTTCTGCGATTTGCCGTGTTTACAGCCTCGGCAGGTCATTTGACTCGACTTGCGTGCTGTAGAGGACAAGCTACCGGGAAGATTAGCTTCAATGGGATCCTAATGCCAGCTCTGACGCCAGACGCCGCGATTCGGTACCACGTTATTTGCATCTCACATTGGATTGAAATATCCAAGGACCCGGCGGAAGAGTACAACGAAGACGTATTGACCGCTGCTACGATACTTCGCTTGTACGAACAAATAGATGGTAGGCTTGCAATCTCTTTCCTGTGAAGAGGACGTCCATGGTAATGCAGAGCTGAAAGACCCCATGATCGGTAACTCCGACACATACCTGAATGCTATCCAGTTTATTGTAAACACTTTGTAAACGCTCAGCAGAACGAATCCTTCTACGCCTATCAACGATTCAGGGATCTCTCCGAGACCCCGATGGTCGTGCTATGCCGTCCACATCCCTACGCCACTCGGCCTGTCTGAGTATCCTTCGGCAAGAAATCTGGAACGCGTTTCTCAATCGCCGTCCATTCCGTTCCCCGGTTTCGAATGACTATGAAATCGCTGATCTGGCCAATGACTTCATCTGGACCAATCGAGTTATGGTTTGGGTTGCCGACCTTCTAATCTTCTGCTTTGGCAAGTATCCCTTGATGGGCTTTGAAGAACGCATGGAGCGGTGGACTATCCTGAAGTCCGTTGAACAGAGATGGGACATGTCCAAGCCACCCGCCTTCAAGCCAATCTTCTACTGTGACCGCGATGCTTCCAGCGGAAAGCAGTTCCCGGACACCTGGCACATGAATGCATGCCAGGTAGCTGGTGCGCAGCATGTGGAGCTAGGGCGCATCTTGCTGGCTACGTCAGACCCGCGACAGTCCTCCGCCTTCGGGATCAGCGCCGTCTCCAGGGCCTATGGTCCAGCAGCGGAACTTCGCTCGATTACGCGGCGGCTATGTGGTTTAGCCGTATCTAACGGGAAGTGTCCGGCGGCTTCTGTCACGGCAATGGTAGGAATCTCCATCTGTGGGGAATATTTTACAGACCTCCAGGAGCAGCAAGCAATTGTCCGGTTATTGAATGAGCTCGAGTATGACCATGCATGGCCGACGGCAGGAACTGTCGGGGACATCTACGGAAACGGAACCAAATGCATCAAAAACCTGAAGTACGTCGTCTTAGGCGGGACTCACACCCACCTCTTTGACCTGGTGGGTCGGAGCGAGCATTCTCTCAAACACAAAACCCTGTCCGCTGCATTCGCCATCAAAAATCTCGAGCGATGGGAGTTTGAAGTTGCTCACACTGCCGGTCGACTCTTGCATGCGCTTAACAATCATTGCGCCGACCCTCTCCCCGCTGGCCAGGCGATCGCCAACCCTGAAGATTGATGTTAGGTTTTGGGAAATGGATTAACTTGTTTACGATCGAGGCGATCGACAGCATCGCTCTTTCGGCCAACATGGATCTACTTAATAAAGGAACGGACGAGGTCACGGCGCAGCGCCTAGACGGCACGATTTGCAAAGCCCGATACCGCCAGCCCCAGAATCAATCGGCATTGGGCCAAGCTAAATTTGTGTGGGACTATCAGCACTACCCGTGGCTGGTCAAACTGTCCAAGCTGAGTCCCAAATGGCGCAGGGTCTGGCTCAAGGCGCGGCCTTGGGATGACGTCATTTACCATCAGGCGGCCACTCGCTTCCAGCGATATCTCAACGGGGAGGAACTGGAAGATTTCTACTCGAGCCTCATGGAAGACAAGCAAAAGAAGCCCAGCAACTTGGAATGGGGCAAAAACGTGGCCGAGGTTAGCGCCATCATCAATGCCGGAGCCGATACAACTGCGATCGCCCTCACGCAAGTACTGGAGCTGCTGCTACAAAACCCACAACATCTTCAGACGCTACAAGAGGAGGTCGACGCTGTTCTCGATGGGGACGAAGTTGTCGCAGCGCATGACAGTCAAAAACCTTCCCTTCCTCCGAGCCTGCCTCGACGAAGCTCTTCGGATCCTGCCGCCCACGTCGGCTGGCCTACCGCGACGTACGCCCCCCGAAGGCGCTCAGATCATGGATGAATGGATTCCTGGGGATACGAGTGTTTCCACGACTACCTACGCAACCCACCGCGAGCCCAAGATCTTCCCTGATCCCGAGAACTATCGACCCGAGCGATGGCTCAATGTCGAGGCTCGGAAGCGCATGGAGCCCTATTTCATTCCCTTCTCAGCGGGTGCTCGCGGGTGCATTGGGCGCAATATTTCCTATCTAGAACAGGCAATGGTGCTGGCTTCGTTAGTCCATCGGTATGAGTTTGCGCTTCCTTCTCCGGAGTGGGAACTAGCTCGCCACGAGGCTTTCAATTTGATTGTTGGGGAAATGCCGGTTACGATTTGGCGGCGCCAGATGGGGGCTACCTGAAAAACAGGCTGGTGAATCTTGGGTTTATCGCGTCTTAATCATACCAACAATAACTATCTGACTTCTTTGTCCTGGATCATGTTCCCATATTGGCTCCAAAGTACTTCTGTAGAACTGTTTGCCGTAGGATGTCGATATATATTTGCACTCTCTACACTGCACCCGCATTGATTTGGACGGAGTAGAAATGCAAGGAGCGACGAGTGATTGGAAATATCGAGAGTATCAGTGTAGTAATGTGATTGCCACCGTTCCTGCCTGTCTCATGCCTAATGAGGTGATGTGCCTAAGGTATGTCGAAAGAGCAGCATAACAAGCAAAACCTGCATAAAGTGATGAGTCATTATGCATGCTTAGCGACCGGCCAGATGGGGCAAGTTGCCCCATCTGGCATTACCCAAACAGGACAAAACGCTCCGGTCGGCGAGCCAATCATGTGACGCGTGGCCTGCCTTCTCCTTCCACTTCCCATTTTCACGTTCAATCAGTCTCCAATCTTCCATCGTCCTTCTTCAACTTTCCAATGCCAGATCTACGACACCTGCCAATCTATGCCGGTCCAGAAGCTGTCGACGGCTAGTGATCGAAATGCGGGGAATACCGATGCTGATGTTGAAACTCAGGCACCCATTCAAGGACCTTATAAGTATGAATTGTTTGGAACGCAATTGGCTTCTTCAACTTCCTGGCAAGATAGAACCAACCGATGACGCGCTCAACTGGTATCGGGCAACCCAATGATCAGGCTTTTGCGGCCCATGAACAGTATGCCGGCGACCATGCGCTGGCTGTTTGTTTTGACAGCTCCGGTGCGATATGACGCTAGGCAGCTACGCGATATTACCAAGTCACCGTACGTGTTTGGAGCGGCTCTGCTGGCTTCGTTTGGAGACTTCTCATTTGGTTATGGTGTGTACGACACGTCCCGGTGCCGTGAGTGATTTGTTAACCTGCCGGCTTTCTCATCACCTAGATCAAGGCGTCATATCGATCATTCTGGTTATAACCCAATTCCGGGAATACTACCCCCAGACTCATCCAGATAGTCCAGGGTACGGCTTTCACGTTGGTTTTATGACCGCAATGCTCGAGCTGGGGGCTTTCGTCCGCTGCCGTTTCTTCCCGTCTGTCGCGGATCGCATATCCCGGAAACGGGGCCTGACGGTCGCCACCGTATTCTTCGTGGTGGGTGCGATCATCCAGACAGCGGCACTGAATTATGATGCCCTGGTTGCGGGACGGTTTATTAGAGGAATCGGCGTGGGTACTCTTGCCATGGGAGCTCCTCTGTACATCTCAGAAATTGCACCTCCAGCTTGGCGAGGATCCCTTCTTGTCCTGGAGTCTATCAGTATTGTAGCGGGGGCCGTTGTGGCATATTGGATAACCTATGGAACCCGGTACATACTCACTTATAGCATATGAAATCCGGGCTCTATAATACTTACCTAACTATTTTTAGATCAATCCCTTCCGACTGGGCTTTTCCACTGCCATTCCTGCTACAGATCCTCCCAGCCCTGGTCGTAGGCTGCGCAATCCACTTCTTTCCGTTTTAGCCGCGATGGCTGGCTACGAAGGACACCAAGAAGGACAGTCTTATGTCACTGGCTCGGCTGCGCCAGCGTCCTGCTCTTGATGAACAGGACCAACGTGAATGGAAGGGCATCCTGTCAGAGGTGCGATTTCAGAAGGAGGTACTCCTGCTGGAGTGTCCAGACTTTACATCTAGGCCATTAATCGCCGCTATCCGACAGTGAATCGGGCTCTTTCGACCGAAATACTTCCGCCGTACCCTGATAGCGTTAGCCATTCCCTTTTCCCAGCAGGTATGTTGACTCTCTAAAAAGAAAAAAAAAAAACAAACCCCTACTACCGATTGACTTTACCGCAGGTTTTCAGGGATGAATGCATTTGTTTACTATGCACCCAGCACCCACATTCTTCGAAGACTTGGGTCAGAGTAGCGGCATGTCACTCATCTTGTCGGGCATAGTAAATGTTTGTCAACTGATCGGGGAAATTCCAATTCTCATGTTTCTGGACTGCATTGGCCGAAGAAGGCTGGCAGTCCTGGGAGGGGTGATTATGGCCATTCCACATCTTGTGATGGCAGGACTGATGGGCAGGTTCAGTGATGACTGGTCGTCCCATCAGACTGTCGGTTGGTTTTGTGTGGGATTAATCTGTATGCACCCTGTGAAAGAAATTCACTACCACGGCTCGCTGACAAAATGCCAGACTGGTATGTCCTATCTTATTCCATGTCTTATGGGCCGCTTGCTTGGGTCCTGCCAGCCGAGGTTTTCCCGAGCTCAAAGCGTGCGAAGGAGGTCGGAGCTGCGACGGCAATGATTTGGCTGCCCAACTTCATAATCGGGGTTGTCGTCCCCGAGATGCTCATCAAACCTGGCTGGGGCACCTATCCCTTTTTTGAGATGTTCTGCCTTGGAACAGCTGTATTTTCGTATATCCTTCTCCCAATCAGTCACTGGAGCAAGTGGCTGAGCTCTTTGGCGACAACATGTACGGGGCCGAGCGTGACCTGCATTGTAGGATAGCGAGAGAGGTGTTACATGATCCGACAGACAATGACATGCTCACATCCGGCAAGTCGACCTGGAGTGTGATTGGAGATTACGTTCAGGTCTGTGACTAGCATAGAAACATCCTAGAACAGAGGATCCTAGAACAGAGGGCGCCGTGCTACAGTAGGCACCACCTCCCTGTCTTGGAACTATCTATCCTCTCTCACAGTTCTGACAGCCAATACAATCATCACAATGACCATGTCTGCACTGTTCGAGTTTTTCCGCCGCCAAATCGATTGATTTGTCAGTCTTCCTTCGCTTGTCGATCACTATGCTCGGACGGGCTGTCTTCAGGACAACCCCTCTTTAGAACTGCCGAGTTCTCTGTCCGGTTGCAAACTGACTCATGGATGTTCGACCGGGAAGTCCGAAGGGGGCTGAGGTGGAGAAACATTTCTTGTCTCCCCTGTTGAGCTTCTGGCATCTTGATTGATTGACAAGCCCATCTTGTACAAGCAGCGTGTGGGCCAAGCCCATGGCATTATACGCTATTCAAGAATGCGAGTGTCACCTGCTTTGTGTGAGCAGCATGATTCGAGACGAGTCAAGCGGTGACTGATACATCTGGAATTGCTTCACCGGCGATCTTACCAAGGCTTGAAGCGGGGTTCTTGAGCTACATGGAGCCATTTACTGCGCAGACTCCGGAGTACTTCTCAGATGGTGTTTGCCGACATCTCCCCTTTCCCCGGACTGGTGTGTGTGGGGTTTTGCGGAGTGCCGGTGATGAGAAGGTGGGGGCAGAGCCAAATGTGGAGATTCCTCAGGGAACTTGATGCTGGGCATTCAATACTTCCCCTCACAACTCCAGACTCTTGCTCCGTCATCTCAGCTTGATGTGCCGATGTTTTACCGGTGTGAAATGTTACACTCGACTCATGACGCAGTTGGACAGCATCGTCATGCTCGCCGCTAATCCAAACGCGCCGGTTCAGACATAAATAGCCGACGAAGGTCAAGGACGGAGAATAAGTTAGTTCACGGTCTTTACGAAAAGATGCACAGTATAACTGGTTTCGTAGTCTTTCTTGGGGTAGCATCCCTCTCCAGTGCTGCCCCAGCGCAGTCAAACATCACCAGTGACGCCTATTTCTATGGGCAGTCTCCTCCCGTGTACCCCTCTCGTGAGTAATTACATCATCATTTGCTTTGCTAACTAACCGATGCGTGCAGCCGAAAGCTCTGGGACTGGATCGTGGGCTTCGGCCTACAAGAAGGCGAAAAAGCTTGTCGCGCAACTCACCCCCGAAGAGAAAGTCAACTTGACCGCCGGCGTGAGCGCAAACAATGGCTGTTCCGGAAATATCGCGCCTATTCCTCGCTTGAACTTTCCTGGCTTCTGCGTCTCCGATGCGGGAAATGGCCTGGTATGTACTGGACAATGTCTTCAAACACACAGGTCAACTAACCCCGGGCCCACAGCGCGGCACAGACTACGTAAACGCGTGGTCTAGCGGTATACATGATGGTGCAAGGTTGGTTGCCAACGAAATAGACTCTATGTTTCGCGTCGGATAATTAACTCGGTCAGTTGGAACAAAAACCTGTCCCGCCAGAGGGCCTTTCATATGGGTACCGAGTTCCATAAGAAAGGGGTCCACCTATTTTTGGGCCCAGTGGTTGGTCCAATTGGCAGAGTCGTTGAAGGCGGCCGCAACTGGGAAGGATACTCGATAGATCCTTACCTCAGTGGTGCTTTGGTCTATGAGACCGTCCGTGGAATGCAGTCAGCCGGTGTTGCTGCTTCCACAAAGGTTAGAATGCCTACTTCGAGGATGAGCGTGATGCTTTGAATGCTGATTCGCATAGCACTACATACTCAATGAGCAAGAGACCTACCGCAACCCCCAGAAACTCGATGGTCGCAATGTCGCTGCCCTTTCATCGAATGTTGATGACAAGACTATGCATGAGCTTTACTTGTGGCCATTTGCAGACGCTGTCCGTGCAGGAACAGCATCCATCATGTGCTCGTACCAACGCATCAACAACTCGTATGGGTGTCAGAACAGTAAAACTCTCAACGGCCTCTTGAAGACGGAGCTTGGATTTCAAGGTTGGCACTCTCTTTTCGCTAAGCGGTGTGTCTCTGGCTAACAAGGTGCAAGGGTATGTCATTACTGACTGGGGCGCTCAGCACGCTGGTATTGCTGCCGCCAATGCCGGTCTCGATATGGTCATGCCGCAGACACAGATGTGGGGATCGAATCTCACCAAAGCGATTGCTAACGGAACCATGAAGGCTTCTCGACTAGACGACATGGCAACTCGGTAAGCAGAGTGTCCTTTCTTGACCGCGACGTTGTCACGCTAACAGAGATAGAATTCTTGCGACATGGTACCAACTGAACCAGGATACTGATTTCCCGGGCTCGGGCGTTGGTATGCCCAAGGATCTCAACGAAGCCCATCAAGCAGTTATTGGGAAGTCAGCCGACTCCAAGAATGTCCTCCTGCAGAGCGCAGTCGAGGGTCATGTATTAGTCAAAAATACCAACAACGCCCTCCCACTGCGGTCCCCCAAGCTGATTTCGGTCTTTGGTTATGACGCAAAGGCACCTGACACACTACAGTTGGACTTAGGATTCAAGAGCTTTAGTCCTGCGATCCAGGAGAACCACACCTTGTATGTCGGTGGGGGGTCAGGATACAATGCCCCAGCATACATTAGCGCGCCCTTGGACGCTCTTCAGGAACAGGCGTACCAAGACGGCACTTCCATTCTTTGGGATACTGCATCACAAGATCCTGATGTTAATCCCACCACTGAGGCTTGTCTTGTTTTTATCAACAGTTACGCGACTGAAGGCTATGACCGCCCGGGGTTAGTCCACGAGCCAAGCGACGCACTGGTCACAAATGTTGCCAATAAGTGTGACAACACGGTAGTCATTATCCACAACGCCGGGATCCGCTTGGTGAACGCGTGGATTGATCATCCGAATGTCACTGCTGTACTCTTCGCCCACTTACCTGGACAGGATTCTGGACGGTCAGTGGTCGATCTTCTCTATGGTCGAGCTAATCCTTCAGGTAAATTACCCTACACCGTGGCAAAGAATGCCGAGGACTATGGCAAATTACTCCACCCAACGCAAGCAAGCGAGCCCTATGGGCTCTTTCCGCAAGATGAATTTGTGGAAGGGGTATACATCGACTATCGCGCATTTGATCGGCAGGGGATTGACCCGCAGTTTGAGTTTGGCTTTGGTTTATCCTACACAAGCTATGAATACTCGGGTTTGAGCGTTGACACAACCACAACCGACATCAGTCCCTATCCACCCTTGGCTACCATTCAAGAAGGCGGGAATCCCCACCTCTGGAATGAGGTGGTTGCTGTGTCTGCAGAAGTTAAAAATACTGGCAAGCGGGACGGCGATGAAGTGGCCCAGCTGTACGTAGGCATTCCGAACGGTCCCGTTCGCCAGCTGCGAGGATTTGAGAAGGTGCATGTCTCAGCGGGTTCTACGGCCAAGGTTGATTTCTCGCTCACTCGCCGAGATCTGAGCACTTGGGATGTTCAGGCTCAGCAGTGGCGATTGCAGACTGGCACGTACGATGTGTTTGTTGGCCGATCCAGTCGAGATCTCCCTCTTCAAACACAGTTTACTATTTAGGTAACACTGGAGAGCGGATTCCGACGGAAAGGATTGAGCTTTTGGTCTTGACATAAATATCATTATATTTGGAGAACTCATATACTCGATACTATCCCTCCAATGGCCGATGCAGCCTGTTCCTCGGCTACAGTTGCACTTTCCGCGCGCTATTTGTTATCTCCATCGCATTTCCAATCAGGCGGGGTATGCAGGGGGCCCCTGCCTATCTAATTCAATCCAGTACTTTTTCTGGAATTGTTAGCCAATACTTGTCGCAGCTGGCTGAGGGGTCGGTCTTGGAGTGCATAGTGGCGTCACTCGCGTGTCACTGTCGAGAGGGGATGATCTTCACCCACGCCTACAAATACCCAGTGGACAGTTTCCTCGTTTCTCATCCGGACTGTAGCTACTGACCAGCCCACTCCCCACCATGAAAACCGATATTCGTGAGTTTGCAGACCGACAGGGCGCGAGTGGCCCCAACGCCGACGATCTCGAACTGGATGCATTGATTGTGGGTGCCGGGTTTAGCGGCATCTACTATCTGCACGAGCTTCGCAAGCTAGGCCTCAAAGCTGTCATCTATGAGGCCGGCCATGATATCGGCGGCACTTGGCGTTGGAACTGCTACCCTGGTGCGAGGGTTGACTCGGAAATCCCCGAATACCAGTTCTCGATCCCCGAAACTTGGAAAGAATGGACCTGGTCCACGAACTATCCGGCGTACGATGAGATTCGTGCCTACTTTGATCACGTAGAGCGCGTGCTTGACATAAAAAAGGACTGTTCTTTTGGCACGTTTGTCAATGGGGCAAACTTTGACACGCCTTCGGGACGATGGCAGATCACTACCACTGACGGTCGAAGGGCCTCAGCAAGGTACCTGATTGTCAGCACCGGGTTCGCTGCCAAGCGACATATTCCTGACTGGCCGGGAATTGAGTCTTTCCGAGGAGTTATACATCATTCATCTTTCTGGCCAGAAGAAGGTGTGGACTTGAAGGGCAAGCGTGTTGGCGTGATTGGAACAGGTGCATCTGGCGTTCAGCTTACCCAGACTCTCGGGCCCGTTGTTGGCTCGCTCAAGGTCTTCCAGCGAACTCCAAATCTGGCTGTTCCTATGCGACGAAGGGACTTGACTGCCGAGGAACAGGAGCAACTAAAGCCCGTCTACCCGGAGCTGTTCTCATTACGCGAAAAGGCTTTCGGGGGGTTCCTATACACATTCAGCGAGCGAGGTACATTTGAAGACAACGAGAAAGAGCAAGAAGCATTTCTTGAGCGGCTATGGGAACTTGGTGGCTTCCGACTATGGGTTGCCAATTACAAAGATAGTCTACATGATCCCAAAGCTAATCGTGTAGTCTATGACTTCTGGGCCAAGAAAGTACGCCAGCGGATTGATGACCCCGTTACCCGAGATCTCCTCGCGCCTCTCGCGCCTCTACATCCATGGGGCGTGAAACGACCCAGTCTGGAGGTTGATTACTTTGAGCAGTTCAATCGACCCACGGTCGAGCTTGTTGACATCCGAAACAACGCTATAGAGCGTATCACCGAGACCGGTCTTCAACTTGCTGACGGCACGCACTATGAACTTGACGCAATCTGTATTGCCACTGGTTTCGACGTATCTACCGGCGCTCTGGTGAACATGGGTCTCCGCAGTATCGAAGGGACAGCGCTCAAAGACGAATGGGCTGCATCAGTCCACACGTACCTTGGCATGACCATTAGTGGCTACCCGAACCTCTTTACGACATACGGGCCCCATGCCCCGACAGCTGTGAGTAATGGACCTACATGCATCGAAGTACAGGGACGGTGGGTCATCGACGCGATCAAGCAGATGGAGCGTCGTGGCATCAAGTCAATCAATGCAACCAAAGCTGCTGCGCATGCGTGGAAGCATCGCATCGAAACTTTGTCGAACGCGACGCTATTCCCAACCACAAGGTCAACGTACATGGGCGGAACATTCCCCGGGAAACCTTTCGAGCAGCTGAACTGGATAGCCGGGATTCCAGCTTATCATGCGGAGATACGCCCGGTTTTGCCGGCATTTAAAGGTTTCACCGTGCAGATGAAGTAGGCTTTTACACGACTGAAAGTGCATCTGTTGGATCATTGTCGTTGGGACCCTGCTAGCATATCTCAACACTACAGGGATATGCTTTCAGGCCTTTTCCTATATTATAAACTCGAATGTAGTCTTTTCTTGGTTTAATCTACTCACATGATTTGAAGTTCAACGCCCCTTATTTTGCACCACGAGGGGGTTCCCCAGGGACCGGGGTTTAACCTGTATTCTTTGGGCATCACTTCCCGATTATTCTTTCCAACTCTTCGTGATTCGGATCCGTCATGACCATTTGCTTAAAAAGCCCATCTCTTGCCAGTAAAGTCGCCGGAGATCCAAATTCCACTGCCTCCCCATTCTCCAGCACTAGTACCCGGTCGAAATCAGCTATCGTTCGAATGCGATGTGCAATGACCAGTAGAGTCGTCTCTCGGCAATTTGCCCGAATAGACTCTTGGACAAGATCGTCTGTGCCTCTGTCCACGGCTGAGGTCGCTTCATCAAGAATCAAGATTGCTGGTCTCGTGAGCAATGCACGAGCAAGACAAAGTAGCTGACGTTGCCCGTGAGAAAAGTTAGACCCTTCTTTAGATACCGAAGCATTTAAACGGTCCGTGGGCATCGCCCCGGTTATCCTACTCCAGTGCACTTGATCCAAAGCTTGAAGCAATGTGTCATTTGAGTGTTCTCCAAATGGGTCAAGGTTTGATCGCACGGTGCCAGAAAATAGGACGGGGTTTTGTGGAATGATCGCCAAACGTCGTCGCAAATGAGTGAGCCCAATAGTCGATATTTCCACGCCGTCTATCCAGATTTCTCCTTCAGAAGCTTCTAGGAATCGAAAAAGGGACAAAGCTAGCGAGGACTTTCCTGCCCCAGTGCGACCAACAATTGCTATACGTTCTCCAGGTTCGGCTTCAAAGGTCACATTTTGAAGCACAGGTAGATGACCCGAGTTATACTTAACTGTGAGATTGTTCACAATAAGTTGGCCTCCTCTGGGCCATGCCGGTGGCGGGTTCTGGCCGGTCCCACCTTCTGTTGGGAGGTCTGAGTACTCTAGTATGCGATCGACGCTGTTCAAATCCATCTCAAGTGTAGCGTATGCGCGGCTGAGCGAGACCAATGCAAAGCATAGATGGTTGGTAAATACCAGAGCAAACCCAGCCACTGAGCCGGTGACGTCCTTTCGCGATATTACTGTCAATGCAGTCACAAGAGAGAACAAAGCCCCCAATGAATTGATCCTAAACGTGAACCACTGGTTGAAGAGGCCCAAATGCCATACAGCCTGGGCATGTTTATCGATAATTTCCTGCATTTGAGTGATATAATGGTGAGTGCGCTGGAAGGCTCGAATCGTAACAATGCCCGCCATGGAGGAGCCGAAGTGTTGGTAAATTGGGCTTCTAGCAAGGCATTCGAGGCGCTTGACCTCTCTAGCTGCCATGAGGTATCTTCGAGTATACCAGAAAGCTCCGTATAGCAACAAAACGCCCAGAAACAACAACCTGGGCTGGACTAAAACCGCACCCATGATTACACCGATGCAGTCCATTCCCGAATTAAGCAGAGTTGTCAGGTCAAGTCCCAAACGAGAGTCTATGATGTAGAGGTCTGCCGTGAACCTGTTTATAATTCGACCAACTGGAACCGTATCGACCCATTGCATTCTTGTCCGGAGGACAGCATGCAAGAGCCTGCGGAACAGGACGGTTGAGGCGCGAAGCGAAACAGTAATAGCAAGGTAGCAACGAAGTGCTCCAAACAGGCAAACAAACACTGCAAGGACGAGATAATTCCGAAAATAGTACCACGTTCCAGCATTGTTCTCGGGTCCTCTTCCTTGAGTCCATATATTCATCCACCAATACTACCCTCTGTCAGCCATCTTTATATGTACGGGCAGTGAGATGCAGCTGGCTGTACCTACCTGGGCAAGAATTAATACATTGTATGCAACATAACAACCCACTAAAGTGAACCACCTAGGCCAACCACCGCTATATTCGATGTATCGACGAAAGAGTGGCCACTGGATGGCTCCCTGTCCTTGGCTCTCATCCCGAATAAAACTGTTCTGAGTTTCAGTCATAATCGGGCTATTATACTGCTCATCATTTGTCACATCTGACACGATCTCCTCCTTCGATGGTGGCGGTACGGATCCATCTCGCATAATGTGTTCCTCACTATTGAACGATAAAGACTCGTCCTCGTTCCTTTGGAAGGGTGCCAGATAGCCACTTGTTTGCAAGTCCTGGATATTACCAGCATACCGGACCCTTCCAGATTCCAGCTGTACTAAATAATCCGCTTTCCCAAGGGAAATATCAATATTGTGGGTGATCAGAATCCTAGTTCTACCTTGGGCCAGTTCCCCGGTCAAGGCGTGAGCCAGCAAATGTTTTGCGGTGTGCACATCCACAGCACTTAATACGTCATCTAGAAGAAGTACTCCAGCCCGTGAGTACAATGCCCGCGCCAGGCTAATTCGCGCCTTTTGCCCACCGCTGAGGTTAACACCACTGGGACCAATATCGGCGAGGTCGTGACCTTCGAATTCGTCCAAATCGTGGACCAGGGCACAGGCATTCAGTACCTTTTGGTATCTCCTAGAATTGAGGGGTAACCCGAAAAGAATGTTCGAACGCACTGTTCCGGCCTCTATCCACGGGGTCTGGGCAACGTATGCAATCATGCTATCGGCAATCCAGGGTGTCCCAGGGGCGAAGGGGGTGTATATATCTTGGAAGAAAGGGGGCCTTGGTCGTCTCACCGTTCCTGAGCCAATCTTGCATTCTCCCAGAATAGCCGCGAACAGCAAGCTTTTTCCAACACCGGTCGGACCACATATCAAGCTTAAACCTTGGTGTGAAAAGCTTAGACTAACTTCGCGCAGTATCCCTTCCTGCTTCAGCGAGGCAGTAGAATCGTAATGCATGACGTCGGCGTATATTCCGATGTCACTAGAGTGTGAGACATGCTGTTCCGGCTCACGCAGTCTCAGAAACTCAACCATTCGCTTCAAACTCAAGGATGCGGCTACAACACCTGATAGCAGCTCGGGAACGATACCGAGGATGAATTGAAGGTATCCAAATATAGACAACGCAGGAAATGCAGTAGATGGTGTCAAACGTCCGTATAGCCTGACATACATTCCAAGGGAGACCGCCGAGACGAGCACTGGGCCTAGAAGGTGTAAGATCAAACTCGCGATCTGCCGATGAAAGAGTGTGCTTTGCGCTTGCAGCTCATCATCCCGCAGTGCGTTAATTTTGGCTTCCCATTTGCTCTCAAGCGCAGCAAATTTGATGTATCGAATGCCGTGAAGCACCTCGGCCACGAGGCTCATCTTAGCGTCCCGCCGACTCGCAAGAATCCCCTCTGCCGTCGACGTCCTTTTGAGACAAGCCGAGTGCATTGGAGAGATCAGAACCAGGCACATAAGCCCCACCGATAGGCTTTTCCATCCTAACAGTTGACTAAGTAACATACAAGCAACGATGACCTTGAGAGGTTGCAGTATACAACTGTACAAGAATCCAGCGATTGTGGCTATACGCGGTACATCGATGGCTGCCAGGTTGATAACATTTTGAGCCTCGGGACACCCTCCTGTTTTTTCATTCACATCGCTCGACAACGTGAGTCTGGTAGCTTTGTCGAAGAGGACCATAGATAGTTGTTGCGTCATTGGGATCGAGACTCGACTGTGAGCGATCCATAGCAACCAGTTCTCAAGCCACGATGACGTCCATATCCCAAATCCAAGCAACACTGCCCATCCCACAAGCAATCTATCGTGTGTCTGTCTTTCAGTGCGCGATTCAAGCAATCGTAACATCTGCCCCAAGGCTACATGCGGTGCGAACGCCAGCAGTGCTAACGGCAAAGTGAAAACAATTTGATGAATGATGTGACGTCGGTACAGGAACAGCAGAACCCGCCACAGACTTCTGTTTGATGGCTTCATATGTCCTTTCGCCTGGTCAAATGCGTCTTGTAGCGTTCTTGCTCGAACCTTTTCATATAGTTCCGGGAGACATTCAAGGCTAATGTCTATATTGCTTCCGAGCTTGGCGACAAGGGGGGTTGCCCAGCTGAAAGAAAGATGTCCAAGAATTGAGGATGAGCTTTCACCATCGATCAGCCTACCCCGACGGGAGGTCTGATGGCGGCGTGGGATGGAAAAGCTAGTCAGCATTGTCATGATGGCGAGAGCTACTTGAGAATATAGCAGAATCGGGATGTCGTTCTCTGTGGGTTTTGCATAGGGACCTGTACAAAGCTCCACGGATGTGATGACAATGGTGACACCGCAGCTAAAGCCTCCTTTCAGACTCATCACATACCGAGGGGTCTCCAAGGGCTCCGTGGCCAAAGTAACGTATTGAAGCAGCATCAACCCCTTCATAGACCATCAGCCTCTATGACGACAAGGCGGAAAGGGTTCTCACTCACCCAGACGATGCATTGCGTCCATCTTTCCGTTGGGAACTGGCCATTCTGGCTGTTCGTTGCACGGACGAAGGCGACTGTACACCCACCAACAACCATAGATACGAGGAGCCATGGGCGCATGGGCGCTCTTGCTGCTGTTATTGGAGACCAAGTGGTCTTTGGTTCTGTCTCGCTAGCGCCATCATCGCACACATGGATGCGGTTACTGCCTCTGCCGATGAATAGGTAAAGGGCGGTTTCTTTTATAGTCGGCAAACTTAGCTGGGACACTAATGCCAGGCCAATAAAGTGGAGCAGCATGCAAAGTGTTTCAACATGAAGCATCCTGCGTGATTTATGTGGTAGGCGATACACAGCTGGCTCATTCAAGGGGGAGTGAGAAGGTAAACAATGTTGGGAGGTTGGCATTCCCAAGGGAGGTCACGAGACAAGGGAGGATCGTCGCGAGTTTCTAGATATTGATTGAACAACATCTGGGTTAGGTGTACGCTCGTATACAATTGCCGCCACCAGTTCCTCCCTTCCGCTTCGAATTGCTCAGATTATAAACCTCACCAGTGCCAGCATTCTCGATGCAATCCTCGTAATCATCGAATACGCGATCGACTTGTTTCTCAATATCTGATCCATCGTCACATTTCTGTGTGGCACAGTTTCCGAGATGCGTCTCGGTCGTTGTGTTTGTCATGGCCAAAGAAGCTTTGGTATAGACACAGACAAGGTCAGACTTATCGGTGCTGGTTATGGCATTTTCACCACAGTCCGAGCCCACGAGGTTGTCGTAGTAATCACACCAGCAAGGCTGCGCTCAAGAGAGAAAGCCAGCGCCCATGGATCCATGGGATTGGTTACCAGCAGCCATGATTATGGCCATAAAACTAATTAGAATGATTGCAAATGGGCGCATGGGTGAGGTGAAGCGGAGCAAACGCAATAGAGCAGAGATGGAAAGAAGGAGCGGCGGAAGAAATGCCGGCTCCGGGTGGGCCGCAGCCGCCGTTGGTGTCACGTGTCGTGCTGCCTGGTTGCCTCAGGCGACAGTAGCGGGAGTGCGGGACTGACTCAGCCGCCCCGATGATCAGATTAGATATCACCCGATCTGATAACCCCCGGCTGATTCCTCCTTCTGCCCTCACTCTCTCCTTCCGGCAAACCGCGCTGTCAACTCGACCTCCGGGTCAATCTGTATATATAGTCGCAGCGGACGACATCTCTCCCTCCTACTCCGAGTTCATTTGCCATCGTGATACCCCGGGCACGCTATTCGCCCCTTGACGGACCCCGTGGCTAGAACCCTTCAATTCTCCCGTGATGCCCCGCCGGATTACTGCCTTCCCTGCGCCCACTCCGTGATCGATCTTGCTGCTGGCCATACACTCTACTCTCAATCATGCGTCGAATAGACTGGCTGGTTTTGATTTTTGGTACCGGTCTTGTTGCTTCCAACATCATTCCGCCTGACGAACGCTGCGTCACCGCCATTTATAACGCGTATGACTATATTTCCTTTGCCGGAAGCCCGCCGGCTGGATTTTGGGGCACGCGGTGCTTGAATCCTCTAAAAGTCACGTCGATATATGCTTCCACAGAGTTGCACTGCTCCTCATCAGAACAGGCTGCGGGCCTATCACAGTTAGCTACCCTATGTCGCCAGGTTGCACATTTAGACTTGATTTCTCGCGACAAACTGGCCACCAATCTGACGAGTGATCGGATCCAACGAATGAGGGTTGTGGATTATCAGGAGCTCCCTAGACATCAACGGATCGACGCTCCTGTTATACTCTCTTCCTCGTACTACAGTCGCACTTTCCAAACTATTGTGGGCTTTTATCCACTCTCACCTATCTACGATGTACTCATTCTTGTTGCGTCTAGGATGCTTGGCAATTCGAAACATGGACGCATTATACGTACGGGTAGGTCGGAAATTACTCAACTTCTTTCATCTGATGAATGATATCTGACAAGATAGCCTCGCTGGCTACGGTTTCTGGGCCGGCGTTCTAGCGGTTGGGATTGCTCGTCGTTGTGTTCAACAATTCCTCGTCTCGCGGCGCGCTTCTACAGGTCATCAACGACATCCCCTGGTCCGCAGCCTAGGCTACACATTTCTAGAACTGTACAATTGGATCGACACCCATCTCGTCGTCGCTAGCCCTTTGCGATCCCATGGTCGACACATTCTCTGGTGGACATTCCCCACGCGCATTGAGGCCCTAGTCACCTTTGCATTTTGGGCCATCAGTACTGTCTTATGCCTGGTCGGTTATAGGACTTTTTTGGGCAACATCTAGTTAGTACTTCTCAGTCTATTCCCGCTTATCTTTCTCCTAATCTATCTTGCAGTTGGCCCGATATTTCTGCCCAGCTCTTGCGTTACGCGGCGGATCGTACAGGCATTCTCTCGTTTGCAAATCTGCCATTGCTGTGGATATTCGCTGGCCGGAACAACATATTTCTCTGGGCAACCGGCTGGAGCTTCGCGACATTCAATATATTTCACCGACATGTAGCTTGGATAGCCACTATTCAGGCGTTCATTCATACCGTTCTATATTTCATTCTATTTTTTCAAAGTACGTCTCCCCGGACTGTAATAAATCCTTCTCTAACTGACCTACGAAGATGGAAACGCCTGGAAAAAGATGCAAAAGCCATATCTCTTCTGGGGTACTGTGGTGAGTACTGGCTCAGTTCAGTTTATATCGTTGCTTTCTAACCTGTAGGGACAACATCATAGGCAATGGCGGCCATGATACTGGTCCTTCCATCGGCCGTGGATTGGTTTAGACGTCGAAATTACGAGACATTTCTCCTGCTTCATATTGCTTTCTCGGTGGCAACGGTCATCGGTTGTTTCTAGTATGTTCCCTGTTGTATATTTCCTGACATCTACTAACCGCCCCACTAGCCATACGGTCATCTTTGAGGGCCATGAATATTGGCTCTATCTCTGGCCCGTCGTTGGAGTATGGGCCCTTGATCGATCGATGCGCTTGGTCCGCCTAGCATATTGCAATATTTATGTCCGAGCTCACGCTGGGAAAAGTCTTCAATATACCCGCAGTCTGGCAACCTACGATGAGAGTTCCGACGTGATTCGCTTAGAGGTGATGCCCGGGTCTTGGCTACTGCGCCCGACCGCTGGACAGTACTATTATCTATATCAGCCCTTTCGACTAACAGGGTGGGAAAGCCACCCTTTTACCCTGGGTTCCTGGTCGTTTGACACGGGGCCTCGAACATCTTCATTGCTACCGTCGGAAGCTGCGAAACACGATCAGACAGTAGACATCTCTCACATTCCCCTACTTAGCGATTCTTCTCGTACTGGATACAGTTATTCAGACGAGGTCTCTCAAGGAAGCAATCAGCTAAAGCTCGTATTCTGGATCCGACCTTTTGATGGTTGGACACGCTCTCTTCGCCAACAATGTAAGGGATGTCCAGATCGGAAGCTGAACACAACTATTCTCATGGAGGGCCCCTACGGTGACGAGTTCCCAGCGTGGAAATACGAGTCAATCCTGTTCGTGGCTGGAGGAACGGGCATTGCAGCAGTTGTTCCGTACATCCAAGACCACATTGCCCGATCTGCCACCGCAGATGGCGGTGCAACGCAAGTTCAAGATATGCACCTTATCTGGACGACGCGGCAAGCAGCCTTTATTCGGCAGCTTGCAACCGGTGAACTGAGTCCGGCTCTCGCTCGCAGCGATTTTGATGCTTCTTTCTACGTAACATCGCCCGGGGAGTGCTACAATGATGAGAGACTCCATTCTTCCGTACACGATGAAGTACTCGATAAAGATCTTGAGGTTAATATAGGACGGCCTGATCTTCAATCCCGCATCATATCCCATGCACACGACGCTCAACTTCGTGGCTGTTCATCGCTAGTCTTGGTATGCGGGCCATCCACCATGGCCGATCAGGCTCGAGATGCGGTGTACCGTGCGATGCGTCAGGGCTACCAAGGTATTCGCTACGTCGAAGAATCTTTCGCCTGGTGAGCAGAGGATTACTACTTGTGAAGATGGGCATTCCTCTCGCATGCATGCTTTTATTCTGGCTTTAGACTTTCTCCGTCTGTATTTTTGTTGCGCATTAAACATCTAGAGCATTTCCAAATAGAAACTCCATGTTACAGCGATTCAAGAGGCAATTCCATTAGATACCTACCGAAATATGAGAAGCTACTCCGTACTTACAGTTACTACTACTGAAACGAAACAAACGCCCTCTTCGACGTTTATTTTACTTGTCCTTGCAGCAAGCAATCAGCCTGGTTCCTATTCGGACGTAATGGATGTGACCCATCAACTCCTTGCTGCAGCGGAAACAGCACTAGTGGCGACTTAATGCATCTGGGTGGAACTATTGATTCTTAAATTTCTCTTTCATCCTCCTCGAACCTATCGCCTTTTGTGGGTGTGCCAGAGTGAGCAGACATTTCTGGCTCCCCTAACAGGCGCGAACTCCGGAGTCAGTCACCCCAATCGACATCGGCATCGCGATCGAGGCCAGGAGGCGCTGCCTGGCAAGTGCGAATGATTTTAGCAGGTAGCCTGACTGAGTGAAATCTTGGGAAAGAAGGTTCAGAGCCACGCAGGGCTTTATTCAATACTCAGCGCGCCCCTAATCAGCAACAAGCTGGGGATATGCAGCGTAAGCTTCGGAGCAATGAGGCCAGTGAGCTCTGCACTTGCCCCTAGTATCGGGCTCTTTCCGGCCACAATTCGGGATGAGCGACGAGAGGCGCAGCTAAGATCTGCTCGTCCATCTCCGTTTCTACGCCACCCTGCAGCCTCCCTCTCCGCCAGTTCCTGGATCGATCACCCCAGTACGAGATACGTAAAACAGTGATCGCTCTAGACGTTCCTACCGCGTAAGAGAACTTCAACCTCTCCATTGATTTCCGAATATTGGCTGGCCCATGGAGGTCAGCCAGACTCAGACGACGTGAGGTCTCTTGCGAAAGTTTCTCATCAAATAAGGCTCTCTAGATGCTCAATAGATCGCGTATAGTGTGTGAAGATCTTTGCATTGTACCCGGAAAGCGTCTTCTTTCATCCGTGAAACCTGTTCCTGAGGCATATGTGAGTCAGTCCTTACGTGGCCGATGGAGAGGCGATCGGTTTTTTCTGCAGGGGAATTGCGAGTTATGATATATCACATCCCCTTTGTTTACCTGATCGAGTCGAAGCGGTGGCGATAATGCATACTCTTCATCGTATGGCAGATCGAAATCCCAGGCTAGCGAACGACATTCTCCTGGCGGCAAGCAGCCGTGAGCTTCATCGATTCACCAGGCAAGGGATATCTGCCAGGGTCAGGTTGGAGGCATATCCGGCCTGTACGTTGGGCAGTATCTCGGTCAACAAGCCCCTCAGCAGTCTTCGACAACCGGCCTTCGAAGGTATAAAAGCTGTCCAGATTCCACCATCAACATCTATCATCACATCAGTTCAAACCAGCTTTCTCTACACTGCCTTGCCAACCTCAGTTTTCTCATCTTTCCAAAGACTGCCCAACCGCCTTATCAAACCAACCGTCACAATGAAGTTCTTCGCTGTCGCCGCCCTCTTCGCCGCCACTGCTCTGGCCCTCCCCGAGACCGGCCCCAAGATTGGCAATGCCGCCCAGGAGCTCTACGGAAAGTGCTCCAACGGCAAGCGCTCTTGCTGCAACTCGGACCCTACCAGCGCTAAGCTCAGCACGGAGCAGCACACAAACCTGTTGGGTCTTCTTGACGGCCCTCTCATTCCCGGTCTGAACTCTGGAGAGTACAGCGGCTGCAGCGACCGTAAGTCCCTCCGATCCGGAAATCATCCGTGATCTTACTAACGGGCCCTTGATTTAGTTATCGACCTCATCCCCGGTCAGTGCCAGGGTAGCATTGCTTGCTGCGACAACAACAGCGTCAACAACGGCATCAACGTCGTCGTTCCTTGCATCGCCGTTCCCGTTGGAGTTTAAGCGGAAATCATCCGACCGAGGCCGTCTTCCTATTGCTACGCTGGAACACTAGGCCAAATGGGAGTGATAAATATTGTGACTTGTACAGTCGTGCTCTTGAGCTGTGGCTGGGGTGATATGCTCGGATATCAGTCTAGCTTTGTGCAATGAACATGCAAGGGACGCCAGTTGCATTTGCTTTTTGTCTTTCTTTATAGCTACTGTACGCGCATCGGTCGTCTAGTCGGTGTGCATGTGCATATCAACACCAAAAGCAGTTGAACCTCCGATGATGCTTGAGCTTTTGAATTGAACCAGTGCTGTACTGTATTCGTAGTATGTAAGAACTAGGCTTGTTGACGGTGCCACAGTCCATGCATGTGAGTAGTTGCGCTACTCACATGAAAGATTCCTACCGCAGTTCTCCGTAGAACAGCCTCAATTCCAGTGAGCGTAGCGAAACTTATGTTTCCTATACTGCGGAGTAGCACCACGCGGAAGTAGTCAGGGCAAATCCGTCACGGGATGCCACCCAGAGACTGCCTCAGGCAGCCCTTCGGAACGACACCCGAGGCAGCCACCGGTGTGCCAAGCCTCCCGCCCTCTTCTCTCTTTCTCTCCCTCCTTCGCGCAACTCCCGAATCTTCCCTTTCCTCCTTTTGTACTTCCGTCGCTCATCCATCCTTGTTCATGGACGTTCCGGGCCCGGCCTCCAAAGACCGTCGGGGTAAAGCTCCGGACAGACCAACCAAACGCCGTAAGATTGCTGTCGCCTGTGATGAATGCCGGACCCGCAAGGTCCGATGCGACGGCATCCAACCGGGTATGTCCAGTCTGCCCGGAATTGAATCCGTTCCAACTGATTTTCGCGTTGTGCTAGTATGTGGGCCGTGCGTGAAGAGGTCCGATCAGGGCGTACAGTGTGTCTATACGGGGGAGCCGGAGAAGAAACGTGCAGTGCGAAAGTAAGCTGTTTGATGGTGGCCGTCATTGGCTGGGTTCAATTACTAATGGTGTCCCCAATTCAGTTACATTGCGACTCTAGAAAATCGTATCAGGCATCTAGAAAGTCCAGAATGTTTACCGACAACAGTAGAATCCAATCTTGGAGATCAGAACTCGGAATCACCTTTGTCTTACAACCTGCAGCGACATAGAAGAAACATCCCTAGCACCTCCGCTGGAGGCCAGCCTTCTTCCACACATAATGTCTCGCCCGGGTCCAGTCTCGCCGGTGCCCAGGAACCATCGTTCTCCCCATCAAGAAATTTGCCAGATCAGCCGCTTCGATCAGAAAAATGTACAGATGGCGTGAATGCGATGATGGGTGCAGTAGAAGAAGGCCAGCCAACCCAAGGCTTCTTCGGCAGCTCCAGTGCGGCCAGCTTCATGCGTCAGATAAAGCAGGCTGTAGACAAACGCGTCTCGTCACCATGTCGACCGGCGTCGGATTCGGTCCTTGGAGTGGCGCCATCTCCCAGTCTCGTCGCGACGAAGACAATGCCGCCCACTGTGCCTAGTTACGTTCTTCCCCCAAGAAAGACGGCCGACAGCCTCATGGAGGTTTACTGGTGCTATGTCTTTCCGCTGTATCCACTCGTCGATGGCCTTCATCTGCGAGCAGAATATGCGAGGATCTGGACGGGCGAGGCGCTGGAATCGGACGAGAATATGCTGATGTGCACGTTCAACGTCATCTTTGCTCTAGCTTCGCAGCTGGCAGATTTTATTCCTCCAGACGAACGGGAGTCGTCGGCAGATACATTTTTCTCGCGTGCAAAGGACCTCTTTCAGTTCAACCTTTGGAATACTGGATCTGCTGGTTTGATTCAATGCTTGCTTCTCATGGCACAATACCTGCAAAGCACGGACTCCGCGCATCAATGTTGGATAGTCACTGGCTTGGCCGTTCGCAATGCGCAGAGCCTTGGTTTACACCTTCCACAGACTGTTTGTCGCCTTCGAAATCCACAAGAACAGCAATTGGCGCGCAAGATCTGGCACGGTTGCGTGCTGATGGATCGGTACGTACACACACAAACTATCATTCATCTCGACATTTCTCTGATGCTTCACAGAGTAATATCAATGACCTTTGGTCGTCCAGCTATGATATCCAAAGCGTCAAGTAGTTCAGTTCCGCTTCCAGTCGTGGTTGACGAAGAGCATATTCCAACGGATTCAGGTGCTCAAGCCAAGCAACCGACCGATCGTCCGTCCATCATGGCTTTCTACGCTAAATCCCTCGAGTTGTATGAGATCCTCAATGACATTTTATTGAGTTTGTATAACAAGCCTGTACCCGACGAAAGCCCCGAGGACATCTATGACTTCTATTTCGATAAGGAGATAAACCAAGGCGAGCGGACAATCTTTGATCTTGACCGGGCTCTGTCCAAATGGACACGAACTCTTCCGCTGCATTTGCGCGACCCTTCATCTCTTCAATCCGACAACATGATCTTTCGCCGACAAGGTGTCGTCCTACGAGCTAGGTTTGTCTTCCATATAAGAAACCACGATGCAAGCACAGTGCTCAATTTGCTGATTCATTCAGGTTTCTGCACGTCCGCATGCTCTTGTTTAGGCCTGTTCTTTCCAAGTACTGCACGGCGCGTGACATTGCCGTGACTGATCCACTGATTTCTTTGGTTGACTCCTTCCCTCATCGCGTTGCTCTGCAGTGCTCTGTGATATGTGTCAAAGTCGCTCAAGAAGTCATTGATCTAATTCGTGACAATATTCCGACCGATGGAAGTTCAGGTCCACTACCAGCATGGTGGTACAATATTCTCTGTGAGGTCAAATAAACTAAATTTTCGTGCCAATGCTCATATGTTGCAGATGTCTACACGGCAGCCACCGTGTTGATTGCAGGCCGTCTTTGCCCGTCCGTTGTGGAGGAGATAACCGACGCAGCAATATCGCGATCTTGGAACTATGCACTTGGGATTCTGCGGAAATACCAAAGCTATAGTACTTCTGCACGGCGATGTGTCGCCGCTCTCGAAATTCTATATCAAAGTGTTGCATCAGAAGCGCCTCCATCCCATGATCTACCGCCACATCACCAAGCGCCCGGCACCACGTTGAACGCGACAAATGATATGTCACTCGGAGAGGGGGTGAATGCTATTCTTATTGACGGTTTTGATTTAACAGATTTCCAGGATATGTCGTGGCTAAACAGTGTGCCTAGCAGCCTTTACTAGCCACGAAAATTGAGCGAGGAAATTCCTGCTGGTCTATTCTGTACTCCAAAGGTCCCAGTCTATTCGCACGATGCCGTGTCTTCCCGAGCATGTGCCCTTATCATCCTATGCTCATTCTCCGCCCATTCTCCCGTGAGAAATTTGTCTCTAAACCCAAATTATTCCCAGTATAACTTCCTAGTCGCTAGCCCTCAGACTTGTTGGGTTTGACGGCTAGCAACAAACTGAACCGCTATGATAGGAATTAACGCGCAAGCACCGATGATAGCACACATCACGCCTGCTGCGCCGGCGAACTGCAGACTTTCAAACATGGGAGGGAAATAGAATGGACCAATCTAGCTCTGTCAGCGAGGGTCTCAGGGGCAGTGGAAAGGAAAGACCTTACAAAGCCATAAATGTGGCGGAACAGGTTGATGCAGACTCCAACATTAGTTGACTTCTCCTTGTAGCTGTCGACAGCAAATGAGATCAGAATCGTCGTGATGATTTGGTTGCCAAAACTCGCGATGGCCGCACCAATGCAGGGTGTGACATTCCAGGACACGGCTTTGTTTAACTGAAACCCCCAGGTCAGGAGTCCAGCGAACACAGTGCCGAAGCCAATATAGGAGAGCCACAGACGATCTGCTGGTAGAGTGTAACCTCTCTTTTTACTCAGACTCCTCAAGAACAAGTCAGAAAGGGGTCCACTCAGTTGTTCGCCGAGGAGACATCCAATAATGATAGCAATAAACTGCAGCCCTATCTGCTGGGCATCGAAGTCGAACTTTTCTCCGAATGCAATCGGCATCTCCACGATTAGCGCGATGTTGCCATAGCAGAATACAACAGAGTGGGCGACCGCAGGGATCAGGACTGCATAATAGCGGCAGAGAAAGATGGGTTCGATGAACTCGCGCGCCCTGAGAGGGCGCGAGTCAAGTCGTCGTGGAATGAGCTTGTTGAACACGGATTTCTTAGCGTTTCCCGCCCCCAGCGAAGATTCACACTCGGAGAGGTACATTGTTTCCACCCCGAGAACCAGGTATGCAATAAATTGGATAAGGTTTATGATGGCAAAGATCCAAAATATCCATTCAATGCCTATGTGTTTCGCGACGAATCCCATTATGAATGGACCGCTTGGTGTGCCAAGCGTGATCATCACCGTCCACCATCCCAACTTCTGCGCGCGTTTCTCAGGCTCGCAAAGCTCCGTGATCACACCACTGCCGATGCCAATCGGGGGCGAGATCAGTATCGAAGTGAGGATCCTTGTCGCCATCTGTGCTCCGTATGTTGTGCATCTTGCGCCCCCGATGTTGCATACCATGCTTCCCAGCACGGAAAATAGAAAGACGTGGTATCGGCCATAGATCGAGGTGATTGGTTTCCATATGAATGGACAGAGTCCCAGGAGCAGAATCTATCACGGCAAGCGTAAGCGCAGTCCACCTACAAGAGACCCAAACTGTCTGGTTACGCAGAGATCATACCTGAATTGAGGTGAGATAGCTTGCTTCCGGCACAGTCACATTGTATTCTTCTGCCATTGTATCATAGGCTGGGATGATACCAGCGGCCATGAAGGTCGCGACCATAGAGTGGAAAGCCACCATGAGGATCTGCGTGTCCTTCTTCCATTGTGCCCAATTGCGAGGATTGTTCGGAGATTCACTGTGCCATGACTCCTGCAGGGCAGACCGAGGCACGTCCTCCAGATGGATGGACTTGTCAGAGTTGTTGGTCTTCATATCATCAGAGCCAGACTCCGGTAAGACCCCTAAATTTATCTTTTCCATGTTTTAAAATGTTTAATGTGGGACTAGAAGATGGAGTGCGATGGACAGCCAGCGAACGAGACAAGGGGCGCCACGTTGACATTTTATCTACGTCTTGGAGAGGTCTGCTCAGATGGAATATCGTACCTCTAGCATTGGCAGCCTCGCCTTCCGAAATTCAAACATCATATCTTGATTCCGTCCTCGAGTGGAACTGGTTCCCCGTGGGGACTACGGGTCTCCGGGGTCGTACTGGGCCCTTGGTAAACCCCATACCACAATGATCGCTAATTGAAACATAATATCATTGGGTTAGCCCGAGTGATAAACGCTCTTGGCACTAATATTTGAGGGAAGTCATTTCCGAGCAGTCCAGGTGTGCTTGTTTTATACCCGAGGTTATGGGTGTACAACGAAGCCTCCGGAAGAAATTCCGAAAAGTGTCCCGAAATCCGTCGGAAGTCAGTCCGGACACGCGAGAAAATAATTGATTAGGGCCTTGCCGATGGTTGAGCTGCTTATCGCTGGTTCCGAACCAAATTATTTGGCATTTCATTGCTTCGATGTGTCTGAATAAAGTTCGCCTTCGCCACCGCTGAAGAACCATGGGTTTCGCCGGGATCGTTTTGCCATCGAGGGAAGCATACAGCAATGACGAATCTTTTAGCAATGTTATATGACTTTATCTGCGATTCTGAAACCGAGATTATCAGTCATGGGCTATCTTTTGACCTCTCAGCGTTCTCGGTTAGGACTTCGAATTGAAATTATGCCGCTGTGCAACAGGGGGCTCGGCTTACCTTCGTGCGGCTTGTGGTTCTTTTGTTCTTCTTGATTTCAAGAGAATCGCCAGCTCGAGCTCCCTATAGCCTTTTAGATCTGAATTGCAACTTTGCGACAGGCTGTAAACGATACCAACATTCACGGTGGCAATCGCAGACGCCAGAAATCCACCCACGAGGCCAGCAGCGGCGACAGGCCGAAGAGGACGACTTTCAATTTTTAATGACCATCTTCCCCGCAGCATTGTGCAGGATTTAATTTCATTTTGTCGGGCGAATGCTGGCCGAAGAATTATTCCGTCCATATAAGCCCCGAGTCTGTTTTTCCCCAGCGTTTTCTCCCCAAATCCGGGGCTCCACATTCCACAGCTTCTTGGCAGGGGATTCGTGAATACCACGCGGTGATATCACAGCCATGTCTGCTTACCCGCAGGTAGTATGATCCTATCCGTCATCTCAGAAAAGCTTAGTCGCAGTTTCGGGGTAAAACCTACCGGCATGATGAACCCATCGTGGGATTATAAGAGGGGAAATGTTCTTCGTCATGCATGGACCTTCGCGCCCATATCCACATCCGTCGTAAGGCACTGAATTGGTAACAGGAGGTATTCACCCTGCCTGCCATTTCTCAAGATGCATCTAGGGCTCTCCCTGTCCACTCTGCCCATCTGGGCGACCCTCGCGTCTGCAGCCCTCAACGTCTCTGAGACCGACAGCAAAATCACCCTCGCCAACGACCGTCTCACGGCGATCTTCACCAAAGCCAAAGGACGGGTCGAGGACCTCTTTCTTGACGGTCAAGACCTCCTCGGTCCCCAGTCCGGGTCTAGCGGTGTCGGGCCCTACTTGGACTGCTACTGCACGCCGTCGGGCTTCTACACTGCCGGATCTACCAACCCAGTGCTCGAGATCGTCAAGGGCACCGACTCCACGGGCACTAAGTACGCCGGGGTGGTTCTCAACGACACGTACACTCCCACGGGCCAGCAGTTCCAACAATACTGGTTTCTTCGCGATGGTGAGACGGGTTTGCACATGTTCAGTCGATTGGCATACTATAACGAGACGACGCCGTTCCTGCGCAATCTGCAGGAGTTCAGGACGCTGCTAAGGCCGAATACGGATCTCTGGACACATCTGACCTCGAGTGAGGTCCAGACAGCTCCGCTTCCAAGTCACGAGGCGATTGACAAGCAGATCGTTGTGCAGGATGCAACCTGGAGGTTTAATAATACTCCTGACGATGAGTACTATTCACAGTTCTCGGAGTACTTCACAAAGTACACGTTTTCGAACAGTACGAGCCTACCTCCCTTTCCCTCGACTGTCAAATGTTAACGGAGATATAGAATGGCGAGACAACGATGTCCACGGTTTATACGCTGATGGATCTACGTCGGACGGAACGACGTATGGCGCATGGCTTGTGATGAATACCAAGGTATGTTACCTAGGGGTAAATCAATACGTTCGGTTGCTAACTCGCTTTCGCCAGGACACCTACTACGGGGTTCGTTAGATCATTCCTCTCGTCCGAACCGAGTACTGACACAGGTATAGGGACCACTACACTCGGACCTCACAGTGGACGGCATTGTTTACAACTACATGGTCTCGAACCATCATGGCGAGGGAACGCCCAACATTACGAATGGCTTCGACCGCACTTTTGGCCCGCAGTATTATTTCTTCAACGGTGGGAAAGGCTCGGCCTCGATTGAGGAGCTGCGATCGGAAGCCAGCGCCCTGGCAGACCCAGATTGGAATGTCGAATTCTACGACTCGATCGCCAAACATGTCATCGGATACGTGCCCTCCAGCCACCGTGGCAGTATCCAAGGTCGGGTGAAGCTACCTCGTGGGGCCAAGCGACCGATCGCTATCCTCACCGTCACCGGGCAATACTTCCAGGACAACTCCGTGGATGCATCCTCGCACCAATACTGGGCGGAGATTGACCAGAACGGGCGATTCAAGATCGATCACGTCGCCGAAGGCAAGTACCGACTCACTGTCTACGCCGACAGCATCTTCGGCGACTTCGTGAAGGACGGCTTGAATGTACGCGCTGGAAAAGCGCTGAAGATCGACGAAACGTGGAAGGAGGAATCGGCGGGTGTGGAGGTCTGGCGTCTCGGAACGCCGGACAAGTCGTCGGGAGAATTCCTACACGGCGTCGCGCGCGATGAGACCTACCCACTCCAGCCCCCAGAGTATCTGATCTACTGGGGCGCATACGACTGGCAAGAGGACTTCCCGAGCGGTGTCAACTACACGATCGGCAGCAGCGACCCGGCCACGGATTTCAACACGGTGCATTGGTCGGTGTTCGGACCTACGCCGGACAACTCCGACGTGGAATACAACACGACGCATGACTGGAGAATCAACTTCGCCTTGACCAAGCAGCAGCTTCGGCGCCGGAAGACCGCCACGCTGACCATCCAGCTTGCAGGGGCCAAGACGGCATCCGGCAACACCGACGAGTACAAGCCGGATGAGCCGTACAGTAATCTGGCGCTGGAGAGTTACATCAACGAGCAGGAGGAACCGCTCACGTTGCTGGTGGGCTTCAACCAGTCCAGCAGCTGCATCGTGCGATCGGCCATCAGTTGCTACCAGGTGGCGTCCCGCATGGAATTTCCCACGGACTGGCTGCAGGTGGGAGACAACTCGTTGAGACTGCATCTGCCCTATAACGCCACGGACGTGGAAACGGCGGTCCTGCCTGGCACGGTGTACGTGCAGTATGATGCGTTGAGATTGGAGCTGTCGTAGGTGGTCATGGTGGCTCGGCGGTGATGGACTAGACAGGGCATAGGGCCGACAGAATTCGTATCGCATAGATTATAACGAGATGCATTTGATTAGTGATCGATCCTCCGCTCACTCAGAGGGGATACTTTGTTCAATTTGATGACATCAACGAACCGAGGTATATGATTTCGAGAGAAGGGGTAGGTAGAGGTGTAGTGAACTGCCTGGATCAAGAGAGCCCGATCTTTCTCAACGGACCGTCTAAGGCATCCTGGCGACATGGTCCTGGTCATAGTCCATCTGCCATCAGGAGTCATCAAAGGTCACTAACCGGGGGCCGGCCTGACTGCCTGACTGCCTGGCTGCCTGAAGAGGCAACAACCTCGGCTCCCGGCAACGTCCGTAATCGCAGCCCCGTGATTGGCCCGGCACGTGTCTGCAGCAACCCAAAATTGGGGCTGCGGAGGGTCGGAGAGTATCGAGATGAATCAACCCGTCAATGGCTCAGGTATTTATTGCATCCTGATATCCTTCCCCGCAAATCCTCCCGCTGCCTTTTCCCCATGCTTGCCTCTCCGCATCGCTAACCTTCTTCCATCATGGCCAAAGTTTTCTCCCGCGACGAGGTGGCCAAGCACACCTCCGAAGACTCGACCTGGTGCATCATCGATCACCGCGTCTATGATCTGACCGATTTCCTCGATGCACACCCTGGCGGCAGTGTGGTGCTGGCCCAAGTGGCGGGCAAGGACGCCACGGCCGCCTTCTATAACCTCCACCGCCAGGAGGTGCTAGATAAATACCGCGACGAGCTCTGCGTCGGCACCGTCGCCGGCGAGTCCCCCGAGGTCACAAGCCCCGAACCCGGCAGTCTCAGCGCCGTTCCTTATGCCGAACCCCTGTGGTTGCGCCCGCAGTTCAAGAGCCCCTATTACAAGGATAGTCATCGTCGCCTGCAGCGTGCCGTGCGCGAGTTCACCGATCGCTACGTTACCCCCGAGGCGCAGGAGAAGGAGAAGGACGGTACATACATCAGCCAAGGGTTGATTGATCGCATGGCGGAGACGAACATCCTGGCTATGCGCCTGGGTCCGGGGAAGCACTTGCACGGTCGGAAATTGCTTGGAGGCGTCGTGGACGGGGAGGAGTTCGACTACCTGCATGACATGATCGTGTCTCAGGAGCTAGTCAGAGCCAATGCGCGAGGTTTGTCGCCAGGTCCCCGCTGTCTCCCTGTTGAGCCACTTTGAGATCTAACGGCTGTCTGCAGGCTTCTCGGATGGAAATATGGCCGGCATGGCTATTAGTTTGACGGCTGTCCAGCAGTGGCTCCCCAACGCTCCTCTTCGCGAGAAAATCACGGCGGAGGTCTTGTCGGGCAAGAAGAAGATGTGTTTGGCCATCACCGAGGCATTTGCGGGCAGTGACGTGGCTGGTCTTCGTACCACGGCCGAAAAGACTCCCGATGGCAAACATTATATTGTAAACGGCACCAAGTACGGACCCGTCATCCCGTTGAATCCCATTGAACTGCTCTCTGACATGTTGTAATAGGAAATGGATCACTAACGGCATGTTTGCCGACTACTTCGTCACGGGCTGTCGCACGGAGAAGGGATTCTCGGTACTTCTCATTCCGCGCGATGAGAACGTGGAGACCAAGCAAATCAAGACTTCCTACTCGACCACCGCAGGTACGGCGTTCGTTCAGTTTGAGAATGTCAAGGTCCCCGTGGAGAATCTGCTGGGTGAGGAGCACAAGGGTTTCATTGTCATCATGAGCAACTTCAACCACGAGCGGTTCATGATGGCCAGTGGTGTGATTCGCATGTCGATGACCGTGGTCGAAGAGTGCCTGAAATGGTGCAACCAGCGCTTGGTCTTTAACAAGAAATTGATCGAGCAACCGGTCATGCGACAAAAGTATGAACTCCTCCCCCTTCGGCATGTTGAAACGAGTACTGACCAAGCCGCCATTGCAGGCTCGCCCGGATGATCTCTCTCTGTGAGTCTAATCAGGCTTGGTTGGAATCCATTGCTTTCCAGATGTGCAACATGACGTATACCCAGCAGGCCGCGAACTTGGGTGGGCCGATTGCTCTGCTCAAGTCGCACGCCACTCGGTCGGCGCAGGAGATCGCTGATATGGCCACCAACATCTTCGGCGGTCGTGGAATCACCCAGAGTGGCATGGGCAAGGTCATCGAGATGTTCCACCGCACTTACAAATTTGACGCCATTCTGGGTGGAACGGAGGAGATTCTGGCCGACTTGGGAGTGCGGCAGGCAATGAAGAAGTTCCCCAAGGCCATGTTGTAAAACTATTCTGATTTAGGGCTTTCTCGATTTTTCCCCGTACAAATAGGATACCAAAACTAGAAATCGACTCATGGTGTTTCCATCGATCATGCATCTCAATCCATATCTTTATCGTGGGTTATGACCCGGCCAGCAGTATTTCATCCGCGGAAGAATTACTGGGAACATCTACCGAGCGTTGCAGCTATTCGTTACATCGTGCTGGAGGTCTTGCTTTCAGAGCAGACGTCTTTCCTTAATCCGAAGATAGTCCATCTGCTCTATCTGAATCCCATTTCGATCTTACCCCGATTTTCCTTCATTCTTGACAGCTTGGTCCGGGTCCATGGTCGTCTCGATGCGCCGAATAACGCGCGCAGGGTTCCCGGCAGCGAAATGGAATGGAGGAACACTCTATAATTGGCATCAGCACATAAACACCCAGTCTTTTGTCGGTTGGAGAAGACGTTCTCGACATACCCTGGTGACAACTGATCCAGCGCCGATAGTACATCCTCGCCCGATCGTCACGCCAGCGAGGATAATCACACTCCCGCCAATCCACACGTCATCACCAATATGAATCTCCTTGCCTGCTTCCGGACCCTCGAGACCTTGGCGCACCGCCGGATCCAGAGGGTGCGTTGCACCGTAAAGAGACACATTCGGGCCAAACAACGACCTCTCCCCGATGGTAATCAGGCAGGTATCCAGGACCAACATGTTGGAATTCAAAAAGGTGCCCTTGCCGACCTTGAAGTTCAGGCCGTGGTCCACGGAGATCGGAGGATCCACGGCAGGGTCCGTTGCGTCAAAAAGTTTCGCATCTTCTTTCGGGTCGGAGTGAATTGGTGGCAGAGGGCGCGTGTCACCGACAATGCTGTGCCGATCTCACTGTCAATACGGGAGACACAGGAACAGTGTATCGACCGAGAGAGAAGTCATCGCACTTACTCCCGCCATAGTTCGACCCTCCGGCGCCGGGTCACCGGCCCTGCCTCGTTGAAGCGTTTGCATGCCTCTCGGCATCGATCGCGGTTGGCTTGAAGGTCGTCATCCCAAGGCCAGTAGAGCTCGCCGTTCAGCATTTTCTGCCATTCCTTGGACGATGTCATGGTGCGTGGGGATCAAACGGGATGGACTAGCGATTTAAATTGGAAGCCATGGGCATCAGCTTTCACTCTTTATATAGATGGGTTGATGAGGCGACGTGGGGGAGGGAAAGGAAACAAGATTGAGAATGATCCACCTGGAAGGCTGAGGTGCTGGCTGACCTGCCCGATTGGGATGGTCCCGCCGCCAGCGTTTACTACTCCGTACAATGCATCGTCTCTCTTTCGCTCTTGGATACAATAACCCATATTTCGCTCTGACAGGCTGGCCATCTCGAATTTCAATACCATAGTTTGCTCCTTGGACGGTATTCATGTATCCTTCAAGGCAATGTATACACTCCGACGATCAGCATTCTTGATACATGTGTCTCGTGTGGAATGCAGGCAGCTTGCTTTGCATGACACATCATGGAATCATCCGACCGGACGATTCGAAAGCAGGGTATGTTGTTCCCATATGCGAGGTTAATCGATCTCTTGGAAAGCTTGTTTCATATGATGAGATAGTCATGCTGTCGCGCCAATTCAGGCGAATGAGTCTGTACCACATCAGCGGTTGCGAGTTGAAATGGTGCCGAGTCATAAGATAAGAGAACTAACAAATTCCGTCCATGATACATTCTTATCATCATCAGGAGATTGGGCCGCCCTAGCATCCCACACCTTCTGGAGCAATTCTTTTGGTATTGGATTTCGAATCTCAGATCTCCTTTCGATTTCGTTTAGCCGACAGACCACGTAATATCGCGAGTGAGGCGCTAGAGAATCGACACCGGCCATGAAAAGGGGCAAGATCAAAAGCTCTACGATCGAGCAATCAGGGGGAATCTCGGCAGTAGCATCCAGAATCTTTGTCACGCAATCCTGTATCTCGGGAGTGTTGGCGGGTTGAACTGGATCTAGAAGCCGAAGGATGCGCAGTATACATGCATACCGAAACGCTTCCGCTGCTGCCGGCCAGCGGGGGTCAGCATTGGGAAATGTAAAGCTCTTTTGGTCCCAAGAATATAATTTATGTTTTGCCAAAAGCAAAGCAATTTGAAACTCGTCCCACGTTAGCCACCCTAACGTGTGCTCTTTGGCTTTATCCAGGACGCCTCCGATGATCAGAAAGACGTCCCTTGGGCACCCATTCACCAACTCGAATTTGAAGTCGCTAGCAAATGCCACCATTTCTCGAACGTCTTGGGAGAAGCATAATCGCTCGGCGCCGGCAAACCCTCGTATGATATCAAGCCTGCGTACTGTCAGCCGATTTGGCGCATCAAAGATATCGTGAGGACGGACCAGGCCAGGTTCCCTAGGAAAAACACTGCCCGCTGGCGATGTCCACTTAGCCCCTCGGCAATTAACAGTCTCTTGCACACAGACATGGCCCCTGTAATGTGAATTCCGTGACTTGAGACCCCAGTTTCCGCGATCTATAGAAGGTGAGCCAGGCTGTCGGCAACTCATAGCAAACACCATACTTACGTCGTGAAGCAGCAGAATCTGAATGATAGCCAGCACAGCATCCTGCTCATCCGCAAGCAAAGTCTCGCTCTGGCTTCGTCGAATCTCCTTACTCAACGCACGAATCGCTCTGAGGCGATATTCGACGGCCGTGGTGTCATGAAGCGCAGAATTGTCAGTCAACTTGCCAAGATGAGCTGCAGACAGGCCCAGCACGGCATAGAGTAACCCTATTTGCTGCCGGGCCAGCGGGAGGATATAGGATCGGTAAGGATTATCTACGTCATCCCCAACCCCTGAGATTTGATGCGGACAAATGAAGCTATCATCTGCGCGGCCACGTTATTCTTTCATTCTGACACGCTCCAAGGGATATGGACGCGCCTACAGTGTGAGAGAAGAGTCTCGGTCTCGGCCAGACCGAGGATCCGCACGATTTCATCCGACGGATTCTGCGGGCTCTCGATTGGCCTCACCAAGGTTGAAGATGTTTGTGTTTGCTCCGAAGACTTCGAAGTGTCTCCCGACACCGGCTCCGCAGTCGACGACTCCCGGGTCTGCTGTCGAGTAACTCGTCCGGAGCGTACTCTTGCATTTCGATCGCCTACTGGAGCCTGGGCTCCTTTCCATTTCCCGCGACTGGCGATACCACAGAACCGGAACTGTTCCGGATATCCCCCGCAGTCCAGGCCTTTGGTGATGCAACGATTACAGGCCGGACGAGCGCGGTCGCATTTCCGGCATTTTTCTCTGCACGTCAGGCACGCGGGGCCTACATCGAGGTCAGGTAGGTGACAGACTAATCAGAGTTCACTCCAGTCCCCAGCTGGTTACATACCCAGTCGTGGCATACTTCCGTGCGACACCACAAGAATAACGTGGCGAGACAAGTCTTGGAGGCGAGAGAAGGAGGAACGCAGTGGGCGATTTTACCGCATCGGGCAGCTGCTGGCACGGGGTCACGTTAGGCCCAACAGGGACGGATGCTCACCTGACTCTCCCCGCCGCGCTTACGGTGTACTTTCTCTGGATTTCGTACAACATTCAACGATTCAACCTCGTTTTCTTTTTATACTACGACTAGTATCATCTATATCCCCAAACACCGCCCATGCAGTTACAGGCTCACTGATGATTATTGTCCGACCACGGCTTCACCGCCTCTAGAAGGTCAAGGTGCACCTGAGGATTGCCGCTCCTCTTGAGCGCCTCCTCGAGAAAGTCCGGTCCCATTCGCACACAGAAGAGCAGGACACTCGCCCACACAAAGTCTGCATAGCCAACAACCTCTCCTTCAAAAAAGGGACCTTTGTTTTCGCTCAATAAAGCCGTGGCTTCCTGGATCACCGCGGTAGTCTCATTCCATCCCCGTTCCCCTCCGAGCTCTTTCTCTAGTTGGTCAACAGGCATATTGAATATCCTTTCCCTGGTGGTGCACCAATAGTCGATACTAGCATCGTTAAGCAAACGCTTCGGGATCTGGGGAATGAAGACGGGACGAAGAGCGGTTATGTAACGTTTCCAGAGGTCTTCGGCCTTGGAAAGATAGGGTGAGTCGAGACGTAGGCTTGGCTGCGGATGGGCTTCCTCCAGATGCTCTGTGATCTTCCGCGAGTCCATTATGTACTTTCCATCTGGGAGTGCAACGGTGGGAATGGTGTAGGCGCCATCATCATCCGGGGAGACGCTGCGCAAGAGTTAGACCGTGTCTCCACGTGAATAGAGATAACTGACTGTCCCTCGAGGGTCGGTTTGACATCAGGATACTCCACCTGCCGGCATACGTTAGTCGGGTGTTCGGGTCTCGCGACACAAACGTCCTGGAACTTAACTCACCCATTCAGTCCGATAATCCAGACCTTTGAAGTTCAGGACAAGACGAGCTACGCCAAGTTAACTTAGAACGGAGGTAGCAGAAATATGGCAATTAACATGAATATGAAGATGTTGACATACTCTTCCAAGGATTAGGTGTCCAGGTTCCGCGTGGGTCCTTGGATGTCAGGTCAAAGAAGACGATCTGCATGGAGGCCATGGTTGGGGTTCGCTTGTACGGAGTAGAGGTGGCTTGGAAATTTTATCGAAAATAATCGCAAGCTGTGCAATGCGTATGGATTGTGGGTTCTACCAATATGATCAAGAGTAAGACATCACAATCATGAATCGTGGTGTTGGGCTGTTCTGCAGATATATATACGGGATTGTGCCCCCACTAGCAGGGGTGAAGATTAATAATGCATTTCGAGCTGAATCATGACTACTGACAAAGTCTCCGGATAATGATGATCCCCGGAGATCGAAGAACCAGTATCTTAGCCGTCCAGGCCACTGGATTGTCAAACTGCTGGAATGACGACAGAGCAGAGTGTCTACCGTCCAATTCTCAGGAGGCGACGCGACAGCTTGTATCGCCTTCCCGAAAAGGCATAGCCCGAGAGACAGATGATCTGCAATGACTAAGCCGATAAGCGCAGGCCCGATAAGCGGATGACATGATGGCTTGCGCATTCGGGTCGCTGCCTGTCAAGAGTCCTTCACCTCTCTCGCTCTCATAGCGTGGACTCATCGCAAAACACCATTTCGCACTCAGTCATCACATTCAACATCCCTCCAGGATGGCTACAAATTCTGATGCTCTTCGCCCCGACCACGTGCTGTCACTTGCAGGAAGCGCTCTGCAGGGAGACGGCACTGCAGAATCGAGTCTGAAATCGGCGACCGAGGCCGTTGCTCTCATCGGCCATGCCTCCATGGTCGCTGTCGGTTTTAAGCTGGTAGGACTAGGAGAAGAACACAGACTCTGTAGAAACCATCTTTCTCCCCGTTATCGTCTTGACTTTTGCTAATCCATCTTCGTGGTAACAGCCAGCTCCTCAGATAGCCCCTCTTTGCCATCGGAATGGAACGTGAACGATACCTTAGCCTTTCGATACTCTCACCCGCAATCCTCCATGCAATACCTACTTAAAGTGAATCGACTGGGGAATAATGCCGTTATCCTGGCGCTGGCGCTTGGGGATGACAGAACTACGTCGTTCGACGTTGCCGCCAAGGATTTCATCTCCCCGTCCTCCCTCCCGATCACATCGGCCGATCTCACCTCCGACCGTCTAAGCGATGTCTTTATCTCGTCCTCACGTCTGACCGATCTTATCGCTCTGTTCAAGATCAACGTTATCCAGAAACTCGCCCCCGGGGTATACAAGGAAGGGTATGAGCCTTCAAACAGCCAGGCCTCGCAGGAACCGCGGGGAGAACGGCCGCCGCCGCGAAATCCCTTAGCAGATGACCCGCTCCCTCAACCTGCTCGTCCTTATCCTTTCGATGATCCCTTGGCGGCCGCTCCGCGTCGGCCGGTTCCCCCTGGTGACTTCGCCCCTCCCGGCTTCGAGGACGAGTTCGAGATCCAGCGGCCTCCCCGAGGCTATCACCCCGGATTCGGCGGGAGAAATCCGTTGAGTATTGGCGATCGGGATTTATACCCCCCTGGACTCGGTCCGCATGACCCCTTGCGGGGTGGCGTTGGTCCGGGCTTGGGAGGCGGTGGAGGTGGCATGCACCCTACATTCGACGACCCTTTGTTTGGCGGTGGTGGACGAAGCCGAGGATATGACCCGCAAGCACCTCCCGGAGCTCGATACGATCCGGTCGGTCCGGGAGGATCACCGTTTGGACGAGGGCGCGGACCTTTTGGTGGAAGCGGCGCCGGCGGAGGATTTGGCGGATTTGGCGGTGACATCATTTAGTTAGGCGCGCGGTTAGGAAATTTGTTCGCCGGAGCAAGAAAAAGCACAGGGGCACAGTTTTACGAATGGATCATGTTAATAGCACTTAAGTTGTATGAATTATGACCCGGAATATCTATAATTTCTAGTGACGAGAGAATTCGTCTGGTCGAGTCTCCAGTTCGATTTTAAAAGAATTGTCGAACGGATTGGCGGGGGAGTGTCAAGGAATCGTGGGGAGAGCAGAACTTAAGGACAAGTTGTGGCGTTGGCCGGTGTGGCGCACGGCAGCCCAAAGGCGGCCAAAGCTACTCGGTCACTCCTCCCAACACAACTCTCCCTCTCCCGTTCGTCTCTTCCCTCTCTCTCTCTCTCCCTCTCTTGCCTTTTCCCCCCCATCGCTCTTATCCACCACACCCCCCCATCCTTTTCCCCCCAACTCCAGTCCTCGGGTTGTTGTCTCCGCGTGACCCGATTGTCTGGTTTCTTCTTTTGATTCTGCTTGTTCCATTCTGCGCGCGTAGCTGGTGTGTGTGGATCATTGTTCTCAGCACCGAAAAAACAGACCCAAGCCCTGCCTCACGAGACCATCCCATTTCAGCTTTTCCGCCCCTCCTCGGTTGCTAATTTAGCATCTCCTTTCACCCCCTGAATCATTGCTCGTGGTCCCTTGCAATGGATAACAACATGGAGATCGATGCGGCGCGGTCGCCCGAACCCCACCATCTGTCGCCCACCACCGACCCTGGGTCGATACCGACGCTGGACGGATGGATCGAGAACTTGATGAGCTGCAAGCAACTGGCGGAGGAAGATGTACGAAGACTGTGTGACCGAGTGCGTTACCTCTACCTCTGAATCGTAGATTTGAAAAATCACGATGGCGGCATATCATTCTGACAGTGGACTTTTTTCGCTTGGAATCGGACAGGCAAGGGAAGTGTTGCAGGAGGAGTCAAACGTGCAGCCCGTTGTAAGTTTTTTCCACTCGGTCGGGTCGTGTTCGTCATGGGACCCCGACGACATTTTCCCAGGCCGTTGCGACCGATGCCCGGGGCTGACCTCACCGTGGTAGAAATGCCCGGTCACTGTGTGCGGTGATATACACGGTCAATTCCATGACTTGATGGAGCTTTTCCGTATTGGCGGACCGAATCCAGACACCAACTACCTGTTCATGGGTGAGATTCCCTCTGTCTCTCTTATTGTTTGCTTCGACTCGTTGGGATCCGCCGCTCACCGCCGCTCGTTCCTTGGTTGCAGGTGACTACGTCGATCGGGGTTACTACTCCGTCGAAACCGTGACCCTTCTCGTCAGCCTCAAGATCCGTTACCCCCAGCGGATCACGATTCTCCGAGGAAACCACGAGTCCCGCCAGATCACGCAAGTGTACGGTTTCTACGACGAGTGCCTGCGCAAATATGGCAACGCCAACGTGTGGAAATACTTCACCGACCTTTTCGACTACCTCCCCCTCACCGCACTCATTGAGAACCAGATCTTCTGTCTTCACGGCGGTCTGAGCCCGTCGATCGACACGCTCGACAACATCCGGTCGCTGGACCGAATCCAGGAAGTTCCCCACGAGGGGCCGATGTGTGACTTGCTGTGGAGTGATCCCGACGACCGATGCGGCTGGGGTATCTCCCCCCGTGGTGCTGGATACACATTCGGGCAGGATATCTCGGAGGCATTTAATCACAACAACGGCTTGACTCTGGTGGCACGAGCGCATCAACTGGTAATGGAGGGATACAATTGGTCGCAGGACCGGAATGTCGTGACTATTTTCTCGGGTATGCTTTCTTCTGCCCGACTTCCCTTGTCCCTTATTGAATTCGCGTGCTCACGTCCCGCCTAGCTCCGAACTACTGCTACCGGTGCGGTAACCAGGCCGCCATTATGGAAATTGATGAGCATCTGAAGTATACGTTGTATGTTTGGCCCGGATCCACCCTTCTTCGTCTGTTCTTTGCATTTGGTACTGACACGGGATTTTTCTCCCTCTAGCCTACAGTTTGATCCCTGCCCGCGCGCAGGAGAACCGATGGTATCGAGGCGCACGCCCGACTATTTCCTTTAATCCGATCGTGATAGACTTGTTATGTTTCCCGCGCCGATTTTCACTCACCTCCGGCAAGATGAGGCCCCGACCCTTCGAAAGGGCACCTGGGATATGGAACCATTCGCATACAGGCAGGCGAAGTGCCCGAATAATTGTATGTCCGTAATTCTGGCCGTGTTGATACCATCCATGAAAATAAAAAGACGTTCGCAAGATTTTATCTTTATTCTCATTCTTCTCACTATTCTGGTTTTTTTTTTCTTTTTCTCTCTTTTTTTTTTTTTTTTTTTTTCATGTGCCCTGGATTGTGCCATCTGGATGAGTTGTCATGCTATGGCGATGGCCAAGTAGTCCGTATGACCTCATCGATGCCCATCTCCTTTTTCCAGGGATTTGCTGCAGCCCCGCCACATTGGGCCATCATGGCGTGTCTGGATGCCCGAAGGTCTTTAGCCTAGAGTTGACAGTGCGAGGAATGAATCGTAATCTGGAGAACCCCCCGCCTGCTGGAGAGGGAGCACGCACCAAGTTCCTCGAAACGGCGATCCTCAGGCATGGTGCACGTGACAGGTGCAGGGTACAGTCGATGTCTCTGAATGAGACTCTGAGTATCCCTTCAACCCACTACATCAGAAGACGGGAAGAATTTGGCCATTGTAAGACCCGCGCTGACAGAATCGGATCAATGATTTCAACTATCATACCAACGGAACAAGCAAATCAACGTCCTCTTCAACCTACACACCGGAATACAGCACACAAAACCATGTGAAGCAATCACAACACCACTACAACTAGTCCTTAGACAGGGATCTCCAGCATGCCGTCATAGGTGCATCGCTCCGTCACGCCGGGGTTGTCAGTCGGTCCGCACTTCCACTTCGATCCCTCCGTCTCGTCGTTCAACACCGCCTGGCCCTTCACGGGGATGGGCCCCTCGACGCGCTCCAGCTCCACCGTGAGCTGGCTGATGTCCTTGCCTCCGTTAGGAAAGCGAATATAATACTGGCTCCCGAGACAGCGGGCGTTCTCGTCGGGGCTTCCGTTGAAGTTCCTGCCGGTTGACATCCTCAAGTCAGTACCATGGGTTAATCTTGAGTAAGTATGTACTACGAAGCACCACTGACCAGATCACATTGCAGTCCACGGGGGTGTCGTCGGGATAGTTGGGATCGGTCAAAACAAAGTGCAGATTCGAGGTCTGGCTAGCCCTGGAGGCATTGGCCCAGAAGTCGGTGATTTGCAGCGCGCTGCTGCGTTTGGCGACGGTGCTCGGGGCTGCGACGGCAGATCCGGCGGCCAAGAGGGCGGCGAGGGCGGAGAATTGCATGATGATTGATATTGAATGATTTGAATTTGTCAAGAAGTTTGAGGGAATGAAAGTGTCGTCGGTTTTGAGATGAACGCGATGCTTTTCGCTGAAGAACTGGATTGCTGGATTGAACGGATCCTCAATTGACCGGCACCATCCTCATCTTTATACCTCTCCAGCATCTCCAGCATCTCCAGCATCTCCAGCATCTCTCCATCCGCCACTTTTCGCTGTATGTGTTCCGTAAATAACCTCCGTCAATGAAAGGAAGATGAGACATGTCATGATACAGAGTCACCGAACCCAACTCGACCCACCCAATCAGCCACGAAAGTATACATCAACAGCTGCTGAGTAACAAAGGAGGCTTGAAAACAGCAAGACAGGTCCAAGACATAGAACGAACTCTCCGTCGATCATGTTCCTGGAAGGGTAAATAAGCAACAGTCCGGCTCGTATCATGTCTCTCCGCGTTGGGCGGCTGACTTGGGCTTATGCGCTTGGCTCAGCCCGGCTGACGGGGAGGCGGGACCTGGTAGACCTTATGGAAGTATGAATGGGATTAACTCGCTGTGCTTTGCGCGTTCTCTTAGAGCCTGCCAGCGTTACACAGGATCCCTCAAGGCAGGGGGTGGCTAATAATAGATAGGCGTCTGGAACCCGGTCAATGAGGTGTCGGATTCACGTTGTACAGGTCTTGAGACTTGAGAAAAGACAACATCAATTCATGATATCCATAATCTTATATACAGCGTTCTAATATATCCAACTCGGTGACTCAAATCCTCAGCCCCTTGGCCTTGCGCGCCAGAATTTCCTCGACCTCGTCCTTATACTTGGAGAAGTTATCCACCAGGCTGTCCCACATCTTCGGCTCGTGCTCATGTCGCTTGTTGCTGTTCCATGCATAATCGGTGATAGTGAACGGGCGACTCGACTCGAACATGAAGGCGATCGAAGCCTCGGAGATGCGCGCGACCGGCGGCGGGTTCTCCGACGCAACTTTGAACTCCTCATAGGCGACGCCATGGGGCACCACTTTGCTGATGTCAGTGTACTGGTTCACTAATAGGGGTGGGGGGGGGTGGAAAGGCCGAACTCACTACCACATTCGAAAGAGATACTTCCTGGCTTGAAGGCGTCCGATCGGCCGCCATATTCTCCGTAGATGAGACCCATCAGTTCGGATGCTACGTTCCGGTGGTAGTAAGGCGGCCGGTAGGTGTCTGGAGTGAAATGTCAGTCAACAGAAAAGAGTACATGGGGTTTCTTGGCAAGACATACGCGATGCAACATCCCATCTAGGAGAGAAGATGAGCAAATCGGCCAGAGGCGCCGTCAGATCCCGGGATTTGGCGGTAAGCACGCAGAAAATGGAGGGATCGATGTGATCGACTGAGATGGAGCCGACGTTGACAAACTTGGTCAGGTCATATTTGTAAGGGACCTAATCGGTTAGTTTCACGATGATCATGTAGAAATCCACAGGGACACTTACATAGTTGCCATGCCAGGCAACGACGTCAAACGGACTATGGTTTTGCCTGCTGCTGAAAAACTTTCCTCCCAGCTTGTAGATAATTTCCCACGGCTCCTGAGCAATCTCGTATCGAGCAACGGGCGACAGGAAATCTCGAGGATTGGCGAGTCCGTTAGCCCCGAGCGGTCCCAGTTCGGGCAGCTCGTAGTGCGTGCCCCAGACTTCAAGGATATAGCCTCGCGAAGGCCCGTCCGGCAATTCGACGCGGAAACGCAGCCCCCTTTGAATGACAACAAGCTCTCCCGGCTGGACAAACAGCGGGCCGAATTCTGTCTGGATATCCAGCGCGCCTTGCTGGGGAAGGATTAGGAATTCACCGTCCGAGTTTACAAAGGCCTTTTTAGTCATGCTGGTATTCGCAGCGTATACATGGGTGGCTAAACCCTCCCGGAGAGTCGGGTCTCCCGAGCCAGCGACCGTCTTTAGGCCAGAGACAAAATCCACCTCCTCCCCGCTGGGGATCTCAAAGGGGTGCCAGGCCAACTGAGTGGGTGATACATGAACTCGGGGGTTGAGTGGCAAGAAGTTCGACTCGGTGTCTTTGTTGTCGGGGAGATCCGTCTAGATAGTGGGCACCAGTCAGTTCACTTTCTTGGTGCAAAATTGCCAAAAATTTAGGTACTGCGTACAAATCCTTGGTGAGCCACGGCAGGACGAGCACGGTATAGCCAAGCCTTTTTGTTGGCATGTCGCGGTGCTACAAAGGCCGTAGCGGTGATCTGTTCTGCATACAGCCCGAAGCGAACGTTGCGAGGGCTATTCTGGCCGTGGGGAATAGTTCCTGGCACCGCCTCGGACATAAACCTGTTTTGGTTTCCATCAGCTGGTGGCTTGGTTGCAAAGAGTGTGCAGAGATGCGTACGAGTTTCCGAAGCCGGATTGATACTAGGAGATATTAACAATTGACTTGAACACTGGGATTGATAGGACATCCACATACCTCATATGGATCGTTTCGCCGTGTGCTAAAGGAAGGAATGGCACCATCCTTCTGGGTTTCCGCCCAGTGGAAGATCTTTTGATATTCCTGGGGGTCCGACAGGGTACTTGTAGAGGATGACATGTTGTATAGGATTGATTGTATAGATCTCCGACCACAGACAGAATCAATTACATACACTCAAATCGGTTGCTCGGTCAGGGAAATGGCGAACTCATATACCCCGGCCCCTTGAGCCACTGTGGGGGCACCATCCTCCCTTGCGCACCAACATCGCCATGCCATATTATTGAGAGTTTGAGGCAGGGGTTCGGGAGAGGCCAAGGCAGCCGGCGGCAACCGCGTGCAGGGGCGTCTGGGAGGCGGTCGTAACGGTTTCCCATACTAATCGGCATGTCGCAGCGCCATCGCTTTGCCGAGTCGCTGCGATCCCAAGTGGAGCCGCGTGCGATTCCCCACATGAGTCAGGGCTGATTCACGGTGGGGGAGGACTTGGGGGGACTGGGGGAACTTGGAGAACATGGCGTGGTCGGGAAGCGATGGACGAGAATTGCCGACTCTTCCTCATTTCTATATCGATGAAGTTATGATGAAGGACAGTGTAGGACGTCACGGGTTGTTTGTGTCGTTTGTGCCGCCGTCGCGTGACTTGCGGTCGGCTTCCTCGACCAGATTGCATCATCAACAGTGCTTCACTACTACTTCTACACCATCCTATCTAAGAAATGACTGCACAATCCCTTACCGCCAGGCAAGCGAGGGAGATGCATCAGTCTCACGATGGCAGGCGGTGTCACCCACTCGTCCTATTCTCGGCCCTCATTTCCGTCATTCCGTCAAAGTCAAGTCAGCCTCTCTCCAGAATAGGAGAACGATGAGGTCAAGACGGTGGTCCGTCATCTTAGATTCTATATGCTTCTTTGATCAATAATCGCCGAGCACCATCAATCATGGGCTATAGAAAACCATACCTCTTCCACAGAATCAAATCCAACATCCCTCTCCTGAATAAATCCAACGTCCTCGTCTACGAAGGCATCTCCCCAGAGGTCGAAGTCCCTACTGCCGTGAACCTTGCCGAGGACGCGGTCATCAGTGCGCTCGCCTGCCGTGTCAATTACAACTCCGCGTCCAAAGAACTGGCCGTCACGGCCTGCGAGCCAGTGCATACCCTGCACCAGACCTGGATCAAACGCGAACTCGGCAGAGGCTTGCTATCTGGCTTCTTCCTCGTCAAAGAGTGGAACGCCATCGACTCCACGACGGCAAAAAGTGAGAGCCACGTACCCCACTCGACAGCTACTGATCCGGTCCCTCCCTTCCAGGTTTCAACGCCTTTGTGGCCCCGTACCAGGCCTCGTGGAGACAGCCCGAGTACTACCTGAAGCCGCGGCACCATGTCCTTCCGACTCTAGTCGTGGAGAGCGGCTGGGAAGTGTCTTATCCCAGCTTAATCCGAGACAAGGACCTCTGGTTGATCGGCGGCTCGCCGCATGTCAACGTCGTCGTGGTCATCGAGTGGTCCAGGTCTCCGAGAAACCGTATCCGAGGCCGGTTGGAAGTATACAGGAGACAAAGCGGACTGGTGCAAGTGGAGGTACCCTGCCTGCCTATCTTTTTGGTCTACTCGTGCATTCATTCCTCGCGGCTCAACATCGTGTTAATGCCATGATAGTCGATCTTCCCCGAACCTAGCCCGAGAGTCGCTCCCCAGGTGATTCGACTCACGAGGGATGAGCTCTTCGACAAGGCGAAGTCCCCGCATTGCGATGCGGAGGAAAAGATAAATTTCTCGGTGGATCGTCTCCGCGAGGCTGCGAGAAATGCCTTCCACAATGTTGGATATATTCCTGCCTAGGTTGACTGTAGTAGGGCTTAGAAGAAGGTTTCAATCAGATATCACTACGAACACTAGATTGGGTTGGAGGTACAATGATATCTTTATTTGCAAACAGTCAAATCAGATCCTAATTTAATAAGCTGATCTTCCCTGTCGTCAAGGCGAATATGATGGGTATGTATACTCCCATTCCAGCTTCTTTCAGTACCCGGACATGCTCCAGTCGTCTCCTGTTGGCCACTTGCCTCTCGTCGATTTCTTGACACTCCCCGAAAGGTCCAAACGAATATCTACGCTGCAGGGACCACGGAGCGCTTCCATTCACAAACGATATCCAACGATTTCTCATTTCTTGACCAACATTCTCCGCGGCAGGGTTGAACGATAGATCCACCCCTGCGAACAAGAAAAGAAGATCGACCGCATGATGAGAGCGGCTGGATGCCTGCCACGGATTCGGCTGATCGATCACGTATTTGTAGACGCGTTTGCCAGCGGCTTGCAGCTTCTCCGAGACCACTTCCACTGGGAGTGCGTATCGCACATCGTTTACTAAATCCAAGGCACCCAGCTTACAAGCTGTCGGGCGATCTGCAACGACGTTGTACAATTTGCGCAGCTGCGGGCCCCATTTAGGGTCCTGCTCGAACGCCGTAGCGATAGTTGGCCCGTCGAGCGTCTCGATGCCGTTTCTCCAGATCACGGACTAGATTAGATTACTCCGTTAGTTCATGTTTAGCAACCTTTTGGACAGAGGTGCTCACCTCATATTCTGTATCCCCGATCATGACCTCCTCGACCTGCTCCGGTTTGTTCGGCCAATCTTCGAGTTCACGATCTTCCTGGATCCACATCGTATTGACATTGCACTTTTGTAAGGCCTGTATAATGTTTGAAACGGAGGCTTCCCTCAGGGATGTCTCTCCCAGGCCTTTCACAGTCTCTTCTAAAGTCCTAATCATTGCATCTCCTCGCTCAACCGGTAACGGCGAGGACAGGTACAAGGACCCGGAGGCAAGAACGGCTCTTTTCACAGAGACACCGGTAATTAGATGCGCGTGTACGTAGACAGCTCCGGCACTTTCGCCTGCTAGTGTGATGTTGCTCTAATTGCCTGTCAGGATTCCTGATGCGTGGCTTCCAGCCTTGGTGATGCACTTACTGGGTCACCTCCAAACGCCGCGACATGTTTGCGCACCCAGTCAATTCCCAGCCGCTGATCTTTCAGTGCGAGGTTCTTCTCCTTGCCGTCGCCGAAGCTGAAGATGTTGACTCTATAGTTGATAGAGACGAAGACGAAGGGATTTCCTGCCTTTATGGAGTCTGCGACGAGTTTGGTTGGGTCTGTCGACGGCTTGGAATCAGTATCGCCCACGAGGAAGAGAAGTCCAGGGAAGATAATGGGACACAAACTAACCGCAGATCCCGGAAGCAGCAGAGCAATATGTCACTACTTGTGAACCACCTAAGAAGAATTGTTAGGGATTGTTTCGTGCGTGAATACCAGCGAGAAGGGGTGGTACCGTGAATCCAAAGCATGACAGGAAGCGAATGGCTCGTCAACCCGGCAGGCGGACAGGTGATTTCCAGGTTTAGACATTCAAACTCATCCTCTGGCTCCTTGGGGATTTCGACGTCTTCGGGAATGCGCAGTAAGTGGCGCACATCCACGTCTACTTGCGGACATCTCGGGCTATCCAGGAGTTAATGTTAACGTCGTGGGCATTCCCTTGACGATAATATCTTCTTCTCTCGTACACTATGGGAGGCAGAAAGTAGAACTCACCCAAATTTTGTTGCGTCTACTACTTTCGCATCGAAACCATCCACCGGAATCGCGCGCTCAAACCGTCCCGGAATTCGAGCATACTTGATTCCTCGATATTGATTCACAGATATACCATCTGACATTTTCTGAACCCCTTGGAATGTGGCATCAAGGCCTGGGTGATGCACCTGGGGCTGTGGGACCGTCATGATTGATTCTAGAGTATGAAGTTGTTGATGCCGTGAGAGTTGTGGGGAGCGAGAGAGAATGGGGAACAAGAAATACCCCCCAGTCATGCCACGCCATGGGGGACTATACCTCGGACATTGTCTCTTCCTTGTTCGTCTCCTCACCATCGGCTCCTGCAACCGTCAACGATTCCCGAAAAATAAGATGGAGAAGACGATCTGCGTCAAGTGGCGCATCGGTCATGGCTGACTGAGAGTGGGGCCTGCGGGGGATGATCCACCGTTCTCGTTCGATGGAATTAATGATTATGCATGGCTATATACTATGCAGTATGTACTCTGTCAAATGATATGGGACACGTTAATTGCCGACGCTCTTCCTCCGCGTCAGTCGAAACCCTCCCAGACACAGCAACGACGGAACAACCGACACCCCCGTCAAGATGGCCATCGCCCAAGTCATCGTCCCCCAACCGGCACTCTCACGAATGAAGCCGGCAAAGAAGGGCCCGATGATGGTCCCCGCCGCAAAAGCCGAGTTTAAAAGTCCATAGGAGAGCGCCATCGCGCCGCCTTTGCCGAAAATATCCGGGGTCTGCTCCTCCTTGTCTTGCACCACGTATGATGCCTCGACCATGACGGACGGCAGGAGTACGGATAGGCAGACTCCCGTCAGTACCAACAGCGCGCAGAGGAGCACCTTCTGTCCCATAGAATTGTGGGTGACAAATCGTAAAAGGACCAGGATCGGAACGCTGGCGATGAGTGCCCCGGCTGCCAGGTAGCGTCGGGATTCGCCGTACGTGTCGATGACATACCCGACCAAGGGATCGAGGATATGGGGAACCGACAGGGGAATGAATATAAGTCCTTGTCCGGTTTGCGCCCAGCCGAAAGTCTCCTCGACGTAGAGGGGAAGGACGCTGTCGAAGCAGGTGAGAACGACCGAGACGATGAAATAGGCCCATAGGGATGCCAGCATGCGCTCGGATGCCAGTAGATGCTGGAGAGCTCCTAGAGCCCCTTTTCGGGGTCGCGGAGACGCCGATTTATCAGGAGTTGCATCGGACTCGGTAGCGGGTTCGGGTGTACTCGGTAATTGTTCGGACGGAGGTTGTGGTTTGTCGAGCGAATTCTGATTGTTCGTCTCCGCGGTAGGGGGAATGATCTTCTTGTCTTCTGCTTCCTCCTGAACCGGATCGCGTGGAAGCCATCGCACGGCATGCTTCTTCTCGATCATAACAAGTCGGAACACGATATCCAGCCCGACCAGCCCAAACGCCAACCCGAAGACCGCATAGTATCCCCCGTGCTCGTAGATGACACCTCCCAGAAGAGGGCCTCCCATGATTCCCAGTGTCATCCCCATGCCGATATACCCCATGGCTTGGCCTAACTCGTCCCTACTTACCGTGTCAACGAGCAGAGCACATCCCACCGTCCACACGACGGCCGCGGACGCTCCCTGAAACAGACGACCCGCGACCCAGAGACCCATATGATTTCCGACACAGAGGAGAGCAGTGGCAGCGCCCAGGGCAACCAAGCCGATCATCAGAGGCCACCACCGGGATTGGATTTTATCGGCGATGTAGCCTGCGATAGCTATCATGGCGTTCGTTCAGTCAGAGCAAGGCCTTTGGGGAGGAGGATATTTACGTACGCGAGAATGCCAACAGCGCGGCTCCGTAGAGAGCCAGTAAGATAGACGTCCATCGTTGTTCTGTGCAATGATCAGCCAGGACGCCAACAGATCCGTGCTCCTACCAGAAACACACCTTCACCCTCTGATAGACCGACTCGTTCGTGCAGAGCGGTCGGCGTCACAGGAACAATCTGCCCGCCAGGTCAGTAAACTAATAACGGCGTGTATTGGTGAGAAGAGTGACTGCCTACCAATCCATAGAGCAGAATATCCTATCATCTCGACTATCAGTGTCATGATTCGGTGAGGCAACAAGGCCCTAAGGCAGAAACTTCGACGGCATACCGTAAAAACTGCAAAGACAACGACGAAGATGATAAAAGCACTGGAAGATCTCCACTCGAGGAAGATTGGAGGCTCGGTATGCTCCCCGCGACCAGGCCATAATTTCCCGATGCCCATAACTAGCCTCCTAGGATAGACGTGTGGCAGTACTATGGCTCTGTGGCGGCGCCATGCAACAATCCGTAGTGAAGAATGATGTCACGAGGAGACGATTTCCACGTCTTGCACAACCCGATTAATTTGGTTTCTAAGATGAAGAAAAATCTGAGACGCCAAGGCGGATTTGACAGGAGTCAAGATGGCTCCGAGCAGTCCGCGACCGTATATAAATAACAAATCAGGGACTAGAAGGAGGCCAGACACGAAGAATCCTCGCGCTGATCCACGTTCGGGGTCCGCGGGTCCCGCAACGATCGATTCACCATCCGCCCACTCGGATATCAAGAGTCAAGAGTCAACAAGCATCAGGACTGCAAAGCGGAATCAAAAGGAATGGCTGAGCGAGTGGAGTGGCGCCTATATTTCCTTTCCGCGGCCATGTTCACTGCACAAAGCACTGTCTCTCTGGGGATGGACGCCGTGAATTGGTAGTACCTATTCCACATTCCGGTTATTCGCAACATTCATGTGATGTATTCAACTATACGCGAATCGCAATAGACAAGCGATGAGTATAGTGAGGGTTGAATGCAATGAATGTTGAACGAGGGTATACGGAGGGAAGTCGGAGAGGAAAGGCGACCGATCGCCGATCTTGGCGGCCTGAGAGAACCCCTCTTCGCCTGAGGCAGCATCTCCCCCGCCGCGTCAATTCGGTTCGCCCGCATCGCTCGTCTTTGGCTTCAATTCTGCTTTGGTCACAAGACATCTAGATTTTTATAGAAATGGCAGCCGCTACCTCGGAGTACGCTCTCCTCCTTCATTGAAAGCATGCTATTCCGTCCATTGCTAACCTGTGCTTCTGCAGACTCCCCCGCGTGCGGGCCTGTCTGTTTGACATGGACGGCCTCCTAATCGACTCGGAGGACATCTACACGGCGATCACGAACCAGATCCTGCAGGAACACGGCAAGCCGTTGCTCCCCTGGTCCATCAAGGCCCAGCTTCAGGGCCGACCGCAGACCGAGGTACTGTACCACCCCCTCCGTCAGCCCTATCGGCGTTACCCCAGATCCGCAAAACAAACAGGAACCATGCTAACTTTGATTTCTTTCTGTCTAGGCCAGCAAGATCTTCCACCAATGGGCCCAACTCCCCATCTCGGCGGAAGAATACGCCGCGCGACAAGCCGCCCTGCAGCTCGAGAAGTTCGGTGACTCGCAACCGCTTCCCGGCGTGCGCATCCTCCTGGACAAGCTGCTTTCGACGCAGTCGACCGATCACCCCGTGCACATCGCGCTAGCCACCTCGTCCCACGAGCGCAACTACCGACTGAAGACCGACCACCTGCAGGATCTGTTTAGCGTGTTCCCCGAGTCGCAGCGCGTGCTGGGTGACGACCCCCGCATCGGCAAGGGACGGGGCAAGCCCTTGCCAGATATCTACCTGCTGGCGCTGGAGACCATCAATACCAACCTGCGTCAGCGGGGAGAGACGGAGATTAAGCCGGAGGAGTGTCTGGTTTTCGAGGATGCGGTGCCCGGCGTGGAGGCCGGTCGACGAGCAGGCATGCGGGTCGTCTGGGCCCCTCATCCGGGACTGCTGGAGGCCTACCAGGGTCGGGAGGCCGAGGTGCTGGCGGGATTGACCGGGGAGCACAAGGAGGAGGAGAAGTCGGCGTCAGAGAAGGACGCGGACGCATTGACTGTCAACAGGCTACGGTCATCCGGTAAACCGGGAGAGCTACACGATGGGTGGGGAGATTTGATTCCTACGCTGGAGAACTTCCCGTACGAGAGATATGGTATTCGACCTGCCTAAGATGGATCTACCTCGATTCTATTGCAAAGAAACAGGAACCGGGTACTCCGCGGTATGGTCTGCCAATGTACATGATGAAAGAGACAAAAGAGACAGAGACATGATACCCATGTAGAACAAGAGACCAAATCCCACGTGAAGAGCAAAGCTTCAGCGTACAACCGTTGAATCGTCCAGGCGATGTCATCGCAAAGTTGAAGACCCTGCTAGATCGGAAGATCTCTTTGTCTATCTGCAATGTTCAAGATGAACAACAGAACGACATGTACAGATAGAAGAGGAATCCTAGTAACTCCATGCATATCTCGTAGGGCCGTTGAATCGAGCCACTGATGTCTTCCACTATGGAGACTGAGGGCCTGCCTGCTAACCAGTCTGATGCGACAGGAGACATGAGATCCCGAGATAAATAAATATTCAAGCTAAATAAGAAAAGAAAGCAGAGTAACAGAGACGAGCATGAATGAAAGAAACTTCTTGCGAGCTGATCCAAGGAACTACCAAGCAAACGATGAACGGGAAGCATATTAAAATAGAACGACGGAAAGAAAGAAATTGAAAACTTGATCGGGCCATTCACGGAATCGCCAGCGAAGCTTCTTAGCGCCTTTTCTTCTCGACGGAGGAAGGCTGTCCTAAGTTGTCGGTGATTGTGATACTGGGCCTATTGCGGCTGGCTTTCGCAGAACGGACTGGAGTTGCCATTGCATTGTGGCAAACTGTGCCTCCAGAAATGGGGCTGGAGTTGACATGCAAATCAGCCATGGAACCGGTCGGATAGTATGATGCAGCATGGTTAGGCGTGAAATCCAGAGCCGGCAAGGAATAGGATGCGGGCGCGGCCATGCGATGGGAATGCACATTGGACCAGAACGCCGACTGGTACCCCTTGTTGCGAGCCGGATAGGGCAGATTGTTGTTGAGCTGGTAGGTAGGCTCCCCATTCACCACATGCTGGGGGTAGTAAGCCATTGCTTGAGGAACGGGCATGGATGAGCTGCACGGCATTGAGGCAACCAGACTCTGAGGGCTCGCGTCAGCCTCACTTGCGGTGGGTTCAGGAGTGCTCGATGGAGTAAATATCCTCTCATGCACATTGGAGCTCTCAGAAGTGTCAGAATAAGCAGGGATGGCTGCAAGTTTCTTTTCTTTGTTTTCGACTTTAGCCCTAGGCGCCTTGCGGGTGACCGTTTTGCGAGCAGCGGCAGCAGTTCTGGAAGCCTTCTGGGCGATTGTTCTGCGAGCCTTTTGGGAGGAGGCGGTGGGAGTAGTGGCAGGCTGGCGACGTTGTCCAATACGAAGAGCCTCTTTTCCAGCCGTCATAATGTGGCCCTTGCGCCGATTCAGCAGTTTGTTGCTCTCGACGCGCTTCTCGGCCGCCGTGGGGTTGTCGACCAGATTGTACACATACAGAGGATCCAAAATGTGCTTGCATACGGTCTTGTGTCTATAAAAACACTCGATGATGCGAGTCATCCGTTGAGCAAAGTTGAGCGTCTCATTCTCGTTCTTGGTCGTGAGTTCGTAGGCTGCCAGGAGGGGTCCGCTCTTCTGACGCATGATCACAGTGTCCTAGAAAGTATTAGCAGAGGATCCACATCTTTCATCTGCGGTTCCTTACCAGCGTCTGCCAGCAGCAAATTTCGATTCTCTCTTCGGAATACTTTTTATTCCTGAACGGCTTGATCATCCCCTCATTGTCGGTCGCGTGTTCCAGACTGAGCATAGCTTTGCACATCTCTTTCACAATTGCCCGCTTCTGACTCGGAGTCTGAGGAATAGTAGGATCATCGGGAAGCGGCCCAGAGGTCTGGTAAGAGGAACGAGCGTGTTCATGAGACTTGAAGAGTGTGGGACGATCAGAAGGGTCATTCTCTGCAACCTTCATCAGCTTGACCAAGTTTGGGACCAAACGATTAGAGTCGTTGGGATCCATGACCGATGTGAGTGTGGGGGCATGATTGTCGGACGGAGTAGCAGGTTCATCTTCAGTGTCATCGGTCTTGTCACCAACGAGGCTGCTTGGAGACAGGGAGACCATGTCAGGAGCGGACATTCCCTTGGCATACGCCGAGAAGGCAGCATGCGAGGTTTCAAACATGTCGTCGTTGCTGGAGGAGTCATGGGCAAAATAAGGAGAACCCGCTCCTATATTGACACCTGCGCCAGAGACGGTCAAGCTATTCATATCCGATCATCAGTGCCTATGCTCAGGTGGGATGGGGAAGTCACTGCTGGACAGAGCAGAACATACCTGACTGGGCTTGACCCGAAAGCCAAGCCATGGCTTGGGGAAAAATTCACGAGAGCATTCTGAGGTTGCATGGTTTCATCCACTCCAGTTCCATGAGAATGACCACCGTTGGAGGCCCAGTTACTGAAGATGTTATTCGTGAGGACTGAAATTCTCATACGATGACAATCGGCATACTCACGACTCGCTGTTCAAGAGAAAATTCTGACCGACCTCGGCGTTAGGGATAGGAATTGTAGCGGTGTCCTGTGTCATCTGTGGCAGGGTCCATTCATAGGAGTTCCAATTCTCGGAACCAGACATATTGATCACTCGGGGAAGCGTTTAGAACGGATTCGGTGCAGATAGCCAACAGATGGAGGAACTCATAGAAAGGGACAGTTCACAGTTAGAAATGAAGCTCAAGGAAGCGGCTGAAGTAGATTTCCACACAGAAACTGTATAGGAGATTGAGGGAAAGAGGTTGCTAGGCAATTTACAGAGAGAGAAGGAAAGAGGGGTCAGATTTGTAGTGATTGGGATAGGGAATTCAGGGAATAAAGGGAAGATGAATCATATTGTCCAAACGAGCTCAATAGGCAGAATTGTGAATTGCGACATTCTCCATTAACAACCCCAGGAGACATTCACACCCGGGAGAGAAAGCCATGGATGAGTGAAAACGGCTGGGCAAAAGGAGGCCGGGTGTGCACAAGCCAAGGTGTACGGTTGCGCTGCATGGTGTATGTTGCGGTCTCCTGTTAAGGCGTCGTGATGGAATGGTGCCAATGGAACCACTCGCAGCATGTCAAGGGCCCGGAGGCTGCTGTTGGTACTTCACTCTTCTGCACCAATCAGGAGGCTTGCTTCACGCAATGGAGCTGCAGGTGGTCCAATATTCGGTAGAGGTCAATAGTCCCAAAGAGGGAAATAATCACATTGTTGACCAGCCACCCTCTAGAGAGAAAGAGGAAGTTTCGGGATGGAACAATTTCCGAAGGCCGGGGTTGTTTATGGCTATCGCAACCGAGGAAAGGCCGAGAAAGAGCGACAACCGGGCTATCCTGGTCCTCGGCCATACAAGCTCATGGACCAGCCGTATGAATTTCGGGTTCTTAGTGGTCCCCAGGGTTTGAGGCTCCTTTTGGCACGGTAGTCAGGTTCTGGGGTCTGCCTCTCCACGCGTCCTTTTGATGCTACCCATCCAGTTCCCCCTCCAAAAATGGCATAGACCAGATCTTCAAAGTGCTATCAGCTGTGAGTGGATCGCGTTTCTCTCCCACGGTATCATCGAAGTAATGTCTCTGCCCAGAGGCGGTGGCAGCGATGTTACCCAAGGGATGCAGCACAGTACTATTGACGGAATCTGTAGACCATAAGTATGTCTACTAGGTCGTCTTGCAAGACTATAATCTAGTTTGAGCTTACCATCATGGACCTTCCACTCCCAAAGTGGACTCTGCGACCCTGCTGTGAGAGCTGGGTCCCGCCACACTCTCATACAACCGTCTGTTCCTCCGGCCCAGATCTCATGAGATTCGCCCTGGTTAGTTGGTACAATGTCGATTTTCATTCGCTGATTGGTGAGAGCCTTTCGACCTGCAAGCCAGCCTAGAAGTTGTCCAGTGGCTCGAATGTCATATATCAAGACCCCATCGCTGTTCCTTTCTGCAATGTAAAGGTAGCGTCCGCAAGGGCTCCAGAGAAGCTGGGTGACTCCCCGACCCCCAATGTGACGGTTGGCTTCCGTCCTTGCAACGCTAAAGGTACCGAGGGACTGTCCGGATCCGTTGGAGTCGTAGAGTCCAATGTGCCTTGAGAAGGTGCCAGCAGCCAGCACGCCGTCGCCGGTCGGACTAACGGCCATTGCCGAGATAATTCCTTTCATTCCGACGCCTCCACCCACTGCCTGCTTACGTTTACTTGGTATCGTTGGCATCCACGTCACCGGTCCATCTTTCCCGGGACGGGATACATCGAATAGGCAAATGAGACTATCCGAGCCCGCGAGGAAATGAGTACCACCCAGTGAGGAGGGATAAATCAAGGAATGGGGGGTTATGAAGGCTTCCGTAGTGGGATTGACCAGGGAATAAGTCGCCACTGAGGTTGGCACCAGCGCAGATGCAAGCCTGATCGGATGATCTCGGACTGACGAGAGGAAAAGAGTGGTGGACGGGTCCTGAAGGGAATAGAACGGGTAAACGGCAGTGGCATAGGTTGGCTCCGTTGAAGGCAGAACAGAGTACGGGGTGAGATGGTGAGGGGATTGCCTCTCTTCCAAAAGATCGGGAGGCCTTTTGAACTGAATGTCAGTTGAAAGAAGCTCACTGAGCATCCACGTGGAACTCACAGTATGAAGGTTCTAATATGGTGATCGGCCGAGTCAGTCAAGACTGTGGTGCCGTCCGGAGACCTATATAGACATCGTAAGTATCTGAACTGTGAATGACAGAAGAAGATACAAGCCATGTTCCACATACCATTCTATACTTTTAGCATGATTATAATCAGAATATCGCTCGTGGTGCTTTCTAGGCACCTTCGGCTCATTTTCATCCCGCGTTGAGGCCACACATATGGGCGTCAAGTTGTAAGTCTTCATTGCCCTCTGGACTATGAGGAAGAAATAGTACAGAGCATACAGGCAAGTAGAATATCTTTCGACTACAATGGACCTTCTCTTGCTGCTGGATGTTAGATAGATTCAGCCGTGCATACGTCAAGTTTCACGCAACTATCTGAAGAGGCAGATACAGTAGCAATTGATTCGGCCTGCCAGCCGATCGAGCTCAACCAAGCAACAAGAATCCTATAGATGGAAGAAGGAAGGAGGAGGATGAACGATGAACGATGACGGAAGCTGAATCTACAGCCCGGAGCCGGTCAATCTTTCCCCGAACCACGCTAGACCGGCGCTAAACCCAAGCGGGCCAAGGACTGCGGCCCTCGGATTCTCTTTGTTTTCTCCAACGTCAAAAGTCAAGATTCGCTTCCAACGAGCATCCAAGCTGCCACGGTAGCTTCGGCCAGTCAAATTGCCTTGGTGTGGAAAGGTTCATCCAATCCTTGCGACTGTCCGCTCTTCTTTGTTTTCATCCTCCCCCCCTAGATTCGTACCGTACGCCGCATTCCACCACCACTCACAATGTTTTCCGCAAAACCTGCCGGCGGCTTGTCCATAAACACCAATTCCGCCAATTCGCTCTTGTAAGGACTCCTTCCTTCTTTGTATTCGATATTTGTGGGATGTGCGTGGATCATCCGGCTTGATGCCCTCGCAGTGGATGGTTTCTGTATGCCTTGGTGCTGGTCACGTCTTGCAAGAGTGCAATGCGCACACCCCTTGCCTCTTGTATTGTTGGATGACTTTTTGCTTGCTCGCCTGTCCTGGCTGCATTCCTCATCCTTTGTTTCCGTCAGCTTGTCGGGAAAGTTTAAAGTGGTGTGAGACCAAGCTAACCCGGTATTGTCTTTCATCAGTGGTGGTGCCAATAATGCCCAAACTTCCTCGTCCACAGCAACGCCAGGGTCGACAACTACCTCCGGTCTATTTGGGAATCTAGGGGGCTCGACTCCGCAATCAAAACCTGCCGGCGGTCTATTTGGGAACACTCTGGGCGGTGGAAACACGCAGCAAACGCAGTCTGGATCGAGCTTGTTCGGAGGCCTGGGCGGGCAGCAACAGCAACAGCAGAACAACAAGACTTGCGGAGGTGTTTTTGGAAACACTACGCCGGCTGCCTCTCAACCGCAAACCAACGGTCTTTTCGGAGGTACTGCGGGTGCGAATAATACCATGTCGGCCCAGCCTAAGCCCGCTTTCGGTCTCGGGGGCTCTACAACCACTGGCGGTGGGCTCTTGTGAGTAACACCATGGATTTGGGATTTGATATAGACGCGCGTTTTACTGATACTGGCCTGGTTGTAGGGGCAGCTCCGCTTTGAATAACACGCAAACGCAGCAGCAACAGCAACAGCAACAGCCCCAGAAACCTACACTATCGCTCTTTGGAAACCAGAACCAACCTGCGGCTCAACAAGCGCCACCCCCATCGACGCTGTCAAACACCGTGGTTCCCGGGGTTATCGTGGATATCAGTAATCTTTTACCGACTACGAAGTTTGAAAGCTGCGCCAGCGAAATCAAGGCCGAGCTGGAACGCTTCGACAACGCCGTCCTTGCGCAAATCCAGATGTGCAATGAGATTGCCAACATGATCCCCAGCATTGCGGCGCAGGGCGAGACCATTCCCAACGACGTGGAGTTCGTCCAGGGGAAATTAGAGACTATGCAGCACGCTCTCGAGAACGATGCGGGCGACATCGATCAGTTGCGGGGCCTCGTGGCGCGGGATGCGGCGGAAGCACAGGTTGCTTTCCGTGCGATTGACACGCTGAAATTGCCGCTGCAGTTCCAGTCCGCCGGGGGTCCAGGATGGTGGTCCGTTCAAGATCAGAAAATGTCCGACCGACAGTCGCTGCGGTCAAGCCGGAAGAATACCTTGGCACTTCCCGACGATGTCGAAGCCGATCCGTCTACTGCTACCGCCATCAACGGCGTTCCTGTCAACCTTGTGGACTACTTCTCTCAGCGATCGGACGACATGGGAGGCGTCCTCGACCAATACACCCAGAACCTGAAAGACATCGAAGACCATCTTCATGGTGTGGAGTCAACTCTTGAACGACAGATTCACGAATTCTTGACTTCTCGGAGCCGCGATGGTACATCTTCCGGGGCGTCTAAAACAGTCCTCAGCGACTTGACGGCCGTTCTGGGCGACGTGGAAGCTGGTATTCTGGGTGTGGCCAGTCGTCTTGGACAAGTGACTGAGCAAGCGCAAGAGGTCGTCCTCGGTCCACCCTCTGTTGATGGGAGACTTGGGCTGTGATTTGGAATTTTTCTGTACATTATGACTATTCTCTTTCCTTCAGATACACACATGGTAAAAGGGGAATGGACGTTTTATGTGGTTAAGCATGATTTGAGGTCGGGCGTTCTGCGTTTTAGATTAGCCAGAATTCACTTGCGGTTGTCTCTTTCCTATTTTATTACTTGTTTCCCTGCACTTGATGCTTCAACAGGGCGCAGTATACTCCAAGGCCATCAGATCGACTTAGTCAGCTCACACGCAAGAGGCTCGCCGTCTTGCGTGATCGCACCCAATTCCTCGGTGATCTTCTCCCCACAATTACTCCATCTTCCTGGGTAGCGCCTCTTCCGAAAATTTCGGCTGCTGCGGTTCTAAGTTTAACACCTGATTGATAATTCGGATGATCGCTCGACCGCTATCTGATGTCTGCTGCAAAGCACATGGGAGATAAAGACCGCATGGCCTTGGAGTAGCATGAAACCGTCCCCCTTTGATGACCTTGCCAGTCCATACTAAGAATGACTTTCTGTAGTAGTCAGGATCTCACTGGCCTACACACCAGTGAGCGCTCATATTACCTAGCCGAATACTTCCAATGAAACCATAGTGGTCAGTTGCGACCTCAAGACTCTCACCGTATCTTGCTGTTGGCCCGGGTGACCAACAGCCACGCCCACCGTCCGCAGGAGACCGACGGTCATATTAGGTGGACCAGGAGGCTACATGATGTTTCATCAGAGTAATTGACTCATCTTTCCCCATGGGTTCTGTTCTCATCGCGATGGCCGACCCACATCGCATTCCAACATCAAGCGAGAACATGACGTGATCGCCCACCGCTTCGGGAAGCGTTCCATAGAAGCTTACAAACCATGGATCACTTCCTGACGGAGTATGAGGATTCCTCATCGCGCCACATATCTACAGCTTGGGTGATTTTCGTCAGCGATGGTGCCATCGCCGTTTCCTCCGTTTCTGGGGGAGATGTGTGAGTTTGGCCCCGGCCTTCCGAGCATCCTACAAGCCATACATATAGGAAAGGGATCGCCCTCTAGACTTCATTCTTCAAGACTACTACGGAGTACCAGTTTTTCAGAAGACATTCACAAAGGAACCTAGACGTCTCGAAGTTCTTGGCTTGATCACTTCCAATTACCACCATGGCCCCTTCGCTGGAAGACCCTGTCCTGCGCCAATCCTTGGGCGAGCTTCCTTTGCCCAAGAAGGGCATCACCACCGCCATTGACGGTAACAACAAATTCAATTATCAGCCCGGACGAACTGTCATTGAAACCCACGACGACTATCCTTACGAAGATCTCAAACCATCGTTTCCTGACATCCATTGGGACCCCATCGAAGAGACCCCATACGACGATAGGGGTCTCTATGGTGACGCCAAGTTCCGCAACCTCCTGCAAGATGCAACCGATATCTTCGATTACAACCCCAAGATTGGCACCGAAATCCACGGCGCCAACCTTGCCACTCTCACCGATGCTCAGAAGGATGACCTAGCCCGCTTGGTCGCTATCCGTGGAGTAGTCATCTTCAGGAACCAGGAGGACTTTGACATTGAGGCGCAAAGAGAGTTCGGGAAATATTTTGGCAAGCTGCACAAGGTAAAGATCGGTCTCTCGGGCACTCTACAGAATCTTTCATGTGTCTGACTTGCTGTAGCATGCTACAACAGCTGTTCCCAAGAAAGGTGGCTTGGAGGATGTTCATGTCGTTTACACCGGTGACAACGCCGCCGACCAACGCGCTGTGTTTACGCCTAGCTTCCTTTGGCATTCAGATGTATGCTTACCCGCTTCATCTCTTATTATACTTCAAACTGACCCGATATTAGGTAACCTATGAAGTGCAACCACCATCTTACACCCTCTTGAAACTTCTGACCGGTCCTCCTCGTGGGGGTGGCGGTGACACCCTCTGGACTTCTCAGTATGCGGCATACGACGCCCTCTCTTCTCACATGCAGAACTATCTCAAAGGCTTGACGGCCCTTCACTCTGCAGATATGCAGGCATCCGACACGCGGGCTGCTGGCAGAACTGTCCGCCGAGAGCCGGTCACGACGGTACACCCTTTGATCCGGACCAACCCCGTTACCGGATGGAACAGTCTGTTCTTCAACCCTGGATTCGTGACGAAAATCATAGGCGTTCCCAAGGTTGAGAGTGACGCTATTCTCCGATACCTCACCGAGGTGATTGCCACTACACAGGAGACTCATGCGCGGTTCCAATGGGGCAAGAATGACGTTGCAATCTGGGACAACCGAACAACGGTAAGCAATGATTCTCAATTCCAGACCGGGAAACGAGCGATTCAATAATACTAACGTTTTCGACAGAACCACACTGCCTCCTACGGATTTGCTCCCCACCGACGCCACGCAGTCCGAGTCGCCTGCCATGCCGAGCGCCCTTTCTTTGACCCGGCAGGAAAGTCACAGGAAGAGGAGCACATTGCTCTGTACAATCTCCCGGCTGTGAACAAGGACGGCTCACGTCAGTCCAACTATAACGACTAATCTCGGACATACTGATGCTTTTAATATCACACAACGCTGGCGTTGGCGCATACCTGGGACATTGACACTCATTGCATTCAAAATTAGCAGAGCACTTTGAAATGATTTACTTAGCCTTTGATTAGCGAAATACATTACTTGTTCGTCATTCTACAACTTGGCCTTGCGCATTCACGTATATCAGAAAGGCACATGTAGCACGCTGCCTGGCCGAGCAATTCAGGTGTCGATTTTCCCAGAATCTCGTAGCGCCACCATCCCAACTACCTCCTCTTTTCTCCTCCCATCTTTCCTTGCGGCAAAAACATATCAACGGCCTCAGAATGGGAAGCTCATCGAAATCTTCTATTCTAGAATACGCTCGATTTTACGGCATCGCTAGCGACTTCACAGCGATCGATCCCCACACCTACATCGACGATACTTGCAAAATCCCCACGCCCGAGCCACAGCCCAGCCCTGTCATCGAACAATTACAAAACGCCCAACAAGCCATCACACAAGCCTTGCTCAAAGAGAAGCTGGACATCAAGAAAGAAGGCGCTCGTCTCCTGTCAACCGTGATACGAGATGCAAGTGTTCGGACAGAGGACATCAATTGGACCGACGTTTTGCCGGCATTCGATCGGATTGAAAGACTTCAGGTGGAAACGCCCATTTTCCCTGCAGAGCATGACACAAACACGATGCTTTCTCAGAGGAGCTCACGCTACGACGGAGATATCCAATTAGAACCGCTCGAGGAGCCTCTGTCAGCTGCAATCCTTCCAAGCCACTTTTCAGACCTTATAGATGACGCCATGGACCATATCAAAACAGAGAAACTCAGCTGCAGCAAGGATGCTTTCAAATTGATACAGCATGCCAAGATCTGTACTGATCCTTCCAAAAAGGCTGTAGAGGGTCTACTTATGGATGAGTTGACGCCGTGTCAGGTGAGCTCCTACAAGACCTTGCGGACAAGGGCGCTGATGGCTCTTTGCCTGCTTACAGAATGGTCTTGTCTTCTCGCGACCATCTCCACTTATCCTCTCCGATGCCGACGATGCATATCATAGAAGCCCTTCGCCAGTTGCAGAGTTGCAGATGCTACCAAGTCTCACTTCGCCGCATTGCCTCCCCGATCATAGCACACAAAGAGGTCAATCAGGAACTCTGAAGGATAGAGAGTGTGACCGCAGCCAGGACCCACGAAACAATATGCTGTCATATCTCTCCAGTGACAATGACAAGGATATTTCAGGCTGTGTTGAGCTAGAAGATGACCTAAATGAATCCTTGGGTTGCAACAATCTCCGTGGAACTAGTTCGTCTGGTCAGACTTCGCCGGGCTTTGACCAGAATTTAGCTATCAACACGCAGACTGTCCCTGACTTTTCCACCCATGCCGGCATTCTTGTGCCGCCAGTTAACGGAAGCGCACTTGACATCGATGTGCGGTCGTGTGCATCATTCAGTCGTCAATCCAGAGCAGACAGTTCTCCCGAAGAGAATGTCAGCGAAACCCATATAGATGCCATCATTTCCACTGGATGCACTGCCATTGCCTCGGCTACGAACGACAAATCGACAATGGATGGGAAAGGCGGTTCAAAATCCCCCGAGTATTTGTTTCCCGAACAGACAGGCGAGAATAAGATCTCCCCCTCCAGTACCGGTTACTTCTCTTGCCCTATAGATGAACCGATCATCGTCTCGGATGCCGTACATGCAATATCACCACTTCGACCGAGTCACGAATTACAGGAGATTGAAACAAACGCCGATGAACCATCTTTGAGCAACGGGGAGCAGAAGTCAGCGTCTCAGGGAATGAGTCTTCAATCGAAGTATAAAGGCTTTCCGAATCATGCATCGCTTCTTCCTTTGAAAAGGGAACGAAGCACAAGTCGGGAAAGTTTCCAGCTAAAGAACAAACAAATTTCTCAAAGAAAGAAGTCTCAGGAAGAGAAAACACCAGGCCTAAAAGCCCACTTGCCACTGTCAGCCTCGCTGGGCTCACTGTCATCATTCATGGAAATCAGAGGCCGAATCAAAAGTGGACGTCCGATTGTGGCCATAAGCCAATACTTTCCTGCATCCCAGCCGATCGACAAGGTTGGACAGCGTGATTCTACTGGAATTACCGACAGCATCATGGTTATACCAGCCACATTCGCAGACAGAGCCCCGCGGATCCAACGCAAGGTCTCCCAACCATCGTACCTTTACGTCTCAACTGCGCTCCTTAAAACACACCTCAATATCATACGGTGCATTGAAAAGACACAAAGCGCCCTTACCATTGTATACAGAGACTACGGCACCACAGTGGGAGAATTCCCATCCATATGCAACCCCAGAAATATAGCCCTTCAGCCAGATACAAGACACACCCTTCCAAACGAAGCAGATATCATAGTCTCACCAACAACTGGAGTCATTCTCACAACATCTCAAGCAATCACCCAGTTATACCTCCCAGGACACAAGTCCAAAAATCCCAAAACAACCGATCTCAAATGGATAGACTCACCACTCCGCGAGCAGATCTTCCTCCTTGCACGGCGATACGAGTACCTCTATCTATTCGTTTCTCACGGAGCTGTTTCAAGAAAAGGCTCACAGGAAGGAAATATAGGTCTGACGTGGACAGCGGATAAACGGACATTGGCCTCTTTCGCTTCCTTGCTGGCTTTCTGCACTTCTACAAGTGACTGTGCAACGATCGTCCCGCTTTGGGTGCCCTCATCGCCGGAGGCACTGGCAAAATGGATTCTTTCAATATCTGATAAGCATGCTGTTGAGCTGCCTTTGGTAAATGTCCCAACTCCACAGCAAACTGGGTTCACGCCGGTGAATCCGAAGCCACAGTCCCAGGTTCCCAGAGCAGAACATGGCAGTATTGAGGAGACGAATTGGGAGCATTTCCTGAGACGAGCGGGGCTGAACCCGTATGCTGCCCAGGCTGTGCTTTCTATACTAAACAGAGAAGAGAGAATCATGAAGGCTGAGGGCGATGGATCCAGCCAAAAGCAGGGGAAATTCGGATCTCTTTCCATATTCATGGCCATGTCTTCTGAGCGTCGACAAGAGCTGTTCGGGGAATTGATAGGAGAGAAGTTGATCAGTCGGGTCAGTCTAGTGATAGACAAGGACTGGCAATGCGACTGGGCGCTGAATTTCAATGAATCTGCTAAACTTGAAATTTACTGAAACTTTATCGAGAAAATGAAAAGACGATCAGAGGGGAGATTACCATATCTGATTACTCATTTCATCGCGCAGGCTGCGTATGAAGATGGCGATTGGTAGGTAGAGACTTAAGATACATCACAGAATATGCAACAAGGTAAATAGTCATTTCACGCTTTAGAGGATAGATGCAAGGGGACACATTATAGCCCAAGATACCAAGAACGGAAACAGAAATCCATCCTAGTGTACCAATGGGGTTTTTATTTTTCGATTAATCCAGATTGGACTGGGTTGGGTCGATGTGGTGGTTTCAGGACGACGCGCATGATAAAGCTCATTTGCATGGTATAATACAGGTCTTCGGCTAGAATCGAATGATTCTAGGGTCGGAGAAGGAAAGACAAAGGCGTATATGCATTTAGTTCTCCTTGATCTTGGCAAGGATCCTGTTGTAGACATTAGATTTCAATCCACAATGCAACTCGCGAGCAAGGAGGGGAAACATACTCAGAATCACGGAAGAGATGGTACTCGTCCTCGCCAACCTTGATGGGGCTACCACCGAACTGTAACGAGAAGTCCGTTAGTCCTCATTCCTTATCTTAACCAGACATCGTGAACCGGCAGCTAACGTACCTGGGGGATCAAGACACGGTCACCGGTAGCGACACCCATGGGGAGTCTCTGGCCGTTGCGGTCAAGAGCACCGGGGCCAACGGCAAGGACCTGAGCCTCGTTCTGCTCCTTGACGCTGCTCTCGGGAAGGAAGATACCGGAGGCGGTCTTGGTCTCGGGCTTGACGCGCTGGACCAGGACGCGGTCCATGAGGGGGGTAAGGTTCTTGATGTTGCGGAGGAAAGACTAGGAGACAGGAACGTGTTAGTAATGATTTATAAGCTCGTGCGAAGATCGACTGGAGGTAGAAATCGCTCCAGCTGCCGACGAGACGTCCAATCTTGCAAGGAGCAAAAAGGAAGGGGAAAAAACTTCGACGGGGGAGCTATAGCTCCAAGGAAGGCATTGAGATGCATGACATACCATTGTGACGGGTGTGTTGGACGTGAGGAACGACGCAAAGGATCAAGCGGAGATGGCAAAGGAAGAAAGTTGGAGGTCTGGAGAGCGAAGGGAAGAAAAGGACGGGGAAGGAAGAAGATCTGGACTCGTCGGCCCGCGAGAAATTTCCAGAATGCCAAGACTTGCCGACAGCTTCCACCACTGCCGAGGGTATTCTCGACCTCTTTCCTGACACCGTTCTGACTCCTCTATGCGCAAGACATATTTGCCTCATGGTTTTGTGGAGGATTATATTTACTTCATGGCCATTGGCATAGTCGCTTCAATAGCGGTACTAAGCACTTTGTTGCATTATCTCAAGAAGATCAATAACACGCCTCCTTTGCCCCGAAACTACTACCCAACCCAAACAACGAAGCCAGCAATTGACAAAGACTTCCGATTTTTTCTCATAGTAAACAACGAACTCCGCAGTACATAACCGTCCTAGAATGCGATTCGGCGCATTATCAAGAATATAATCGTGACCGACAAAATAAAAAACATGGATCCATCTCCCCTTACCACCTTCGCCCTCGCCCTCGTCCGGCATTGAAGCCACCTCCATATCCTCCCATCTGAGGTTGTCCTCCTTGGCCAGCAAACCCTGCTTGGGCTGGTTGTCCGCCGCCTGCGCCGGATTGTCCGCCCATAAATGCTTGAGCATGCTGCATAAAGGTCATAGGATCCATGGTCGTAGGGTCCATACCTCGGGACATCATGGTGGTCAAGATGCCCTGCATTATCTCCGGAGACATATCAGGCATACCAGGCATGCCCGGCATCGGCGGAGGCCCGGCGGCGGGACCGGCTGCAGGTCCTGGCTGCGGGCCTCCGGGCATTGGCGGTGGCATTCCACCGTTCAAGAACGCCTGCATCTCGTCCAGTTGTTTCTTCTGGTCCCCGACTTCCCTCCGAAGCTCTTGCTGTTTCAAGACGTAGCTAGCCCAAGTGAATTCGTCAAATCCGTAGTTGAAGTAGTCAGAGATATCCGAACCCGGGCGTCTCCACGGCTTGTCATCCTCCGGGAAATCCATATCCATATCCGTTGACAAGATAGGCTTTCCGGTAGAAGGGTGCGTCGGGTTCGCATGCACATCAATGTTGGACGCGTGGACGGGGGGGTATTCGGATCCCGGCCTCTGGGGAACAGCCGGTCTTGCGTTGGCGGGGACGGGCGTAGCTGATTCTACCTTGGGCGTCAACCCAGGGGTGGCAGATTTCGATCCCGTGTAAAGGTCGGTGGATGGCGTTCGCTGAGACTCGGTTCGAAGCATCGCATGACGGGGATGGGAACTATCCAAGCACTAGCATTAGAGCAATGTCGACTTTCATTGTCCACGGTTTGAACTCACACTTCGGGAGCTGGAGCATCTGGAGGAGCCTCCGTGATGATGTTGAATTCATCCTAAACATGGTCATTCAGTCAACGTTCCAAAGCGCAAGGGCTGCCAGACGTACATCATCGTCCTCTTCTACCTCAATCTCTTCGTCATCATTCGAATGCTGGGGTGTGGCATTCGAGGACTGATTGTGAGGCGCATTCTGAGTGTTGGTGACCGGCACTGCATCAGCAGGGTCATAGAAATCGTCGTCTTCTTCCTCCATGATATCGCGGGGTTCAGGTGTGCAATTGAAAGAGAAAGACAAAGGAAGGTTGTTTATCGATTCCTGCGGAGAGCGCATTGAGGGCCAATGTTTGCTCTGTTTGCACTGGTCTGCAGGCAAAGAAAGCTGCGACAGCTGCACTTACAACGCCTAGACAGTTTCAATAAATGCTTACACAGTAGATTCTAAATCCAAATATCAAATACTTGCTATCACATATTTTTCCTGATTTTTTAATAATTCATCCGGCCCCGTAAATGGGTTGTTCTTCCGTAGGCTGTTCAGGTCACGTGCTTTGTCCGTACGTCAGTCGCTTTTCCATCAGAAATGCGCTCGATTTCCGCGACTCCTCGTTGAACAAGAGTGGATTCCATACACAATGGCACCATCGGAGAATGACAGCCATAGCTCGACGCCGCGGTCTTTTACCGGCCAGACGGCCTCGGCCGAGGAAATGCTGAAGTCGCAGACTGTTGGTCTGGTCCATCTTTCCGATTTTCGCAAACGTCGCGCCGAGGTGCTGGAGCAGAAGGAAAGAGAGGCACACGATAAATCGCTGGGGAGGTTTGCATCCAGTGACTCGAGAGGCGCAACACCGTCGGCAAGCGATGCGACTGACGGGTGAGTCAAGGCGCAGTTTTCCAGTCCTTGTTGCTCGACTAACCACACGCCACAGGAATTCGACGCCACAGAGCGAAGGCCCTCCTAAGAAGAAGAAAAAGAAGAAGCCGCTAGCCAAGAGCAAGCTTTCGTTCGGAGATGAGGAGGAGGAAGAGAATACTGGGACAGATACCGCTGCTACGCCGGGCGAGTCGAGGATCGCTCGATCAGCTTCAAAGACGCCCGTTGACGATGGTTCCCTACCGTCGTCTCGTCGGATTACGCCGAATCCCAACGCACCTCCCCCGCCGAAAGCAATGACCAAGGCGACGATGAAGGCAGAGGCAGAGGCACGAGATGCTCTGCGCAAGGAGTTCCTGGCGATGCAGGAAGCCGTCAAGAACACCGAGATATTGATCCCATTTATCTTCTATGACGGAACGAATATACCCGCAGGGAGCGTCAAGGTGAAGAAGGGGGACCCCGTCTGGTTGTTCCTCGACCGATGCCGTAAGGTGGGAGCAGAGCTGGGAGTGGGTGGTAACAGCGGAGCCACCAAGGGACGCAGAGATAACCGTCGTGAATGGGCCCGAGTCAGTGTCGACGATTTGATGCTCGTCAAAGGAGAAATCATTGTCCCGCATGTGAGTGTTGCAATCTATCAGGCTCGTTGACTGTCTTCATACTAATCAACTCTCGCCCAGCATTACGAATTATACTATTTCATCGCCAACCGTGTACCCAACTTCACTCAAGCCGGTGGGCTGCTGTTCGATTATTCCAACAAGCCTCCTCCAGCCAGCGATAATCCGTTGTCGAACCCGAATGGCGAAGAACTTGAAGGAGCCGACAAAGATCCCTCGACAACCAGGGTGGTAGACAGACGGTGGTATGAGCGAAACAAGCACATCTTCCCGGCCAGTCTATGGAGGGAATATGAACCTGGTCCGGAATTCGAGGAAAAGATGCGTACGACAAAGCGTGATGCGTCTGGAAATACGTTCTTCTTTTGATCATATAAGAATACGAAAAGACAAGACTCATGAAGAAGCATGATATGTGTACATTAATACCATGATAAATTTGACAGTTCCAGGCAGGCCGTGGGAACAATCACTTTGGCTGTTTTCTTTACGCTGGTCGATCTCCTGATAACTCGACGGGTCGGCTGACTCCATTTCCCCCAAGATGCCGCTCTTCCTCTCTCCCATCAACCACTCTCGGGGTATCAACCAAACGCCACTCGCTATGGATCTGTACTTGCGTTGCAATTCCTTGAAATGTCGCGTCCAGTTGAAGGAGAGAGCTGTGGTCACTACCTGCTCGTAAGACTGTTTCACATTGACCCACCGGGTCCAAATAGTATTGACTTCTCAGGCATATATTTTGCCTCAAATGTGCAGACACCCTCGGCCTCTCGCGCCCGACCGCCGGTGAACGTCACTGTCCAGCGTGTCAATCCCTCCTTGTCAACCCAGATGACGCCGTCGCAACCGTCTTGAACCCCACGGAGGATTACAAAACGAGTGTGCTCAGTGGTCTCGATCCAAACACCATCATGGAATGTGCGGGGCGAGCCTTGCTCTTCTGGACTTATCAGACCACGCAGGAGATGTACGTTTGATGATTCTTCCGGCCCAATTCATCGTCATGCTGATGACAAGAAGCTTTTACCAGGAATTTCTCGCAAAGACGCTGACGGAGAAATACGCGACGATCAACACTCAGATGGACAAAGTGATCCATAATGCGAACACGGAGATATCAAGCCTACAGGCGCGACTCTCTGGTAGGTCGCAATCTTCCTGATGATAGGCATCGGTTGATCAAGAATCAGACATGCAAACTGCCCAGGAACAGCTTCAGAAGAAAAACCAGGAGCTTGTCGACTTGTATCGCGACAAATGCAAGAAGTTCACCCAGATTACGAACCTCTACAACTTGTTGAAATCCCGAGCCATGAGATCGCAGATGCAGACTGCTGCATCCGATACTGTATCCTCCGCGCTCAACACCATGGGAAGATCACGGAATGGTCCCCCAGTAACGGCACCCACAACTCTGCAAGCTACGTCCGTTCCTCCCCAGACCCCTGCGTTTCCGCAGAATACCTTTCCCATCAACCAAGAGGGTGTGGAACAGCTACACCGACACCAGCGCAGTGGTACTGGGAGCTCAAAGAAGACGGGGAGCGCTGTGGCCGCAATGCCGCCGCCTGGGAGACCTCTAGGCATTACAAGAATTCGTAGGTTCCTATCTATCGTCGTTGTTGAGGTTTACTGAACCGCAAAGCAGGTGAAATGCCAACTGCTACTCCACAGCACCGGACGCGCTTAACGGGCCCGTCGCGTCCGTCGACCTCAACGTCACATTTGCAGGAAAGGGTCCTATTTGAGCGCTTTCGGGCTGACCCCAATGCGAAGAAGTCGGCCCCAGATAGTCATGTGATACCGGACAGGAACGAGGCACGGGGACAATCTTTCCACCAAACAGGGCCACCTGGGATGAGGACTTTCTTTGACAGTGCAATGAGATAGTTTTTAAAGAGAGTTGGGTTTGAGGTTAGTAGCATCTGGACGCGGAAGTGGGAAAGCTGCATACTTTCTCCCATCCATTTCTTCTCCGTCCAGCCCTTTTTTTTTTTTTTATTATTCTTCTTGTTCTTCTCCTTCTTCTCCTTCTTCTCCTCTTTCAGCATGCCTTGCAAATTCAATCAGTATATAATATATAGAAGTTTAGTAATACATCCCACGATAAATGATCACTGGAGCTACGACGGGATATATATAAATAGTCCGGCCGATAAAGTGTCGTTTTTATATTTCCGAACAAGAAAATTATCACCTAGTTGAAAAAGGCAGAGTACAGAGTACACGCATAACGCTGTACAATAAAAATAAAACATGACCATGGAGTCTATAGTTCTATTTAAAATCTAGGGTTATGATGTCACTTTGCCGCGTGCTGATTATCGCGGCTTCCATTCGTCCGGCAGGAATCTTCCGCCTCCGCTGCGCTGCTCGACAACAACTGAACATGATAGACCTTGGGCAGAATTATGGAATCGCGAAATGGGTATGTATGACCGGAGAATTTCTCCATCTGACTATGTACTCAATTCTCCGAAGATACTACCATATCGACTAAATCAAGACTAGTTAATCCGAACACAACAGTCAACCCAGCTAGTAGATATCTCTACGCCGTGTGTACCGGTAACTACATCATTGATAAACCCAACAATAGACTTGATTAACCTACGAACTAATTCCCCATCCCCCTCCCTCTTAGATCGCACGCCCCTCGATCGACTAACGGAAACCCTGCAAGCCTCGACTGCAAAGGCCCGTCCCGTCCACCCACTCCAAGACCATCCACATCCACACGCCCGAAGCCTCCCGCCTCGGACGTGCGGAAGTCCAACCACCACAACCACCAGCCAAGGGAAAAAAAGGAATCCACAACCCACCTTGATCTTGATCTCGATGCTAAATCTAATCTTAGATCTGATGCAGGGGCAAAAAAAAATACAAAAATAAAATAAACTTAAGCTCGTAGCTCTGGTGGACCCTGGGTTAGTGGTAATTTTTTCCTGGTGCTTATTTGGACGTCTTGTATTTTTTACTTCCTCGTCTACCTACCTGCCTTGCACTTCTTGTATAGGGAGGGCATTTCTTGGCATTCACACTCTCACTATTGATCATTCTTACCTGCTATTTGCTTCTCTTTTACACAGGACATAGTTTATAATTATGGGCTCGGCATGATATATTGAAAGTATTTTTGAATATGATCGGGGCCAATGAATCTATAAAATCTCGCTTAGAACGTGCAGGTCTATGCTGCTAGAACAGTGATTCTGGCAGAGTATGCATCGCACACAAAAACGCAGAGCTACGAGTATTACTCAATCTGAATGTGGACGTAATCGTGTCTTGTATTAAACGACTAACTTCATAGACTCTGCTGGAACCAAGTCTAGAACACCAACTCCAGTACAATGGATATCCCCCTCCTCCAATCGCTCTATCGACCGAGGACTGTATCTTCCCGTCTTCCATTTGGACTTTACCCACAAGTAAAAAAAAAAAGTGAATATATGAAAAAAAGAGTAACCATATCATGCCATGCGTTCAGGAATATAACAAAAGGAGACACACATAAGATTAAATTAAATAAAAAGCAAGGGCGAAAGAAAAAAGAAGTCTTTTCTTTTTCTAAGCACCGAACTCCTTGACGTCGGACTTCTTGCCGAGCAGCGCAAGGGGGACGATACCACTGACGTGCATCTCGGGTCCGTACACATGCATGTTGAGACCCAGCTCCTCACCGACGGCCTTGATGTTCTTCAGACCCTCCTGGTAGTTGGGACCGGCACGACGGACCCAGATCTGGACCTTGTGCTCGTTCAGGACGGGGGCAACCTCACGCAGAGCGCGGATGACACCCTTGAAGGTGGAGGCGACGTTGGTGAAGTTGGCAATACCACCACCGATGAAGAGGACCTTGCCGTCGGGGTGGGTGGGGGCGCGCAGCATCAGGTCAAGGACCGTGCGGGCGTAGTTGAAGGTCTGCGTCTCGGTGGGAGCACCGGAGTACTCACCGTAGTTGGCGAGCTCGCTGACGAAGCCAGCCGAGGCAATGGCATCGGCGTACACGACGGAAGCACCACCACCGGCAACCAGGGTCCAGACACGGCCGTTGGCGTTGAGGACGGTGAGCTTGAGGGAAGCACCGGTCTTGGCGTCCATGTCGGAGATGAACTTCTCCTCCTTGCTCAGCTCACGACCGAAAGGAGCGGGGAACTCCATGGGAGGACCGGCGTCAACGTTGACCTTGTCGTCCAGGGAGGGAGCAGCCAGACCCAGGTTGGCGGGGCTGCGGGCAATAGCCCACTTGGTGCCGCACTCGAACTCAGCGGTCTGGTCGAGCTTAGCAGCCAGATCCAGGAAGTGGACCTCGGCGGAGGTGGCGTCCGCGTTGGGAATGACCACCAGAGGGTTGATCTCCAGGTAGGTGAACTGGCAGTCGACGTAGACGGCGTACAGGCGGGAGATGAAGTCCACCAGGACGTTGTGGACACCCTTGGGCACCTTGCTCAGCAGAGCAGCGGCAATCTCCTCGTTGGAGGGGTAGTTCTTGAGGTTGACGGGGATGAGGAGCTTCTCGGCCTTAGCATCGACATCACCAACGTCGACACCACCCTCGTGAGTGAAGAGGATCCAGTCACCCTAGCAAAGACCGTTAGTTCATGTTTCATGAACCATCTTTCCAAAACTGCAGGACCACGGTGTATGAACTTACCTCACGCACGGAGTTGATGTTGATGTAGTACTCAGTCTCCTGAGGGTGGGGGACGAAAGGCTCGACCAGGAACTGACGGAGGACACCGGTGACGGTCTCAACCTGGACGTCCTTGGCGGCGCGGGCCTCAATCCACTCTCTGGCCTCAGCCCAGGTCTTGTTCAGAGCGAGCAGACCGCTCTTGCCTCGTCGCTTGATCAATTGATCGGGCTTAGCGACGAACTTGGAACCGGCAGCCAACAACCACGGGTAGGAGACCTCAGCCTGGTCGAGGACGTCCTTGACGGCGGCATCTTCGGGGAAGTAGATGGAGGCAAGACGAGAGGGAGGGTTGTGGGTGGTGGAGGGAGGGAGAGGAGTCGGCTTGATGACGGGGGCACGAGTGAGGTGGTAGTTGAGGATGGCCTTGCCATCAGCTTCGAGGATCGACTTGGCGGACATGATGAATAGATGAGAAGTATGGAGGGATGAGGGAGGAGAGGATCAGAGGAGAGAAGCGGAAGGGAGAAGGAGAGAGGTCTAGAGAGATGATTGTCAGAGTGAGAGAAAGAGATATGGGAAAGTCAACCCCAGATTAAGAGTAGGTCAAAGGTAGGAGTATAGGACAGGAGGGAAATTGGAGGGGAAGGAAAGAGAAGAGGAAAACAAAAAATGGGCTTGTTTTAATCCCAGGCTTGGCGGTAATAAAGGATAAGTCACCGAAAGAAGAGAGAAATTTACGGATAGGGGAAGAATTCTGGGAAAAAAAAAAAAAGAAAAGAAAAGAAAAGAAAAAAAATACTGACCGAGAATTGACGGGATTGTTGTCTGTTGATACTCGATACGAGCAGATACACCGCCTGTACAGGGCCGAGCTCGGGCAGAGAGCGGGTCTCTCTCCCTCCCTAAGCAGGCTTAGCGGCGTTGAGGTGGGGGAAAAGCGGGCCGGAGTTAAGAGGACTCAACTGGAAGTTCGTTGGGGACTTTGCTCGCCGCGGGTATTTAGGCCTCAGTATCTGCCCTACGCTGTAGCCTCAATACTGAACCCCCTTTGACGGGCCTTTTTGCGTCCTCACGGCCTGCTCCGGAGGCCATGCGCCTTTTTTGTTGGGTTCGGCTTCGGCTCTGTTGACGAGGCCGTCCGACGCCACGGCCAAAATGGTCTGATATTGTAGTTCCCACGGTGTGCGTACGGAGTATGAGGTCGCTGTATACTTTTCCCCAGTGATGTCACTCTTCAGTCGCCATATGGGAAATCTGGGCACTTGTTGTCCCTTCTAGAAAAATCGCCTCTCTTACTGGAAAGGGCCTCAGCTCCTAACCGATCCGGCAAAATGATGCCTGAGGCGTCATGGCCAGTGCCCGGCTAAGACGAGACCGCCTGATCGAGTAGAGTCGGTGAGCATCGCCTCGAAGGACAGCTACCTACGGAGTACACAGTAGTTTGGTGGCGTCTCCAGTTTCCAGGCGATCCCCACTGCGCTGGTCCCAACCGGAACGCCTCCAGGTGGGCAGGGACGAGATATTCGCCGTATTCCGGAGTACGGGGCCGCCCGAAGCTCATCTGCAGCGGTGTCGAGCCCGAGCGAGCATGCAGACTTTGTTGAGATCCGCCCCTAGGACTGGATGTACTCGGTAGTTTGTATACTTCCTATACGGGTGCCTGGCCACCGTCGGATCGCCCCATCAGTTTATTATTATCTTCTCGCTAGTTTCAACTGGAGGTTTCTCAGGTACGATACCGTACAGGCCGAGCATGCCTGACCCCATCGCAATCCCGATATCGTTGCCCCTCCATTGTTTTTTTTTTTTTTTTTTTTTAGTCGGAGAGTTTTTTTATTTTATTTTATTTTATTTTTAATTGATTTTATTATTTTATTATTTTACTATTTTATTTTTCTTTCAAAATTACAGCTGTATTGCCCTCGAACTATTATTACTCCCATCCATTCGACTTTCTCCATTTCTTTCCCATCAAATCCTCCATCTCTTGGGTTTCTTGTCATTTCCCTCCTTTCCTCTCTCCCATACTTCCCCCTCCTTCTTCCTAGGTTGCTGTCATTATTGCAACTTACTCCTCAACCTACTTCTCCTCTTCCTCTCTTCCTCTCTATCTAATAATACTTTTAATTCTCTTTTAACGATTTGTGTTTAGAGCTCTGTTGACAGGTATGTGAAGAGTCATTTCCAATCAATCTGTTGCTGGCGGACATCCACCGTCATTGTTATGTACAACCAGATGCTGACTCTCCCCGAATTGACAGAGTATTCGATCATCATGCCTGCTTCTGCTCCTCTGGTCAGCGCCGGCGGCTCTAACGCCAACGACAACATCACCCGCTTCGAACCCCCCAGCCGAGTGCTCTCCCCTCACAGCCATACCCTCTTCCACAACAAGACAAGATGTTTCGTCTAGTAAGTGCCCGGATACTCGAGGTCATCGGCGAAGGACGGGAGCTGACGGTCATCGCAGCGGTATGCAGCCCCGTGCTGTCCAGGGTATGCTCGACTTCGACTTCATCTGCAAGCGTAGCACGCCCTCCGTCGCCGGTATCATCTACACCTTCGGTGGTCAGTTCGTGAGCAAGATGTATGGAATACCCCCCGCATTGTCCTTGGCCTGGAATACTGACCCCGTATACAGGTACTGGGGAACCAGCGAGACCCTCCTGCCCGTCTACCAGGATGTCTCCAAGGCCATGGCCAAGCACCCCGACGTTGACACCGTTGTCAACTTCGCCTCTTCCCGTTCCGTCTACAGCTCCACCATGGAGTTGATGCAGTGCCCCCAGATCAAGTCGATCGCCATCATTGCCGAGGGTGTCCCCGAGCGTGTATGTGATACTCAAAGCTCTCGCATTGAGAACCCCCAGCTAATCGAATGTACAGCGTGCTCGTGAGATCCTGGTTACCGCCAAGGAGAAGGGCATCACCATCATTGGTCCCGCTACCGTCGGAGGTATCAAGCCCGGTGCTTTCAAGATCGGTAACACCGGTGGTATGATGGACAACATCGTTGCCTCCAAGCTCTACCGCAAGGGTTCCGTTGGTTACGTCTCCAAGTCCGGTGGTATGTCCAACGAGTTGAACAACATCATCTCCCAGAACACCGACGGTGTCTACGAGGGTGTCGCCATCGGTGGTGACCGTTACCCCGGTACCACCTTCATCGACCACCTGCTCCGTTACCAGGCCGAGCCCGAGTGCAAGATCCTGCTCTTGCTTGGTGAGGTCGGTGGTGTTGAGGAGTACCGTGTCATCGAGGCCGTCAAGAACGGTACCATCACCAAGCCCATCGTCGCCTGGGCCATCGGTACCTGCGCCAGCATGTTCAAGACGGAGGTTCAGTTCGGTCACGCCGGTGCCTCTGCCAACTCCCAGCTGGAGACCGCTGTGAACAAGAACCAGGCCATGCGTGAGGCTGGTATCCACGTCCCCGAGACCTTCGAGGACCTGCCCCAGATCCTGAAGGAGGTCTACGACGCCGAGGTCCAGAAGGGTGTCATCAAGCCCCAGCCCGAGCCCGCTGTTCCCAAGATCCCCATTGACTACTCGTGGGCCCAGGAGCTGGGTCTCGTCCGTAAGCCCGCTGCTTTCATCTCCACCATCTCCGACGACCGTGGCCAGGAGCTCCTGTACGCCGGTATGCCCATCTCCGATGTCTTCAAGGAGGACATTGGTATCGGTGGTGTCATGTCTCTTCTGTGGTTCCGTCGCCGCCTGCCCCGCTTCGCCAGCAAGTTCCTGGAGATGGTTCTCATGCTCACTGCCGACCACGGTCCCGCCGTGTCCGGTGCCATGAACACCATCATCACCACCCGTGCCGGCAAGGACCTGATCAGTGCCCTGGTCTCCGGTCTGCTGACCATCGGTTCCCGCTTCGGTGGTGCCCTTGACGGTGCCGCCGAGGAGTTCACCAAGGCCTTTGACAAGGGTCTCAGCCCCCGTGACTTCGTCGACGGCATGCGCAAGGAGAACAAGCTGAGTACGTTGTCCCTTGATCTTCAAACTCTATCTCCGCGAGTGCTTTAGCTAACCTACTTATAGTCCCCGGTATTGGTCACCGTATCAAGTCTCGTAACAACCCCGATCTGCGTGTCGAGCTGGTCAAGGAGTACGCCAAGAAGCACTTCCCCAGCACCAAGCTGCTCGACTACGCCATTGCTGTCGAGACCGTCACTACCTCCAAGAAGGACAACCTGATCCTGAACGTTGACGGCTGTGTCGCTGTCTGCTTCGTCGACCTCATGCGCCACTGCGGTGCTTTCTCCCCCGAGGAGGTTGAGGACTACATGCGCATGGGTGTCCTGAACGGTCTCTTCGTTCTCGGCCGTAGCATGGGTCTGATTGCCCACTACCTCGACCAGAAGCGTCTGCGTACCGGTCTGTACCGTCACCCCTGGGACGACATCACCTACCTCCTCCCCGCCCTCCAGAAGGGTGGCTCGGAAGGCCGTGTCGAGGTCAACCTCTAATTACCTATACCGAATTATTAATACTTTGATTTTCCTTTTTCTTTTTCTTATGCGGTGGAAGTGGCCAGTGTGGGATGCTGGTAATTTCGTCAAAATCCGTCATGTTATCTGACGTTGGAGTTATGATGGCTTGCGTTTTGCATTTGATTTCCTTTTTCTCTTTTCCTTTTCCAACATACAATATAGTGTGCACATGTGGCATGACCAGCTGATAAGGTTGATGAATTCTACGCAACTGAGCATGGTGCAGTAAGCATCTGGTTTTAGACGAATCACAAGACGGCAGTTGACCGTTCAATTCAATGTTTCTAAGTGAGTCCGGTAGTTGTAATCCTAGTGTAGCATATCTTGTCAATATTCTTAGTCCCTCGGCGGACTGTTCTTCTGGCGTCCTTCTGGAAGGGAACGAAGATCTGCCGCTTTCCCCACTTCGGATTTGGCGAAAAGCCTGACCTGTCGGACTTCATACTCCATCAAACCAACCTTCAATTCTCCCTTCAAACAAACTCTTCGACTTTCGAATCCCCGCGACTACCTTAACCTCCTAACCTACTGACCCATTACAAATCAAATCATAAAGCTCCAACCACCACCACCACCCAACCCTTCAGAAACCGAACAATGGTCCGCCTAAAACACCGCTACCTCCTCCTCGACATCCTCTACCCCGACCCATCAACGTGGCCCTCAACAACAACGCAGCACAAAAATGTCTCTTCGAAATCACAATCCCAGATCCAGATCCACGCGCCGACATCCGACGCGCTAACGCCCGGTCTCCTGGCCAAGATGGTGCGCGAAGAAGTCGCAGAAACCTTTGGCGATTGGGGCATCGGTCGACTCGGTGGTGTTGGGGCTGGTGGTGTGAGTGGTACGTTTCCTCCTCCTCTTTTTTTTTCTATTCATCTTCATCATCTATTCCCTGATCTATAATATCCTAAACCCATTTAACTAACGTGCATTTGATTATGATATAGTGAAATACCTCTCCCCCGCAACATCCACCGCAATAATCCGCTGCCCCCGCGCCTCCTTCCGCCTCGTCTGGACAGCCCTCACATACATGTCGCACGTACCTGAATACGGCAACCCGAGTCGCTCGAAAGGCGCGGGGCCGGCGCTGACGAGACCGTGCGTGTTTCGCGTGATCCGGGTCTCCGGGACGATGCGGAAGGCGGAGGAGGAGGCGATTCGGCGCGCGAGGAGGGAGATTGTGCGGTTGCGCGAGGCCGAGGAGGTGGGGGTTTTGGGGGATTTGGTTGGGGGGTTGGGGGAGGATCCGGGTTCTGGTGCGGTGGTTGTGGATGATGGGGAGGATGAGGACATGGACATGGAGAGTGATGATGATTGATTACTCAACGCAAGAGAGGACGGTCAAGAACGAAGCATTAGTCATGATTGGGCGAGGTTTTTTGGAAGTCATTAGAAGATACCCTATGATACACACATGTATAGTATAGAAACGAGCAAGATGTCATGTCATGATTTGCGCACCACCTTCACACCCCCGTCGGGGATCGGCCCTCGCCCGAAATCGTCATCGTAATCATCTCCAAAGTCATCGGCCGGCGCAGTCGCCCCGGCAGCTCGCGCAGCCTCCTCTTTCGCCTTCGCCTCGGCTTCCAGCTCCTCGAGCTCCTTCGCGTCGTACTCGTCTTTCGCATCGATCCACCGTTCCTGGACGTCGCGCACATCCATCGTGCCGAGTCCTTCCCGCACAGCGACCTGCCAGATACTATCGTTGGCGCCCTCCGCCGGCCCAAACACATACCCGCTGGCGCGGTCGATCACGCGCAGGAGACTCATCATGCTCTTCTTATCTTCCACCGCCAGCGTCTCGAAGGCGACCAGCCCGAATTCCTCCACGAGTTCAACGATGGCGTTGTTCAGCGGTCCGAATTTCTCGTGCGACAGGCGGGAGGACTCGGATTCGAGATGCGGGAGAAGATAGGAGAGGTCTTGCACTTCGGTGTAGAAGTCTAGATTGAACGGGAGGGGCGAGTAGTTCGAGAGGTTATCGATCTTGGTCAGGACGTTGAGATGGGGGAGGTCCATTTGGAGCATGGCGCGGAGGGAGAGGAGGAGGGCGGAGATGTACATCGAAGGGAGGGTGAGGTTGTAGGAGTCGATTAGGTGGATGACGACCAACTGTTGTTTCCTGTTAGCGGGGTGTCTCTAAATACCATGAGATAAAGGGAAAGAGTATACGCACTCGATATCCCAGCTTCTGCAACCTGAAAAAGATATTGCGTAACGACGAATGATGCGTGAAGATCTCAACTTGTCCAGGACAGTCAAATAGAACATAATCCTCTATACCCGCCAACATAGTTCGTCAGTAGATGGAGCAATATCGATATGGCATCGCAAGAATGCGCCTACCTCCGAGCTCTTTCAACCCCTCCTCCAGCCACTCGTAGTTTTCCTCCACCTCCTCCATGGCATACAGAATGCCTCCATTCGGACCCAGATGGTCCTCGCTCATGACCTCCTCCAGCGTAACGAGATCGCGGACGTCCAGCGCACACGGATACGACGTCTTATCATTTGCGGGGTCCAGATTCACGATCGAACATTTGCGGCCAATCGCCCCGAGGAACTGATGCATTCCATTGCAGTACGTGGACTTGCCCGCACCGGGGGGTCCGATGACCAGCTGTGCAAAGGGCATGTTGAAGCACCGAAGAAGAAGGAGGGGCTCGGATAATCGACTGCAAAAGTGGAGGGAGGATCTCGAAGCTGGCCGATAATGGCGGGGAGAATCTCCAAAGGCGGTGGTTACTGGCAGAAAACGGCCTGAAAGAACGAAGCTTCGATGACGCCGGGCGATCCACGTCCGTTAGACGCAGCGCGCCAATTCTACGCCTTGGTCCCAAATTATGGCATCAAGTAAGTCCCCTGCTTATACCCAAAGGAGACCGGAAATCCTCATCATCTTTCAGATCAATTCACCGTCGCTTCACCGCCGTCCGACGCCATCTCGGCGCTGAAGTTCTCCCCCGATCCCAATTCGACGCGATTCGTGGTATCGTCATGGGATAAGAACGTCTACCTGTACGAGCTGCGCGACGAGAACGGAAATGTCGGGGAGGGCAAGCTGTTACAAACATTCGAGCATCGCGCCCCGGTGCTGGACGTGTGCTTTGGCGCAAACGAGGATGAGATCTACACGGCTGGATTGGACTGGGACGTCAAGAAGTGAGTGCCGCCCGATCGGACAACACTGTTGGACATGGGATGCTAACAGCATACAGAATCGACATCGCCTCGTCGACCCAAACAGTACTGAGCAGCCACGACGCCGGCGTCCGAAGCGTTGTCTACAGCAAGGAACACAGCCTGGTGATCTCGGCCTCCTGGGATTCGACATTACATGTGCACCGCACTGACGGCACCGACTCCATACCCGCGATCATCCCCCTCCCCTCCAAGCCCTTTTCCATGTCCCTCACCGCCACGAAACTGGTCGTCGCCATGGCCTCGCGCGCGCTGAATATCTACGATCTGAAAGCCCTGGCGCTGCTCACGGCGCAGGCGGAGGGGGCGGTCCCGAACAAGGTCGAGGTGGAGCCGTGGCAGCGGCGGGAGAGCAGTCTCAAGTTCATGACGCGCAGCGTAGCCTGCATGCCGGACGATGCGGGATATGCGTCGTCGAGCATCGAAGGGCGCGTGGCGGTGGAGTGGTTCGACCCGTCCGCCGAGTCGCAGGCGCGGAAGTACGCGTTCAAGTGTCATCGACAGACGGCGGATGATGTGGACGTGGTGTTCCCGGTGAACTCGCTGTCGTTCCATCCGGTTCACGGCACCTTTGCGTCGGGCGGCGGGGACGGAGTGGTCGCTCTGTGGGATGGCATCGCGAAGAGGAGAATCCGACAGTACCAGAAGTACCCGTCGAGCGTGGCCGCGGTGGACTTTAGCAGCAACGGAAAGTATCTGGCGGTGGCCATCAGCCCCGGGTTTGAAGATGGAAAGGACGACGTGGCCGAGGGCACGGTTGCGATCTACGTGCGAGAGCTGGGAGAGACGGAGGCGAAGGGGAAGGGCGCTAAATAAATAATCGCAAGTAAGTCGCCGCTATAATGAATGTTGTGATTGCTTATAATTAGCCATGAAGTCTTGGACCTGAACGACCTCCTTGTAGTCCTCTATCTTTACTTCTCTCCACCGTATCTTGATCATGCAAAAAGAATATCCAAATTTATGCTAATATCTACATGGTATCATCTTTGAATATCTTCCTCGTATCTTCATCCACCAGCGTATCTCATGTAATCGGTAAAAAAAATATCTCTCCTTCTAAGCGGCCTTTCTGACCGACACGGAACCGTCGGGCATACCAAAGTAGGCGGCGACGGGCTTCTGCCCTCCGATACCACCCTGCGCTTGAGCCTGCGGACCCGTCAGGCCGGAGAAGATACCCACGTCCAGGACGCCGGGGATCAGCTTGATGGCCTGGGAGAGCGCCTCGACCTCCCAGACCCCGCCCTTGCCGCTGCCGTCCTGGCCGGCCGCCACGTCCGCCTTCGTCAGCAGGGTCTGGAAGGGTGCGTCGACGATGTAGAATCCCTGGTCGGTCTTGAGGGGACCATCCATGGAAGTGTTGGGTTGGGCAGCAGGGCTCAAGCGCACGGCAGGGTCAATGCTGCCGAGTTCCTTGAGCGCGGAGACAACACGATGGGCGGCGAACGGGGCCACCTCGATGGGGATGTACTTCCAGCCGGACAGGAGACGGGATTGGAGTTTGCGGGAGTCTATCAACGGGGTCAGTTATCATGTCCCTTCCCATGACCTTCACAACGCCATTCCCCATCCCTACTGACCAGCGACACAAATGAACTCCTTGGCCTGGAGAGCAACAATCTTCTCCTGGAACAGACAGGCCCCGCCGCCCTTGATCAAGTTGAGATCGTCATCGACCTCGTCGGCGCCGTCAAAGGCCACATCGAAGACGGTTCCCTCGGGGATGGAGTCGAAATCGATGGCAGTCAAGCCGTGCGAGAGGATGAGTTGCTTGGACTGGAAGCCGGTGGGGATGTATTTGGTGTTGGAGGTGTCGATGCCGAGTTCCTTAATGGCCTTGACGACGTAGACGATGGTGGAACCGCTGCCAATGCCGACGTATTTGGCATCCTTGGGGTAGTGGTTCTCGACAGCGGTTTTACCGGCGGCGCGCTTGGCTTCTTCGACGATGTTGGCCATTGTGGACGTGGGTTGAGGACGGCAGGTGGCGGGACGAAGCGGGGCACGAGGGGATGAGAAGGAGGGGCGCAGGAAGGGTGGACGGAGTGGACGGAGATGTGAGGAGAGAGGAGTAGCGAGGCGCAAGAACCGGAGTCTAGCAGAGGGTTAATAAGTAGGAGTCACAATTGCTAGCGGCTGCAGATACCAGTCGAACTTACCCAGGAACTGCACCACATGGCGGGGAAACGGGGCCCATCGCGGTCGGGGCTCTCCTCTCCGCTCAGTAGAAATACTTCGACGGATTATTCTCGTAGTCGGACTCTTGAGTTATACAGAGTAATTGTCGGTAACAGTGGAAAGATCAGAATTGCGTGTGGTCTTTAGACATCTTTCCGCGCTGCGCATTACTACCTTAAACATTCTAGATACGCTATACCCAGTTTATATTAGAGGTAGTTCCATGGTTATGAATGTCAGCGTGTTTTCTCATACTAAACCATATTATATAAATAAAAAAGAATATAAAAGACTTTAGTAGTGTAATTTTATAGATTTATACAGGTATGGCTTTGGTTGATGATGGCTATTGATTCGATTAATCAATTATCCTAAGTCGTTGCTTGTATATATGCACGAATGTCTACCATCTGATTGTATTAAGACACCATGAACCATACAGGTGGTGAAGTTATTCAATGAAAGACAAAAAAAAAGAATCGACAGCTGCAGGATTTGAACCTGCGCGGGCGAACCCAACAGATTGCGTGACGCTGATTGGCCAGTTCGAGTCTGTCGCCTTAACCACTCGGCCAAACTGTCTACCTTAGGAACTATTTCGCTTTATTTAGTTATATAAGAGAAAGGCCAAGGATGGAACACAAAGTCGCTTTTATATTGGCTTACTACCTTCCAGGCAGGGTAGGCAGCTCGGCTATAAATCATCATCAGTCTACTAATCTATACTTGTTTTTAGAATTTTCACAAAAAGAAAAAGTAGGGGCGGTATACCTTCCAGAGATGCCGTCCCGGGGGTATAAGTAATTTAGTTAAGAAAAACACAAGAATTAAACCGACAGCTGCAGGGTTCGAACCTGCGCGGGCGAACCCAATAGATATTGTACATTCAAATCTATCGCCTTAAACCACTCGGCCAAGCTGTCTGACTTCTGACTAATGAACTCGGCTGTATAGGGCTTACTACCTTCCAGGCAGGGTAGGCTGCGGGCAGTTCGGCCACAAACCGTCAGTCTACTGTGTATGCTTGTCATTGGAGATTTCACACACTCCTAGTGGGGAAAAGGGGAATATGGGCGCGGTATTTACTCCAGAGATATCTATCATGCCGCCACGAGGGTATAAGCAATTTGATAAAAACTAAAAGAAATAAACCGACAGCTGCAGGATTCGAACCTGCGCGGGCGAACCCAATAGATATCGTAATTCGAGTCTATCGCCTTAGACCACTCGGCCAAACTGCCTTAACTCTGAAAATTTTGAATACTTTACCTATATGAGGGGGGAGGCCATATTGAGGGCCTCTACTTGGCCCCTAGTCATGGACTCTCTCCGGAGCCCCCACATCAATCTCGTCTTGGCTCGTTTTACCCCAGTCCCCTCAATTGACCGCGATTCTGCATCTCATTTAGCCTAAACTAAACGTCTCGCTATCACTTCATGCCAGGATGGATGACTTGACAACAGGGAAATATCCAGGCTCGGCGTTAGTCTACGGGAATGGTGATGGCTTGCTCTCTTGGCCGTCTGTGGAAATGACCTCGCGGCATTGGGGGTAAATTCGGGATTATCCAGAACGAATATATAATCGACATGGCCCTGGCGACCCCCTCTGTTTGTGTGCGGGTTAGTCCACCACGACTTGTCGTATCCGGAATACAATGCTCGTCTCGGCCCTGCTCACGGCTCTTTGCGCCGCCCGAGCCGTCAATGCTCTCGCGCAGGAACCTACTATCGCTTTCCACAGCGGAAAGGACTCGGTCAGGCTTGGTGGGAAAGGCACTCCTGGTGTGATACTGCTAGACGGAGATGACTGGCCTGGGGTCATCAGAGCTGCTGGTGATCTTGCTGCGGATTTCGGTCGCGTCACTGGGACGAACTTGACACGGCACCTGCTCAATGGCACAACTTCGAACTCGTATCGTGCGAAAACGGCCATTATCGCTGGTACAATTGGACACTCGGAGCTTCTCGATTCTCTCATCAACAGTGGCAAGATCGACGTCAATTCAACAGAGGGAAAGTGGGAGGCATTTCAGACGGAACTTGTCAAGAACCCCATCGACGGCGTTGCAAACGCCCTGGTCATCGCGGGAAGCGATAAGCGTGGTGCGATCTACGGTCTCTATGATATTTCCGAGCAGATTGGTGTCTCGCCGTGGTACTGGTTTGCTGATTCCGCCCCGGCGCAACACCCGCAAATTTACGCGTTGAAAAAGAAGAAGACCCAGGGCTCTCCGTCTGTCAAGTACCGTGGTATCTTCATCAACGACGAACAGCCGGCTATCACGAACTGGATCAATGCAAACTACCCCGAGGGAAAGTACGGTCCGGGGTTCAATGCTGACTTCCATTCCCATGTCTTCGAGCTCCTCCTTCGTCTCCGTGCCAACTACCTTTGGCCCGCGTCGTGGAATAACATATTTCACCTGGACGATCCCCGAAACTCGCCTAGTGCAGATGAGTATGGTATTGTTATGGGCACTAGCCATACCGAGCCGATGATGCGCTGGACGAAGGAACAGCATCTCTTGTTGAATGGCGACTGGAATTGGGATACCAATCGGGAAAATGTTACTGCATTCTTCAAAGAAGGGGCTGAGCGAACCAAGGATTTCGAGAGCCTCTACACGCTGGGTATGCGTGGGCTTGGGGATGTCGCCTCTCCAACGATCACTGCCAAATCTCTCGGAGATATTGTCAACACTCAGCAGCAAGTCCTGTCGGATGTGTTCAATGTGTCGGACGTTTCGTCGATTCCTCAGATGTGGTGTTTGTACAAGGAAGTCGGTGGCTATTTCCAGGACGGTCTGCGTGTCCCGGACGATATCACTCTCCTTTGGGCCGACGACAACTGGGGCAATATCCAGCGATTGCCTGTGGATAACGAGACAGGCCGAGAGGCTGGCGCCGGTGTCTACTACCATTTCGACTACGTCGGTGATCCCCGTGACTACAAATGGATCAACACCATCTCCCTCCAGAAGACGTGGGAACAGATGCATCTAGCATATAAGCGCGATGCGCGACAGATTTGGATAGTCAACATGGGAGATCTCAAGGGACTGGTAAGAGTCCTGAACTGTTTGGATGGAATTGTAAGCTAATGAGCACAGGAATTGCCCCTGAGCCATTTCATGGACCTGGCGTATGATACGCCGCGCTGGTCCTCCCCTGACAGCACGTCTGAATGGCTTACGCTTTGGGCCGCTCGCGAGTTTGGCAGCCCAATAGCTAAGAAGACGGGCGACATCATGAACCGATATGGCATGTATGCCGCCCGACGGAAGTATGAGCTCCTCAGCCCACAGACGTTCAGCCTGATCAACTACAACGAGGCAGACAATGTTCTGCAGGAGTGGGAGGAACTTGTGAAAGACGCTCAGCAGGTCTATGACAGTCTTCGGCCGGTCGCACGTCCTGCGTTCTTCGAAATGGTGTTGCACCCCTGCATGGCCGGGTATGTCGTGACTGACATCCACATCACTGCTGGCAAGAACAATCTGTACGCGGGACAGCGACGGACCAGTGCCAATGCCCTCGCGCAGAAAGCCCTGAAACTTTTCAAAGAGGATCACGAGCTAACCCAGCGGTATCATAATCTCTTGGATGGGAAATGGATGCATATTATGGACCAGACTCATCTCGGATATGACTACTGGTTTGTCTCCGCATGCCATGGTTAAGAAGGCGCGTGCTAACGATTCACATCAGGCAACAACCAATGAGAAACACACTCCCTCCTCTAGCATACACTCAACTTCTTGAAGAGAGCCTTGCTGGAAACATGGGTGTGTCCGTCGAAGGTAGCAATGCATCGGTGCCTGGAGATGACCGGTGGCATTCCTTGTCCAGCAACACGCTGACTTTGCCGCCAATTGATCCCTACGGACCGAACAGATGGATTGAGGTATATTCACGCGGTACAGAGGGGTTTCAGCTCACAGTCAGCCCTCATGATTCTTGGGTCAAAGCGACACCCTCCTCGGGTATGATCTCGCCTTCTGGGGCTAACACTGACATTCGAGTACAACTGTCTGTCGATTGGGACAAAGCACCTGCGGGCTCGAGCATGGCACTTATCAACGTGACGGTGGCTTCTGATGACTATGGCAATTTCGATATGCCTATCGTCCAGCTTCCAGTGAACAAGACGTCGGCGCCTGCCTCATTCCGCGGGTTTGTTGAGTCGGACGGTACGGTTAGCATCGAAGCAGAGCACACGTCCCGAAATACTTCTGCAGGAAACACATCCTACGCTGTGGTCCCCGGATATGGGCGCACGCTTTCAGGGGTGACATTGCTTCCGGCCCTGGCGGAGACCCAACAGCCGCCTTCGTCTCCCCGACTGGAATACGATATGTATATCTTCTCAAATGTTACAACGGCAAAGGCTACTGTCTATCTCGGGCCGTCCCTCAACACAAACCCGTCCCGACCTCTGAAATACGCGATCGCTTTCAATGACGCCGAGCCTGAGATTGTGCAGTTTGTTCCCTCTACGCCGCTGGGCACTCTCCCGTCCAACTGGGGTCAGACCGTCAGCAACGCCGTGTGGACAAACACGACGAGACATGAGATATCTGGAGGGGGCAGTAAGAACACGGTGAAATTGTGGGCCGTCGAGCCGGGCGTTGTCTTCCAGAAGGTGGTCGTCGACTTGGGTGGTGTCCGCGAGAGCTACCTGGGGCCTCCAGAGAGCCAGATTGTGTGAGGGGGTGAGGACTGTATACCACCATGGCCGTGGCTTTCTCTAACTATTAGTCTATGCCGTGTCTATAGTTTCATTTGTATGCAATTTCCATCTGACCAGTCTCGTAGACGACTTGCTTGTAGAAGTAGCACCATGTAGTACAATTAGGGCAAGCGGCGGCAGATAATCTCCCTCCTATACTTGTATTCTTACATGCCTCAGGGTGTTCCCTCCCGCGCGGTGTGTAGCTCGCTTCTGTCACCAGTACTGGGCCAGCGAGGAGGTCCTGTCTGTACGTTACGCAGACCATCCAACATGACCCAGCTGTATGCCATCTGGAAAGACGGGAGTGAAAAGAGATAGTCAGGGCAAGAAGACTTTTGGAGAAGAGAGGAAAGATGCTGAAGGTGGGAGATCTGGTAATAGGTCTATATAACATTTGTCTCTCAAAAGAACATCAAAGTAGTTGAGACCTCGGCCAGAAGAAACTTTTTGTACTTTTGCTTAGACAAATGTTTTTGCAGGGCTTGTTTGGATAGTTAAAAACCAGCATTTTGGCGTTCTTTTGCGCTTGCTACAGTATCTCTGACCCGGACAGAGTTGGTTATGGGGAATGATTCTAAGGCAAATATCCACGGATCCTGATCTCTAATGTTGTGATTCCTTTTCTTTCCTTTGGTTCTTTTGTCTTTTTCTCAAATCTGTAAGATGCATACTCACTGGTGATTAGTAGAAGAAAGAACAAAGACAAGAACACTCTATATTAGTTTGCTTTTTCCTTATTCTTCATCTTTTTCTGTCTTTCATTTTCCATTAACAGTGCATATCCCATCTTCTAACTGGAACTCTGACATCTGCCACTCAATTTTCTTAGTTCTTGCCTTATACACTTTCTGTGTTTTTGGGTCCCATTCTCACCTGTCTTCCCTCTGTACTATACCAGATGCCTCCGAAACACGGAAGAAGAAACAAATGACGACAAAACGAAAAGCAACGTCTGCACCCAGCTCCCCAGTTGGAGACATGCGCAGGGTATAATACTAACCAACCCCCTTTGTCTACTCGAAGGCGACGAGTTTATATCCGTACTTACTGTTAGGCCAGGCCGAAGACCGTCCGTCCACCTCTGACAACCCAGCGGAGCAGGTTTTAGGAGAAGCCAAGCAGGAAGATGATGGCCCTGAGGCTCCCGTCGATAAGACTGACCTGGTATCTTCTCGTCGTGCAGCTGTTCATTCCAATCCTAGAGCCTCGGAGCGGGCTTCTTTTTTATTTCCATAAGTCTAACTTTGATGCGGTCCCAGGACAATGGAGAACAGGAAAGCGAGTCCAAAAAGACGTCATGTGAAAACGATGAAAAGATGTCGCCCAAATTGCTCCCTGAGAGTTCCATCACGCCCAGTCCTTTCAAGAACCACTATCGGGACCTTCCAGCCTATCTCACGGGCACAGTAGGGCGGCCTATTGGGAAGCTAAAAACCCACAAAGCACTTGCATCCACTATCGACCACGAGATTTTCGGCTGGTTGAGGGAATACTGTGTTGATCGCCCAGATATCCTCGATTATCTCTCCAACGAAGTAAAGGACGAATTCATAAAACACTTGAGTGGATACTGCATGCAGATGGACTGGAAGTCCTTGGTGGACCAACTGGGACCCAATTCCTTTGCCTCCTGCAACCTTCCCAAAGTACTTGCAGCTGCCATATTGGCCAAGTCAGTTTGAGAGGATGTCGTGAAAGACCCATGTTTCTTCCTGACGGACGGCTGCACCCCCATGCCTTCCAACAACAATCTCGATCTATTTTTACCATCTAGGTCTCAGATTCACGACATGTGGCGATGGTGTAAAATTGGTCAACTTCCCTTTTTGATAATGTTTCTCCAATTCGTAGGATTATGCTGGTTTCTCTCCCAGTGAACTCCTACGATGCGCGATTATATAAATTCTACTTCGTTCTTCTATTTCGCTAAGAGAAGAAAAGATTAATTGAAGGGCGGCTTGAAAAATAATAAGAAATAATACTGGCCCACTATAGTGGAAGAACAAGAATAAATTAAGTTAGTCTAAGTCGACACGGCGTTAAAGCATAGAAAAGCAATGATATCTATAGACCACGCCCCTCGATGCCAAGCAACATCAATACGCTTTCCCCGATTAGGCGCGAATATGAAGAAGTGTCGTCATAGGTCTTGGCAGCCTCAGGCCATAATCTCGCGTCAGGTGACGGGCGGGCGGTTCTACACGGCGCATCGGGAGGTCATCAACAATCAATCACCTTCCAGGCAATCGCCAGTCTTCGCCGGTTCACCGGAGTGGGTCATACTGATTGAATCTGTCGACTTGGCCTATCTCTATCTACTCGGTCTTTTGTCCCTTCTCTTCCTTTCAGTTCCATTTCCGCCTCTCCGTTCCATCTTCGTCCCGTCATCTTTACCCCTCATGACGGATGAGTTCCCCAGTGCCCTGGTCGGGCCTTCTTCCAAAGAAAGAAAATATGACCGGCAGCTGCGTCTGTGGGCTGCGAGTGGCCAGCAAGCTCTCGAAGACTCCCGCGTGCTGTTGATCAACAACGACGGGCCCTGGACCGCCCAGGACTCTGGCGTGGCTGGCGTAGCGGGGGTGGAGACCCTCAAGAACCTCGTCTTACCGGGCATTGGGGGATTCACGATTGTCGATCCTGCCGTTGTCACCGAAGCCGATCTGGGGGTGAATTTCTTTCTCGAGCACGAGAGTCTGGGCAAATCTCGAGCCGAGGAGACCTGTCGGTTGTTGAAGGAGCTGAATCCGGATGTGGATGGGAGCTTCCACTCAAAGGTATCGCGCCTACACTCTTCCTAAACCGAGCAAGCGAGAGACGTGTATGCTGATGAAGATTATCGCAGCCTGTCACGGAACTCTTACCCGATCCCGGGTTTCTGCCGCTGCACAAGCTGGTAGTGATCTCGGGGCCGATCAAGCGTTCGTCGCTGGATGCCGTCTGTGATGCTGCGAGGGAATACAACATCCCCGTGCTCTATCTGCGCTCCGTCGGGTTCTACTCCAGTTTCTCTGTACAGCTGCCGGCACTGTTTCCCATTGTAGAAACGCACCCGGATCCAGAGACGACGCAGGATCTTCGTCTTCTCACTCCTTGGCCCGAGCTGTCGGCTGCTGCTGAACGGGTCAGTAGTCTTGATAGCATGGACGACCATCAGCACGGACACGTGCCGTGCCTACTATTGCTGCTACATTATCTCGAGCAGTGGAAGCAAACGCACGACGGCAAAGTCCCTTCCAATTATAAGGAGAAGACCGAGTTCAGGGAGCTGGTGCGATCTGGCGCACGAACTGGTAACCCGGAAGGCGGCGAGGAGAACTACGACGAAGCGGTTGCCGCGGTGCTGAAGGCGTTGAACCCATTCAGTCTACGTAGTTCGCTTCGCGAGATCTTCGAGGCGGAGGAATGCAAAAACATAAAGCCGGAGTCCACGGATTTCTGGTTCATCGCGGCGGCCGTCCGGGAATTCTACGAGACACATCAAGTATTGCCTCTTCCGGGCTCGCTCCCCGATATGAAGGCCCAATCGGCCGATTACGTTTCGCTGCAGAACATCTACAAAGCAAAGGCCAAGAAGGACGTGGAAGAGGTCACGAACATCGTTCGGAAGCTGGAGGCCCAGTTGGAGGGAGGCCGATTTCTTGAAGTCCAAGAAAAGGAGATCGAGGTCTTCTGCAAGAACGCTGCTCACATCAAGGTCATCAACGGCCGTGCTATCCCGCGCGTGGACGGCGACGCACATACTCTCAAAACCATTCGTAACCAGCTGGGCAACGAGGAGTCCCTGATGCCGATTTATGTCGCGTTCCAGGCCCTAGACGGCGTCGTGACCGAAGTCCAAGAAAAGGGTGCCGCCGGATCCCTGGAAGACGAAACAACATGGAACGCTCAAGTCACGCGCATTGTCGGGGCGTTGAATCGCGATGACCCATCGGCCGTGGACGAGGACACCTACCAACGAATTTTGGATGCCGTCCAGGAGCTACGACGCACCGAAGGCGGCGAGCTTCACAACATCTCCGCTTTGACGGGTGGGCTCGTCGCCCAGGAGGTTTTGAAGGTGCTTACCCGGCAGTACGTACCTTTGGATAACACCTGCATCTTCGACGGGGCACGGAGCCGCAGTGAGATGTACAGGCTGTGATCAGGGTTAACCGGGAACTCAGTGTTGAGGGCTTTGTTAGGTCCGCCACGAGAATAATCTAAATGAAATGAATTGACGAATTTGACCACCTTGCTCTTTCACCTACGTATTTAGGCCAGTGTCATGGAGGCAGGAAAATCAATAGGGTCTGGTCTGTATAGGTACACCTTCTGGCGACTGAATGCCTGAATGCCTGAAACAGAACCTCGGTTCAAATCTGGGTGGCAATAACCACAACATGTTTGTTGGATTCCGATCATAGATAAGCTTTGTACTATACCTGTGATACAGAGACGCCCATCTATGAGAGACCCTGCATGTTTGAGGCCTGAGTAACTCCGTAGGGCGAACAAGTCAACAGGAAGAGGAAAGAGGGAGAACCACCGCGGAGGCACGTGCGAGTCCCTCCGTCCCAAGCGGGTTTAGCGCTTCCGCCCCCCCCAACGCCAGCGCGGATGACAAGTTGGTTCCATGAGATCGATCTATCTCACTCTCTTCCTTCATTTCCTTCCACTTTTACCTGTCCTGCCCGACTGGGGGTTTATGAAGCCCCTTGGACTCTTTTTGTACACTCCCTTCTTTTTCTGACCTTGTCCTGGTGATCCCTATCCTGCCATTCCCTCTTTCCTTTCCTTCCCTTTCCTTCCCGCCTCCGAGGCGGATGATCCTCTTATCACCGCGAATCCCTCGGAGGGATAGAGATTCGGAATTATTCCACCATGTCTGCCCTGCAAGGCCCTGAAAGCATATTGAACAGCCAGGCTGCCACCGCAACCGCCGCCCAATCACTTGAAAACGCGACAAGCATCACCACAACTATACTCTCCTCTCCGCGTGACCTCCTCGCCCTTCCCTTCCGTGGGCTCTATCAAGCAGAACATTTCGCCTTCTCCACCTTGCCGAGACGTCTAGGAAGATTGGTAGGATTACAGCAAATGACTACACTATTTGGGGGAGGCGGCGCCGGCGTGGCGCCGGCAGGCGACGTGGCAGTTGCAACAGCCCAAGCTGCGAATGCTGCTCGAGAAGGAGTGGCGGAGGCTGTCGGCCAGGCTGACACCGGATCGCATTTTACCGACATACTTCAAGCGTTGATCAAGTTCAGCGGCTTCTTTTCATACCTGACTAGTCGGTGGTCACTGGCCTGCTTCACGGTAGTAAGATCCCCTTCGCCGGAGAACATACATCCCGGTTGAATGATTCTGACCAACCCAAGGCCCTTATTGTAAATAGGATCACGATTTATGCATCCACCAGACGCCCTATCCATCTTGACTGGACTCGACGACTTGCATTGAGAATCATCCCCATTCTCCTTTTCCTAACCCAGATTCATTCCCTACTCCGTGCTATACGGTGCCAGACATCCCCAGATTACTCGCTACTTCGCTACGGCTCACCCGGGAAGCGACTGCTGTTTGACTTTGGAGGAGGGGGAGGCTTCTTACACTCCCTGGGATCTACCCTTCTACCATGGGAGACGGACGAGCAATCGTGCAGTGCGGTGCGCATGAGTCGCCCTACGAGCGCGTCGGACTTCTCGCGTGGATCGTTTGGCCTTCTGTGGCCTGTCTTCCTGCGCCTCTGTCTTAATCATTTCGTGGATACCCTGTCGTGCGCACTACAAGGAAGGGCTGTCGTGACGGAATCTGGGATGTCGATCTTTGAGCATTCGCTCGCGTTCGCCGAGGCTGAGTCGACGATCACTCAATCCCTTGGCCTGGGACTATTCGGCCTGCCAAAGCAGGGTGCTAGCAAGGGAGACTCCGGCGATGGTAGCCAACCTGCTGCCCAAATACTGAGCAGAGCCCAAGTCTTGGAGCGGATGAATGTCACGCCAGAATTACTACTTATCGCTCTAATATCGTGTTGCAACAGCCTAACATCGAACCTCCTAGATATCCTTGGCAAGCAAAGCCGTTATCGCTTCTTTAATTCCGCATTCTGGGGTCTCTGCTTTATGTCGACTATGGCCTGGGGCTTACTCAATAGCTTGACTACGGCACCCGACGGCGTGGTTGTGAAGTTCCCAACGGTTTGCATCGTGGGTTTTATACCTCATTTAGCCCTCTTTCTCGGTACTATCGCTTGCGGGGTCATCTACTCCATCGCGCTCGCCATCACTGCCTTTTCGCTGCCGGTAGGCGATTCTCCGCGGCCGTCGCTTCGACAGCGGTTTGCTGTGGCACATGAGAATATGCAAGGCGCCTCGCAGATCCAAAATCTTCGCTTCAATCGTCATGAGGACTTTTACACTGCTTTGCTTCGAACCGGATACACCGCTATGTTTGCTGCCAGCGAGGCAGTCTTCTTGAACGAAGGCCAAGGGGTGGTTGCTCGAGAGATGACGTGGCTGGAGGAGGATCGCCTAGCAGAGATTGAGTCGTCCCGACGAAGACACCGGCCCCGCGAGAGCTGGGCTACCGGCGCTCAAGGTGTACCGTTCGAAGGCGTAGACACCATGAATTTCGACTCGCTCCAGACACCCCCGCCTGAGTGGGAGAGTGGATATAGCCGGGAGAAGAAAATCGAGAAACCTAGGAATGGCTCTCGATCAGTGCGTTCTAGGACCGATTCAGGGGGCGTCGGTGTATTGCGAGGAGCGATCCGATGGTATCATGGATTCTCATTCTTTCGAGGAATCCTCTATCTCCTTTTAAGGTGGTTGGCTCGCGGTTTAGACAAGTTGCTCAACAAGTTTGGCATCACAGCACGCCCACAGTGGCTAGCGAAGCTTATAGGACCTCACAGAAAGGGGGCTCAGGAGAGAGAAACCGGCGACAAAATCGAATCGTACGACTTCTGGATCCTGACGGAGGACGGCGAACTGGAGCTACCCGGGGACCACGAGTTCGATGTCGAACGAGAGATGCGTAAGCGGGAGCGCTCGAATACCGTGGACTGGAAACCAGCAGATGAAGGTCGACTGGACGAAACGCTCTATAGCTGGTGGAAAGCCGGGGGTTCGTGGGGAAACCAGGATCACAGTGCGGACTTTGTCCCGTCCGTCGAAGATGTGGATGACACGACTAGCGTCATCTCAATGTCTACAGCGACCGATTCCGAATGGGAGGACGAGTCCGATGGCCGCCGGACACCCACGCTGGCCGAGCCTTTCCCACCCGGATTCTCTCGGGAGAGCACGCCGGCTCAAGAATCGCTCATGGACGTCAGTTCTTTTGCGCGCCTTCTCGACCCGCGGGATCAGGAAAGCAGACAAGAGGCGCGCATTCTCGCCGCGCATCTCTCTGCTGGGCAAGAGGGTCGGGTTTTGACTCGCCGTCGGTTCCGAGAACAGGTGGAGCGCGAGCGAGCCCAGATCCTCATCTCCTCTAGGATGTCTCACCTGGACGCTCAGACGTCGAGCAATGAGAAACGAAGGCCCACACCGGAAGAAGAGAGCGATATCCTGGAAAGACTCATCCTCTCGCGTCGCTCTCAAGCAGCACCCGTTGATGGACAAACATGGGAATCCGGAGCCTCCGGGCTTGGACCCAGTGGGCCTCCGTGCGTGGTTTGCCGGATGAACTCACGATCAATTATCACCTGGCCATGCCGATGTCTCTGCGTGTGTGAGGAGTGTCGGGTAAATCTGGCGATGAACAATTACGGAAGCTGCGTGACTTGTCGGCAGGAAGTCGGAGGATTTGTGCGGCTATGGGTGCCATAGACTCCCCGGATCTTTTGTGATGCGCTTTATTACTCTGTCTTATTATTGATTCCGAGTCTCCGCTATCATTATATACCGTGTTTGTTTACATTGGCGTTGGCATGGTGAGCGTAATGCATTTGGCATTGCCCTGTACTTTGGGTTTTTTCACACCACTTTCGACAGCGATTTCACTCAATAGCATAATCATTTCTTTCTATCACCACACCGGAGTACTTACCAATCCACTAATTGTCCGCAAGGTAATTACATCAGTGGTTTCCGCGATACCATATGGAGCATTGTACGTACATGCTTATGTACCCGCAGTCCTTTCAACTAAGCCCATCTTTGAACAACATGCGGTTTCTCCCACTGCACTCCTGCGGCAAGTAGCATGAAGCCGTCACGGGGACGTCGGCGGAGGCCATGGCGATATGTTTTTCGATAGTGTGATTACCGGTAGGCGTCCCTGTAGCCAAATCCCACAGCCCTCGAGAGGTGATGCACATGAGGGGTTCGGCAAATAACGCCGCTACATCTGGGTCATGCCCAAACCTTTGATACGCAGGGCGCATTGCATTCACATAAGCATGATCTAAGGGACCCAGATCATCGGGATCCTCGTCCGCAGGTGGAATACAAGCGGTAATTGCCTCGATCAACGCTCGCTCAACCGCTGGCCTGGACCGCCAACTTAGCAGCATGGACCATTGCATCCTTTGCTCGTTCGATCGCAATCCGAAGGTTCTTAGGGTCAAAGAATTTCCACGCCTTATTGTAATTTGGTCCCGCGGCATACGCAAAGCCCCAGAAAGCCATGGCGCAACAGGGGTCGTATTCCGCCGCTCTCTCAAAGCATCGCACTGCTTCATGGTTGAAAGAGAAGGACCATATCAATCCGCGTTCGAACCACACTTGAGCGTCTTTCGAACCAGTGGTCACTAGCCGATGGTGAGAGCTGAGGTTGAAGTAAGAGATGTCGTCGGAATCGGCGGATTGCCTGAACATGAGGGTCAGCTAGAGCGCTTGGGGAAGCTGGGAGATGAAGAACTCCACGGCATCGTGAAAACGTATGCAGGTAGAAGGGTGCTGCAATGGCTTTGCAATGAACCACCACGTCATGCGCTGAACAAGTCAACTTATATATCAGGCTGACCAACATTGGTGGCGACGAGACATACGAAGTTTGTCATCTTCATTGGGCGGGATGCCGATGGACAAGTGGGATGGACCGACATCAATAAAGGAGTGTCAGACTCGGAGGTTGCTGGTATGGTAGACTGGTTTTCTGTACTACTTTGTCTACTTCTGAACAACTGTTTGTATATAACAACAACAGATTCTTCAACTTTTTGATTTATGATCTACGAGATCAATATGAATAGGTATTCAGTCAGACAGAAAACAATCGGCTAGTCAAACACAAGGAAGAGATCAGGTAGACTTTACATTTGGCTTCATGGATTATCTACTACTACATTTCATTGCCCACCTTAGCACATCTGATCCTTTCTCAAATATAGTGTTCAGTCCTGGATAAACGAAAACATGCTATGAGTATATTCTTTCGCTAACTATTTCACCCTTTTGTAGTCCATTCGCAACCCTGCGACCAGAGTATATTCAAATCAGTATACATATTCCTCCCGAAGGCTCATCCAAGTATAGGCCTATACATATTGCACGTACACACGTCCTCATTCCGTCTCCCCGTCTTCTTGAATGAATATGACCACCAAGCCATTTCTATATCGATTCACGTAACGCTCAAAAAGATTCAATCCAACAGGGCAATCATTTCCATTCGTTTTTCTCGATCTCTTTCCAACCGGACCAGCTGCCCACCAGACAGAATCTCAAGTGTATGCCGCGCCGTTTTCTTCCGAAGTATGCAACCGGGGGCTCAAAGTTGCGTGCTGCAGCCTCTTATTCGCAAAGGGGGCAAAGGTCAGCCTTCCCTGAATAACAGGCACAATGCTGAATAGATTTCTTCATGTTTATTGTAGCGTTGCCTCTTCAACATGACGTTAGACATACCCTAAGATCTCTATTGCTGTCCATGTTGGCTCGGTTGGCTTCGGGAACTCATGCTGGAGGGCCGGTCCACGAAACATCACACCTGCAGTGTATCGCGAATGGGCGTAGAGAATGATATTAGCTTTGTTGTAATATGGGACTGAATGAATGTGAATGTTGCGTTGCTTTCGAACGACGCAAAGAACACTGCGTGGTAGCCAGCATGACGAGAACCCCAATTTTATTGACTCAGGCGACAAAGCCGGAATCCACCGACGTCTGTGTTTCCCCTTATTTTGCGTCGAATAAGGCCGGGGCTATAGGAGCCAACCATTTAGTCTGAGCGCCATGCTGTTGACAGCCATAGAGCTATCGCCTTCTGACCATAGCAAGATAGTAACAGGCTAGTGTCGAAAGACCATGATCTTGCGTTCTTCTTCTGGAGCTAATCGTAATAACGACGACGAAGAATACGGCGTGATATTCACCCACGTAGTAGGCAGAGAGACCATTCTCGAGCACACATAGGCACATTGAATATGCTTGATACCGTCACCATTTCCATCGAGGGAATCTGCCGAGTGGAAGGGCTGCTCACCCTCACCGGTGCCGGACACGAGACGGTAGTAGCTTTTCCGGTATTCTTAACTTGGGAAGGCATCTTTCCCCGCCAGGATGGGGTTCATGGATTCTGTGCTTTGCCAGATCGGACATGTCGACACTGTAGAAGTCCAGGTCTTTCGGCAAATGAATCCAGTGCCTTGGCACGCTGCGACCAGTATGGGCCTATCTTAGATCGGGTGTATAGTGTAAGGCACAAAACAGTTGATATGTGGAGAGGGTTTGGTGGCACATCGGTGATTTTTCGTCTTCGGTGGTGGTGATTAAACCCCAGCCAACCTTGAGATTCTGGTCTTCACACACAACGATGAAGGAGGACCTCGATCATTTGTAGGACGCGGGCAGCTATGGTAGGAGCAGCAGCTCGGCGTGGGTACATGCAGGCTATGTTTGAAACTCCACGATCGGAAAGAAGCGTCCAGAACAAGTCGATCGATTCCTTATACCGCCCACTGCTGGAATTCCTGAGAAGCGTTGAGATATGAATCTTCGTTATGCCATTCGTACCTGAGCAATGCCGTGGGAGGTTTACCTTTGGGGATAGGCTGTGGGCGACTCTTGACTCGAAACTTGTGCAGGGACTCGCTCTGTGCATACACAATCCCGTGGTGGGCAATCAGAGGCGTGATGGAAGAGGTTGTGGTCGGGTTGTGACAAATCGGTAAGTCGATCATTCTATTTGTAGCGTCTCATGATGAGGAATTGTGATCTTCTATTTTTGCTGCTCCATTCAAGGTGGAAGAAATAGAAGTACCGTTGTCGGTGCGATAATCAGTGTTGCCCTCGCGATAGCTCCTTTAGTTGAGCAGAGAAGCTACTGAACTTGCAGGAGCACTGGAGCGAAGCCCATGGTTGGAGATCTTGCATCGCTCACAATGACCAATAAAGCGAGTATGGTAGGGGCCTATGTATGATCATTTCGGGTCAGTGTCATGCCACGGCATAGGTTTCTAGTTAGAAACTCACCTTGCCGACTCCCATTTCGTCATCTAGGCAATCGAACCACTGTACACCCCATGTCGATCCTACTGTCGGCACCCTCATCCACCCCTACGAGAGATCAAAAAAAGTTGGTATTTTCTCTAATAATCTGGGTCCATTCGGTCACATATCTTCACCCCTTGAAGGGATTTCCTGCAATGTCCTGTAGCGCGCGGCACCACTGTTAGTATTGAATGTACTAATCTGGATCCTTATGGACGTGACTCACGCAGAACGTAGGACCTGGCCCTTCCGAGTGTCGTACCACTTCGGGTTGAATCCCCGACACGACATGGGTCCAGCAGTTCCTGAGTGTCTTCGAATGTAGACGCGCGATGTTGGATATTCCGCGCCGCCAGTGCATTGCTCAGCGGCGTGTTGCCATCCCTGTCCCCGAGAGGGCAAAACGAACCTGCAATTAAAATCTTAGTAAATTACTATAGCAACATGAGGAAGGGGATGAGAGAAAAAACACACTTAGTAGATCAATGCAGCCTTTGATATAGGCCTCGTCACCAGCGCAGACAGCCAGCCAGCAATGGGAGAAGATGCGGACTGTTTCTGATTTGAGGCATCTGATCTCTGGGTCAAAGTCGTCCAGGGAGATGCTTAAGATTCTGACGTTCTCTTGGTGCTTGCGTTGAAGAACTGGGTGTGAAGGATGTCCGAGACTCCGAGAGCCCTCCACCTTTTTCATCTGCGTACCTAGCGAGCTAGGCAGTTTCAACTCCAGGACTGACTCGCAGAGGCAATGGCCCTGGAAAATCCGGCAAACGTGTCTGTATAGCTCTTGCAATGTGGGGAGCATCGAGAAGGTGACGGAGATAGAAGGGTCAAGGCCGACGATGAGCACAGGGAACCGGTTCTGAGGGGTTGAATGGACGAGTTCCAACTTGTATGGAAATTTCCCAAGTCAGCCAGTGAGCCAAATACCACGCATATTTATCGACTTACCTTCTGGGGTTCTCGTTTTGATCTGGGCTTCTGTCGGTGGGGGGTCACTGAGAAGCAATGTTGCTCAAAGAAGGTTTTCATGTTATTGGTCACTCCATTGATACGTCCAGGTAGCCAATTTAACACAGACTCAGTCTTGACTTTCTTCATTCAAGGAAAGGTGGCTACTACGCGGAGATCATCGTGAGGGTCATGCTGTCGCTGAGTTTGGGCAGGTATAGCAAAGAAGGGGGAGAGAAGAAGGAAAGAGAAGAGCTAGATAAGAGATGGGGATAAAAAGACGTAGAGAAGAGAAGGAGAAGAAACAAGGAGAAAAGAGAAGGACACAAGAGAAGGAGAGAAGGGAAGGGGGTTGCAAGATGGAAAAAACGACAGAGGGTCAGGCGAACTCTACCTTCATTTATCTTCAGGAAGGTATGTCGCGCTGATTCATCTGTTTGCAGTTGGGCCAAGAGGGTGCGTTTGCCGATGACGTCTCCTGCATTCGCTTAGCTGTTTGGCGATGGAGGTAATCGTTTCAGCAACTTTAGACCTGCAATGGATTGCAAGCTCGATGAGGCCTAGACGTGGGATGATCGTTTGCCATTGCATAACGACTTGTCCAGCCCATTTAATTGGGCGAAACTGGCAAGTAAAGACTCAAGAAGCCTAAAAATAGGACAGTCACCCTATGGACGAAGTGTTCTACATGTTTGAACCAGAACCTACAGACACTCTACAGGAAGGGAATCACTCTAGAACAAACCGAAAAGACCCAGCAACAAGTATCAATATAGCAACAGCAAGAAGTTACATTAAATATCGGGAAAAGACAATGCACCCGAAACACACAGACAAAGCTTGCAACAAGCAAAATCAGTGCGGGTGACCTTGCTCTCTATACCTTCCTTTCATCTGGTGCCCTGGATCTCGAGCATAGGGCACGATCTCGGCAAGGAACAGCGTAGACAAGCAGTGAGAAAAAGAAGAAGAGGAGAGTAATGGAACGGAATAGAGCATACGAAGCGAGACGGGGAAAGGCAGTTACTGTATAGGGACATACAGTCTCTCAAATCACAAAGCAACAAGGACAGTCCATCTCATCACATCATCGAAGCCAATCTGCCCTCAACTTCGTAAAAACGCAACAGGCGCAGAAACATCTCCGACCTAGAACATGTAAACGGCGGCCGCAGCAGCAGCAACCACACCGACAATGTTATCCTTGTGGTGGGAAGCTGCGCCGGTCGCGAGGAGAGTGGACGAGGTGGCCGTGGGTGCGTGAGAGGTGAGAGAGCCAGAGCCGGACGGTGTACGGCTAGCCGAGCCCCCTGGCGACGAGGAAGCCGGACGAGAAGAAGACCCGGCTTGACTCGATGAACCATGAGCCGAAGACGACACGGTAGGAAGGGTCATGGACCCCGAGGTCGTGGATGCCGGTCCGGTGGTAGGGGCAGATGTAGCAGATCCTCCACCTCCCCCCACCGGCGGCACAGAAATGGGGTGACCGGCTTTAGAACACTGATCGACGACGACACTGGAGACGGCTATACGGGATAGTGAGTAAAGACCAGACAGATACTCTGTAGCATGGTTGAGAGAATGTGGATTGCTCACCAGCCTGCTCAGGTGCACCGCAGGCTTCCTGGACGCAAGGCGTGACCGTCTGAACAAGTCCGGGCTTTTGACAGTGACACGCAAAGTCGGTCAACTGATCGCATCCATCCTTGGTGAGCGCATCGACGAGACATTGCACCTATCGAGAGAGGTCAGTACAAGTTGTAGGAAGACCCGTGTTGGACAAATCTCACCGAGCACTGGGGAATGTTGCCAAACTGCGCACTGGCGATGCCAGCAGCCAGCAAAGTAGCAAAGACAGCAGAGAACTTCATTATGGCAGTCTAGGAACGATAAAGCAACTTAAAACGTCGACACTAGAATACACACTTCAGATGGGTTAGAAACGAATGTAGTATTTGGGAGGAGGAATGGCCAGTACGTAACGAGTGGAAGTTGGTGGGCGAGAAGGGATTTCAACCAGGAGAGAGCGAGAGAAGAAGAGGGGGGGTTTTATACCTCCTATTTCCTTGGATCCTGCGTCACATGCAACAGACTGGGAGGAAGCTTGACGTCTAACTGACAGACTTGTGCGCTCATCGTTTGAGCCAGTCTCTGAACATGCTCCGAACACACCCAATCAAGCATCGACGAGCGCACGATGTAACCTTTGCGGCAAAGCATAACCGACTAGGTTGAAGTCCTCCCCGCCATTGAGGTCGAGGAAGTTCCGTCTTGACGTGGTACTGGTGTCACCACAACGCGTACCCCTCTAGACTCTAGACAAAGAACGCACGTCGAGCGGGCGAGATGGTAAGCCACCGGTGATACCACACCAGTGAAAAGTAATTATAGCCACCAAGCCGATGGGATCGGCATAGACATGTAGCATCGAGCGTAGCGCCCAGCGGAACATGTGCTGCTGTGTAAGAAGTTAAGGGATTGCTATAGGGCAAATCCCATGTGATGACGAGGCAAAGCAAAGGTAACATCGCTGCCTGGAACTGGTCCGAACCATCATGTGGCGCGCGGTACCCCAGAAATCAGAACGTTGTCCCTGCTGGAAGAGGGTCTCTGTGCGGCTGCAGTTCGGTGGATGGGAATGCAGACATGGTGGTTATGGTAACACCGCAGAGGCGTGGATTGGCCTGTTCTAGCCCGTTAGGAGTTCTTTGTTCGATTTGGGGACAGTTGGACAGTTCATATCAACCGTGCGACAAGGGGGAGATGATTGTAACCGTCACATGTAGCGAGCTGACGCCTGCTTAGCTCAAAGAGGCGAGTCCCCCTTTTCCTGTTGCTCTCCAGCCTGTTGCGTCCTACAGCTATAGCCACTCATTATACAGCACCTCGTCTCCCCTGGTGGTAGAAAGGATGAGCTCAAACAACACCAGAGATCAGATTCGAAAGGGTATGTACAGAATTCCTAACGCCTTGTTTCATCCTAATTATAAACGCCTGTGCACCCCATGGGCCCTTTTCGTATAAGTCATGGTAAATGTACGGATCGACCCGATCGCTCCCGGGATTTCCAGAGCACTCAAGACATGAGTTCATCGACATAGGCTCTCTGCTTCGTATCATCGTTCTGCTTCAACATCACAGCAAGGACCTCGATAGGCGGGTTAAGGCCGAGCATATTGGCACGTCTCCAACGCTTTAGTCGAGCGATCCCGATGCATGGCTGCACAGATGGTTAGACAAGGCTCTTTTTGTGATTTGAAAACCAAAAGAAAAGAAGAGAAAAATTGAAAGGGGCTGAGACAATGAAAGAAGATGAACTTACCCCAAACTGACTGGAGAGGTCAAAGAGTCGTAGGATCTTCTCGTGCAACGACAGCTCCCCTTGATGCACTAGGGAGGAGAGAATGGTTAGCCGCTACGACCCCGGTGGCCTGGGGTCACTTGAAACCCACCTCGAGGGGCCCGTCTCTTGGCCTCTTCCTTCTTCCAATACTGTCGTAGGTCCTGCTCTGTGACTTTGAGTGCCTTCTCCTCCTCTTCGGTCAAAGGCTGTTGAATTTCCGTTTGGGCTTGATCCTTCACGGCGATTTCCGCCACATGGGGCTCTGAGGGGGTGGCCGGTGATTCTTCCGGCTCCGAGATCGCATCGTGGGATGGCTTCCCAGGAAGAATAGTGAGGGCATCGAGATCCTTTGATTTCTGGGAGGGGGTGGTGGCTGAGGGCTTGGTGACCCTGGACTTGGAGCCGAATGATAGCGTGGACTGGCCGGAGCGTTGAGCGGCGGTATTGCCACCGCGACGACGAGCAGGAGGCATGTTCGCGGTTGTAGTGAATCGAGAGACCTTTATGAAGATGAGAGACGGAGCAGATATCAGCCTGCGAGCGGGTAAAGGGTGGATTTTCCTTTCGCAGCAGAAGTCGGAGCAGGTCGAAGTATGGTTCTGGCCAAGCTGTGGGCAGTGGAGAATGACGATGTCATCGCTTGTTGCACCGGGCAACGGGGGGTCCGCTCATATACAGTAAGGTGACTGAGAGGAGGTCGTGCAGAAGATCTACTTGGGATCGAGATCTCTACTGGATATAGATGAGGCTCTGACTGCATCAGGAGGATCTACTGAGATAGTTTCATCTGACCAGAGAGAATCGAGGGCGAGTATGGTCGGGGATTACATAATTTGGAGATCGGATCGTGGTGCCTGGCTGCCTGAGTGCCTGAGGACGGCCTCCCTGTCTCTCCCTCGCTTCGACCGCAGCGACAGACCTGCCTGTACGGACTCACCTACAGAGGACAGCCTACGTATGTACGGAGTAAGGGTGGACTGGCACGGTCTAGACGCTCCGAGAATCCCGCCATTTGGGCACTTCCCCCGGCGTGCATTAGTTGGCGACAATCAGTGTTCACGTTGCCTCCCCTCCGTATCAATCTCCATTAATCTCCAGGGTATCTTAGCCGACTGAGCTCCGGATGTGACCGTTGTGATTGGATCCTTTGCATTCTGCAGTGAACAGCAACCGATCGGAATTTCTCATGGCGTGGCTCAAGGTGTCTCAAGGGGGAGGGATATTCCCAGTCTGATGACAACTGGAGAAGAAAGTCTGCAGAATGTATTCCGTAGTGTAGAAACTTGACACCTGCGACAACAACGGCACTAGAGGAATCGACCGTAGTAGATGCATGATGTGGGGAAAATGGCCTCTCGATGGGCGGCGCCAACGAGGTGATTACTGGAGTTAGTCATATGTCCAGAGTCAATCCTCTAGTTGGAATAAGTAGAAGGACAGAAGATACGAAGGATGGAAGGAATCGCGTGCTTTTCTAGCATGAAACGAACGCCGATCGGTGACGACGGAGAGAGAAAGAGAAGGAGAGAGGGCGAGGCTGGCCGTAGTTCCGTAGCCGCTGCGACTCGACCTGCTTCTGCTCTCCTTCACCTCCCCCACATCGGCGGCAATAAACACTTCCTCATTGCGACTTCTGCCCTCCCGTTCGAACGCCTCGTCGTTTCACCAGTCCTGCTCCTACCGCCCTTCTCCAGCTTCCGATCTCTTCTCCCTCCACCCCGCTAGACTCTATCACAAACAGATCGACTGTCTTGTGCGTCAATCGAACTCGTCCGCCTGTTCCTTGTCCGAGTCCGAGGAACTCCCCCCCAGCCGGCCGCTTACCGCACCTGCGCAAGGCTCTCGGCGCAGCGCGATCAAGCGGCAATCGCTCGTCTCCTCCGCTCTCTATGAACTGTCTAAAAGGATCGGGCTCGTCGAGGTTGTTTCCTGCCCGGAGTACCCCCGGAGTGCTTCGCTCTCAACGGCCGCGTGCCCATGGTGGTGCGGGTCCAGCGCTCTCAGCATGGCCGCCTTCGTGCGAGTGTCGGGGCCGCCGAATGGCAATTTTCTGATCGGCTACCCCGGTATATCTGCAACGATGGTGAGTACAATCTTGTTTCGTCTGTTTCGTTGGGGTTTCACGGGGCCCTGCTGCCAGCGAGCTCCCCTGCTGACCGGCGACCTAGCCACGTATTGAAGGGAAAGTCGAGATTCGACCCAGCGTGGGCGTCACCGCCCCTGTCCACGTTTCACTGATCACTATCTCCCTCCATCGTCGCGAGACAATACACCCTTCGGCAGACTCGATGGCGAAGAAACGCCTGGCGCCGCCCAGGAAGGAAATCACGGATACCGTGGGCAAGGAGATGCTTCTGTTCCGCTGTCCGGCGGGGCGAGAATTCGAGGAGGTGATCTCAATGGATCTACCGTTTGTCCTATTCATTCCGTTCGGGCGTGGGGGACCCGATGCTTCGAGACGAGTCCCCCCAGCGAGCTTGCAATTACCCAGTCGCACGGCGGAGACCTACTACGAGATCGTGGTGATGGTGCAGCAAGGGCATTCGGACCAGAGGAAATACTCATTCCCCGTACCTATCACGCGATATGACACGCTGTCCACGTTTGGCATGTACAACCGCCCAGAGTCTGCAGAAAAGGTGAGCGACCACTTGGTTACGCTGGGGATATCGTTGCCGAGATGGTCCTACGGCCCATTGGACCCGGTGAGTGTGTATGTAAAGCTGTCCCCCAACCAGGACTGGATTAGCAAGGCGCGGAAGGTCACCATCAGCAAGATCACCATCGCAATTGATGAAGAGATTATCTACAATCACGAAGGCGACGAACCGCAACGGAAAGTGCGGACGTTGACCAAGAGAACCGAGCCCGTAGGAATGAAGCTACCGCCGTCCGGGTATTTAACAAATCTGGGCCTGGTGTTTCCGGCCAAGGATATGCGAGATGCGGAGGGGATTCTACCCAGAGGGAAAGCGCCCTTTCCAACCTATGCTGTCAGCGGGTTTACAACTACTGCCAGCCTCTATAAGATCGAATACTATCTAATAGTAAAGGTTGGTCTTGTCGCTTCGTGCCTACCTCTTTCCTGCATCGATGACTGACTATGAGCCTTTAGGCGCACCTCGCTTCCGCACGAGACATCATCATTCGCCATCCGATCGTTGTCTGTCCTCTTGACCACGCCGGGTGCAAGGAGGAAATGGAGGCCATTGAGCAGGCGGCTCGAGATGCCGTCCATGTGAACCCTGACAACCCCATGCTGCCTCTGCCCTCGATAGTCCGCCCTGGCGATCACAACGCTCTACGGCATCTGGGCGTGGCCATTGTCGGCAAACAGAAGAAGCCGCTAATCGACTGAAAACATCTTCAAACTCAGCTCGAATGCTCTAATACCCTGATCTTAATCTACCGATCTGTCCTAGCTTGGCTTTTGGACATATGCAATACTCATTCTATATACTGCCCATCTATGGAGGTGACCCTGTGCGCGATCATCACTTCCGATTCCACTCTGCTATCAGATATAGCACAATCATGTCTTTACGAATGCATGGGCCCCGGAGTTCAGCTATTTCTATTTTGGTTGATGCATGGTGTTCCTGATAGCCATCTTTATTTTATGTCATTTTCTTGTTTATGTCTTTAGCTGGCCAGGGAAAACCGGGGGTGTTGGGGTTGGCTTTGCTTAGCTCCAGGATGGAGTGTTTTTTGGGGTCAAAGTGCACTCGATACATGCCCGTGTGGCTCCAGCTGTGTATCCTCATGTTAAATGTGTAAGATTGACAGCTCAAATCTTGAAACCAGCCACCATCCCAATCCGTGGCGACTCAGATCCCGTGAACTCGCGAGAGATGGAGGGAAGAAAGGTGCCACAGCATGAGCAAACCAGTTTAGTATTCAACATTCCCCTCATTTGAGGAGGCAGCGGATCGCCTGAGGGCGAGTAACGGGACGTTGAGTGCGATTGTTGTCCCTTTCCAGTGGTGGCAGGCAGCCAGCATCCAAGCGAACCCAGGATTATGAAGCGCGGCGTCATTCGAGTCTATATGGAATCCTTGTTCTCATCCAGATGCCGCGTTTCCAATCTCCAAGAACCCCAGTGCCAAACTCAGCGTATCTGCATCCACGGCCCGGGCATCGCGGTCCTGCACGTGGTTCATTTTCCGGAGGGTATCTTTGAGGATCTCGAGGATTGTCTGATACTGGGGAGAAGAGGCACCGAATGTGTTTAATGCATTGTGGAGATTCACCGAGATCTGAATATCTGCAATTTAGTGAGGGGTCGCCAATGTATGAAGGAGAACATTTGTGTCACGTACCTGCGAGAGAATCTCGTTGTAGTTGGGGATATTCCCCGTTGAATCAGACATAGTCTGTCAAATATAATGCCCCGAACCAGCAAAAGGTAAATAGTCAACAGGAAGAAAATAGGAGGGAAAGTGACGTGGACGAAATGCGGGCGGAACTGATTTGGTTGATCTGATAAGCTCCGACCGCCGAGATTTTTGTCCATCTTCCTCTCCTCTCTCTGTATCTTTCTCTTTCCCTTCTCAACTCATCCAGCAAATCGACGTGCCCCCCACGTTTGGGGATTCCTTTCAAAATGGCCGACACAGATGAGGCTGCCATTCATCTCCCCTCCAATGACTCCGCGCCACACTTCGAAACCGACCTGTCGGACGAGACCCAGGACTTTCGCATGTTGAACAACATCTCATTGTTAGTCTCTACAATCAACCTGTGTTTGCGACGCTTTGCTCGAGGCCCCACTAGCCTGTGACACCAATTGACATCCATGTAGTCTCACAGACTCGTCCCATGCCACGCTGCCGAAGCGCGGTGAGAAGGATTTCGAACCCAACCCCACCCTCCTCCAGGCCGATGTTCTCGCCGCCTCGCGCGAGGCGATGCACAATGCCCTTGCGCATCCTCGACTTCATAACCCCAAGAATACAGTCGTGGGTTACTACATGCCTGATGGACCCACGCCGCCTCCCTCAGTAGTAGCCACTCCCAAGACGGCGGAGACGACGGCAGAGGATGCGCCCGAACCCAGCGCGTCGCAGGACAACGCGGAGACAAAACCTCAACCGAAGAACGCAGCCGACACGGGGCTGGGAAATGTGTTCCCCGACTCGTGTGTCTGCGTCCCGAACCCCAAGGGCAATCTTTTCAAAACAACCGGCCGGGCGGATCGCTGGAATCGCGTGTGGCTGCTGCCGGAGGAAGCGCTGTATCTCCTGGAACGAGGCAGCTTGGACATCCGATGGCCCGCCTCGTCGGTGGGATGCGACGAGAGTGGTGATACAGAGGAGCCGACGATCCCAATGAGCCTACAGGCCGCCTATGCATGCTTCGTTGCAAGTGGAGGGTTGACTGTCGAGCGGTTCTCCGTCTACACCGGGTTGAAACGCTTGGGTTATTCGGTCTTTCGCGCGCCTGGATGGTACGACGATGCGGAGGAGCCGGCTCCCGCTGAATCGCCTCAGCCACAAGGACCTGGACTGGCCGGCATCTACGAGAGGTTTTTGGATTGGTTTCATAAACCCAACACCACGGCCCTTGGGCCGGTGGCCGGTCTGGGAATCCACCGTAACTATAGTGAGTCGCTCCGTGCTGTGGAAAACTTAGGGTACTGGTACTAAACTCTGCAGAGGACGTCTATCGCAAACTCGCCATCATTCCATGGTATGACCCCGTCGCTCCCAAGACGGAAACGCCGCGTACGTCGGCGCCATTCCGCGTCGTTTTCCACATCTACAAGCCATCCACGGCCTTCCGCAAAACCGCTCCTCCTCCCCCGGATTTTCGCATCGCCGTTGTCGACGCCCGGGAGCAGACGACCATGCCCACAATGGCCCAGATAGGCAGCCTACTTGATAATTCCCCGCTAGAACCCCCCGAAGGTGAGAAGATGAGCCGGGCCCTCTACATGCGTCTACGACAGGGGTACCGCAGCGTCATTCTGGCGGTAGTGGACCAAGGCGTGGTGAGCTATCTCCGAGTTGCCGATGCAGCATTTGGCAAGGAGAAGTTGTATGCATTCGAGGCCCCTCAGGGGAACAAAAAGGGCGGTTTCTCTCGACCCAAACCCAAAGGACGATGAGCTTGGTTGGTACGTTGCGACAGAATTTCGATAACATTCCATCTGAGACCCTGCAGTATAGTGGGACTAGATGAAGAGAAGCATGTCTCTCCTGTATCTGTGAAGGAGACCCTGCCACCATGGAAGAGTGGAGGCAGGACTCAATTGAAGGGAGATGTCGGACTGATCTGCCATCATCTTTAGAAACGTCCGTCCATGGAGCTAGGTCGGATATTTGATGCCAGATGGCTAAGCTTTGCGAAGGGAAGTATAACCGTACTCTCCGTCGGGATCCTTTAGATCATATCCAAGAAAGAGGCATCCGAAGAAGATGACCCGGGACAACCAACGCCATCGGTAGTTCTATACCCTGTAGAATTTATAAATACAACCAGTCCATTCCGTAACTCCAGCCCATAGAGACATATTCGAATGTAATCATAATCCATGCACATCAAATCTAATCAAGTTCCTCAGCTCCTAAATCCAAAAACATTAGCACAGCGCCTATCCAGATCCGTCCACAGCGAAATCTCACCTCAGACGTTACGTATCTAAATAATCCGCTGCCATCAACATCTCCAGACACAGTTCCGGCGGAATATCCATATCCGGCACGTTAGTCTGGTTTTTATTCTTCTCATTGTAGCAGAAATATTCGCAGACTTTCTCTAGGACAATGCCGCTGATATTCTCGAGGACGCAGCGACCCGTTATGGCTTCGGAGAATCGACCTGTACCGTAACCACCAATGGTCAGTCATGGGTCCATTTCAAATTTGAGCCAGAAACCAAGAGGAGCTCTGGGTGCCAGGAACCACAGAAGAAACGAGAACAAGGATCGAGATGGGAGATGCTTACTAGACGGCTCCAACATGCGACGTATCGTCCCCGAAATGCAGGCCGTGCTTCTGGGAATCACAAACTCGAATCCATCGCCTGACACGAGCGTCACGTACTCGGACTGCTGAGAGGATGAAGAAGCCATTCTGGCAGATGAGCGTGTCGGTTTCGTCACGGACCAGGCGGCAGTGGAAGAGCAAAGAGGCGGCGGCGGCGAGAATCGCGTGGGTTTCCCGCAGGTGGTCCGTGCTTAAGCTGGTGACGGAATTCCGCTGCTTCGGCTTCTACTTCTACTTCTTATCATACTTCAACATCACTTTCGGTCTGGATGAGGTATACCTTTTGTGTCACATATCTAATTGGAATTGACTTTGCATTTGATTGAGTCAGTCATTCAATCCCAGCTGTCCAGATATCAACCGATTCTACTACATCCACCCAGCAACATACAATAAACCCTGCATGCACTAAACCTACCCTGAGCTGAACCCCACCACCTACCTACAGAATGAAACAATTCCTCCCCCTCCGCCCTCTTACAAAACCATCCCTCCTCTTCTCCCCAAAAATATCTCTCCCTCTAACCCGACATATCTCATCCACCCCAATAAAAGACAACTACCCCACCACGAAAGGCAGCACGAACCAGCTTTCCGGCCGCACATGCATGATAACAGGCGGCTCCTCAGGGATCGGATACGCCATTGCCGAACGATTCCTCCAAGAAGGCGCAGACCGGGTTATTGTCGTGGGACGGTCTTATGAGCGACTGATCCATGCCGCGACGCGGTTGCAGAGAGCCACGTCTGTTGATGAGGGTCTGAAGCTGCCGGATGGAGAAGTTGGAACTACGAGAGTTCTAGAGGAGGAGCAGCAGAACCAGAAAAGCCCTGCAGAAGCGGTAGAACGGACACCGGGCTCGTTGGTCCCTGCGTCGGATCGAATCAGTCTACTAGTGGGCGATGTATCAGAGGCGAGTAGTTGGGTTCGCGAACTAGAAAAGGCGATGGTATTTCTACCCTCCCTATCGTATCCTTCCTACCCTCAACCGTGCGGACATACTTCCAAAAGGTGAACCTAACACAACACAGCAAAACGTCGACATCCTCGTCAACGCCGCCGGGATCTCCATCTCCAACATCCTCCCAAAGCAGGAACCAGCCGACATCTCAAGAACCCTGCGCACGAACCTCGAAGGCGCGATGTTGACATCGCGCGCACTACTCCGCGCCTCGATCCGCAGTCGTCTCCGGAGGAGGAATGATAGCGATGGTGATGACGGCGCGAGACCCGCGTCGAAATGCATTATTAACATCTCCTCGTTACTGGCAGTGAAAGGGGGGACGGGCGCGGTGCCGTACGCGGCTTCCAAGGCCGGTCTGTTGGGATTGACGAGGTCGTTGAGCGTCGAGGCTGCGAGTTCCCTGAGGGATGTGGTGGTAAGGTCGAATGCGATTGTACCGGGGTATATTGAAACGCCGATGATTGCGGGTAAGTTGTCTTTGCTTGGATTCGACATGAGATGTATTGGTATGCAGGGGATTATTCTGACAGGTTCTAGATTTCAGCGGAAGCGAAACAAACCGGTTGAAAGAGAGCATTCCGTTGCGACGATTTGGCCAGCCTCATGAGATCGCAGATGCGGCGGTGTTTCTGGCCCGTAATGAGTATGCTAATAACTGCGTGCTTAATCTGGACGGGGGATTGAGTGCCGTATAACATAGCTGGCTGTGCCATTGGAGATGAATATACTTGTATAATATTGAATTTCAGATAGCAATTCTATTCGGATCAGACTTCGTGCTCATGACGTATGTTACAAGAAAATTGAACTGAGAACAAAAAGATGAGAAGCAAAAAAAAAGGAATCATCCAACATAACCGACCGACCAGCCCATGGATTCTGGCACCGAAGATTCCTAAAGACGAGAGAGTTTATCATGATAACACCTCCCTTTTAGTCCAAATACTCCTCTAGATCTTGGTATCATTCAGTCGTCGTCGATCAAGATGGCTCCGCTATTTGGCTCCTCGTCTAGAACGATGGGATGTGCTCCGTCGCCGTTTTGTTCGCCTTTTTGTTCGCCGTTGTGTTCGCCATCGGCGACAGACACATTGGCGACTCGTTTGACGCGTTCATCCTCGCCGTTGCTGAGGCCTGCCGTTTCAGCATCACGTTTGCGGCCGGCGCCAGTATGGCCATTCGTTTGCTCTTCAGGAGCAGGCGCGGACTTCTTAGGTTTGCGCGGGATCTCCGGGACATTGACGAGGGAGACGGTCTTCTCCTCATCGGTAGTCTTAGATCTAAGAGTTGGTTAGCAATCGCCGACCGAGGTCAAAAAGAGCTGTCTTACTTTTGGGTAGAGGCGATTAGTTCTAGATTCACGCGAGGCTCCTGATCCTCTTCGTCCATGACCGTGATGAACGTTTCATTGTGAATTCCCATCTCAGACAGTTTCTTGGGAAGGTTGTCTTCCAAGTCTAAATCGTATAAGATTCCCTGCTCGGTGCTGATCGATACCTCCTCTCCGTAGCCAAGTTGTGCTTCGAGGATGTCTTTCACTAGATTACCGACTGTCGCACTATCTGGGTTAAAGATTAGTCTGCCGTGGGCGACAGAGCATACTGGGCAGTTGGGATTTGGCGGTTTCAGTGAGTCGGAGTTGATCGCGCGCGCGCCCGAACGTTCGAGGAAGATCTGGTAGGAGAAGAGTTAATATAGGCTTGAGGCAGTGGAGTCGTTACAGCGCACCATCTTCGCGTTTTCATAGTCATTGTTCAACACTTTCATGGCCTGTAGAACACAAAGACCGGCGGTCATCGCGTTTGTGGTGGCTATCGCAGGAATGATGTTCCCGGCCATTTCTTTATACGATCAGCACGAGCAAAAGACCGGTAGCAGGGGTACACATACGTTTTGTATCGAATTTGGATTTCGAGTCAATCCCAAATATCGTGGCGCGCAGGTTAGCAGTGGCTGTGACGAAATCAAGCGTGTCAACGTCATCCTTGTCAAAGGCTAGAACTGGCTGGGTATCGCCATTCGATGACCCTTGAAGCTCTCTTAAACGTCTACTTAACCGATCCAGGCTGGTATAGTGTTAGTTGAATGTCAATTCATCGAAAGCACGGGAAAGGCACTCCGAACCTGTCTCTGAACACAACAAGATCTTCCGCTACCGACCATACTTTTTGATCGTCATTTGACACAATGGGCTGGATACCGGCGGACTCTTCTTGCAGCTTCTCGAAGTAGAGCGGCATGGGAGGTTCGCGGGTACTCCACATATCCTCCATTCCTCGTAGCCGATCGATGTCGTTTGTGAACACCTTCTCAAATACCCTCTGGGCGAACTCAGGGGATCCCATAGATTGGCGGATTTCGTTGAGCGCTTGGGCTTCTCTCCGGAGATTCGCAATCTCCTCCGCTAAATTAGATCTGGGTTAGCCTCGCTCAGTAGAACCGCAGAAACCAAACCCACCATTATCGTTATCTTCCGTGTTGTCAAGCTCGGGTGTCTCGTCTTCACTGATACCGAAAAGCTCACTGTAGGCGATGCCAATTAGTATAATGCGCCGAACGTAGGAAATGACGAGGGGTGCGCTCACGGGAAGAGGTAACTTTTAGCCCAGACAATGCAATGGATGGGTTGGCTCGGGGTGCTGCGGATAGTGCAAACGGGGAACGACTTGGGTACCTCTTTGGAATTGCAATCGTAGCATTCGGTCACACCCTGTCAGATCATCAGCAATCAACACCAACACCGCAGCCGAAGAAATCCGCAGTCCGCGACTAGGCAATCCTACCTTCTTGATCACTTGCACCTGCCCGTTGAATCCCGTCGTCCCGCTCTCGATCAACGGCACATCCGCAGCCAGGCACATTCGGTTGACATGACGACGAGCATCGAGGTTATCTAGCGCGTTGAAAACGATCTTGAACTGCCCGAACCAGTCGACGTTGAATCTGCTGTCCTTTATGTTCGCATGATAGGCTTCCAGCGTCGCTTTTGGGTTGAATTTCTGTGCGACATCCTTCGCAACCTGTATCGCATCCAGTCATGTCAGATCATTGCCAGGTAGAACCAACATGGGGTGTCGATATTGGAGCTATCCGGAGGGGAAGACAAGTTGTAGTGTAGGGCGGAGGGCCGGGAGGTTACATACCAATGCCTTGGACTTTGAAATGTGTTCGGAGCGAAAGAGGAATTGGCGGTTCAAGTTGCTCAGGTCTATCGTGTCCAGGTCGATAATGTGAATTTCGCCGAAGCCGGAGAGCAGTAGGTTTTTCAAGAGTTCGCAACCGATGCCACCGGCACCAACGAGAAGAACGCGCGACTATCATTTTCGCAGGAGTCAGCACAAGAAGGAAGATAGTTATGACCCACGGGACATCGAAAGGCCCGATGCTTGAGCGGTGCGGAGCAGGATGGGAGGTGAGGTACCTCTTTGATGCGCCTAGACAAGGTCCCGAGGGAGCGCTGCGAATAAGTGTCCCGCGCCATGGTTGCGCGACAGTGCACGGAGAATGAAATGAGAGATTCCAGGCGTCAGAGTGGATTGAAAGGCATCGCCAAGGGAGCGACGCAGAGAGTGGAGGAGGAATTGGAGGGGGGAAGGGGACAGGAGCGAAGAAGGAGTGTGGGGAGGGAAGTGAATGGCAGGCAAGCTGAAGGGCGATGAGAAGGTCCGCCGGAAGTGACTGCAATGACGACAGCAATCGCCCGCTTGCAAAATGGCCTTTGTTCCGTCGGACGGGCCCGACTGCTCTTTCCCGTGTTGTTTTCACAATGAAGTTTTACATGGCCAAACTCACATCTTAGACAGTAACTCTCATTAAGTTCATTCTGTCACCCTGAGTCCCCACGAGAGGCAATCGCATTTGCCCTCTGTTATTCTCATCCCGGACTAGGAACTATCCATACTAAGACCCCGGTCTCTACTGGCGGAATTCACTCACTAAGACATCAATCCTAATTCCCCCTCTTGATCCTACGGCAACTACGGAGGGGACTGGACAGATCAGATGCTGGATAGAAGAGCTTCACACCTTTCAGTCCTGCAACTCCCCGTCCGGATGCTGCAGGGTCACGTGGGAGAGACCCGGCTGAGGTCAGCATGTTTGCACCTGTTTGCATTGCTGCCTGGATCCAGGCTGCCACTGGTCAGTGTTTCACTGTTTACTCCCAGGAACTTTCTAGAAAAGGTGGATGTTGGAGAGTCTCTACGGGGCAGAGTAACCCGAGAATGGCAGGCCCTGTCTCTCTTCACGTGGATCCTCTAGAATCACACGAATGACGGGCAAGCCGAGCAGAACTAGCGGTGCTTGTTCTTTGGTTGGACCCTTTTTAAGGCACTGAAGGACTGGACCAAAAGGGGAGAGAGGCAAAAACTAACAGAAAAAAAGAAATTAAATTCAGGATGACTAAGACGATAAGGAGTCACCAGTTATCGATAACACTTTTATCCATCATTTTTTAGTTGCCCTCATTGTTCTTTCCCTTGGTGCCTCCTTTTGGGCTCGTCCACAGTACTGTACAGGCTGGACAGCAGACGCACCCCCGACACTTCTTTACCTTCCCTCACTCCGTAGGTTAGTACTTAGTACGGAGTAGGTGAAATTGGACGATCGTTCTTTGGGTCAACGACAAACCGTTCCTCTCTGGTGCCTGACGTGGAGAACTCCATGCGCTAATTGAGCCATTCTTTGCTCGCTCCATTTTCCCTTTTCCTCTTCTTAAGTGGGCATTTCTCCATCGGTTTTCAACCTTTCTCCCGCTTAAGTCTCAGTCATTCAGCGCTTTTTGAATTTGTGTTGAGTTTCCGATATCAATCCCGCACCCAACATGTCAGACGACGAAGCCGATCCCGAGTTGCTCGCGCTCCTGCGCAAATCCCTCGGCTTGGATGGGGGTCCGGCAAACCCTCTGGCAGCCGAGACTAAGGTTCTAGAGAATGCGCAATATGTTTTCGACAATGCCATCGACGTCGCCCTGATCCCGTCCAACGTCAAGGCCGCTGCCGAAATGATATGGCGCCAGATGCAGAAGAAAGGTTACTCCACGCAAACGTGGTCGGAACATGAATTGCATCCCAAGACCAAGGACGAGGCCACCGTCGATTTCGTCTTCACCATGGACCTGCTCAATTTCAGTTTCTGGTCTGAGTTGCCGAGTGAGAAACGCTTCGCCATTGAGTATCGCGGACGGAAATGGACCGGCTACTGGAGTTTAGTTGCTGCTCTGCAGAGAGCCCTGGAGGAAGGTAGGCATCTTGCTGTCAAACCCCATGGTGTCAGATGAACGTCGATATTAAGATTCGCAGGGATCCCAATTACGACCCCGGAATTTTGGGCCAACGAGGATGAATGCACCGAGGAATTGCTCAGGCATGTCTTCAGGTCTGCAACCGACGAGGAAATCCCTTTGCTCAAGGAGCGACTCGAGTGTCTGCAGGAGGCCGGACGTATCTTGTGCAAGGTATGTTCAGACTCTTTCTGCTACGATCATCATGTGAATGCAACCCTGACAATCTTTAGGACTTTGATGGAAGCTTCTTGAACTGTATATACAGCTCCAGCCGCTCTGCCCCGGCTCTCGTGAACCTTCTGGCGGAGAACTTTCCTTGCTTTCGTGACGAGACCAGCTTCCAGGGGCGGAGGGTCCGTCTGTACAAGCGCGCGCAGATCCTCATCGCCGATTTGTGGGCTTGCTTCAATGGCGAAGGATTCGGTGAATTCCACGATATCGATAAAATCACCATGTTTGCCGGTATGTTACTCTAAGTGCAAACCAATTCCCCACCATAGTTTTCACCACTGACAATTATAGACTATCGGATCCCTCAAATGCTGCACCAGCTGGGGTGTCTCAGATACTCGCCTCCTCTCGAGAGCCACATCCGCAGCCAAAAGATGATCCCCAGTGGGTCGACATGGGAAGTGGAATTGCGCGCAACGAGCATCTGGTGCGTCGAGCTAATCCGACGAGAGATCGAACTGCGTCATCCAGAGGCCAAAGAATTGCTGGTCCCCGCCCCGGTCCATGACAGCAAGTCAGATGGTCCTTCTCAGTATCTAGAGACCCCTGATATGAGGGCCGAACAAGAGAAATGCAGTACTCAGAAACGTCGTCAGAAGAGTGTGCACGAGATCAAGGGCCCGGGCCTCAACGCCATTTTCATAGATTTCTTCCTTTACGACACGATGAAAGAGTTGGAAAGCGATGGACAGGAGTCGATTCCTCATCACCGAACCCGGAGTATCTGGTACTAAAAGCTAGACCCTAGATCCTTTCCTCCTTTTCTCTTGGTCACTTATACCCTTATTGCTTCTTGTTTGAATCTGTGGATAAATCGCTTGCGTCTTATTGCATTGGGAGGTTTTATAGACAGTGATACCTATTTTTGCTTCTGCGCGCTGGTAGCAGCAACAACCTTCTTGGATATGGAAGTCTCGCTTTAGATCGAGTTTTCGCTTTTTTCTATCTCTGGCAGCTAGACTCAAAACGTATTTAGAAATACAACGATAGATCTTGGACTCTATAATCGTTTTGGCGTTCTAAGGGTATCACAATTAATTCCTGATGAGGTCCTCCATCAACTCCACTATTCATGGTCCAATACTCTAGGCTATGCCTTGCAGAGCTCTCAAGCAACAGGCTGAGCAGTTCGCTCCATCTGCTTGATTCTCGCCATGACCTCCGCCTTCCACTCAACATAATCCTCCCTGCGATCCTCACTCAGATAATCCACCCGATCCTGCATCATGGTCCCCAGACCAGGCAGCAATCCGCCCCTCCCATTATCCTTCGAAAAGAGCGACGTACGGCTCTTCCCCATCATCTTCGGCCGTTTCCCATCCCTCAACGCCCCATCGTCCTCATCGGCACCGACATCCGATAGATACGCCTCGTCACCATCCAACTCGCCAGCCTGCGGGATATTCTCGAACCACTCCTTCCCGTTCGCCCAGCTCTGCTCCATGATCAGCGCAATCCACTGATCCACGTCGTCGCGATGTCTCCTCTCCGACGTAGGCAGCCCGAGACTCGTCAGCGCAGCCTGTCGCATCTCCGAGAACGTCTTCTTGTCCATTTTGCGCGTCTCCTCGCCGGACGCGGTCTCGGTCGGGCCCGGGGTTCGTCGCCGGGCAAGGACCAAGAAGTAAACGGCCACGATCAGAGCCTGGACGAGCTCTTTGAAATCTTCGTCTTCGTCTTTGTCTTTCGCGAGGATGACCGGTTCCACGAACTCGAGCATTTCTTCATCGAGCTCCTCCCCGTCTTCTTCGCCCTCATTGTTGCCCGAGACTTTGGACACGAAGTACAGAATGGACGAAACACCCGCAAAGACATGTGGCGGGAGCGTGCGCGATATCGGTGGTCGAGACCAGGTGCTCGTTCGGGGTGCGGGCGTAGAAAGCGTCTTACAGACGTTGCGAATAGAATTCATCACCCAAGCCGGCGCATCAGGGATAATTGAAGCGCCGGAGATACCATTGGGGCGGAAATTGGCCAATGTGCGAGGAGTGCGCGAGGCGGAGGGGCTCTCCGGCCGGGTTGTTGACCGCTTCAAGGGCGTGGATTTGCTGGGGGTATTTTGGAGGGCGCGCGGCGTGGCGGCTGCTGCTTTCGATGGTGTTCGGGTTGGTCGGGACTCTTTTGTCGGCGTGGACGGGGTAGAGCCCGCTCGCGAGGGAGTTCCTGGGGCTGAGCCGCTTGCTGGACGCTTGGTTCCGGCGGTGCTGGATGTGAGGGAGCGATCGAGGAAGGAGTAGAGCTTTCTATATGCGCGTGGAGGACATGGTGGATGGCCGAGTAAGGGAGGTAGTTTGAGGGCTCTGCTCAGCCTGCATTTGGAAACAGAATTGGTCAGTATGCCTGGTCACCGGTAGAGGTTTGAAGTTCGTAGATCGGCTGGAGAATATACCTTTTACACGCAATCTCAGCGCAGGCATAAGGCCGTGCGATTTCTTCCTCCGGCTTGAGACTACTAGATAAGCTTCGCGATTGCGCAACAAGCGAAAGAGCCAAGCTGAGCAACTCCGGGGGAATATCATTTGCATGGGTGGGCACCAGTATGCCCAGAGCCTGCTCGACAGGTCTGTTATTCATGCTGGGCTGGTCGGATGTGGATCGTGAAGGAATGGCTGGTTTGTGGTTCATTCTATCCTCGTTCGTTGCTATATCGACGCATGTCATGTGACCGGCGGATTTGCTTCCGCGACGTCAGTCGAGGGAAGCTTCATGTCTGTCTTTCTTCGTCCTTTCTACTTCGCTATCACGAGCACTACGAAATACAATTCATCATGTCTGTTACTGTGAGTATCCGAAGTTCCCTACATTACTGTTATCGCCACACACGGCGAAATCCTTGCTAATCGTACCCCGCAATGTCCAGCTTCACACCACACACGGCGACGTGAAAGTCGAGCTTTTCTGCGAAGCCGTACCCAAAACGACAGAGGTACGTAGTTCTCTCTACATAACCCTTCACTCCGGCCTTGCTGCCGAGATAACAAATACCACCTGCAACCCAAGCGAATGATACAATACTGACCTCCCTCCCCGCAGAACTTCATCGCCCTCTGCGCCAGCGGCGCATACAACGACACACCCTTCCACCGAATGATGCCCGGCTTCATGATCCAAGGCGGCGACATATCTCTCGGACCCGCAGGATCCTCCTCCTCCACCAACAACACAAAATCCATGCTTCCGTTCGACGACATCCCGAAAGGCGGAACGTCAGTCAACCACCCTGGCGCCCTGAACCAAGAAATTCACCTCCCGGCCCTGCGACACAACACGCGCGGGATCCTCTCGATGGCGTCGCGGCCCGTCAAGGACCGCACGGCGCCTGGATCGCAGGGCGCGACGGGGGCGACGATCAACGGGAGTCAGTTCTTCATTACGTTTGCGGCGGCGCCGCATCTGGATGGCGCGAGTACGGTGTTCGGGAAGGTGTTGAATTTGACGGCGCAGGATGAGGGCGGGGATGTGTTGTCGAGTCTGGAGAAGGCGAATGTCAAGGTGGATAAGAAGGGGAGGGTGGTGCAGCCGAAGGAGGGGGAGACGGAGTATGAGCCGCTTCGGATCAATAAGGTGACGATTCATGCGAATCCGTTTGCGAAGTGAAGACGAGGGTTGAGTGGAGTTGAACGCCGATTTGTTCATCTGGTAGCATTGCTATTAGGTGAGGGAGTGGCCCTGGAATTGGTCCTACGGTGGGATAGAAATAATCAGCAGCACGGAAGCGTGATGATATTGCTGCAACCGCGACCGGTCCAGCGAGAAGACGAGAGAGCATCTGCGTGTGATGCATATCCTCGAAGCACCATCGACAGTTGAGTCTTTCATGTTGGACCAACGCGGCATCCAAAGCATCACTGGGACATATCTCCCGCTGCGTTGTTGCAAGAGGCCACCATACCATCTTAAGGGGTGGCTTTTTTGGCTTAGTATCGAGGGCTACTATGACTTGGAAGGCAGACCGAATGTACGAGTCTTGACCGAACTACCTGCCAATATAATGACCTTTTCATGAACCAGAACCTCCATGGTTTCAAGCCATGTCAGCAACTGCGTAAAGATCATATTAGATTATGAATGATAGGCTATTTCCAACTACTCAGATTCGTGAAATGGACGACAGACCATAATTTGAGAAGAACAGAATATGCTTGATCTCACAACGAACCTCTTGATTCTAAGCATGTTAGCACAAAAAAGAAACCAGTCTTAAACAATCCGTTCATTTCTTTAAACTTTTTCCAACCGTCCCATGAAATAAATGCAAATCAGAATACATTCAACCCCGACCTCACCCTCTAAAACACACCATATCTGCATCGGATATCTAGAAACGTAAAACAACTCAAACACATTCGGTAGGTAGAACCACCATGTATGCACAGGACGTTATAGTATGAACAAAATAAAAGAGAAACTAATCATGCACGTCATAAAAAGGGAAAGATAAAACCTCGGGGTATAGTTATATCAATCACGACTTCTGCTCGGCGTTCTCAGCGGCAGGCTCGTCCTTTTTCTCGGTGTCAGCCTCGTAGCCCTCGACCTTCATGTCCTTGAGACCCAGGTCCTCCTCTTCCTCATCGGTTCGGGTGTATTCCTCGATCGTGATCTTGGGGTCCACGGCAGGTGCGCACAGGTCCTGAACGTAGCTGTTGGCCATTGGGTCTTCCATGGTCATGACGAACTTCAGGTCTCCCTTGATGGCGGCATCGAGACGGTTGAAGAAGCGCTCCCACTTCTCCTTGTCGGAAGCGGCCATACTGTCACCGCCGCTGCCGGCAGTGTCGTCGATGTCGAAGATCTGACCGCGCAGCTGGTCGCGGATCTCGGTGAGGAGACCCTCGACGGTAGTGAAACGACCACCCAGAGTACCGGGCTGCACCGAGACCTCAAGTTCGTCACTGTGCAGGGCGCAGGTGTCGGACTTGAGGATATCACGAGAAAGATCCACCTCGTCCTCGACCTTGAGAGTGATGCGCTTGCCCTTGTCGGGAACCTCACCACCAGTCTTGACCTCGCTAGTACGGTATCCGCAGTGGTCGCAGACAGTACCCCAGATGAAGACCTCCTTGAAGTAGGGGATGTTGATCTTCTTCATGTTGACGAAGCAAGGCTTGTTGCAGCCAGGACATTCGGCGGGCAGGCTGTACACCTGTCCATCGACAATCTCGGAGTCGTCGATGCTGTCGGCGCTCTCCAGGGTCTTGCCCTCGGTCTTGACGGCATTGGGGTCACCCGCGATTCCAAGCTCTTCGTTCTGCTCGTGGGTACGGGGGTAGTCGCGGCGGCGGTAGTTGGTTCCGTCGTTGGGAGAAGGCGCAATCCACGAGTTACCGGTAGGGTCGTCCAGGGACACGGTGAAGGGGTATCCCTCTCTGTCGAGGATCTTCTTCAGGTTGTCGATAATGGGCTGGAGAGCGTCGTGCAGTTCAGGCGCCTGCGTCTTCCGCAGCGGCTGCTCGCTGGAGAGGGACTCGTGAATGCGCTGAATGACACCCTCAACCGTCGTCAACTGACTCTCGCCCTTGGGCATTTCAATGCCCAGCGACTCAACCTTGAAGATCGACACATCGCTTCGGATGACCTGGCGCTGAAGATCGTTCTCGTTTTGCACGTCCAGGGTGTACTTGGATCCCTGCTCTTGAATCTGACCGGCAGACTTGACGGAGTTGTCCTTGAAATGGCAGTGTTCGCACTCAAAAGACTCCAGGATGATGTCACGGAAGAAGGGCACGCGGAGGAGTAAAAGTCTGGTAGTTCCCTGCGCGAGCTGTGAGCTTTTCTTTTCTTTTTCACTTGACTTATCGCAGACCAACAGACAGCAAAGACTTACATTCTCATGGCAGTTCATGCAAAGACTCTCCACCTGCATCACACCAGTGTCCTCATCGCGCTCCACCAAGTCACCGGGCTTCTGGAACTGCGACTCGACGTTCGATTCTGTCGACATTGTGAAAAGTTTGGGGGGTGTTGTTTAAAAGAAGTATTGGACAGTGTCACGGGATCAAAAAGAGTTGAGAAAAAAATTATTGCAGCTAGAAATGAACCGGGGAAATGTGAAGCGATGCGACAAGATAAAATGAAAAGAAACTCAGAAAAAAAATTATGGACAGTAATCGCCGGAACGTTCCTTGCCCTTCCACTATCGCCGCGGCGGGGCAATTTTTTTTGGAGGGGCAGCCGCGGCATTAGTCAGCCCTAGAATGAGATGTCTCCGAGCAGGTACTCAGGCACTACAATTGTTCATCTTGTTCATGTGTTCCAATGTGTTCCAGTTCTAATGACTGCGAATGCTGTTTATTTATTAAAAGCCACAGAAAGCCACACAGCTCCAGAATGCCGCAGGGAAAAGACTACCACCCAAAATCCGTTTGCAAAGATGACCAATAATTTCGCAGCACCGGAATCAGTTGTCCTTCCGAGTAGTTAGCTATGTCATTTGAATTCGAGATCGGGGACACTTATAAGAAAAAAAGGGGCCGTTTCCTCCGAGAAGGAAACGGCAGTTGATGAGTCGATACCAGTCCAGACGTCCGGCTCCGATAACACAAGGCCCACAACGACCACTCTCCTGAAGATTGGAGCTGATGTATACTCTCTTCGTGATCCATTCGACCGGTCCATGAATGCACGCAGATATGTGGATCCCACTACCGATAGCTATAAGGCAGCAGAAAACATCGCAGACAAGCCTAAGCTTTGATCACTCTGGAGAGGTCCCACAAAGCTCACTGCTGCCTATACCGCCGAACACGGGTCATAGCAGGGACATGCTTATCATCAAAGGACAGGCATCGATCTTCACACGGTGAGGAGAGCAACCTTGAACAGCCGAATCGCAACAACGTTGGTTCTCCGAGGCTGGTTCCCGATAGATCCATGAGGGGGCAAGGAGAATAGGTCGTCGTAAACCACCGAGAATCAAAAGTCGAACGGCCAGGATCAAGATAACGACCCAAGAACTTAGCATCAGCAATCGGGGTCTCACGTTTCTTTGCAGGACAGGATCTCATTGTTCCGAAACAGACTCGGTCGGATGACTTGAAGCAAAATTTCCATCTCCCAACCTTCCATCAACACGCCGTCCGAATCATCAAAATAGCGTATCACAATCGCATGACCCGAACCCCTTGTGTGTAGTACAGTACCCCCAGGGACAAGATTTTGTTTCCTCTCCGCACCAGGAGGCTTTGGAGGGCATGGTTGAAGCGGACAAATAACATCCATAAAAACCGCTTCTTTCTCTATGAGAGGGACGACAAAATGCCGCCGTGATCGGCGCCCATCGATCTATTCGCAATCTACATCGCAAAGAGATGGTTGACACGGACGATCAGGATCTCCAATCGGAGCACAAATCGATGGCTGGTGCCGTGTTTGCGGGACCCCTAGCCTCCAACTGGAACGAATAAACCGCAGATCAGGAGTTAGAGAATAGGTACGAGTTGCCCAGGAAACTCGAGGTTGGGAACATGTACGAGACGTTAGAGCTCTGTAGATGGGAGATGGATAACAACAGCCGCGTAACAGGTAAGTAATTGCACATTATTTATTGATCAATGCCCGGAAGGTGACAATAAGCCGAAAGGTTTTGGTGATATTGCATAGGCAGCAATCACTGGCCAAAGACCATTCCGCACAACATGTCAATGCATCTCGCTACATCTCTTAATTTAAACAATGCCTGGGCATTGAGTATGAAGAAGATGATCCGACGAGTGGATGCATTGCACATGCTGGCTTTATGGCCGCGTGTAGGCAATCGCCCGAGGACGATATTATTGACTTCGAATTGATCAAATTGTAATGTGCAATGGATCATACCAGCAACTGTGTCTCCATTGGTACCATCTGGGTGCCTGACATGTTCCACCTATTCTCGCTCCCAATGCTCCGGGTCTTCAGGCCTAGGGAAATCCATCCGTTGTGATCAGCGTGTGGATCCAGCATAGGTGAACCGACGCGCGTTTCAAAAGAAACTTCAAGACGCATGGTAAACCGTCTTTTGTTGCCTGGGACAGGCTCTGGACATCGGAACCCTTTCATCTGCTCGAATCTGGATAGAATCGTCTCGACTGTTCGGTATTTCCGCCACGCAAAACCGTGAAACTATCGACCGACTGGGTTACATTAGGGTTAAACTCCCAACTTTCACCACACTCTTATAAGCTAGACCCTATGAAGACATGGGCTTTCATAGGAATCTAGTATTATAAAAGAGGCATCAGATGCAAAGGACAAAAGTTAAGAAGCTAAAGGGGTAGTCTGTACAAGGTGCCGTGGTAGGCAAAGGGGCCAGGTCTAGCGACGATGAAAGCCATGGAGATAACGCGCCGACGGGTTTTCGAAGAGGTCGAGGCCAATAAAAACTTTGAGGTATCAAGGATCGAATTGACTGAGAGTCCAAAACAAGAGAGAATGCGACTGGTCCTGCAGAAGACCGTTTGAGAGCGAATTGGGTTGCTGCTGCTGTGGTGAGGGATCAGAGAAAAGGGTAAATAAGCTGGCGGAGCAGGCTAAGAAGGGAGAGCCGGACGCGACACGTGGTCACGTGATCTGAGAATGATCCATTGCGAGACTAACCCGATTAGGTGACTTGCTTATCGGCGTTCTCCATCGCCATGCTTGGGAATGCATGCAGTTCCTACCTACCCCAATAATATCAAGTCAAGAAAAGCAATTGCTGCGATTGATTGTGCCCGAGCTAGGACAGCCTTGAGCGATTCACTTCAGTCGAGCCGATTTACATAACCCATAGAATCACAACCATGTTATATTAGTCCTCAATCGACAAATATATTTTGGCGAAGTGATAGAACTAGTTAACTTGGTCGTTGAATTATTCAATGTTTTCCGAGAATAGTAACGTATGTAGCAGGGTATAAGCATATAATTCTTTCCACAATAAGTGATGAAACTCTAATCTTAGTAGTAGGTTATTGTTAAGACCAAAAAGGCGTTGGCCAAGCGTTCAGCCCTGTTGCCCCCTCGATCGTGAGTAGATCCGGATCAATTAGATCCATCTCGTTGTCCGATCTACCTAGGAAATCTTGCATAGTGGGTTCCAAAAACGCCATCTCCGTAGTGAAACCGGCAAAGGTAGCAGCATTGGGCTCTAGAGCGTGTGATCCGGTGGTTGGGTTGATAGGACTATAGAGAGACTGTCCTGACATTTGGGTTTGGCCATCGTGATCCGCACTAGCATTTTTGTCTGTTGGTAGAGCTTGTTGAACTCGCCTGAGATTCTCGTAAAACTCCGCGGCTGCAAGATTCCCATGATCACTCATTCTATGGAGGATTTCGACGGCCGTGTCAAGAGACTCTAGATCGGTCGGATTTCCGATGGATGGTAGTAGACTCGAGATAACCAACACAATGACAGCGGAGAAGAGATACTGAGCATAGAAATAGCCATACATTGGCAGGGATCCATTGACCCATTCGTCGGTGACCAGTGCATGTGAATGCCTTGCAGCATGAATGCAAGCTTCACTTAAAGTGATGACTGGTTGTGGAAGATCTTCGGGGCTTTCAAGTTGACCGCGTCGTTGGAAGAGAGCATGGAGAATGATTGGGCGTGTTGCCAGGATCACACACTATATCACGATTAATATGCGGAAGTATGTGGGATGATGTGCAGAGACCAACCTGGTTGAACTGAAGATGAAGGGAAACAATGTGTTTAGGTGGAGACTCTTCCGGTCTTAGCTTGATGTGGGCTGGGAGCGATTGCAGCCATTCCTGTAGTGCAATCAAAAGCTGCTGCTCCCGTTGAAGGAATGGTTCTTGGTGGTGTTTGCGGCTATAGATCTTATCTATCGTTTGACCAATTATGCGTGCCAGTCGAATGCTAGAAACCAGGTAAGCGGTGTCTGAGAACTGCTCCCCAGACACAGGCGAATCGACATCCGCAGGCATATCAACATATATATCATCGTCGCGGATCTGAAGAGGAAAACCAATCTTTGACGTATACATGCGGTCGAAAATGTAAATAGCCCACCAAAGTCGTACTCGATGCTCGCGTTCGACGGGGTCAGTACATTGACGGGCGGGTATGTTATGATTCAACCCCAAGACCAAACCCAAACGCATGGCACTTCCGATCAGCATGTATGCCGAATGACGTCGATTCAAGAAGTACGAGAACAAGGACTAGACAAGAGTTAGCGTGAAGGGGCACCACCCTGCAGATAAACATAGCATCGTACTAGTAGCAACAGGCTTTCTACATGAATCATCCCAGGTCTTTCTGGCATTATTGGGATCAGGTTCATGGCGCGCACATAGTATCTCGTGCCTGGCACTCGGCCTCCCGAAGACGACGCGGTGCGCGCAGAGTAGACTTCCCCCAGAGCGAAGAGAGCGAAAAACTTGCAGGTCAAGGCGGGATCATCTCGCAACGACGGCGTGCGATAAATACTTTCCAGCTGCTCTAGGGTACTCTTCCTCAAGAATAGGTGGTAGACACGACTGAGTTGATTGAACGCAACGCGGACTAATAGACGGGCTTGGGCGAGCCCCGGCCATTGCGTTTCACCCTCTAGCAGCAATGACTCGGGGGTATACTGGGTCCGAGCAACGTGCGATGTATTTGGGTTATCTGTAATACATTGCCGCAGCCTTGTTGCAAAGGCCGTGCAGGCGGCGTCTCCCATGTAGATTGGAGGCGCGGATGGATCATATGGATAGAACCATGCACGCTCGCCTATGAGGGGATTCTGCACGGCAGGATAAGAGTCCTGCGGCGGAACCGTATCTGATGGATGAGCGGGAGATGACTGGGGAGTATGGGAAGAGCGTAATTGCTCCTTTAATTGTGTATTCTCTGAAAGGATTTGATCCAGATAGCTAGTTGGCTGTAAGCATTCCGAGCCACCACAAGGCGTGGTTCAAGCGATGCAAGAGGCTACTAGTACCTCTCATTGACTTTCAACTTGCGGTCGCGCAGAGTGTATTGACACTCGTTTTCACATCCCGCCTGGCGACACCTAGCGCACGGCTGTTCACCAGAGCATTTGACTTTATGTGAGTGGCAGCGATGACAGCTTGAAGGAGGTCAGAGTAGATCGGAGCATTGGATGGGGAGACAAGTCCAATGACGTACGCGACGGGTTTCTTCTTCTGTCGCTTGGTCTGATGCTTGAGGACCGGCATGGATGGAATGATTTAATGCAGATTCTTTTTTAATAGTCTTGTGCTACCGCCTGGCCAGTGGGTTAGACTGGAAAGGAATGTCTGAAGCAGCCGGCGCGACTACATTTGACCGAGAGGCGAGAAGAAAAGGGTGGCGGATGATTCATCGATCGGGAAGATGGAACGTTGCCGAGACATTGGTATGCCATTTACAAAAGAAATGTTCGATTACTTCCAAAGTGCTATATTATATATGTATCATCTTCCATTGGTAATATTTCTATTTGCCCAAATACATTGGAAGGAACCGATCAGAACTCGAACATTTAAGCACCACGCACATACCGAGTAGATTATCGCGGCTCGGCAAATGTACCGAATGCCGAAGTAAAAAACGGACAATTCGTAGACAACAAATTTGACAAAGATGAAAAAGACTTTTAAAGAGTCCAGGACCGACCTTAGTGGAACTAAATGTTATGAAAGGAGCTTCCTGTATATATACAAAACCATGACTTTCCAGCGACCACCACAAGTTCAAATCTGCCTAGCAACCAACCATCAAAGCTACGGCATTGGAGACACAATACAAGGCGAAGTGCTCCTGAAACCCCAAGAAAGAATCTTACCCGAGCAACTGAATGTATCATTTGAAGGTATGAACGCCCTTATATAGTAAAACTTTGAAAATCTTGAGTCTGATACTGCTTTCTAGGTAGAACCGAGATAGAAGTCGACAAAAATGGGAATAACATTCCGCTCCCACCAACCGTCGTGACAAGCACATTTCTTCAAATGAAGCAGCCGCTAGAAAATAATTCATCTGGAAAACATAAGGTCTTTGAGGCCGAAACGGAATATCAAATACCGTTCGAGTTCGTGGTACCTGCCGAGTTGCCTCATCATATCTGTCACCACCATCGCCACCATGAGCAGATTTACTGGGAGCACACCCAGCTTCCCCCAAGCATCGGTACTCCCTTTGATTTAGGTCATGGAAAAGAAACATCCAATGAGATGACTCCTGCGATATTGTCCATTACCTACCGGATACACGTCAGGATTTATTCCGGCAAGACGCAACAGAATGGAGGTCCGACGATTGTTGGAGAGTGGCCATATCCAGTACATATCATACCTCAGCGGAAAGAAAGGCCTCCAATCTTGGTTTCTGATGACAGCAGATTCTACCGTATACGCCAGGACAAACAGATTGCCAAGGGACTCCGTCGACGCCCGGTAGGGCTTCTGTCTGCATGGGCAGAACAACCATCAGCTGTACGAGCTCAGACAAATGCAACCAGCTCGGTTAGAATCAAATTGCAGTACACATTTGCTGGACAAGTATCACTGCCGGAAATCACAGGTCTGGATTTTAAACTCAAGGCCGTTACGGCCTATGGAGCGGAAACCTGGCCAGACTTTCCAGACCTGACCGACCCATCTTCGTGGATTTCAAGCCAGGACTACTACTCCGATACCATTTCTCTCCACAACTCACTCGAGGGTCAATTAGAATGGCGAAAGCAGTCTGTTGGTGAAGATCTCCCGTACGACACAAATACCAGCGTCAACTTGACCTATACAGCAATTTTAGAATTGCCGATAACACTTCCGAAGCATGTTTGTCTTCCACCAAGCTTCTACTCATGCCTTATCTCTCGGGCATATGCTCTAAAGCTCCTGTTACATGTTCGCGTCGAGGGCCAGTGGACTAAGTCGAAGGTTTCGCTCACGATACCGGTTCAAATATGCTAGCAAGAGGATGAGTGCCTTTAATTAATATCATATATATCGTATATAGAGATAATCATTATTTATACTTTTGATTGACATATTTGACATGTTTTCAAATTCAATCCTTTTCTTTCTCTGGGAAACAATGTTCACACGACCTACGGAGTATAGACGGAAATATTTTTCCACATGAGTGTCTTATAGGGCACAGACGAGAAGGAGAATACTGCTATGATACTCTAATCGAGATTCATGCCCGACAGGAAACGATAAGAAAGGGTTTCCAAACTAAACACAAGTTATCTTGTTTCACCTTTCTCATCTACTCAATACAGTTGTATCCAGGTATAATGCCTAAGGCATCAACAACTATACGCCCGAAGAGGATTAGCCTATTCAGTCACGTGCAGGATGTTGGCCGCATCGCTTTGTAATTCATTCCATTGCGATGATCCACTTCTTCCAGCGCTGTTCAGGTAAAACTTGCAGACGCATGATGAAGATTATCAAATCGAAGTAAAGGACTAAACGGGAAGAATATGGGTGATCTTCAGGCGGCTCGCGAAGCCTTCGACTCCGCAGATGAATTTTTGATTCCTGTACTTCAACGAGGCATGTGAATCTCAAATCTAACCAGTACGAATTCAACGCTGACTCGACTCAAGAGGAACTCCAAAAGTCTCGAGGAAGCTCTCTTTTGGACATTCTTGCCAAGGCTGTTTCTGACACTTCATTGGATGATGCCTCTAAGCGAGCCAACGTTATTGACAGAGCATTGAATATACTTGCTCGTATCCATAGCGCCTTTGTCGCGCCTGTAAATGATACCGAGGAGCCCGTCCAGAGCGCGGAGGATGCTGCTCGCGAAGACGCAAAGCGGCGCCGACTGCTCCATGCCCTCCTGGACTTGATTGCAATCGAGGGCGTGTACCCGTCGCTCTCATCGGGTGTGGGAATTCCCCTGCAGCAGCGAGTGATATCTATATTGCCCGCTGGGGTTATTGCCCAAGATCCAAAGACCGCAAAGAACTCGTCTGAGAATGAACCACTTCTAGATCGTATAATATCGACGCTGTCCGATATAGTTCTTGATGCACGACCCAGCATACAACCCGTGGTCCGTGGTCGAATCTTAAGCGATATCATCAGCGGAGTTGCAGAATTAGCTTTCAATTCACAATCCCTGGAAGTTGAGAGGAAAGAATGGTATCGGAACGTGTTTACGGATGTCATTAAGGAGTAGGTTCCGCTATCTGATTTATGAGAGCGTGCGCTAAGTAGACACAGCACCCCGAGCTCAGTTCTGTTGTCGACTCTGTCGAATTTTCTGCAAGCCAACCCGGCTCCATGGTTCAAAGATACAATTTCTAGCCAACTTTCCCGAGTCCCCTTGCGTAAAGATGGGTTGGTTCAGACAATATTGTTCCTGGCAACACAATTCAGTCCCTCTCTAGGACAAGAAGCCCAGGCCGCGGCCTCTAATGGTCCTCATTTCACCGTACAAGCGATCATGCAGACTTCTCGCTTGTTGTCTTCGGTACCCCAAGGAATGGACCCTGTCGAATACTTTTCTACGATTGCTCCACAGTTGTTGGCCTTGATTGATGGTGATGACCCCGACTTGAGGAAAACCGCTGCCTATACAGTCGGCAACGGAATCCTTGGAAAGCGCCAATATGGCGCCCCCGGAACGATCGGCCACTTGATATTCTTGGAACCCTTATTCAAGACGCTCACGGCAGGTTTAGACGGTCCCTCCATGACTTGGATGAGACAAACGAACGACACCGACGAGGCTCTAGCACAACATGTTCTTGTTCGCGAATCTATGTTGTGCCGGGCGGTCGACAGGCTAGGAAGCCTGGTCCTTCAGCCTCCAAACCCAGCGCTTGTCAAGAGAGTTATCTACCCAATTCTCGTGCCTCTTTGGGGTCTAGCTTGCTTTGCTCTGGAACATCAACACACAATACTACATGAGAATATTATGACGATATTACGGACATACTTTGGCATTTCTGTGGGGATGCAGCCACTCAAGAAGCTGGTAGACCATTTGCTGTGGGACGGAGGCTCGTCGTGGACCTACAGTATCGAGCAAAGATATGGACTGTCACTGACGAAGCGAAAAACCGAAGAACAGAATCAGTTTAATGTTGTTAGACTGATGGATACTTTACAGTCTCGCACCAAGCTCTTCGTGGGTTTGTTAGGAGCAGACCCCAGCAGCGAAGAGCGCACTGGTGATATCTTCCTCTACGTGAGCGAAAATTGGCTGGCGAGGCCTTCGACTAATGGGCAAATGCCCGATAAAATGCAACTATCCCAAGACAACGATGGTTCTGCCGACATCATGCGGAAACTAATTAGCGCGAAGCTTGCAGAATCGCTTTTGGAAAACTTCAAAGACGTTCTTTCTCGTCGTCCTCTCAGAGTCCTTGAGCTAGTCAAGCAGATCATAGACGGTGAACTTAACAGTGCCAATGTCTTGAAGAAGAAAGCCAAGGCGCAGAGTTCTGCCAAAATGTCTCTTTCTTCCCTGGCCAATATCGTTGATACTGAGGACAGTGGACGCGAAGAGTCGAGAGGCGAGGCAAATTCAGCTGAATCATTACCAGCTGTATTCAGTCTGCTATCCACTGTCCTCGCCTCACCTGAATTTTCCGCATCGCAAGAGACTGTTCCAGTCCTGGAAACCATCAAAGGAAGACTGGACGATCTCATCACATACCTCCCCGCATCACTCGCAAAACAAGGAACAACCTCCTCTATGCTGTTAGAGATCCACATAGCATCGCCTGCGGAAGGAGGCCAGCAGAAGTCGTCTTCCGAAATCTCTGATTTCGATACTCATCGCCGAGCCCTCACGAATCTGAACTCCGATCTTCCTCCTGTACAGGCCGAAGGATTTTCTTTGTTGTCTGACCTAATCAAGAAAGCCTCGCCCGTTCTTGACATCCAATCCACACTCACTCTACTTCTTTCCATCATCACAGACCCATCTGAAACTTCCTCCAATGACGAGTTCATTTATCTCAACGCCATCAAACTCGTTGGCACGCTCGCTTCGCGTCATCCGCGCACCGTTATTAAAACGCTCGTTGAACGTTACGCCGACAGAACCGAGACCGCCACGCTCGACCAAAGACTGAAAATCGGCGAATCACTCATGCGCACCGTCCAGGATCTCGGCGAAGCCCTAACCGGAGACACCGCGAAGGTTCTCGGCGACGGCATGATCGCCGTTGCCGGAAGACGAGCACACAAGCCGGAAGCCCACAAGTCTCGAAAAGAACAACTCGAGAAAGAAAGACGGCAGAAAGAGCGCGAAGAGCGTAAAAACAGAGAACCGCCCGTGCCGGAAGGCTGGACATTCTCCACCACGTCTCTAACTCCTAAAGAAAAAGAGGAGGCCAAGGCCGCACTCCACGACGAGGACTCCGATACCGAGACCCCCGAACAAGCCGCCTACTCGGCAAATATCATCTCAGCCTGGGCCGCGGGAGCTTCTTCGGACGAAGAACCAGACGACCTGCGAGCTCGAGCCTCGGCACTCTCCGTCCTCGCAACAGCCGTGCAGACCAACATCGTCGGCCTCGGGCCCTCTGTCGTCGCGTCCGCCGTCGACATGGCGCTCTCAACCCTGACCTTAGAACCAGACCCGGAGTCTGCGATTCTCCGACGCGCCAGCGCCATTCTCCTCCTGGACATCCTCAAGGCCATGGAAGCGTCTCGCGAGCGGGGTGGCAAGAACGCCATCGGCTTTGGCTTCTCGCTTTCAGACGACGGGACAGGGAATTCCTGGAACGCCGAAAATCCCACGACAGTCGGGAACATACCGCACATGCTACGCAGTCTGGCGTCCGTTGAAAGCCGCGAGACGGATACGATTGTGCGGGGGCATGTTCGCGTGTTGAATGAGAGCTTGGAGGCTTGGTTGGAGAAGGCGCTGCTGTGGGGGATCGGGGTGCATGAAGGGGATGATGCTGATGAACCGCGATTCGAACTAGGTGATCGGATCGCTGGTCTGCAGGTTGATCCGTTGGCAGGGAGGGGTGCTGGCGGGCGTCCGAGGATTGAAGAAATTGAGTAAAGATAGGACTTGTCGACTGTTGACGACAAAATTGTTTATGTTTATATGACTGCCCCCGCTTAGGAATCCTTCGCATACACCAATTGATGAATCTACGGCATTTAATCGCAACCGGACGGTGGAGACATCATTGATGAGATTAGCTTTAGCCCTCTAGGCACTTGTACTTTTAATAAAACATGATTCGAAAATAGAGGCGAGAAACGTAGGTCCACAAAAGCAGATGGAATATTTTCGCGGCCCTCAAAGATCAATTCCATCCGTCCCATAAATGCAAGCAGTTCAGGATCTCAGATCAGCCCGTGCCTTGGGTCGACAGTAAACCATCTTTAAAACAGAATTAACGAGAGTAGTGAGTTGCCTTTGTTTCCTCTGCAAAAACCCACAGCGCACGAAATAGAAGAAAAATGATCGTGAGCTCATTGCGATCGCGGATCTAGACAAGTCGCAAGGCATTAGCGGCGACCGCCACGTCCACCTCCACGACCGCGTCCATAACTGCCTCGACCACGTCCAGGCCCGAAACCGCCGCCGCCGCGACGGTGAAAACGGTGTTGTTCAGGACGGGGACGTTCAGGGCGGGGACCGGCAGCCATACGCGCCTGGCGCTCCTCGTCGCTCATGTGGAATTTGTTCTCAATGCCAATCAACTCGCAGAATTGGGCGGTTTGAGGATTGGTGTATTCAATTGGCATCTCCCCGGTGGTGATAGGAACGCTAGGATCATAGACAGGTGCGGTAGGCTCGAAGTTCTCCGGGATAGTCATCTTGCCGGGCTTCACAACATGCTCCTCAATCCATTGTTCGGCTTCTACGATCTGCTGTTTGTAGAAAGCGTCACCCTTGTCTGAGGGTACCTTTGCCTGCGGGTCTCCGAGAATGAGATGGTCGTCAAACACACGCGTGATAGCAAGCCACTCCTTATCATACTGCAAGCGATAAGGGCGCTCACACTGCGCGCCCTCCAGGTCTGAAATCGTGTTGAATTCCACTAACTGGAGGAAATCACGTTGTGGAAGACACTTGTCCAGTGCGAGAAAGTAGGTTGTCTTGTTAGAGATGGCATCCGGCAGAGGTTCGTTGAGCTGGGAGAATTCGGGTTGGGGGGCAGGACGGGCAAAGCTGGCAGGCAATTGGCTGCGTAATTCCTCAGAAACACCCGACTCAGTAGCTTGAGGAGTTTGAGGTTGGATGGAGGAAACGTTCTCATCGGCCCGATCAGAAGAATCCAGCTTGGGGGATTTGGGCGCGGCTTGAGGCTCACTTTTAGCATCAGCTTTGCTGGAAGTCTCTTTCTCCGAGTCGCTGTCCAAATCTAGATCGATTTCGTCTACATTCTTCACCGCTTCATGTTCGAGCTTTTGCTTCTTGCTTCCAGAAATAGTGGTGTTGCTGTCCCGTTCGATTCTATCCAAAGTCCTGCCAGTTCCGTCCTGGTCAGAAACGACTTTGCGCCAGGTCTGGTTGTATGTCGAATTGGAAGCATCGAGTCCTTGATTATGACCTAGCTCCTGTAAGTAGCGAGCATTTTCGGCAGCTTCGCTTTTGGCAGCAACGGTGTGAAAATCATTCCATGCCGCTGTGCGATTCTGGATATTCTCAGCATTTTGGTCCTCAGTTCTGACTACTTCCCGCAGCTCAGCCGGAGTTTCAGCCTCTTTCAGAGTTTCAGTCTCTTTCAGAGATTCGGCCTCTTTCGGAATCTCAGTAGGCTCGGAGTGGGACTTGGAGGGAGTCGTTTCCATCGGTTCCTCCTGGTTGGCCCGAATAGAAGGTAACTCAGGTTCGGCCGGGACGATTCTCGTGGGCCGTGGACGCGGGCGGGGAACTTCCCCTGCCTCAACTGTCAGAAGGGAGTTGAAGGCGCCATCCAGTCCGAATGGATAAGGAACAGTTGGAGCTCGCGGGGTGGTATGAAGAGGGCTGGTTGCCTGCCGTTTGACAGGATTTCCCGGGATCAGATATTCACCATGCTGGACGGACGCAACAAACCGCACATGCAGGTGCGCAGAGAACCAGTATGCGGGTCGCAAGCGATCAAGAACGTATTTTGCCGCCTGGTTTCCCAGCTTTCCTTCTTGTGAGTCTTGACGAAATCCGTTCTTGATTCGAAACAAGGTTTCATAGTCGCCGGAAAGCTCGACTTGCTTTGGCCAGTCATGGGAGAGACCGAGATCAACCTGAGTCCGGATTTGGAGCAGCTTGCGAACGTCAAGTTCTCTGACATGATAAATGCTCTGGATGTCGTCGCGATTGTAGGGGAGACGTTCATGGTGGGGCCTTCTGTAATCATAACCCTTCCAGATTCCGGACATACCGGCGATGCGAAGAGGGCCACAGCGGATGACATTCGCCGCACCCAAGTAGTAGATATTCGGTGCAACCCAACCGCCATAATGCAATTCGAACAAATGGTTACCAGCCTCATGGTTGCCACCAATGAAGATGGTCAGGTAAGGTGCGGTGCGTTGTCCACTGTAGTATTCGTGAAAATCACCTAACTCTTTGTACTTCTGCGGCACAGACATACAGGCCATATCATTCGAGTTGCGAACTGCCTAGCCAGACATTAGAGCTCGGACAATAACAGCGGCAGGGTTGCACATACCTGGAAGTCTCCCCCAATGATCAGCAAATCCACGCCATCCCATCCTTTCAGCGCGGCAGACTTTTCAACTGATGCGTAAATGTCATGAAGGCAGCCATGACCCTGAGGTGCATATTGCATTAGCAGCGAGTCACGAGGACCAGGAAAGTTGTTGCAAAGACAGAGAACAGATGAAAGAAACTCACACAGCCTTCAAGGGCCACCCGAATGGAAGCAGAGTTCGAAGGAGGGGCCTCCATTCCGGTAGGCAAAGGTGTTAGATCGCCTAGTCGGTCGAGTGTGGAGAAGGAGATAAGTAAACAGCTAAATTAAGCTTGGCCGTAAAAAGAGACCGGAATTGAAGATGTGTAGGAGAGGAGGCAAAACTAGAAAGTAGTGCAACCGAGAAGAAAAGAATGAAAAGCTACAAGAAATCGACGAAAACAAGAAAAGTGAAACACCTAGAGTGAATAATGGTAGAGGGAAGAGGGAGGGAGGGAGGTGGTGAATGCAAAGGGAAGAAGAAGAAGAGGAAGAGAGAGGAAGAAGATCCGTTGCGGGTCGCCGGTCTTTTTGGGTCCAGTTATCACCTGCTCGGCCCAGATCTATACCTAAGGAACATCAACATCTCCCTTCCCTCACGGCTAGACATTATTGAATATTTGGTGCCATTGTTCACTCCTCAATTGCTATCATGCCTTTCAGTGATCATAATCCTCGGCTCAACTTTCTCAAGGACGCTGCTAGTCACTTGAAAGCCATTAGCCCTTCCACCGCAGCTCATTTAATGACAGCGCATAATCACATTTTTCTGGATGAATGCAGGCCGTTGAACCAGCGCCAGCAAGAGACTTCTTGTGGTGCTTGTGGGAGCGCCAGAAATCCCAAAACCACCAAGACCATTCATGTTAAGAAGAACAAGAGCCTGCAACGAGCCTCTGCGGCGAAAGGAATTGCTGCTCATGGAGCAACGGTCTACAAATGTCTTCGGTGTCGTCGACGTACGGTCAAACCCTCTCGAATGGAAGCAGCACGGCCAAAGGTTGCAACGAAACCTAAGCTAGAGACCCCACAACCTGCATCTCTAGGAGGATCCCCTGACAAGCAGGTCACCGATGCTGCAGAAGTCAACCAGCCCGTTAAGCCGGCAGACAATGCAAGCAGTAGGAAACGGGCCAAAGCACGAAAGCAGGGCGGATTGCAAGCTCTGTTGGCTTCCAAACAAAAGGCACAGTCCAGTTCCTCGTCACTGGATCTGTTTGACTTTCTACAGCAGTGAATGCGATGGACTTTTTCTCTTTCTTTCTTTCTTTCTCCCCTTCACTTCGGTTCTTCTGATATTTTTTATGCCAAGACCGGAGACTCGGGGATACGTGGGGCCGAGTCCAATTGGGATTAGCGCGGGGTTCAGCTGGAAGCTCTCCGTCACTCCAGCTCTTTCCCCGTTGATTCTCGCTCGATCTTTCAAGCTAGCTTGCCCTGGTTGAAGCTCCTCTGACTTCATCTCCTCCGTCCTGACCACATTGGCATACTTGCCTTGCTTGCGACATCACCCTGCTCTTCGACGCAATGTCGTCTTACTCGGATGACGAGCACGACCCCCAGGCGGACGAGCTCCGCGAAACCGCTCTCGTCACGCTGGAAGCCTTGATCAGCTCGTGCAGCCAACAGATGCAACCTTACCTGCTCAACACCGTGAAATCAGCTCTCAGATTTCTTAAGTACGACCCCAATGTCGCCGATTTCGAAGAAGACGAGGAGATGGGTGGCACCCAGGACGATGGTTCGGAGGACGATGGCACCGAGGAGCCCGACCTGGATGATGACGAGTTCGAAGACTTCGAGGAGGAGGGAGGATATAGTGATGTTGACGACATGAGCTGGAAGGTTCGTCGCTGCGCTGCAAAGCTGCTCTACTCCGTTATCTCGACATACGAGCGCGGCCGCACGTCGACCAATCCGTCCTTGTACCAGCAAATCGCTCCCGCCCTCATTGCCCGGTTTAGTAAGGAAAGAGAAGAGAGCGTGAAGCTGGAGGTGGTCTCTACAATGACAGCTCTGGTTCGCAAGACTGGCGACGGTGCTATGATTATCACGTCGAGTGGCTTCTTGGAGTCCGTCGGCGGATCGAAAAACTCGAGGAAGAGAAGACGACAGGACAGCGATGCCAATATGATTGACTTCGAACCCAGTATCGGTACCTCATCCGCGGTCGGCACCCCCGTTGCTGCTCCTTCGTCGCCCGAGTCGGGTCCCCAGGCCGACTTGGCCCGTTCGGTGCCCATTATCGTACAAAGCATTGTTAAGATGTGGAAGCAAGCGTCTGTTCCTTTGAAACAAGCTATCATCGTTCTTCTGAAGAGTCTGGCTCTTGTTCGTTACGGAGGGCTGGCAGATCATCTCCAGCAGATCGAAGATCCGATCGCGGACGTCTTGAAATCGGCGTCCTTGTCGGGTGGTTCGTCCGCCCCAGCGGGAGCTGCCGTCAGCGCGGGAACCCTCCAGGTCGAGACCTTGAGTCTTATTGCCGCGATTGCCGAAACACACACGTCGGATGCTCTCCTGCCCTTCCTGATCGCCTTGATCCCTGGCGTCATCGGATCCGTCAAAGACAGGAACTACAAAGTCAGCAGCGAGGCCCTTGGCGCCGTTGAACAGATCGTCAAGGCTCTGACCCCGCCCCGGGTATCGACAACCTCTCAGGATCTGCAGTCCCAGTTGGAGAAGCTATACGATGTGGTCCACGATCGCATCGCCGATACGAGCGCCGATCTGGAGGTCCGTCAGCGGGCCATTCACGTATTCGGTGTCCTTATAGCCCGAACCTCTGGGGACAACGGACCGTCTTTCCTCTCCCTGGACCGCCGCTCAAAGGGTCTCCTTGTCTTGGTTGATCGCCTGAGGAATGAGACCACCCGACTTTCGGCGGTGCGTGCCGTGGACGATATCGCTGTCCTGTGCAGCCGCGAGGCTGACGTTCCGGCCACATGGGTCAGCGAAGTTACTGCGGAACTCGCTGCCCAGCTGCGGAAGTCAGATCGCGTGCTCCGGGGTGCCAGCTTGGAAGCTCTCCGTAGTCTAGCTATGAACCCCAAGACTCGAGCCCACTACGATAACAAGACCATGAAGGACTTAGAAGATTCGCTGCTGCCTCTGATTACTGCCGAGGATTTCCATTTCCTTGCACCTGCCCTCATCATCCTAGCGAAGCTTGTGCCTGGAAACGCACAGCTTCTGGTCAACGAGGGGTTGGTTTCCGCTTTATGCTCGATTGTTGTTTCGTCGCTAGTTGGTACCGTCCTGAAGGCGCTCTTGCTGCTCGTCAAAGTGATCGGGGAGGAAGAGGCCGGGGCCGATCTAATGAGACGGTTGCTACGCGACGTTGGTATCAACGGCGACACCTCCGTTGTCGGGCGGGCCATAGGTACTCTTGTTGTCCATGGTGGACCGAAGTTGGGTGTAAAGATGGAGGATTTCTTGAAAGAGCTACAGACCGCACAGGATGCTCAACGCAAATGTCTTGCCCTTGCCATCTTAGGAGAAGTCGGCCTTCGGATGGGATCCAAGTGCTCGTTAACACCAGACCTGTTCATCGACCATTTCAACTCCAAATCCGACAAGGTCCGTCTGGCCTCGGCCGCGTCTCTTGGAAATGCTGCTGCTGGTAACGTGAATGCCTACCTGCCCACGATCCTGAATGGCCTGGACAAGTCGAACCCCCAAAGCTACCTGCTCCTGCATTCGGTGAAGGAGTTGCTTCAGCATCCCGAAATTGTTCGCCCCGACGTGGCTCCTTCGGCTCTCAAACTCTGGCAGGCTCTCCTCCTTGTCTCAGAAGAGGAGGACAACCGTGCTGTCGGTGCGGAATGCGTTGGCCGCTTGGCGCTGATTGACCCTGTTGCCTATATTCCCCATTTCCAGGTAAGACGCACAGTCTCCTTTTATCTTTCGACTTACGACTGATGGTTCCTTTTTCAAATACAGGAATACTTGTCCAGCTCAGATGCCGGTATTCGCGGCGTCGTCATCTCTGCGTTCCGCTACACCTTGTCCGACTCGAGGGATACCTATAACGATGTGCTCCGACCGCTGATTGTACCCTTGCTGGTCAATATGCTCAGCGATCGTGACCTCGGCAACCACCGTCTTGCTCTGACCACATTGAACTCTGCTCTCCACAACAAGATGGACATCATCCTTCCTCATCTCAACGAGCTCCTCCCGGCAGTCTTTGGCGACACGCAGATCAAACCCGAACTCATCCGTGAAGTCCAGATGGGTCCATTCAAGCACAAGGTCGACGACGGCCTTGAACTGCGCAAGGTAAACCTATTCCATTCCCCGACCCAGCATTGCCCGAACATCCCAAACTAACACCAACCTCCAGAGCGCCTACGAAACCCTCTACGCCTCGCTAGACACCGCCTTCTCACTTTCCCACGTCTCGGAGTTCTTCGACCGCATCCTCGCCGGAATCGACGACGAGCAAGACATCCGCACCATAAGCAATTTCATGACCTCCAAGCTCATCACGCTAGCCCCCGAAGAAACACAACGATACCTCGACGCCCTCTCAGAACGCTACAGTGTCGTCCTATCCTTCAAACTCAAAGACAACGCGGTGAAGCAGGACATCGAGAAGGCGCAGGAAGCATCGAACGGCGTCCTCAAGATCACTCGCGAACTGAGCAAGGCGTTCCCGAACGCTGAGACCTCCGCGGATAACCATAAATGGAAGGCTTATATGGAATGGGTCCGGAAGACGTTTGCGACTCAGTTGAAGAGCTTGGATACGGACTTTTAAATCGTGGAGGGGTCATCAATGGAAAGATGCGAATGGTGGCCGTGGCCTTCAATGAGGGAATGAAGAACCCGTCAATGACTAGTTTTACGATAGCGAAAAATGAACGGAGATGAATTTTATGTCTTTTGATTACTAGCAGTGACATGCAATGCATGAATACCTATGTGCCCAAGGTCAAGGAAGTAGAAAAGTAAAGAAAACTCGATTTTCACAACAATAAAGGTATACTAAAAAGAACAAAAACAGGTCGCTCATGTATAATCCAAATGTGACCTCGCTCAATGTGCCATGAATAATGCCCAGAAGACAACAAACGCCGGGTATGCAAGTTTAATCAAACAATCCACCAATCCATCCATCCATCACAGAATAAAAGACCAACGCCCGCAATTTTCTCCATAGCTTTCAAATGAGGACAAGTATGCCCTTAAGCAACGCCTGAAACGCAAAATGTCACCCTTGAATCTTCACAAGAAAAGGTTTCACCGACGATGCCCTTAGATTAACCCAACTATGCAGTGATTGCCTTCTTCTTGAGCACGCCCAGTTTCTCCAGTTTAGTCCAGGCAAGATCCATGTCGGACCCTTCCTCTAGAGCTGGCCGCAGCTCCAAGCCGTCCAAGAGCTTGACGGAACCCCCAGTTCCCACAAAAAGCATTAGCTCCAGAACTCTCCGACGAAGTCGAGTCGGCTCGTCCAGATGGGCCAGGTATTTCTGATCTGCTTGGGGATCAGCCGGTGGAAGGGTATATGGATCATCGATCTCGACGTCTTTTTTCGGGATATCGTCGTCGTCTTCGCCAATGGCGGACTGGATCATCTCTTCACGGCGCCCAAAATCGGCCAGCACAGAGAAGAGATCCAAGCCGACGTGGTCCGATCGGGCTGGCTGAGTCTCCGTCGCTTCCAGTTTCCTTGGACTCTCAGGTCTTCCGTTGCCCCTAACAGGGTGAGGATAAAACCGGAGAGTCAATGGGTTTCCTCTGATGTCTAACTTCTGGAGGGTGGAGACCTTTGCCTTGTTGGTTCGGCCGAGCCGGCTCAGGACCTGACAGAGTCTTCTCAACCTTGACAGGCAATTGCCAGCAAGCGCCAAGCGAGAGAGACAGTTGACACCAACCAGCTCATTTATGCTTGACAGGGAGTTGAAGTTCAGGTTTAGGACCTTAACATTGGGGAAATTCAATGCAAAATCCACGGGAAGAGTCTGGATGCTACACGCTGCAGCATCGAGCAGTTGTAAACTCAGGAGAGGCACTGATGGGGAAAGCGTTTGCAGAGAGAGTTTGTTCGAAGACAAGAATACTTTGCGGATATCTTTGACCACTCCAAGGTCCACGTCAAAAAACCCGGCATTGTGATCATTCGATAGCATTTGCTCCCGCGCAGAAAAGACATCTAAGCTGTGGCATTGGCCAAGCTCGGACACCGTGGTAAGGGAATTTTGATCGACGTAGAGAAGAGACAACGATGGGAAGAAGCTGGCATCCAGGTTGTGCAGCTTATTGTTCGAGAGCTTCAGCGATCGCAGGGCAGGGAGAGACTCCGACAAGCCGAGCTCGCTTACTTGGTTGGCGCTGAGGTCAAGCGTGGAAAGGGAGGTAAGAGTATCGATCTCACGAACAGACGTTATGTGGTTATGAGAGAGATCTAATTCTTGTAGACGGGTTCTGTTCGGGAACTGTCAGTTTTAATCACGCAGAAGGGTACTGACTGGCCATAGAGACTCACAATTCGGATCCTTCAAAATCAACCACCGTCAGGTCATTGTTTCTCAGTTTCAGACTCAAGAGTCCGTTAAGCTCGAACACGCCACTAATGTTTCGAATCCTGTTGTCGTTCGCGTTAAGCTCTCTGAGATGAATCAAGCTGCTAAATCCATCCAGGCTCTCTAGGTCATTGCCCGAAACGTCCAGATACTGAAGATTGACAAGGTGTCCCCACGCAGTCAAATTGGAGAGACAATTGTACTGAATCTTTAGCGTTCTCAAGGTTGAGGGTATTCCGCTCAGTTGCCCGATATTGTTACTGGACACATCCAGATCCTCTAAACGAGGACAGAAATCACAGAGTTTGTGAAGTGTAATCAACCCTTTATGACGAAGGATCAATCGACGGACATGCTCCCAGTAGGGCTCAAAAGGTTGGACCTCGGTGATATGTTTGACCAGTTTCTCAGTCGCTAAAGCGAATGTGCCATGAACCTGGCGCAGGGACGTAGGGTGCGTGCGCTGGGCCACGTAGCTCATCTCCAGCTGTAGGGATTGATCGATTTGATCCAGTGTGAAATCGGGAAGAGGGCTTAGATGAAAGCTGTAGCTTGTATCATGATCGTTATTCCTGAAATGAACCAAAGAGTGATCACCGGACTGTTTGACTGGAGTCGATATCGGGTATCCAAAGTCCCTCCGTACCAGACTCAAATCATCGGCGGGTTCTTCCCCTGTCTCGTCTATACGTGAGATAGAACGTTTGGGGAAGGGTTGGTCGGACTGATCGTGCTCTTGGCAATCATATGCATTCTCAGATCCGATCGATTTGTGCGCACCATCGGTGATCATCTCTCGTCGAAGCTTCGTAGGGCTCTCGTTATCGCTGTAAGCGATCTGCGAAACTAGAGGGGACGAAAAGCTAATAGTGACAACTCGTGCTTGGTTGTTGCCACTAATTTGGCGCCGAGGAGGCTTTGATAACCGACCTTCGTGAAGCTGAATTTCGTGTTCAACCTCACTAGAGATGTCTCTGCTCTTCGGGCGATCCGAGATCCAAGATGTGGCTCGAGTCCCAGAATTTCGCAAGCTAGACGAGTCCCGGGAGACTTTCGACTGCGCGGAGCTGGCGTTTACGGACGGTTCTCCATCCTTGGACTGCGGTCGTGCCGCCGTCTTGGGGGAGGTAGCTTTAGCGCCGAGTGGGCTTTGAGCAGCGGCGCTATCTTCGAAAGCGTTGGGGGTTTTGGTCCGCTCCGGAGACATCATCATCTCCTGCAGCTCGTCAACACTAAGGTCGGGGATATCCCTGAACGGGTCGTCCTCGCTTTCGTCTCCCTTCGGCTTCTCAGGCGACGGTGGCGGTTTCTCCTTGACCCACAAGTGCTTGTAACGGTCGTAGGTTAATCCGTTGACTTGCTCAGGAATCAGGTGAGATACCAAGTCGGAGGATAGGACGCCTTTGGCATGTGAGCTCTGTGAGGATCCAGTGGGGACAGAACGGGCGCTCAAACTCTTGCCAGACACTTGCGTGTTGAGGGTCATCAATTCGGGGAGGCTATCATCCTCTTCAACCGTTGTAGGGTCGGAAAGCTTACGCTCGTGTTGGTCGGTTCCTTGGGTCGGCAGATTACCGAGATTATCGTCGGTCTGATTCCCGTGCAGGGGAGGGCTTGAGTCTTCGTCATCATCAAGATGTAACGACATGACAGAGGCGTTGACGTCAAAGTCCAGCTCATCCTGTTCCTGGAACTTTTTCAAATGACTCAAAATGCGTGGGTTCGGTTCCTGGGGTTCCCTCAATTTGCGTATATCCGCACCCTCCCGGCTTGGAGGACGAGAGAATTCTTCCCGGGTCGATTCATCTTCGTAGCTTTCATTTTGGTTATTATCCTCATTGTCGGATTCTTCCACACTAGACAGTCCTCCCGGCGCGGTTCTGCCCTTGGATCGAATGATGTCCATGATTTTCGTGGCCTCATTCAGAAAATCCTGAGTTGTGATTGACCCTTTCCGAACCTCCTCCTTGACGCCGGTCACCTTAACTACGGGGACAGCCCCATCCGCCGGAGATCCTTCGGGCTCAAATTCATCCTGCCCACCGGGTGGTAGATCCCGACTCGGCAAGGACCTCTTTCTCGTGGAAGACCTCTGACTCGGGGTCGGTGTCCTCGGTCGTTGCGATGACTGCGGTCGAAGCAGAGAGCCATCGACTTCATCCCTCACCCCATGTTGCATCAGACTCCGCTGTAGTAACGAAAGGGTGTCCGCTTGTTGGCTCTGTCTATCGTCCGCGCCGAGATCGTCCTGCTTCCTCGAACTATGGGATCTCAGGAATGTCCTGCGCCTCTTCGGCGTTGGGTCCTTTGCGGGTGTATTAGGGGCCCATTGCACCTCGGACGCTTCCTCGGTTGCATTTGAGAAAGCTCGTTGTTTTTGGGTATGGTCCACATCGGGGGGTGGGGTTGACCTTGCGAGTGAATCCACCTTCCCGGCTGATCTCGAATTGTCGCTGTCGTAGTCGTAGGTATGTGTCTTGGATGAGTTGCGACGAAGGTATCTCCGCCGACGTGAAGAAGCTTGCGAATCGGGATCCGGAGCATCGTGATTCAGCATTTTCGGCTCATAAGGGCTTGTATCGGAGAAATCAAAATTATCCAGTTCACCATCACCAAATCGACTAACACGAAGCTTGGCCGCGTTGCGCGATCTGGGCCGCTCGCTCTTTCGAACAGACTGGTCACCCCATGTGTCCTGCTTGACGTTCAAGAAGCTTCTGTTTTCTCCTTTGCGACGAGCTTCTTCCGAAGGGGAAACCGGTTCGTCTTCTTCGGAGACCTCGCCAAATGTTTCCTCGAACTGGCTCATACGACGCAGGAGCCTATTATTCGTGAACGTGTCATGGTTTCCAAACAGCTTCAGCGGACTCCCCGAGGACGGCATGACTTCGCTCCTGTCCGCCTCAAATTGATCAAACGTAGAAGTCTTGACATGCGCCGACGAAGGTCGAGGAAGGGTCGGAGGATCAGCCACGGGGTGGGCTTTCTGAAAGAACGGTGGGGAGCTTCGGATTCTGGAGTATGGCGGGATGAACGGCGACAGGCGCTGCGAAGGAAAGGACGGCGGGGAAAATCGACGTTTGTGGAAGGAAGCGTCGCTCGCGTACTGATCGCGGCCCAGATTCGCAAAAGCTCCGCGACCTCGATAGTCCAAGGTGCCCATGGAGAGGTCCTGAGGGAGCGAATTGCTGGTAACGTCGAGCAGGTCGTCGTCGGGCAAAGTTTCCATGGCATTGAGCACCTTCGTGTTAAAGAGTATGCTGTCGCTTGCCCTTGAGTCCGGGCGCTCTCCCGGCGCCATAGATAGTCGTTCGAGTTTGTTCGTGACTTGCTTCAGGGCGGACTTGATGACTTCCGACGTCCCGTTTCCATCGACGGTGTTGGTTCGCGAAAACGTGATAGGCGTAATCCCCTCGTTGCGAAGATCCTCGAGACCACTGGCCGTCCTCATCTGGGTATCGTTCTGCGAAGCGTCGTGTTGATCGGCATCGAGCAAGTGCGCGCTCTTTTTAATGTCCAACGTGCCCGTGCGCGACGACTGCGGGCTTCCTTGGGAGTTAGCTCTGTCGCGCGATTCCGGTCTCCTCGGCAATGGTTTCGGTTCCTCAACAAAGGAATCACCATTGTCCAGACCATGCCCATTGTGCGTATCGGACAATGAGTGCCTTCCTTGTTCATCGTAGCTCTTATCGGGCGCGTCGCTGAAATCCCACACATTGTCCGGCTGCGTCATGTTCGGAATCATCTCATGCTCCGCCTTCTCAACGCGCGGCGTTGGAGGCTTGAAGACGCTCTCTAGTCCGATGGGAGCGAATAAGTCGCGCTGTTCACCGGCCTGTAGCTCACCCTGGACCAACCTCCGTCGCCACTCCGGGGTGCCCTCCTTGCCTTTCCCTTTATTGGGTCGTACTTGCACGGTGTCGTGTTGGACGGATTGGCCGGAGACGTTGGACACGTTCGAGACCGATCGTAGGGGGGACCTGGTGTCCATGGCGGGCGGCTGTTTGGCGGGCGGTTGTTTACGCCCCGAGGGCAGGTTCGGTTTGGGGCTCTTCTTCGTCTTGTCGGGGACGGGGGATCGCAACTTGGAGGGGGTCTTGGGGGTGCGCGGGGTTTTGGGCGTCGGCGGTTCGCGTTTCACGAAATGGCAAGGGCGAGACACTTTTTTCTTAGGGTCGTTGATTGGGGAGGGTTCGACGGAGCGACGCGCGGGGACCGGAATGCGACTAGGAGAGCCCTGGAAACTCTGGAGACTCTGGAGGCTGGAGCGACGAGAGTGGCCGATGGAGCGAGAAGGCGCCGGGCTGGTGGGCGTCGCAGGCACTGGCACCCAGTCGTCGGAGAGACTGTCGAGCCATGGCGAATTCCCCATCTTTGCGATTTTCTAAATAAATAGATTTGCGACTGCAGGGCCTAAGATGAGCTCGGCGCGTGTTCGCGATCACAAAGCCCCCGTGTGAACACAAACATAGAAGAAACTAAGAATAGAAAAGAATATACGCAAATCATTGAATGGATACACCATGCAGCTGCAACAATATGTAAGACAATTGATGAGAGGGAAATTGTAGGGGACATTCGGGTGCAGGAATAATGGAAGAGGGGAGAACGGAGTATAATGAACGAGGTTGTTTGATCTTGTTATTAATTAAAGTGGAACGGGGCTCGATCGATCACCGGCGGGTGCTCGGGGCAACCCCGTCCAGGAGTACCGGAGTATAGAGAGTAGGACTACTCCGTACTCGATCGTTAATCCAACTGTTCGAGTACTTGGATAATTCAACCCTTGCCATGTGCATGGAGATTTGTTTGCAGCATGTTCCTGTTGTTTGGCATCCCTTGGGTGCCTTTCATCCTTGCATCCTGACTCCATCCTCCCTACACCGCATCGCGCAAGGATGAGTTGGCACTTCTCGGCCCAAGCACCAAGTATCGGGTACTTATTTTGCAGCCCTTGGGCTCAGCACGTTGCTAGTACCCGGTACCTCCCTCGACACCCATGCGGTTTCACTTGTCGTGTTTCCCGGACGCGAGGGGCGCCAGGAACCAGAGTTCACTAGAAGGACTGGGAGGCCCACGAGAAACAGCTCATATACGGAGTACATAGTTATCTGCGGAGTATATGAAGGTAGTGACATGAAAGAACCACGGATTAGAGGTTGATCCATGGATGAATGCTGCCTGGAAGCCAAGGCCACTATTTATGAACAGTATAAATCAAAGACAGTGCACAGCTGAATAAGGATATGAATAATGTAACTTACATAAGCCCACGTTGCCCGGCAATCGTCGCGGGGAGACGCGTTAAGTGGTTTTTCGCTTTCGCGTGAACTCGGGCGCTGGATAGGTCACCAATCTTCCTTTCCAGATGACTTCCATCCAGTTCCTGCGTCCTCTGCGTGCTGCCCGTCCCTCAGTAGCTCAGATGCAGCCGCCGTCATCTCGCTGCTGCTGCGCTGAAACCTGTCCCATCCGTTAAATCCTCACCGCACCGCTTATTCCCATTCCAGATGCCACCTCGTCGGTCCACCTCCCCGCTCGCCTTGGAAACGTGCCCCCCCTCGTCCGCCGACCTTGATAGTGACGGAATCGTTGGCTCTGACGATGAGCTAGACAGCGAGGCCCGTGCCGCGCAACGCCGCAGGATCGAGAAGCTGGCAGGGGCCTATCTTCAGGGCCAACCTTTATTCATCCTCTCGGCTTCTCTGCGCGGGCCGTTTGATGACCAACAATGGAAGAATCCGTGGAGGAAAACCCGGAGGCAATCTGGGCATGCGGAGGATAATAACCGAAAGACTCGTAAAGGGGTAGAGGGGACCGACAGCCCGGTGATACAAGAAACAAACCCGCGGAAACGGCGACAACCCCCCGATTCGCAAGAGATTCGCCAATCTCAAGCTTCTACGGCGCCTTCAAATTCCAGTGGCTCCCTTCTCAGACGCGAGAAAGTCGTGTCCGAGGTGAATGGCAGCTCGTCATGCCCTAGGCCCGTACAGGATCTACGTCGTGAACAGTTGGCCACGCCCGCTTCTATCCCCAAAGCCAAGGCAAAGACAATCGGAACGATACTGAATTCAGACAACTCAACTCCAATTCGAGGCACCGATAAAAGCTGGCTGAAAAAGGATCGGGACCGCCTGATTAAGTTTCACAATTTCGACCCACCTACATCCCCTACATCGAAAATCTCATCCCGTCACCATGGATCCAAGAGGCGTGCAGTTAAAGTTGTCTCTTCTCCAAGCCACCTCCAATCTCCCGGGCCCGAAAGTCACAGGACAACGACGCCTCGTCCGAACGGCAGGTCACTTATCGCAACGCCTGATACTGTGTCCCATTCGGCCCACCGTCTGGGTTCGGCCAAAAAGTCTATACCTTCCGGTAGCAGAGAGCGCACTTCTCATTCTAATGTGCCTCCAAATAATTCCAGGCGTGCAGATCAGGAGACATCGTTCAGTGTTCTTTCCTCGTCCTCCCATCTACCTCAATTTGAGTTCCGTCGGAAGAAGCGCCGGTCTGCGACTCCTAAAGTGAATGGTAACACTAAAGCCACTGCAAGCATCGGGGATCGGGAACATGCAGGCATCCCTCCTGTTGTCGAACCAGCAAAATCCTCAGATCAGTCGGATCGGGTACCACAAGAGGAACCGTCGGCACAATCTAGCAGGCAGAACCAAACAGAAGACGAGACAAATCCGCAAGAGTCCAATACGCTGACTTTCGGTTCCAAGACGTTTGAAGGCGTACCCGTCTCACATCCAGACCCGGCTCCATCAACCAACAATCAATCGAAAGATACAAGCGAAAGATTGCCCTCCGCCCAGATCATTCAACAAAATCCAGCGATTTCTGGCTACATGACATCATTACATTCCACGGCAGTTCCAAAGGGTGGCACAGAGGATGGCGGGGACACTGTTCCCGATCACCAGTTCTCAACGCAAGCTGCGCTTCTCCTCGCCCAGCAGTCCTTTCAAAATGACCTTGAAAGCCAACATCACGATTCAGAAACGCCGGCCCTAAAACGACGAGGTTCGGATCTTTCTCGATCCATCTCACCCCCTCCAAATAACATCACGCCCTTTTACCGACTAAGCACGCCCGACTACCATACTGGAGAGTCTCGGCGATACGGGGGGGATGGTATGGCTGGTGCGCACATGATCAGCACGCAAGGCATGATCGACGCCGTGACGCCTTTTACGTTCAGCACCGACAAAAAGGAGAAGTATCGGCGCATCTTGACGCCCGCCAGTGCGCCAGGCAGCAAGAAGGCAAAAACGTGCAGTTTTGCCGACACGTCGCCTACGTCGCCCAGGCACAACGAATTCCTTTTCGATTCTCGCATTGAGAAAGTCCCGAATTCCGTTCAAAGCCATCGTGTCGATACCCAACACAGCGCCTTACCTATGACCTTGACGGGCACTACCCCACCCACAGCTCAGGATGCACAGGATGGGTTCCCGGCTGCAGAGACCTTTAATCTTAGCCAGGCCATCGCCGAAGCTGGAAGTTGGCTACAGCAGAGCTTCGAAATCAACAAAGAAATTAGTCAATGCCGAACTACAAAGCCCGGGCCATCACCATCCAGGGAGCGACAAGCCGGGCTAGGTGTTGGCGGGATAAGCTAGCCATTCAACGATGTTTATATGGCATGAGTGACACTGGCTAAACCTGGAGAAACTTTTTTTTAGTGGGTGAAGCTGTCATGGAGAAGCTGGTCTTCCGGTCTTGGGGTCTTATTTCGGTTTATTTCATTTTCTCGTTTATTCCCTACTATTGTTTTTTTTTTGGGATCGATCAATACTCGACATATTTTGCATTACAGCGGGAGAATCGCACTCTGTTGATTGGCCTTGCTGTACTTAGAAGCGACACATTCCTTGTGCATATATTGGAGATAGAATATCATTCTACGACGAACATGTATCAAACTATCGTACTGTTCTAAGTACTTCCGTCATTCGCTACTCAGTTGTAGTAGACCCAAATAGAAGGCCTCAGGTACTCAGTCTTGGCGGGATCGCGAATGACGTTGGCAGCCGTTCCGGGCCTTAGTGCGGCGGAGCTCCGCAACGGCCACACCTGGACATTTGGAGGCCGCAACTCCCGTCGGTATCGATTCATCCATCTTGCTGTGATCGGTCTATGGCGTGGGCCACGACCAAATGGCTCTGACATCAGTATGGGCTACTCACACTGCCTCTACCGCCCATTTGTGCTTACTGACTCGTCTCGCTGCAGTGGAAAGCTTTCAACTTCTTCGACGTCTCTCCCGTCAAGCTGCCGGAGGAGAGTGCGTCGGTGTTCAATGTACGCGCTGCTCTGTCGCCCTCTGGTTTTACTCAATGTGCTGACCTGGGGTAATTCTCTTACGCTAGACTGATATATCATCTCTTTGCACCGGCTCCGCCAACCTCTTCCTCGGATCCGCTGACGGCCATGTTCACATCGTTTCGTCGGGCTTCAAAACCGTCCGATCATTCAAGGCATCAGACGCCGGATCCATCACTCATATCAGACAAATCGAGGGCTCTTCGCTTCTGGTTACTATCGCGGAGGACTTGTTGAATGAACCCATTCTTAAAGTCTGGGCGCTTGATAAATCGGAGAAGAAGACGGGGGCGCCACGATGCTTGTCGACAACGTCCATCCAGAATGCAAGGAGACTCTTTCCCGTATGTGTGACTGTCGGAGATGAGTGTAGAAATTACTTCTAAATATACCTGGACAGATATCGGCATTTGCAGCGCTCAGTGACCTTTCGCAGGTCGCGGTCGGATTCGCCAACGGTTCCGTCGCGATCATTCGCGGCGATTTGATCCACGATCGTGGCGCGCGACAACGCATTGTTTTCGAGTCGGAGGAGCCGGTAACCGGTCTGGAGGTGCAGCACGGACAAATCGCAACCCTCTATATCTCTACGACAAGCCGGATTTTGGCCTTGATCATCGCTGGGCGAGGACAGGGCCAGCCAGCGCGCGTCCTAGAGGATACGGGTTGCGCCCTTGGGTGCATGTCCTTGGAGAAGGAGTCGGGATATATTCTTGTTGCAAGGGAGGATGCAATATACACATACGGGCCGCACGGGCGTGGTCCCAGCTATGCATTTGAGAGCTTTAAAAGCTCGCTAAACATCTTCAAGGATTATCTTGCCTTGGTTTGCCCTCCGAAGGTTGGAGGTTCGAAGTCAGACTCTCTGCGAAACTTTGGGGTGAATCAGTCCGAAGATATCTTCTCGACCACAACGTTCACGCTGCTCGATACGGATCTCAAATTCATTGCCCATTCCGAGTCCCTCGTGTCTTCGGTGAAGCAGGTTTTCATCGAATGGGGAGATTTGTTTCTCCTCACTACGGATGGAAAGGTATGTAGGCCGGGTATAATGGTCTTTAGCTCCACTAACGCTATCCAGATCTTTCGCTACCGCGAAAAGACCCTTCAGCAAAAGCTTGAAATTCTCTACCAGCGCAATCTTTATATTCTAGCGATTAACTTGGCCCAGAAGACCGGCGTTGATAATCTACAGCAGAACACCATTTACCGCAAATATGGTGACTTTCTCTACCAGAGGGGTGATTATGACACAGCAATGCAGCAGTACCTCAGGGCTATTGATAATACGGAGCCATCACAAGTCATTCGAAAGGTACGGAGCTGTCATATCCCATGTTTCTGACATGCGCTAATTTTGGCCCCAGTATCTCGACACTCAGCGCATTCACAACTTGATCGAATACCTCGAAGAGCTACACGACCATGATCGAGCTACCGTGGATCACACGACTCTGCTCTTAAATTGCTACGCCAAGCTGAAAGATACCAGCAAATTAGATGCTTTTATCAAAGCCCCAGGCGAGCTGAAGTTCGACCTGGAAACTGCCATTGCGATGTGCCGACAAGGAGGCTACTACGAACAAGCTGCTTACCTGGCTACCAAGTATGGTGAAAATGAGATGGTTGTTGATATACTGGTCGAGGACTCCAAGAAGTACGCAGAGGCAGTGGAGTACATCTGGCGACTCGATCCTGAGCTGGTACGTTCAAATGAACTTTTGCAAGAGCTACGGCTGATACATTGAAGGCACATCCTTACCTCATGAAATATGCGCGCGTCTTACTATCGAACTGCCCGCAGAGAACCACCGATCTTTTTATCGAGTACTACAAGGGGCAATTCAAGCCACGAACAGAAGTCGAACTCCCAGCGGAGCCGCAGGCACAGTCAGGCAGTACCTTACAGAACCTGGCGGCCTTTCTTCCTCTCTCTCTGATGAGCACCAAGGGCACACGAGCAGATGCAGTTGAAACGGCACCGACAGCCCCGGAGGAGACAGCTGAGCAAACGCCGGAGTATCAGGTCCCCAAACCTCGAACAGCATTCTCTGCCTTTGTTGGACACCCACAAGAATTCATCGCTTTCCTAGAAGCGCTCATCAGTCAGGATGATGTGAAGAAGGACGACAAGGTGGATTTATACACGACGCTCTTCGAAATGTATTTGGACACTGCCAATCGGAAGAAGGGCGCCGGGGAGAAGGAAAAATGGGAGACCAAGGCTAAACAGTTGATTGAGGGCAAGGATGTAAGCTCCATAGCCTTTCTTTTTGTTTCATGGTTGCTGATACTCTTTAGATTCCCATCTCCACCTCCAATGTTCTACTGTTATCCGACCTTTCCGGCTTCCGAGAAGGGTCAACCCTGGTGCGGGAGCAAGAAGGCCTTCGCTCGGATATTTTCAGATCGTTCACTTCCGCCAAAGACACACATGGTGCCATCAAGGCCTTGAAGAAATACGGACCGGAGGAACCCCATCTCTATGTCGACGCCCTGACCTACTTCGCGTCGAGCCCCAAAATTCTGGAAGAGGCTGGGGATGAGCTAGACGTTGTCCTCAAGAGAATCGACGATGATGGCCTAATGTCGCCGCTCCAAGTGATTCAAACCCTCAGCAACAATGCAGTTGTCACAATGGGCCGGGTGAAGAAGTACCTGAGTGACAACATCGAGCGCGAGCGCAAAGACATATCGAGCGTCGGTCTCCCTTTATTTTCAGGTTCATTACTCAGAGCTAACAAGTTCTATAGAATCGCCGACTCATATCCAGTTACAGCACGGAAACTGAGAACAAACGAAAGGAACTCGAGCAACTGGGCACTAAGCCGGTTGTCTTCCAGGCTCGTCGGTGCATGTCCTGTGGGGGATCCCTCGACCTTCCGACGGTTCACTTCCTCTGCAAACATTCTTTCCACCAACGTTGTTTGAACAGGGTGGACGATGATGCGGAGTGTCCAACGTGTGCACCGCAGAACTCGACCATCAAGGCAATTCGAAAACGCCAGGTAGAATCGGCAGACCAGCATGATCTGTTCAAGGGGGAGCTTCAACGGTCGAAAGATCGATTCGGGGTTGTCAGCGAATTCTTCGCCAGAGGAGTGATGCGGCCGCAGAGCACCATGGAATGATTTATGTCATGTATTCACTTACAATAATACCATACTGTCTATAGAAGCTTTGAGCAAGGCATCCAAAGTCACCTCGTTAGTAGCAAGAACGGAAGCCTTATCATCACGTGTCTGCGCGTCATGGTGGCCCACGACGCGTGCCGAGAGGGAGATAAGCAATTCTTCCGACTCCTCATTCCCGTCGCAGCTTAGACCTACAAACCACTCCCGTCAATTGTCGCAATCGCATCCTCCTAATGTCCTTCGATCGTGTAATCCAAGATTCCGATGACGAGGATGATCCCTTGTTGGAGGAGCGGCCGCCCCGCGCGCACACCCCACCCGTCGTCCACCAAAGCGACCATCGAGCCAGCTACCGAGACACGTCGAACGACCCGCTGAACGAGGATAGCAGTCGCCAGATTGCAGTCAATTTTGACCAGTTCCTGGCATCCCAGGAAGGCGAACAAGTGGGGACAGCATCTTCACAGCAGCAGCGAGAAGAACGATGGATTCCTACCAATGCGGGGGGTGGGTCAATTGGTGAGATGCGCTGCATGTCCTAGCTGATTGATTTGTCTGGAACCGGCAACTGATATATTCTGACATGTTCTAGGGACTATGATGACTGAAATTGGACTTGCGCAGCAGCGATTATTCGACGACGAGGAAGCTCAGCACGGATCAGCGCGACTCGGTCCATCAGAGGCGTACGGCTTGAACGAAAACAACGATCAATATATTGCCCCTCAACAGCCAGAGATTCATATTCAAATGACCACACCACCCGGCTCATACGTCTCTCTCCCAGCCGAGGATGGACCAAGCCATGACTACTTGGACAACTCAGACAATTACCAGCACTATGCGCCCACAGTAAACCACAACATTAGCCTCCCAAGCTACGACCACACGCAATCCGCAACATCCTACAATATCTTCGAATCATCCCTCCGGCCATCAGAAAGCACATACTCCGAAAACAACACTACCCTCAAATCCCACCAAACGATACCCACCGAGGCCATCCAGAGAAGTCCACGGCGGTGGAACTCTACGCAAGGCACGATATCCTCGCCGCACGACACGGAGCCGAACTCGTCTATTCTTGCCGCAAAGTCAAGCAGATCGATCAGCGATAACAATCTCAGTCCGAATGGGCCCCAGCAGCCTCCGACAAGTGTGGACGAGCTTTCTCTCCCGGTTCAAGCTGAACCTCCCGCCGTGGCGAAGAAGCGAGGCCGGCCGAAGAAGCAGAGTCTCCCGGACGTGGACGGGGATGATGAATTGGCACAGTCGGTTGGGCCCGAGGCTATCGAACAGCCGCCTGTTCCCGAAAAGCGCAAGCCAGGTCGACCGTCGAAGAACGCAAAGAACACTGAGGCAAATGGAGTTACTGCCAACCCAGAGAACCAACCCGACGATGCCCAGTCTATCCCCAACGGATTCGAATCTAAAGGATCTGCCAATGAAACAACCACGGTAGTATCCGACACCTTCCATGCCCCCAACCAAGAGAGCGAGCCCGCCGATGCCCCAAAGACAAAGAAAGAGAAAGCCGCCAAAGAGCCTGCAAAGAAGAAGCTCAAACGCGGCAAAACAACCTCCGCCACACTTCAGAAGACATATGAATCCGACGTCGAGGATGATGTGATCTGGGTTGAATCACGACCTTCGAACACAACAGCACCTCAGGATGCCAATTCCGCGCCGTTCTCAATCAACATCGAAACACCGACACCTCAACAACCCGCCGAGCAGATACAACCCGATACACTACCCGACCAAACAGACCAAGCGCCGAAGAAACGAGGCCGGAAGAGAAAGAAGACGTCGGAACAAGCACCAGCAGCAGACACCACCGCTCAAACCCCAGACTCCAACCCCAATGATACCAATCCCCCTTACCAACCCGAAGAACTCCCAACCGAAACCCAACAACCCTCCAAAGAATCATCTCCAAATCCAAACCCACCTCTCGGCCATCAATCCCCTACCAAAACCAACGCATCATCACCTCCCCTAAACCCCCCAACAACACCCCAAAAGCCCGACCCTGCAACACCCAACAACGCTTCCACCTCCAACAAGAACTCCACAAAAGGACCAGACAAACACAGTCCGATCTCATCGACAAGCAAAGTACCCTACCGGGTGGGACTGAGCCGAAGGGCGAGGATCGCACCTTTGTTGAAGATCGTGAAGCGGTGATTGTACCATCTCATCGCATCCCATCACATAACAGATCATAGCAGATCATCTTGTCTTCGAAATTGATGGCGTTGGATGGGTGAGGAATGGAGTAAGAGTTTTATGGGAGCATTCTTTTTTAATCATCTTTGTTCATCCGATGGATCTTGCTCTGTTGTGTCGTCTAGTTACGCACGCTCGGCCTGGATTGATGGTTCTCTGACACTGTATATTTATTCATTCGAGAGATGCTCTACATACCGAGCAATAGAATTGAAATGCGCAATGATCATAGCAGGTTTATTATCTATTGATTTCGGAGGAACGAGACTCGGATTCCAAATATCGACAGGTCTATCTTACTCTTATCCTACAAACCTACGATGGTCAGTCACGTAATACTCCGAGCAATGATATTTTCTATCCGACAGGAGTTGTAAAGCCATTCATTCCACTAGAATAATTAATAAGTAATAGATCGCGAATCCCACAACCAACACCATTAGCGCACAAACGAACGGAAAACAAGTCATATATAGTTGATAACGGTTCGGACAATCTCCACTAGGAGCGAAGAAAACAGAAGGATGGGAGGGATTACACAAAGAGCATGGAAACAAGGAATCATATCAACAACACAAGCACCACCAATACCAGATTCAACCCTACAAAAACAGGGCCGCCCCCATACCATGACGATGCTTCGGATTTCAAAGCATTTCGTCCCATGTCAGAAAGTTCATGGTGGGGGTGTTTGTGATGATGCTTGTCAGACTCGCGGATACCGCTGCACTTGCCAAAATCAGGCTGACAGCCTTCTCCGCAATTCGAGGAATAATTGCCACAGCGGTTGGTCTTACTACAGCAAGGGCCAAAGGCAGACCCAGCGCAGGTGATACCATTGCCGCACACGCCGTCTCGTGAGACTATTTTGCCCTTTCTTACCCCGGAGGGCATTCGCAGGAGTAGATCTTTGTCGAATGTGGTATCTTTACGATACCAGAAGTCAGCAGTGTCGCCGAGACACTCGCCAACGGTCACTGGGCGATACCCATCGGATCGAAGCTTCTTCAGCATGTGCTCGGTGAGGTTATGGACGGTCTGTTCATGGACATCGTGGGCGATAACCAACCAGGACGTGTCGGAGGGCTTTCCGCGAGCGAGGTCTCTATCGAAGATATCTTTCGAATGCTGAATCATAGTAGGGCTATCGTAGCGATAATCCTCCGTATCGATGTCGTACAGGACAACATGATAGCCCAGTGACCCCATGTCTTTCAGACAGCCAGACTCAGGAGTGCAACTGGAGTACGGGGGACGCATATAAGTTGGGAAGGCACCCAAGATATTGCGGAGGGCTACCTCATTCCACAGCAGCTGAACGCGACGCTGGTCTCTGGAAATCTTGCTAAGATCCTGATGAGACCAAGTATGGCTTGCGATCTGGTGTCCTTTGTGACGCATACGCTGGATCAGCTCGATCCATGGCTTTCCCGGTGCGTCGATCTCCCCTTTCCCGTTGTTGTTACCGGTGATAAAGAAAGTTGCCTTCGCATCATATTTGTCAAGCAAATCCAGGAGGTCTTTGGTGTATGGGCCTGGACCGTCGTCGTACGTCAAGGCAACCGTTCCCGGGACAGAGCAGGAACGAACAGCATGCGGACCATACGCCACATGGCCGAGCTGGGGGCGGGGGATGGACTCTGTCGGGGCTCCTCCGGGGGTCTTATGAGCGTCACAATGACCGTAATTAATCTGACAATCGGGGGAGCGACAGTGATTCTTTGTGTTGCCACAGTATCCTGTTGTGGTGATAGTTAGAAGCATGTCATGTCCACACATAGGGCGATAACGTACCAGCAGTTGAACAGCAGTGACCATTAGGACACTTTCCAAAATCGGGACCGCACCGAGCTCCGACTGCTCGATTCACCAGACCCGAAAGAGCGTCGTCCTCCTGCTGACCGAGAATGTAGGAAATAGGGTTGTCGACAGGCGAGGGGAGAATGTTACGTGCAGTGGTAAATGCCACCAGGATGGGACTGGATACGACCAGGGCGGAAAGCAAATACATTTTTGAGAAGCCCACCGCTTTGATAAGAGAATTTATAAGATGCAGGGTAATATGGGGTTGTATATAGACGAGGGCTTCAGCAAGAATGGACAGGAGAAGTAAAAGAATGGAGATTGATGTTGCAGAGTGAGTTTGGTAGGGGCAGAGCTGTGAATGTTATGGATATGGTTTGGGCTTTGCTAGGGAAGGTGCAATTCTGGGAAGTCAACAAGCAACGGCTGGACGGTCTGGCGTGGAAAGTAGATACTATCGGCAGGAGCGAGGAAGGACTGCAATCAAGCATCATTTGTATCAATTCTGGGCGAGACTCGTCTAATAAAAGTAAAAAAAGAAGACAATGATGTAACATGTTTGAATGCTGTTGGTGATGTGACTCGTTTCTCCCATGCTCGAATTGTACGAACAAGCTGTCGGTGACATGAATGTGACCGCCTAGTTCAAGCGCGTACAATGATTAAAAAGTAGCAATGCTTCGATAGATCCTCAGCTCTATCCAGCCCAGGCTGACATGCCGAGCAAGCAATCAGTTCGCAAGAATTTGTGGGTTAGAAGTTCACTGATCAAACTGGCAGCTGGGGTATTCGAATGAATCCATTTCATTATTTTCGTGAATCATGTAGACAACCATAGGAATTTTGGAGGACTTAGTCTATCAGGTCCATGAACTGCTTTTTTAGCGTCCAAGTGAAGCGCTTCCCTGATGGATGCTTACCACCTGACACATCCATCGTCTAAGCCACCGAATGCACAGAATGAACGTTGAGAGGGTCAATCGGCTACTGTTCCAGTCAGACATTAGTAACTAGCAAGGAGCGTCATTTGAGCAGATGTAACAACCTACCTATTCCAAATCATCCTCCCCAACCGCCGAGAAGACATACGGAGCCAACGTCGGCAGATGAGGACCAAACTTCACCGGGGCGCTCCTTGCGATACTTCCCACCGTGGCGATCAAGTGACGACGGTGGACGATGCTCAGTTGCGGGACATTGAAGCGCGCGACCAGCTCTTCAACAAAAGCGCCAAACTGGTGGTCGGAGAAATGCAAGACCAGGACGGAAATGGCTGCCAGCGCCCTTTTCGTGACCACGGTGCCGGCCGTGTCATTATCGATGACTGCCATCACTGACCTCTGCAGCTCCGTCAATTCAGCCTCCTTCAGCAGCGGCCCAAAGCAGGTAACCACTTGAATGAGGACGTCGATCGCATCGCTGCTGAATCCCTTGGACGGATCCTTCTCCAGCATACCCTTGACAACCGATCCTCGTCGACTCGTGCGAGACTGCGTCGGACCGGTCAACCGAGGGATGAGCACCTTCGAAACCGCCGCGTAGGCCATGGAAGCCTCCTGACTTGGCATTTGACCGGACTGGGGGCGGGGAAGGGCCGTGACGATGGTTCTCAATGCGGTGTTTGGGACGGAGGTATCGATGGTCTGCGAGGCTGTCAAATGGGACAGTTTCTCAAGGATCGAGGAAAGGCTCTCGGTAGGTAGGCGAACGACGAGGGGGCCGAGGCTAGGGGGTCAAGGTTAGCTGAGCGCATCTCGAAAGCAGACAAACATCGAACAAACCATTTCAGCGCCTGGTTTTGGACGTCACCATGTTGATCGTCCAAAGCTTTCAGGAGGCCGTCGGCGAGACGTGTGGAGGAGCTTTGGTCATGTGCCAAGTATGATGAACTGGGACTATTGAGAACTCCTAGCAGGTCATTCAAGGACATGTATCGCATGTCTGGATCGGGATCATCCAGCTTGGAGAGCTGGCTGTTGAGCGTTTGCTGAACTGCTTGTCGGTCCGCCATGGCTGTGAAGACCCCGCAGGCAGACGGAAGCTCTGAGGGAGGAGGGAAAGCAGGCTATGAGGGTACTGCCAAGCAGGTTGAGAGACACGTATGACAGGAGGAGATTAAATGAAGAGTTGAAGGAGAAGGAAGGAAGGAAAGTGAGTTGAGTGAGTGATTGAGAAGGAGATGAACTCCGTCGTGCCGTCAATCCGACGTGATCTGAGAGGGTCGAGGCTGCCTGAGGCGTCAGGCGGGGGGAGCTCCTTCGGGAAGCATAGAGACCTTTTGCGCAGATGGCAGTCACGTTGGATGGAATTGATCTTCTCGAGGGAAATTGAACTGGGATTGATTAAATTAGGTTCATACTCGTGGATGAAAGCTTCAATGGCATAGTGAGACGGTTTTCGTGAGTTACACTTGGGAGGATATATATCATGCTTCGTTTCGTATAGTTTGAAAAAGATAGCTCGAAGCTGCGTTAAGGGATTATATGGAGTATTGAAGTATTTGATCTTGAGTTAGATGAATTTGCCAATTCTTTTTGCATATATATGCTTATAGAGGATTCATGTTTTCAGTATGAAACATGAAGCCTAAGTACTCCTACTGTAGGAGTATGCAGATCACGCCATCCTTCTGTTCAGCATGTCCAGCATACTTCAAACTACTTCCTATAGGAGCTCAAAGAACCACCCAAACCCAATCAAAGCCGATTGAATGTCATAATGACCAAGAAACACTACCTCGACCAGGCCTGCAAAACCCAACCCATCAAAGCTACCAAACCCACAGAAGCAGGGAGGGAAAGGGTGACCCGCCATGGAGGGATTACATCACACTGACCACGCCGGCAGCAGCCGCTCCGAGAGGGCAAAAGGGCAAGCAACATCCATCTCATCCCAGCCTCCTTCCCCCCTCAAATCCATTCCCTGTCATTCCATTCCCGCATTCTCTTTACAGCTTCACATCATTTTTCTGTTCATCGAAAACCAATTCCTGCCTACGGTCTCATCAAAATGCTCTTCGCACGTGCCAATCTCCTCCGCGCATCTATTCGAGCCGCCGGCTCCACAGCCCGTCGACCGGCGCAGCAGCTCGCTCGTCGAACGTACGCTTCGGGAGGGTCGCACGAGGCGAAGAAATCGAGTGACTTGCCATGGTAGGTCCATCTCATCTAGCTCGCAGCATCAATTCCTCTCTCCAGTTGCCAGTATCCATCCTGCTACGCATGATTGCCTCGATGGAGTGTCTAGTCGATGATGCAATCGCATCACAAATCGCAATCACAATCTCCGACTAACCACCCCAATCATCCCGTAGGCTCCTCGGATCCGTCGGCCTCGGCGGTCCCGCAGCCTTCTACTTGATCCAAAGCAGGCCGCAGAAGCAATCGCACGACCACCACGGCGAAGCACACACGGGCGGGTCCGAAGACGCCGAGAAGAAGGAAGCCGAGACGTCTGCCAAGGAGGCAGAGGCGCAACCCGACCGAGACGCCGAGCAGAAGACCGAGCAGGCGTCTGAGTCGAAGAGCGACGAGGGATCTGGCGACGACAAGCCAAAGGGTGGATCGCAGGGCGAGCCGCCTTCGAATGTGGACCAGGTAAGAACAGTGGCATTCGCTTGGGGAAAGGTTGATGGAATGACTTGATGGATGGCTGCTAATGCTTCGATAGCCTGATACTCGTAAAGAGGCTGGCGACTTTACCAGCACGTCGGGTAAGCAGGAGGGCGTTTCTAACACCACCACGGACAACCCCTACGTGAACGAGCCGGGGAAGAGTGTCAAGGGCGAGGGTGAGACGGAGACGGCTAAGGTCAAGGGCACTGTTGCTCCCGAACGGCCTCAGGCCTAGATTATCATGTGTTGCGACCGAGTACAGCGAGCTTTGAAGATCTTGACATGTAATATAAATGTTAATCGGAAGAATTGAACCTGTCAAGGTAATCTGGTCGAGCAGCAGAGATATCGAAAACTGTAACCACATAAGCATCATCATCCAACCTACTAATAAGAGAGAAATTGAACATGAAACACCAACACATCCGTGCCAGTGCAATTCTATTATTATGATTATAGATAAGAATGGCGCACCATCTCCATGCCCTCCGAACTCGGATTACAACAACAAAGACAAAAAAGCGCTCATTCATGGAATCATCACTATATCCACTCAGCTGCATCACGCAGAACACCAGACGACCGAATATATAAGAGACAAAGATTGTGCAATGAAGTGAAGGTCATACACCATGAGCACCGGGCGCGACTACTCGGGTGGAGTAGTTGCTGTCCTGTCCACCAAAGAAACAAGATGTTCAAAATGCAGCATAATCGACAACTTTTGTAGTTGAGCAAATCTGCTTAGCCATGAGACATGGACTGAAGAAATCAAGGACAGGGTCAAAAGACACAGTAGCCTCCTATTTAGGAAATTCAGAGATCCTTCTGGACGGGCTCGCCGTTGACCAGAACTTGCGGGGCCTGGGTTTCTTTGTTGGGGTGGCGGGCAGTGATCTTGGGGACGTCGGCACCGGTGGTGACGGCCGCGGCCTCCTCCTGGAGCTCCTCGTCCTCATCGTCGCTTCGCTCGTCCTTGGTGACGTTGTTGAAGATGTAGTTCTTCAGGATGCGGAGAATCAAGAACAGCCAGAAGAGGTTGACCGCCTGCAGACAGGCCAGCAAGGCGAAGGTGATGTACTGACTGATCCAGCACTTGTACTGCTGCGTTTCCCAGTTCAGTTCGAAGGGTCCGACGGTTCGGAATTCAGTCAACACGGCCCAGAGAATCTTCAGGTTGAGGTAGTGTCGGAGATAGATCCACATAACGACGAAGAGTCCGAAGTAGGGAACGGTGATAAAGTGATCGAGGTAGTTGAGGGTTTTGGAAGTCTGTCGTCAATTAGTTCAATGCAATGCTGGGAGTGAGTTTTACGCTATTCTTACCGCGAGGAAGAAGTCCGAGACGTCGTGGGTGATATAGACGGCGATTCCCATGTAGGTGAAGTGGAAGCGGTAGCTCAGGGCGATCAGAGCCAGCGTGATAATGTGGTGCCCGACCAGCTCCATATAGTCCTTCCGAGGCTTTTCCAATTGCAGCAGGAGAACAATCGCCTGCTGCGCCCAGTAACTAGCCTGCAGCAGATAGTACGACTTGAACAGCGCCGTGTGCTCGCGATGCGGGAACCCCTCGAACATGGCGGTGGTGTTGAAGTACCAGATGTTGGACTTGCTCATCACGTACAGACCGAAGGGACCGAAGATGCTGAAGTACATAGCCGTGTAGACCTGCTCCATGAAACGCGCGGTCTTGCCCTTGCTGCGGATTCCGAAGTAGATCGCCATGGGGCGAATCACGCGCTGCATCATGAACTCCCGAGTAAACGACAAGACAACCATGTAGAACGAGACGAACGCGATATCCTTGGGGCCCTTTCCGTACATGACCGGACCGTCGGGGGTCGTCGGAGGTTGGGGATAGGACAGGAAGATGGCGCTATGCATGGGGTTCGACGGAGTCGGATTGACGGCATACGCGCCCAGTAGGACGGCCAGCATCAGGAGCGGAAGAAGCCAGGTGTGTTTCAAGCAGGCATCTTTGAAGCGACGGAGGAAGGACCGGGTCTTGCGACGTTTCGATTGCGACTTTTGAGGCTTTTCGGTGCGAGACTGGAGGGCCGGACGGAGTGAGCGGGGGAACTTAATCGGATGGCAATTACTGAATCGCATGGGATCATTGTCTTGGAAAATCGGTGCTTGCATACCTGATCCCACTTGGGGGCTTCAGTCTCGATCGGACTGACTTCATTCATCGTAGCAATGGCCGGGGCGCTGGTGTCACCGCGGATGTCCGCACCCAGGTTGCTTGACTTTCTCGATCGAGGCATGGCGAACGGAGAGTCGGGGATGTGATGTACACAAGTGGTTTTAATTACTTGCACAAGGAAAGACGCTTTGCCTTCTCGCAGTCCGTCCCAGCACGTAGAGAGCGACCGCTATGACCTGTTCAGCTGCGACAGGCGTAATCGTGGCCGCTAATTCTTCCGAACGGCGGCGCAGCCGAAAAAGGGGGGAGAAGTAGATGAATACGAGAAAAGGAAGGGACAGGGTCGAAGAATAAGAATAAATACAAGGTATAATTACAACAGGAGAATTAAAGAAGAGAAGAAGAGCTTCGACCCTAGGGAGTGGGGAGTGTGAAGAAAATGTTCAGACCGGAGTAGAGTTGAGGATGAAGGAAGAGACGAGACGGACGGAGGTTGAATCGGACTTCCACTTGATGTCAGGGGCTTTTTTTTTTCTTTTCTTTTTTTCCCTCTTCGTTCCAATTATTTTTCTCTGGCGACTCCACCGTCACAGCGCCAACTGCCAGTTATCGTCTTGGATCGGCATCTCCTTGGCCCACCCCGAGGTCTTCTGCTTTCAGTGCGAATAATCAATAACAATTCTCTCGAGGCCAACACTCTCAATTGCCAAGATGCTCACGAGGCACGAGATGAAGCCATTCCAAGCAGGGCTTTTTCGATATGTTTTCCATTGGCTGGCGACACAAACTAAGGGACTAGTGACTCGTTAGCTCAACCGTAAAACCGCCAAGTCCCACGAAATGATGAAACTGCCTGTGGCCATCTGTCTTTACCGTCGCCCCGGATTTGAATGGTTCCTATGGAAGTGCCTGAATTGGTTATCAATGCGATGATTAGCAACTCTAATTTGATATACACCACTTTCCTGACACCTGGATTTGTAAACAATTAGATATATCTGCTTCATCCCTTGATTCAAGTAAATAGACTCAAAACTGAGCGACCCGAAACTTCTCCCCTGCAAACTATAAAGAAAGCTGAAACATGCCGCACACGTGCTTCATATCTTACACCATCGCATTGCATTGAACAAATCCTGGGATTCGTCAAACACCAGAATCTTCATGCCAGAAGAGAGCAATAGAAGAATAATGCCTTTTGTAGCCTGCTTTACAAAAGCACGAGATCTTAAAGTGGTGGCTGATGCATGAACATAAGTTAACTATATGTACAGTACCTTGACACGACACATATACATGCCCTTCCAGCCAAACCTTTGACTCCATCCAAACATCTCCATCAAACAACCCTCTTCCTCAAAAACGCCAACACCAACTTCACCTCAATTTTCCCATCTTCACTCGTAATCGGATACCTCGGCTCCTCCTTGAACAACTCATACCCTCTCGTCTCATACCACGCATGCGCACTGAACTCCGGAACCTCCATCCCAAACTTCGCCCACAGATCCCTCCACTCCGGACCCTCCTGATATATATACCTCTTGGAGAGGGTACTCAGCGCCAGGAACTGGCAATTCGGACTCCCATACGGCTCTGTTCGCGCTAGACTCTCAAGCCGATCCATCGCCGCATGGCCCAGCCCAAGCTTGCGGTACTCGGGCAGAAGAAAGAAATTCTGAATCGCGAGGGTGGATTTATCCGCTGCGGCTAGATCCAGGTCATGCGGGGGGTCGTTATAGGCGTCTAGTGAGATGTGCCCTGCCCGGAGGGTGGAATATGCTTCTGTTTCTGTGGGCTCCGACTCTGTAGTTCCACACGCTGAGGTGGTGACGACCATCGAAGGAGCGTCGGGATCGGGGATCGTGATCCAAAACAGGGATTTCAATTTCTGTTCTTGCTTTTCGCGATAGAAGGCGAGCGTTTCGTCGGAGAAGCTCCAGCCGCAGATTGTGCGTTGGCGTTGGAACTCGGTATATTCTTTGCCGTCGGCGAGGTTGACCGGGATGAGGATGAGCGGTGGGGTTGATTTGGCGATCATTGTGACTGGAGACTGGACAGATTGGAATAGAGACGTGGATTCGAGGGTGAGAGGGTTAGAGGGAAGGAATGATAGCAAGAGAGAGGGATTGCGCAATCTGGGAACCCCGTTGATTATATACAACTTCTATGACGGGAACCCGATCCGGTTAAGCCGCCAAAGGGATCCGAATTTAGTGCTTATTCCTACGGAGTATGTTGGCCTTGAGTCTTCGCAAAAAAGCCAGAGAAAGGATTCATCTGCTCGGTCGGATATGCTAACCGCTTCAGACATGAAAATCTGGTAGGAACTCAGTCTGAGCACTATGAGTAGATCATAGTTGCATTTGAGGAAATAGCGGCGTCCCTTACGGAATTATCCCTATTTTCCAATCAAACTGAGCATCAGAGAAGCCTCGCATTCTTACAGCCGTGGATAGTTCCCTGCAGTGGGGGTTAATACACGGTAAAAGAAGTCTTGCATTAAGGTTATCAGTGGCGTTTCCCGGCAAGATAACGAGACTGGCGATAGCCCTAACCGTCAAAATCTTCGATAGTCGCGATATCATTATCAGACTATCGGGACAATCGTCAATCTCGATAGACTTCCCCGATCGAGAGTAGTGTTGACTGTTGGGTGGCATGCGGATTGCGGAGTCGACCCTTTTTTTTCCCTTTTTTTTTTTTTTTTTTCTTCTTCTTCCGTCCCCACACTTGTCGATACCCAATTCTTTCTCCCCATCCGGCCTACGGAGCCTATATAATAAACCATGGCGGATCTCGAGCTCAATGTCTCGCAGCCACCAGAGGCACGACAGGAAATGCAAAGCGAAGTCATCGCCGAGAAGACCCCGTCGACCGAGCAGCGCCCAGTCTCGGAAGCAACCGAGTTGGCCGATCCCCACGGAAAGTTCCCCGAGGGAGGCACGAGGGCGTGGCTCGTCGTGCTGGGCTCGTTCTGCGCCATGATGCCCGCGATGGGCCTGTTGAACACTATCGGCGCATTGCACGCTTGGACATCGACCCATCAGTTGGCCGGCTACTCGGATTCCAGCATCGGTTGGATCTTTGGCGCTTTCAGTTTCTTTCTCAACTTCGGGAGTGCGCAGATAGGCCCCATCTTTGACAGTCGAGGATTGCTTCCGGTGATAGCTCCAGGGTCTGTTGGCTTGGTCCTGGCAATCTTCTTCTTCAGCGCTAGCACAGGTAAGTCCATGTCCGTCTAGAAGAAAACGTTTCAACTCGCTAAATCCTGGTAGAATACTATCAAATTTTCCTCTCGTTCAGCGTCCTGGGCGGTCTTTCTTCTTGTTGTCTCTTCACTCCCGCCATCGCCGTCGTAGGGCACTGGTTTAACGTGCGCCGTGCCTATGCAACAGGCATCGCCTGCACGGCCGGCGGTCTCGGTGGCGTTATTTTCCCTATCATTATCCTCTACGTCGCCCCGACGCTAGGATTCCCTTGGGCGATGCGCATCGTGGCCATCATCAGCTTCTTTCTGTGCGCCCTAGCCTGTCTGCTCATGCGCACCCGCCTCCCGCCCAACCATGCCGCCGGCATGGCCATCGACGTCAAGGCGCTCCGGGAGCCAAACTACGCCCTCACCACCCTGGCCGTCTGGCTCGTGGAATTCGCCGTCTTCATTCCATACACCTATATCGCATCCTACGGTCTCTACGCCGGACTCGGAGAGTCCCTAGCCTACAAGCTCTCAATCTTCCTCAACGTCGGAGCGATTCCCGGCCGTGCGTTCCCTGGCCTTCTGGCCGACCGATTGGGTCGTTTCAACGTCATGGCCATGACGACCGTCATCTGCGGCGTGTTGACCCTGGCGCTGTGGTATAAAGCCGGCCAAAACCAAGCCGCTATCATCGCCTACTCCGTCTTGTTCGGCTTCTGGAGTGGCGCGGCGATCAGTCTGACGCCCGTGTGCATCTCCCAGGTCTGTCGCACGGAGGATTACGGCAAGAGAAATGGGACGACCTTCACGTTGGTGAGCTTCGCGACGCTGACTGGCATTCCGATTGCCGGTGCTATCCAGGAACGAAACGGAGGCGATTACTGGGGGTTGATTATCTTTGCGGGTGCATTGTACATGGCGTCGTTTATTGCCTTTGTGGTGGCGAGAGGTGTTGCGGGTGGGTGGGGTCTGAAAACGAAATTCTAGTTCTAGACTTAATGACCTAAAGGGGTGTGGTGAAGTTGATGTTGGTGACTTATGAGATATGAAGTATATATAAGCTTAATTAGGTGTCATAATAGAGACCATGGTGCTAATAGATCGATCTACTTGGCGGCAAATCAGTCGTAGTTGGTACCGAAGACGGAGATCACAAAAGAGGTAATTCGAGAAGATAGTAAATAGATGATCAAGAAATCGCTACATTGCAGAAGTCTGAACTATACTCTAACCTTGAGCCCTCGTTAGAATTCATTGTGCAATCACGGACTACACTCTTCCACACATATGTGAGCTGGCATGTAAGCTTCAAAGCTTGATCTACGTTCAAGTGAGTTCGAGGACAACGTGCGTCCAAGGCATCCAGGCTCCCAGCAACACCCACTAGTGCCAGTCATTAAGTCCTCCCACCCTTCTTTCGCTTCTCCCATTTCTCTTCTCACTCCTCACCTCTCATTGATTGATCAATCTATCATCTGCCTTGCATCATCTACTGAGTTCACACCATCCACTATTGCACAAGCTTCTCAATGCTCAAACTTAATTCCAGCACATTTCTTGCATCTGAAAAATACCTGAGTCGTTTGTTTTCAAAACACTTACCAAGACTCAAAGTCCTCTCATAATTTTCTTTAGCCCTTTGTCCCCTTCCATTTAATATCTCCCTCACGGCTCCATGACCGATTTCATGCTTGTAAGTCAAGCGGCTCGACAGGCCAGCGGTTCGACATGGAGAACTCGATTTACAAAAGACCTTCCGTGGCACCAAGGCGCTTCTCTGATGCAGAGACTTGGGGAGCGAAGAGAGTTCATGCGATACGGGGCTCTTTTAGGGCCAAAAAAATGGATTGGATTGACTGGGAATCTTACCCCTCAATCGTCATCATTTTTCGATGGCAAACACTGCAGGTTTTGGCTGCTCAGCACTACTGTTGAGGCCAAGATGCGAACAACTCCGAATGTGATCATTACAGGCATCTTTGGCGTAGGGAAAACAGTACATTGTCAGAACTTGGCACAGAATACAGGCCTGCAGCACCTATCGATAAACCAGATTGCCAAAGAACGGGGCTGCTTCGATACCTACGATTCGGAATTAGAAACATGGGTCGTGAATGAGGATAACGTATGTTTAATGCACATTATGTCGTGTTACTGTCATTTGACTCCGGCTCTTATCATTAATTGTCATTGTCACGGTTATTTTCTGTTACTTACTCCTTGGGACACAGCTTGACAGTACCCGATGGTCGGTCCTTCATTTAGTCTAATCATCTGTACAGGCAGAGGCTAAACTGGTAGGAGCCGCAGGTGGGAGCTCACTGCCTATTGCTTCGCTTTTTTACATCTTTAGCCTCGGCCAGAAAGGGCCAGATGCATCATTATATTCGCAGATCCTTCGCTTTGAATACATGTTCCGGCCACGATTTCCATCTAAAGTGAGATTATATCAACACAACCGATCCTACAACTCAAACCTCCTAAACGAAAGCCCCCCCCAAGCAACTAGTGCATTACGAAGAGGGACATTCAATACCCGTCACATAGTAAGCATGGATATCCACACTACCCAGACCGACACTCCAGACATCTCTATACTCCTGTCCATCGGGGTGGATGTTGCGTTTTGTTCCACCACCATTGTTGGTCCGTCGGACCGTCGCGGGTCCGTGAAGGTCGTGATTCGCGGCTCTCTCGAAGCAGAATTCATATGTCTGTCCCTTGTACCCAACGTTGTTGCAGCCTCCCTGGAACCCAATGTCCACGGACGCGTCGGCTGTGCCCTTAAAGTCGGGGTCGTCGCTCTCCCAGATCCGGGCTAGATGGCTAACGCCGTTGGTGCCACCCCAAGATGCTTCTTGCGTCAACCAGAATACGAAGGTACAGCCCATAGCGGATTGGGCGGTGGCAGCCACGGTGAAGACGGTAGAGAGGCGCATTTTGCTAGAAAGACAGACGATCTGTTTGAGAAGGTTAGTCCTGTCTTTTGTGTCTTCGGTGGAGATTGTACTTGCCTAGGGGAGGGGAAGTTGGTAAAGTGAAGATGGTGTTTGGGATGCTGAAAATGTGCGTCCCTTCGTGGGCTTTTATAACTCTTTGACCTCTAGCTTCTGCTAATACTTCAATCCATGGCCGAGTCTTTAACTCGGCATACTTGCAACATGAGGTGGTAGAAGCCTAACTTTCACATTCCTACCGTGTAGTAACACTCAGTCTATGGGTAAATATCTCACTCTCTTCCTCGTTTGACCTTCCTCCCTGTATGTGCCAAGAAGTGTATTCGCATGATCTGGTTAGTAGATCGAGCAAGGACCTTCAAATCGCCCTTCTCCACAGATATCTCAGACCGAAACTCAATGTTTATTGTAGCCTAGGCCAAGATATTGTACAAAAGACCAAAGTGGCAGTTGTAAATAACATAGTGTATGTAGTGGACCTCGCCAAGTTGTCCTTCCCGCGCCATCCAACCAGACTAGCTCGTTAAACCAAAATGATATCATTTCGTATTGGCATATCCATCAGATATACTCTCGGCGTTGTTTTTAATTTGATAGCTCCCATCGTTGACCTGGGGGCCGTACGGAGTACGGAGTACCTAGCCTATAGACCCCACCGTGGCTTTCGGTTCTACGGAGGACGAACCTACTCGTCTAGCCCTAACTATGCCAGGCTAATTCTTACGAACCGCGAACAGCCAAGGATGAGAGCGATAGCAAGGGAAATCGTTGGTTCCCAGTTGACTAGGCGTTGGCCAGGCACGTTATGCGATCGACAGATCCCACGAGGTGAGTTATCAGCCAAGGTGCGATCTATCCTAATCGGGAAAAAGATATATAAAGTCGCCAAACGTTAGGCTGATAGATGTATGTGGGAACATCACGATGGACCCAGCAGAGCCAAGCTCCACTAGCTATGAAACACATCCTATGAAAGCTTTATGCAACCATGCCATAGTTGTTGTGGAGGGTTGAACTATCTCACAACAGGAGGACCAATACTCGGAATTGTCTTCTAGGGAGTTACTCAGAAACGTCTTCCACCATCTCTACCTCACGACCAATCTGCCTAAATGGCGCATGACCTTCGTCTAAGGGAGGTTGAGCGAATTTCCCATCTTGGCTTATGGAGGAATCCGCACATACTATGTACGCAGTCGCTCGCACAGCCAACCCTTCAGAGCGAGTCCCTGCTGGGTCTCGTGGTTGTCGTGAAAAAGGGGCCAAATGAGAGGCGCGATATGACACTCTTTTTGACCAATCATCAGGGTGGTATCAGGATTCGATTTCTGCATATAATCAGTCAGCGCGGATTATCATGCAGCTATTCGGGAAACATGGCATACGGAGAACTTTTGAGCCCAAGCCGTGATCGAATCCAGTAACACTTCATCGGCCCCAGCCAGGACAAGAGTCTGCTTTACCAGAGCATCTTCCCACCACGCTTCAGGCGCTTCAAGTGCTTCGGCGTAGTAGTTCGTGGATACCCCGTTCAAGTAGTCTCTTGACCACCTCTCCGTGACTTCCCTTGCGTCGATGTCTTTGTGTCCGTTGGTCTTCATACTCGGCCAATCATGGCGAAAAGAGATCCAAGGTGACATGAGTACGATAGCTTTGAGTGGCTCGGTGTTTGTCAGTTCTGGTGCGTCTTGAGATGGGTGTGACAAGTGGGATAAAATAGCCAGGCATAAATTGGCACCAGCGGAATCGCCAACAAGGATAACCTCTGAGGGTGAGCGTCCGAGGTCCTCGAGAACGTATCGCAGAGCTTCCACTGCCTCGCGAAACTGCGTGGGATATGTTGCGTGCGGCGTCAGCGTATAGGCAACATTGAACCAGCCGGTAGTGATATCGTTGTCGGATAGTTCTTTTGCTACATTCGGCCAAAAGTCGAGGTAAGGACCTGTGGCATCCATAGCAAACCCTCCGCCTTGAGTAGGTCTTTTAGCCCGGTGTGTCGGGATCTTGGTGGGTGGAATAACTTACCATGGAAGTTGATCACCACGTATTTGGCCGTCGGAGAACCGATCCAGAATCCCTTCAAGCCACGGTCGTTCGATACAAAGTTTGGCTCAACCCCAGCGCTCTTGCAATAATCCAAGTATAGCTGGTCATACGACGGGAAAAGATACCTATCCAGCACGGTCAGGAATCACAGGCTTCTGTAAACAAGAAGCGGCATTACTTACTGGATTTGAAGCGGGGTGAACCGTCTGGTGATCTAGTGGATCCTGTAAGCACATCTACTTTTGATCACAATCGAACCTTTTAGTCCCAGGTACCTTTTTCGTTGCCGCCTGTACAATATGGTGGTGGTAGCTGTCAGCCCCAGATGGACCTCTAAACCACCCGAATATCGCAGCATAGACGACTCCCGCTCCTGCGGAACTGTGTTTAGTAACATAATATTTAGAAGACCAGAGCATAGTCTACTTACCAACTGAGAACCAGCCTAGAAAGGCATCTATCTTTCCCCAAACGCTCAGGGTGTGATTCATTGTGCCGATGTTTCATTTCCCGGAGAAGGGGCTGTTTGGCCATATTTCGATGGACATAAGTAGTTTCCGCAATCAAAGCTTTACCGCGGATCGGTTTACATTATGATTAGTATCTATGCTTTTTGCCGAGGCACAATTCCTTACACACAAGCGTGTCCTTTGGTAAAACCATCTGTCCTTCCTTTGAGCTTCTAAACCTGTCGCATATGACATGCCAGATCCCCTCAAATCTTCAATCATCGGACTAAACCTTGACCCCATCATGAATTCATCCGTGCTTCTTATCCTCTTCAGTAAACTCCAAGAATAGATAGATCTACAACCCCACCCTCGCAAGTCTCTCCTGCCCCTGGTCCGTAAACATAAGCATTCCATTTACATACCCAACCCCCCAAATCATCGGATACCGCCAATGAAACCACATCGGATGGTCATTAGCCCCAAACCACCCAAAATGCCTATCCAGGTTGTAGCAAAGATAGTTGCAAGCGCTGAGGATCAGCAATGACAAGATCCCGGTAAAGTGGGCTGCCTTCCTGCCGTAGTAGTGGTCCACGATGAAGGTGTTGATCAGGCCGCCCATTGCGCCGCCCATGCCCAGCGGACAGAAAACGAGCGTCCACATGACTTTGTAGAAGAGATCGCGCGTTCCGGTCATAATGAAGACGCCGACGGCAAGGAAGACGATTTCGACGAAGAGGGAGTTTAGCCAGAAGAGGAGGAAGGGACGCAGGTAGATGGTGCGTCGTTTGCGGGCGGTTGGGAGGTCGTCGCTCGAGACTATGATGGGCTGGTAGGCGTGGTTGGGGGCCATTGTTGGTGATGTTGATTGCTGTTTTATTTGGATTGGAGTAGTGGTTGAATAGTATGTTTGGCCTTGGTTTATATATTCGTCAATGGCGCTCGTTGCTCATACTTCACGCATCCATTCTAGGAAGTACAGCCGAGGCTTTCTTCTAATCAATATTCACCTCCCGCATTAACATAGATGATTACTGATCAGTCCAGCAACCAACACAGCATCCAGTACACTCCCTTTAAAAATAGTCTATTCTATAAAGCAATGGTCACTGTCATCGGAGTATAGAGACCTACAGAAGAAAGACATCTGAAATCTAGAAACCGTACAGGGTAGTAAATGATGATATTTTCGGTTCGACAACCACATAGCGGGGGAAACAGAAGTCTTGTATCAGTAAAATCTTGAACCTCAGGCTTTTCTCTATGATACGTCGAGAATATCGATATATTTGCTTAAAAAATGTAGGTTTAAGTACGTGGTGGTAAACATCAACCAAGCAGGTTGGTCGAGTGGATAAGGTGCACGCCTGGCAATCGTGTTCTTCTGTGATTGCAGCAAACCCTGCAGCGATAGATATATCTCTTTTTATGCTATCCCATCTTATTTATGAATCCCCCTGTCTCAGTCGATTCATTCACCTTAACAACTACAGAGAGAGTCAGAGCCTTCCGGCCGGGAAATGGAGGTGACGGTCGAGATAGTGTCCGATGCTAAACTGTCGCATCGGACAGTAATAACCTTGATTCATTCAGTATCAAAAATTATCTCATCGCATCCTGACACCGGGAAAGGGCCATAAACCAATCAAGTCTGACACCGCCGCACTAAATCCTACCACCGCGCGAGCTAGATGGCTCGGAGAATGCAGCCACCGCTCCCCTGAGAATTGCATGCGGGTTAATGCGTCGAGGATAGCGTCTCTGCATGTCCTCTGCCAATTCCTTCCAATTCGACGCCAAGATAACAGCGTCCTCAAAATCCAATATATACTGACGAGTCTTCTGCACGTTGAACAGTCCGTCCACCGTTCCGGCTCGCTTGTGCCCTGCAACCACGGTGTGTGGGTTTAGTGCTTCGATCGCATCCAGCGCTCGGAGCCATTCCTGTCGTTTCTCGGGAGTATTGGCTTCTCCGAAGTACTGGTGTACATCGCCGTATACTGCATCCCCGGCGACTACCAGGTGGATACTAGGCACGTGGAGCACGGTCGTGTTGTATGTGTCTGTATGGCCGACCTCGACGGCGCGGAATTCATGGCCTTCGATCTCGAACACCGGAGACTTCATGGCCTCCGCGAGCTCGGGGGACTGGGGAATTTGGCCCCCGGGAAAGAGACTCAGCCATGTTCCCTCGAAGATGGCGGGCTTGATTTGCTCCTTCATATGCTCGACTGTGCCTGGGGTAGCGAGGGCGCGGAGGTTGGGCCAGTGCTTTCGAAGCACGGTTATGCCGAACCAGTGGTCGCCGTGGCCGTGGGTGATGTAGACATAGCGAAGGTCTTTGCCTGGGGCGGTGGACTTGATCCAGAATGCGAGGTCTTCGGTCTGGGAGATTGAAATAGGTGTGTCAACGAGAACGGCTTCGGATTCCCCGTGGATTAGGGTGCAGGAGATTGGTGAGAAGGTGCTTGTTTCGCCGAGCCGCTTGATTGCGAGTGGGAGGCGCGAAGAGACGTAGACATCGGCTTGAAGGATGGATGGCATGTTGATTGCAGATTTAGTAGAATAGGAGACAGGATTTTGGTGGGAATCTAGCATGAATAACCATTGTATGGAAAGACGGGTTAACTTAACAGATGAGCGGTGCGATGATAATTTAGATTAGTGAACATGGGGTAATATCACTAATCAACGGGGGTGATTGAACAACACCAATTATCATTTGAGATCAACCAATATCTGGAGGTATCAGTGTTTACATGGTGGAAGCCCTCGGTTCCTCGTAAACAAGTCATATCCGTCACCCGCTTTTGCGAGAAATTATATACGCACATATTTACAAATGAAGGTGGTCTACCCCCCAACTGCTGAGCACTAGCTTTCATACCATTCTCTCTCCCAAGAACATCATCTAATCACTCAAAATGCCTCGCTGGACCTTTGAACTCACGCCCGATACCCTATCCAAGACTGAAAAAGACACCCTAGCGCAAGCCATCACCGAGAACTACGTCAAACATGGCATCCCCGCATTCCTCGTGAACGTCTTCTTTCACGAAAACCGCATTGGCACTTTCTACAGCGGCGGTAAAACACCCCCCAATACGGTTTTCTTCGTCCTTGATCACGCTGCTCGCTCGTTTCCCAACGAGACAGTCCGTCTGGCCTTCATCGATAGTGTCAATGCTATTGTGGAGCCGATTCTGGGTCCGAAGGGCGTCAAGTGGGAGTATAATATTTACGAACATCCCCCGGACAATTGGCGCGTGAATGGTATGATTCCGCCAGTTCAGAACAAGGAGATCTGGCAGCAGTGGATGGATCGAAACGAGGCGGTTAAATATGGAGAGTACCTGGCTGCGGGGCCGGGCAGACACGGCCTCAAGCTGTGAATCGGGGTATTTTCTAGTGTCTCTTAGGGTTACAATAGTTCAGGTAATCTAAGGCTGCTCTCGGGTTGCTTTGACTCCGAAGAATTGGCGGGCAGGGCTTCAAGGGAGTAACCGCTCTTCTTTGAGATATCTTTCTTGTTCTTTTCTAATAGGCGAAGTCCGAGGATTCTGTAGCACTGCTGTGGGCTGAGTGACTGGCGTATTCGAGAAAGGAATGAAGAAGAAGAGGAAATAAGAAGCCGTATGATATTGAATTACACGCAACTATAATATTTAATTGCTATATTCATAACTGTAGACAGTGCTTGGAGAGTGACACTACCCAATCGTATACATAAACGTACATACTCTTGTCATCGGAAGATAACAATAGTGAACAGAGAAAGGGACAGCGGTAAGTATACAATGCACTCCAGCTTGATATATCGATATCCTCTCACCTATGACACTATCACTTTGTTGTCCTTTTATTCACGACAGAAGACGATCTATTAGCTGTCCACACTCTGCATACCTGATATCGGCTCCCTTATCTTTGTTACTTTGCCGATTGCGGAGACAAGAAGCTGGCTATGAACGAGGCTCCCTATTGACAACTGCCGTTCGATCTATCCGGGCCAGGAGGACATAGTCGGCCGAGAAGAGAGGTCATTCCAAGTATCTACCTTCTTTTACATTTTCATGGCCACACTGCACTCCGATTATGTAGATTTCAGTATATTTATCTGATAGAAGGCATATTCAGTAGATGTGAGCATAAAAAAAAAAAGAAAGAAAGTGAGCACCAGATAGGGTGCACAATAATAAGCTTAAATAGTCAGCGCACAGGGATGTGGCCTCTGGTGAGACACTCATGGTGATATTGAAGAGTGTCTCACGAAGGATAACTATTGTTAGACAGCGGATGCCAAGATCTCCACGTGCCCAACCTCAACCTTCGTGGAAATCATCGCCAACGCGAGTCATCGCCCGCCTCTTCTTTGCAGTCGGCAGTGTCGTGCGCTGCGCTCCACTCCTCCTTCTGATGCCGGTCAGGTCGATCGCTCCGTCAATCATTCGCCCTCCCTCGAATCCCTCCACCCATTAATCAATCACAGTCCATCAATCCATCACATCGGACCAACTCCACTCGGAATGGCTTGCGGTTCGAGCCGCCTGAATCCTTGGCCTGTTACTTCGTCTGCATCTGCTGCCTCATTCTTGGGTGCCCACCATGACTAACAGGGACCCCGAATTTCGCCATCAGCTGGGCAAGTTCCGTCTCGACTCCTCCCTTGCGCCGCATACCTCCGCCCAATCGCCCCTGCTCAACAACTCCCTACCCCCGCCAACGCACCTCCCTTCCCACGTCTCCTCCCCGTCGCATCGCAGCAAACGCGTCTCCACCGCATGTGATTTCTGTCGCAAGCGCAAGAAGAAATGTGACTTCCGCTACCCCAATTGCTCCGCCTGCACGCGTGCCGGCGTGCGTTGTACCATCCCGCCGCCCGGGCCCCAGGTCGCCAGCGCTTCTGTCCCGCGAGATCAGCTCGAAAACCTACAAAACCGTGTGCGATGGCTGGAGGAGGTCGTGCGGAAGAAGACGGGCATTCCCGTGGCCGACCGGCCCACGGGGAGTCCTCTTGATGGCGAGGGAGATCCGGACTGGTGGTATCAGATGCCGAGCATGCTGATGAGCCGGAGTAACTCGATGCGCCCGTTGGGCGGAACGCCGGCGTCAAATAGTCCGGCCAGCGCGTCTGGGGTCGGCACCGACCTGCCCAACGTGGGTGAGATCTTTCGCGACCATCTCGAACATCGCCGGCCCTCGGTGGCCCGGCCCACGATCACCTCGACCAAGACCGCCCCCCGCGTCCTCCGACTCGCCTCGCTGGAAGAAGCCGAGCAGGTGGCCTCGCGGTACTTTGACAGTATGGGGTACCAGTATCCGTTCCTGCACCGCTCCGACTTCTTTCCACCGCTGCGTCGCATCTACGCGGGCGAGACTCCGACGACGGAGTTTCACTATACCTACCACATTACCATCGCGATCGCTCTGTTGATCGGGTCGTCCGATGGCACGCAAGCGATGGAGTTCTACCGTGTGAGCCAGGAGACGCTACCGCTGGCTCTGCAGAATGAGGACCTGGCGGCGGTGAAAGCGCTGCTCAGCATGGCGCTGTACACCCTTTTCGCGACCACTGGCCCCAGCGTGTGGCATGTGCTGGGCACTGCTTTGCGGCTGGCAACCAGTCTAGGTCTACACAAGGCTCGGCCTGCAGCGAGCGTGATCGAAGAGGAGATGACCAAACGGGCGTTCTGGAGCCTGTACAACCTGGATCGGCTGATTGCCAGCACGCTGTGTCGGCCGCTGGGCATCGTGGACGAGGACATCAGCGTCAGCCTCCCGCGGGAGTTCAACGACGATTGGACAGAGGCGCCGGGAACCAGCGTGATGACCATCCCGGTGCAGGTCGTTCGCCTGCGTCGGATCTTTTCACGCATTTACCGTTACCGTAAGCATTAATTTACCTTCCATTGCAGATGCACGACTAACGCTCGCAGTATATAACAATCAACCCCCTCCCCCGACGAACGAAGTGGTTGTGACGCTCAGCCATTTCCGCCAAGAGCTGGATGACTGGCGTCGGAATGCGCCGGTCTATCCGCCAGCTCTTCTGTATTCTACGAGCTACTATGACTACCTCTATGCCACAACCCTCCTGCTCATGTACCGACCCAGTCCACGGAATCCGACTCCTGATGCAACGAGCATCGTTAGTTGCGGCGACGCCAGTATCCAGGTCATTCGATCATACTGGGACAGCTACTCGGTGGGCAAGTTGAAATGGATCTGGTTGACGCTGAGCCAGACGTACTTCGCGGGAATCACTATCCTCTGGTGTCTAAACCACGATTTTCTCGCGGTACGCGACGGTCTCCCGCCCGCGTGGCAGCCAGACGACCAGACCATGCGCCGCGCCATCCAGGCGGTGGTGGTGCTGTTGGAAGAGTTTGGCAAGCGACGACCGGGTGTCGAACGACTGGCGGAGACGTTCCGACAGCAGAGCACAATGATCTTCAGCCACCTAGCATACCAACAGGAGCAATTGGGTCAGCAGAACCCTCCGCAACCGCCGCCACCGCCGCCGGTGTCGCAGCAGCCGCATGTCCTGGTGGCGCCGCCCGTGCCTCTGGCGCCGGTGCTGGACGACGTGTTGCTGGTCAATGACTCGGGCAATATTCCTGTGATGGACCCTCACCTGGCGCAACAATTGCTGTATTCCTATGATTGGTTCCAAGAGGAGATGGCGACCTTCTATACCCTATGATTGAATTATGTATATAAAGATGATGATATAGTATAGCGAACTTGTAAGTAGCGCATAGATAAGCATGTCGGTCTTATCGGAGAGCTTCCCCACATAAACACTTCTCTCTCTTCCCCGCTTTATTTTATTCTTCCTTTTCTTCTTCTTCTTCCTAATTTCCCTCATCTTCTCATATCTTCTCTTGTCTACCACCTCTAATAAAATGGCCCACTCCATCCACGGCACCCTCATCCACTCCCTCACCCCAACGACCCTTCAAATCCTCCCCTCCACCCTCCTCATCATCTCCCCCACGGGCCTGATCCTCTCAATTCACCCCTCGACACCCCCATCATCCATCCCCTCCCTGCTCACCCCCCACAACCTAACGCCCTCAACCTGTCCCACCCTCACCCTCTCGCCAACCCAATTCCTCCTCCCAGGATTCATCGACACCCACACCCACGCCCCTCAACACTCCCAACGCGGTCTCGGCCGCGGCCTCCCCCTACTCACATGGCTCGAGACACTCACGTTCCCGAACGAGGCGAAATGCGCGGACCCCGTCTACGCTTCTTCCCTATACACCTCATGTGTCCGAGCGGGTCTGAAGCAGGGTATCACGACGGCTTGTTATTACGCGTCATTGCATCAAGACGCGTCGGTGGTTCTTGCGAGAACGTGTATTCGGGAGGGACAGCGCGCGTTGATCGGGAGGTGTAATATGGATCGGAATGCGCCGGATTGGTATGTTGAGTCTAATGGGGTGGAGGGGAGTTTGAGGGCTACGGAGGAGTTTTTGGAGGAGGTTCTTGCTCTGGAGCAGGATCCTGATCATGGTGTGAGTGATGGGGATGCGAATAAGGATGGGATTAGGAAGGGGCTTGTTACGCCGGTTATTACCCCTCGGTTTGCCATCTCCTGCACGGATGAATTGCTCCGGGGACTTGGGGAGCTGGTAAAGCGGTATCCGAACCTGCCAGTACAGACGCATTTCAACGAGAGTCCCGAGGAAGTGGAGTTCACAGCCCAGTTATTCCCCCGCTTCAACTCAGAAACGGAACTATACGAATCGTTCAACCTGCTCAACGAACGAAGTATCCTGGCTCATGCGATCTACCTGAAGGACGGGGAGATGGAACGACTGAAAGAGCTGGACTGTGGAATCGCGCATTGTCCCGTGTCGAATACTTGTATGGATCGGTTTATGGTGGCTCCTGTGCGGGAGTATTTGGAGAGGGGGGTCAAGGTGGGATTAGGGACGGATTGTGGCGGTGGGTTTACGAATAGCATGTTGGAGGTTATGAGGCAGGCTTATCTGGTTAGTGTTGCTGGGAAGACGTTCCTGGGTCAGGGGGGTGATGGAGGGAGGACGGCGTTGAGTACCGAGGAGGGTTTCTATATGGCGACGTTGGGAGGGGCCAGGGTTGCTGGGTTGGATGGGAAGGTTGGGAACTTTCAGCCAGGGAAGGAGTTGGATGCTTGTTTGGTGGATGTGAGCGTTGATGGGGTCATGGCAGATGTTGACGAGGATGAGGATATCAGGAGTGTGTTCGAGAAGTTCATTATGACTGGGGATGATCGCAATATTACGGGTGTTTGGGTCAAGGGAAGGAGAGTCAAAGGATAGAGCATGATAAAGTATGTTGCCATATATTAGTTGTTGTATTATCGCGTTGAAGTATCAGTGAAATATCCCGAAATCGACATGTGTAGACCCTCGTCGAGGTTTTATGTCATCGCCACGTCCCTATGGCCGGTCCGAAGTATCCCGCCTCTGGCAGTTTCTTCCACGGCGTTCCCATGTCATCCGCTGTCCGACGTTGCACGTCGTTTCCCCACCAGTGCAGCAGGCCGGCCGGCAGGATGATGCAGAAGAAGATGATCACCGTGGAGACGGCGACGCCCGAGTCTAGTGCGGCGGACAGCACGTAGTCTGTCATGTTAGTCGAGCCGGCAAACAGAAGATAGATGAACTTACTGTATTTCGCCCACCACGCCGGCTTGCGCCGCTTGATCAGCCCGTTGAAAATGATGTTTACAATCCACCAGGACGAAAAGCTGATCCCCGTCGCCGGTGGGACCTGGCTCATGGCGCCAAACGCGACCGGCCAGGAAATGTAGTTGAATTGCTTCCATCGGCGGCCTAGAAGATACGTGATGATCACAACAACCGGGCCTACCAGGAAGAACCAAAGGAGATTGCCATAGATTTGGCCCGAGGAGAAGTTCCGACCGGGGCCGAGAGCGCCTACAGAGTCAGTCCGAACTATTGCCGAGAGGAAAGAAAGACCCACCCCAGATCAAGGAAGAAGAATATGTCACATGTCCGTGTGGACAGCTAAATCCGCCCGGGGAATCCGGTTTACAGATCCCCTCGAATCGCGTTATCATGAACACCGTCACGCCGCATTGCACGATGGCTCCGATCAGGGTGGCAAGTCCCTGGGCCATGAAGAGCGTTCGGGGAGCAATGTGCAGATAATGTGCTAGTTTCATATCGGCCACGAACCTAACCGGTCAGTATCGTGTTGCCTGAGACCCACAGCTACAGCGACTTACTCGAGACCCTGTGACACTGCCACATATCCGTAGAACTTGAACGCCATGTTGGCAACCGGTCGCCCGAGAAAGGCATATCCCCCGATGAACTCAGTGATCAAGTTGAGCTGATTGCTGGAGATGTTGGTCACTGCTTTGATGATCCCGATCGGGATAAAGTACACGGCCGGCAACAGATAGGCAAGGAGAACGGCCCACGCCGGAAGATCCGTGTGCCACACCTCGTTGGTCACGATACTCAGCACGAACATCACGATGGTCACCGCACCGAACCACCACCACGGCACGTCGGCGTAGGCCTCCATCACACGGGAATGTACATCTTTCTGGTTGCGCCCCTTCCACTGCTCCCACAGGTCCTTTCCGTGGTACAGCGCCACATGCACGAAAATGCCGGTCAAGTTGGCGAACGCCACGCCGTATGTGACCGCATAGCCCGCCGGCAGGAACATCGGCGAGTAATTCTTATATGCCTCCGGATTCACCGAGCCATCCGGGTTCAAAACGCGCCCGACCATGTAGGGCCGACCCTGATTATCGAAGGTGTTCGGATTCAGCAAGGGCAGATAGGCTGAGTACCATGTGTTGGTGTAGTACAAGAGGGGACAGATGAGCCAGAAAAACAAGGCAAACGATCCCATCACATTACATCCGGCCCAGAAGGGAACGAGCAGCGGACTTCCGTTGGCAAAGACGACCTGCGCCCAGTCAAAGGTCAAAACCGACATTCCCAGTCCCGTCCGCTGGCCAAAGAGCTGATTCAGGACTACATTGTGCGGTGCTATCCAGCAGATGAAGCTGAAGGTGCTGAGTGCGGTGAACAAATACCCCGGAAGGAAGTACCAGACCGCTCCGCCAATAAAAACCAGCAGGAAAAAGCGCAGGCGCGTGATGATCCAGCCATCGGCCAAGCTATTGCTGCGGGAATGCAACGTCGACAGTAGCGCAGCATTAGACAACACCTGGGGCCAGATCATCGTCGCCGGCCCCACGAGCCAGCGCGACGCCATTCCAGCCAGACCGAACCCGAACATCTGCGTAGTGATGGTAAAGAGGATCTCGAAACCGCCTTTCGAGGGCATGCCGTAGAATTTGACCATCGCTTCGATGACCTGCGTGGCCGCCGCCGATCCAAACGAGACATTGGCCATGATTGTGATGAGCGCATGCTCCTTGATGTTGAAATGGCGATCCGGATTGAACCGACCCAATGGGATCCATCGTGCCCAAGCACATCCGATGGGATAGGCTGCCAGCTGTGCCACCAGCGCACTGATCGTGACACTGGGCTGTCGCAAGCTGAAAAATTGGTTCAGGCCACTTCCCACCTACAACGGCGTCAGCCTTATCCATTCATGTCGTCTTACGTCGGCGCCTCCCGTGCCACCGGTAAAACCTACAATTGTGAACAAAATTCCGATCACCCACATGCGAACGGTATTGATTGGCAAGTGTACATCATCCTTGGGCCGCACGGCCGCCCGCACTTCTGGGAAGGGAGAATCATCGGCTTCGTAGGGGAGGATCTTGGCTGCATCACGGTCACTCAGGACGGTGAAGTCATGCTCATTTTGGGTGTCTAGCGGCGGAACCTAATGAGAGGCCATCGGACGTTAGACGATCTTCGCATTCTGACATTGACAGTTGGGTCCAATTCCACGAGAACACAAATCAAAAATTGGCCAGATCGGTGGAAGGGAACCACCAACCACGTGGAAGGGGAGTAGATCTGGAGCTTCCAAAGGGGGGCCTTGGGGGGGCCTGGAGGTCAAGGCGATAGGCCAAGGGGACCACGCCAGAGGATGATCAAATGAAAACCTGAGGCAAGGATGGGGATGGGGTAAGGTTGCAGTTGCAAGGACGAAAAAAAAAAACTGGGTCACACCCACCTGAATCGAGTCGTCCCGCAGGGATTTCTCATCCTCGGGGGGTTTGAGCTTCCCAGACATGGTGCATTGCATGCAGCGTTAGAGGATCGGGATTAGCATGACTCTCCAGACTTCCAGAGTGGGAGAAATCGGCACCTCGCGGGATTCCCAGGAGTCCCGCTTCGGGTTTAGTGCGCTGGCCTCGTGACGCCAAGTCACGCGATCTGTCGGCTTCATCCGCTGCCACTTGCTGCTTTCTGGAATTCCCAGTCGGAACTCATTTCCCCCCCACTTTGTCCACGCTGCGGACTGAAACCCTTTTCTCCCTCGTGTTGGCAACTTGGCGGTCAGCGTGGATCCTATCATTTTTCATCCATTTGGCATTTGTCCTATGATTGCTTGAGGCTGGCGACTGCCATGCGGTGTATTATCGGGAGGGCGTGGTCTGGTACCGACATCTGCCAAGACGACGAATTCACGCTCAACAGTCGATCGCGGGTGGAAACCGCCGTGGTGAGGTCCGAATCTGGCCATGAATTGCAAGCGAGAGGAGAGAAAGGTCGGCGCTCCATGTCAGCGACTTGCATTTGCGGCCGCACTAAACGTTCAGTCTTAGTGATATTTTAGTACGGAGTAGCGACTATGGAATATGGATTTTTTAGCGACCCAAGGTTATATTGGGCTCTAGACCCACTCGGATACTTGTGAATATTTGCGACGACATGAACAAGATGGTTTTGAGCACACAATCCAATAGGCGTCACTGATAGGTAGCGTGGTCCAGCTCTGCTTCTCCTGGATGTTGGTCGGACTCGAAAATATATACACAGTGTCCCTGCCATTGGGACTTGGTTCATTCTTGATACCAACTCTCCAATTGGTCATCCATATGGCCTTGGAATTATCAACAAGGCTGGAGAAAAGAAGAGTGGCTTCGTACAAACATGTCGCAACTGTTACATTGGCGGCTACCTCTGACGTCGCCAGGAAGACTGAGTCTGCATAGGAGTCGTGCAACGAGCACCGACATCCGAAGGTTTATCCCTTGCACTACATCTGCTCCGTACATTCCAATGAAACCAGGGGCACGCATTCGGTCTCACTTTGATCGAAATAGAGTTACGTGCGTGGAGTTCGAAATTTCAGGGACGCCTCGAAGAATTTCCATATCTTTTTGCCCTGCTCCGACCATCGGCGTGCGCTCCGACATTTTTCTCTTCAGATTGTCTAGTGGACAAACTAAATAGCTAGCATGAGGATCAAGGGTCGATAGATAACAGTAGGGCAGGAAACTATCCACACCACTAAGGGACTGCTAGTCTGCTACCACGTTGGGATTATGGAGCTGGAATCATGGAATTCCACTCCTTCCCCACCACTGATCCTTTTATCTTCCTACTGTCTCGGAAACCCTTCCTTGGATACGAATTTACGAAGAGGACAAAGGTGGGAAGAATGATCTCATGGTTTTATGAACTAAGCAGGGTCAGAGACTCAAAGCATCATCCACAGCCATCGTCTCCGATAATTGTCGGCTACTGAAAACCCCGCCTTGCAGAGATAGCTGGTCCAGAACTATCCCAGCGAGGCAGAGAATCGTTTGCTTCGACCATGTCTGCGGTCGGAGTCTGCCGCCAATTCTGTCACGCCATCACATCTCCTTCCCAATCCTGTGGAATGATTCGAGAGGCAGATCGTGGCGGTCTGTCCAACAACTGGATGCACCTTCCTCGCCTCATCATAGGAGTATCCTTTCTTCTTTTCGCGTTGGCGAGTTGTGTGGGAGTTGCACCAGAGCGGGTCGAGCCGACCGTCGGATCTGGGCGCTTCGACCCGACTCCCAATACTGACTGATTGGCACCCACAAACCATCCGTAGCAAAGGCGAGGGTCGATCTCCATTCTTGGTTGGGCAATTGGGACGAATGATCGGTCGCATGGGCTTGTCGAACGACGCTGTTTGGCATGCATAAGTGCCGATTAGGTAGGTAGTTTCTTACTCGCCCGAAAGCGAAGCAATGGGTGGTCTTTGCTTATATACTTGAAATTTAATCCTCAGAATTGCCTTCGGAATTCCCCCTCTTGTATCCCCCCCTCGATTTCCCGAATATTCTTCTGTGCCTCTTTCTTAGTTTATATAAAACTTGATACCCACCCTGTCTTCTGTCAGAGTGAGGATCATCCCCTTCGAACCGGAATTCGCGGATACTGCAAAGTGGACACCTGAGGCCACAATGGGAGGCGACTTGCCATTCTCACAACGTCCCATCATCATCTTGGGTGCCGGCATCATCGGTTGTGCCACGGCTCGACAGTTACTTCTCAATGGATTCCGTGTGATCTTAGTGGCCGAGTATCTGCCCGGCGATCAGAACATCTTCTATGCTTCCGCTTGGGCCGGTGCAGCATGGCATGCCGCTGGCGGCATCAGCCCCGAAAATCAATACTTCCAGGCTGTCACCCATCGCCACTTACTCATGATGGCTCAGGAAGAGCCGGAATCAGGCATCTGCATTGTCGACTCCCGCGAGTACCTCGAACAGCCGCCTACTCCGAACTCATCTCTGTGGGGAAAGACCGTGGTGTCCAAGGTAGGGTGGCAAATAGCATCCGACAAGCAAATGTGGAGTAGAGGACTGATCTTAATGCCAGTTCCGCGACTTGAGTCCCGACGAATACCCTGCAAACTTCAGCTGCGGATGGGCCTATGACTCTCTCGTTACCGATCCAACGCGGCACATGCCCTATCTCGGCAAGAAGATTACCTCGCTGGGTGGCCACTTTATCCGGAAACGAGTCGAATCGCTGCAGGAGCTATACAACATGTTCCCCGAGTCGAGCGTTTTTATCAATGCCAGCGGACTTGGGAGTAAGACTCTTGTTGACGTTCAAGATGACAAATGCTTCCCCGAGCGTGGCCAGAACGTGTTCTATCGGACGACAAACTGCCAACGAATGTACTTCCGGAACGGCAAAGAGTATACCTATGTTATCCCCCGGCCTTTGTCCAAGGGTGTTGTCCTTGGAGGCAGCAAACAGAGAGACACTGTGTGAGTATTGGTGGCCAGTCTCGATCTTCCTATGACTAATTGAGCATAGTTCTCCAGAAGTAGACATGGACATCGCCCGAGACGAGATCGCACGCGCCCATCGCCTTGCTCCTGATATCGTCCCTGAGAACCCCGACGATGAAGACGTCAGCCATATTATTGGTATTCGGCCGTCCCGGGAGGGAGGGTTCCGACTGGACTCGGAACAGATTGGTGATCGACTTATCTTGTCGGCTTATGGCTTTGGAGGAGGCGGATATGCATTTTCTTACGGCGTTGCGGACGCTCTGGCGAAGATCGTGGAAAAGGCAGAACGGGATAATGTGATTGCTCAGGCTGGGCCTTGAGATGATTGATGGTGGTTGATCATCGGCTGGAATGAGATCAACTTGATAGATTAGAATGAATGAGTAAAAGCAAGGTATCGGTACCCCCGTCTTCCCTTTCGTGCATCGTTCATATAGACAATACAGAGGAGTGTTCATCCTACTCAAGAATACATCTGCATTTTATCGGCTCCTTGACATATTCGCTAGAATGTTGTGAAATGGTAGCGCACTTCCATCGAGCCCTTTCAGGAGGGTGCTAGATTCTGGAGCTTCGTCCTCGTCATCGCGCTCGCTAAGGCTAGCCAATCTGTGCTGTTGGAGGAGGTCTGTTTGACGCATTAGATTAGACGATGTAGCGGATAGTCTGCGCGCGTGTAATGACTATGTCTTAGTCCTGTGTCCTCAAATGCGTCGAGTCGTTCCATCAATCTGCCGCAATAGGTGGTGTGCAGCGAGCACTCTAGTAAAATGTGCATAGGGTTTTGCGACCCTAGTTGACACTCGTACTTATCCGAATCGACCTGCTTTACTTTGTAGACGAGGTGCCCCAGTGCATTATGATAAGCGAGGTGTGCGGTTTGCTAAGATCCTCGTAGAGTTTGAGTCATAATCTTGTCATGTCATGTTGACATCGTCACTTCCTCCCGAACCCCATCCAACCTCTCTCGTTTTCCACAGGAATGATACCACCCGCTCTATATAACTCCCAACTAAGCACTCAAAGGCAGGATGGTGATCATACATGATATAAGCATAAATAATATGGACAAAGTCGGTAGAAGCTTTTTAGACCTCGTGGAGCCCGCCAGAGCACCTGCAACGGACAACGAGGACATTGCTGGCTATATGCATCGCGGACAGGACCTTCGCATACCAAGCTACCTCGGTAAGATTAGAAGACATGCCCGTTCGCCTATATTCCCTAACTCTTGTTTCCTAGACGGCCAACTAGACGACTATATGCTTGTCCTTGACGCAGCACCCATGGACCCCGTCCTGATCACCTCACGAGTCAAGGCTATTCTTTTGACGATTATCGCCGTCGGGAAAAGCACTACCATAACTTAAAATCCCTATCATCAGAAGACCTCCGGCGGCTGGTAAAAGACTTATGTGTGTCGTTCAACCAGGCCGTGACTATTCCGACACCCGTCAGTGGCGACATCCATTATCTCAGGGGTATTGCAGACGGTATTCTATGGTGTGGCAGTGAACGGGAGCTAGAGGCGAATCTTGTCATTCAGAAAACAGATGGAGAGGTCGACGGGCAGGGAGCGAGACTACCTCCGGTCATGCGTATGTCTTTGATCTTCCTTATCTTCTAACTGTATTCCTGCGTCGAATGCTAACTCTTTACATAGTCATGCTTCACCACGGCAGAAGGATTTCAGCAAGACCCTCGGAGATTTACGGGATCATCACCAACAGCTATAAATGGCGCTTCTTAAGGATTGATAATGATAGTCGGGTGAGATGTCTCTGTTTTTGGTATGAATGGGGAATGATACTAACATGTGTTCTTGCTCAGTGCTTCGAAGTGACCTTGGACTGGAACAATGAAGTGGAGCGGACGAAAATTGCTAATCTTCTACGTGATATTACCTATGATGCAATGCGTTTGGCGATCGATAGACCTGCTCCTTTGTGCGAGCATGAGGCAAGCGTCTATGAACTGTCAGAATGCAGGATATGGATGAATAAAGCTGAAAGCAAGCAGCTCTTGGACGATGAGTCGGGCTGAGTCGGGATTCGGGGTTACTTAAACATAGCACATGGTTAGATGCTGGAGGGCGGCTGGCGCGACAGAAAGGAAGACATGAATGTAAGCGATCGGCTATTGCTGAGACTCTGATTAAGGCATATACAACCAGGTAAATTCATGTACTACAATATCCTCGTCTATCGCATCCAACTGAACCCTTGAGACCGAAGCCCCGGCCTCTCCCCATATCACCTCCCTGTAAGCCGCACTGCTAAGATCCTCCTCTCTAGGCGGGTGGCAAGCAGTGCTGATAGCAACGCTCGACGTCCCAGCCATCGGCATATTTGTCTTGAACGGGCGGAACGAGAGACCGAATAGTAGGGATACCATGAGACAGCCCACGATGGGCGCCCACAGCGTAGCTAAAGGGTTATATAGAACCTCTCGGGTTTGGCTTGTCAATTGGCCTCTCCAGCTGTAGGTGTTGAGATCCAGGTAGAAAATGCTCTGCGAGATGAGCCATTGGAGAATGGTAGAAATTGCCAAGAGTGGAATTCCGTATTGGTATGGAACACTGAGCCAGTATGTGGATTTCTGCTGGTTGCCTTTGGCTTTTGCTGGCCATGTGACGCGGAGGTCTCTTGGAGACCCTGTAGGAGCTGTACTCGGTGGATGCGAGCATACTGGTCATTACGTTATTGAACCAGAAGTAGGTGATGGTGACGACTAGCTGAGGCGTGTTTGCAATGATCAGATATTCCAATGTCGTGTGGCTTGGGCTCAGATGAAGATAGGAGTCCACTAGGCCTCGTTCGTCAACTAGAGTCTCGGAGATTGGATAGGACAATAGAGCAGATAGCAACAAATGCGTGGGCGTTTAACAATCTTTGGCCGTGGTCCATCCCAGTACATGCTTTCTGCTACATATTGCTGTCAACTAGAGTAGCCTCTCACGGCTCTACTTTCATAATTTGCAATATAATCTCTAAGGTATCTCAGTAAGCCTGCATTCATGTAAATGCTATCCCGTTAATGTTGGTTGGGTTGGCTCTGGTCACATTGTTCATACGACCACACGGTGCAGAGAACAGGGCTTCCCATCTGAAACACACCCAAAGTGGCAAAAACACACGAGAACCAGAGCCTGAATGTTATTGTCCGGATGGTAGAGAAGGTAAATAGGTACTAACAGAGCACGCCTGGGCGCACCTGGCAGGGTCCTTAACCAAAATTCAGCCGTTTTGGTTCAAACACCTCGACCACGCAGGTTTGTTTAAATTCTACGCCAAATGCTTAATATTTCTCGCTTGAGCCTTTGCCGAGTTTCTTCCTCCGACCAAAAACTGCAAGAAAATCTTGAGTTTCTCCCCGGCATCCATTCGACGTTCGATAAAGTCACGGCATATTTTGCACTGGTCAAGGTGGTCTTTGGAAGAAGGTGCAAGCAATCTGACATAACGTAATCAACCACCGAGCGGCGGATACCATCGAGCGGCGGATTTTCACCGCAATCATTACTATTCGAAGCTTTACCACCACCAACGCCATTTAAATTAACTAGATAAATATATGAAATGATAGCTATTTACTAGAGCAATTTCGAATTGTATGTCCTACTGTTCCACAGCCACTGCAGCGTTGCGGAGCTCGTCGGCGAGGCATCGGAGTAGATTCCTCAGGTTGCTCATTAAACTGCATATTAAGCTGCTGAACCCGATTTTCGCCTTCTTGTACATTAAGAAGGCGGTCATTTCCTAGTTCAGCACGCTTTCTTGCCTTTCTTTGACGTTGTCGCCCATTTTCAGCGCGTATAGCCCTGATTTCTTGCTCTAAGAGCAGCTGGGTTTGCATTGCCATTTGCGCCGCTTTCTCAAGATGTTGAATATGAGCAATAGGACTGCTAGAAAGCTGCCGTTTTTTATTAAGGCTGTTCTGCAGGCTTCTAACCTTTCGATCTAGCTGGCGAGTATTCTGCGGGATTTGAAAAGCAGAGGAAATTGAGCCTTCAACTAATGATGGCGTAGGCGTACGTAGTTGAAAGGTAAGCGTAGAGAGAACATGCTCTGGATTAAGCGGCTTAAGTCCTGTTCCTCTAAAACCGCTGTAAATATTAGATGAAGTAAAGACTTCCTTATGTGCATCCGGATATAGCGATAAAAAGTCTTCTTTATCGATATGATTATTGCCGACTTTCATACAATATTCAAGAAGCTTTCCGTACGCCCTCTTAAGCGGGCTAAAGACACCCACATCAAGCGGTTGAAGAAGATGCGAAGCATGGGCAGGCATGCAGAGACAGATTATTGCATGCTGTTTGCAGAAATCATCGAATTCAGCAGTAAGATAACTGCTATGGCCGTCAAGAATAAGTAATCGCTTAGCACCAGTCATATAACGCTTAGAAAGCGGTTCAAAGATATTTTTCAGCCAGAGAAGGCCTATTTCATCAGTCGTCCAGCCATTCTGACTAGTAGAAATCCACCAGTCGCGAGGAAGCTTAGGTTCTTGGAACCAGACAGCCTGTTGGACGCTTGCTTTTAATATAATGACTGGCGGTAGATGTACGCCTTTTGACCCGATTGTCTCGATGACTGTGACCCATTCGCGATTGCCCTGAATGACTCTACGCGGTCGCTCACTTCGTTCAACTGCAGTAATCACTTTTGAAGTAGAGCAGAGTCCCATTGCAAAGCCAGTTTCGTCGAAATTCCAGATATCGTCTTCGTGTATGCCGTGTTCCTGAATAGTCGCTTGTACAGTCTCAAACCATGGTTTTATAACCTTTGGATCTTCCTGCTTTGCGCGCTGATAGGTAATCCGTCTTGTATATCGCGTACATAGTTCAGGATGGCGTTTAACGAACTTATAAGGCCAGTTGATTCCGAGAGCTGCCGTTGAATCTCGTAATCGATTGCAAAGCAATGTTTGAGCCATTCCACGTAGGAATTCAGGTCGAATTGGAAATCCTCGCGTATCTGCGTCTAATAATTGCTTTAAAAGCAATTCCTCTTCAAATTCAGTCAGTTTATGACCATTTGCGCGTGTTTCTGCGCGTGGTTTCCTTCCTTTAAGACGCGCGTGTAAGGTCTTTTCAGGCACCGCGTAGACTTCAGCAGCCTTTGAAATTGATTTGATTTTTCGACCTTTATAGGCCTGTATAGCCATCTGAAGGCGAGCTTCTTGAGAAAGTGGCATTTTATATGATTGATGCGAAGAAATGACGCGTTAAATGATGCTTGAGGTGGTTGGAGTGAAAATCCGCCGCTCGATGGTATCCGCCGCTCGGTGGTTGATTACGTTATCCAGCATTCAAAATTGAATATTGTCCGTTGCTTGGAGTTTGATAGAGTGACCCCCAGGCGCCCGTTCCGATATTGTACAAACGTGCTATTATGGGCGTCCGAGTTGCGGATATAACTTGAGAGCCAGCCGACTTGCGGATCTTTCTCAGCTCCTGCCAGAAGTCGCCAGTCCTGAGGCCAGTCATCTGAAACGGCCCTGTATTCACTCCGAAAACGGGCGAAGGAATGGTTCGCATAGCGATCGAGGCCAAAGGACGAATACTCCTCGTCTACCCCGTTTATCTTCAGTCGGTCTCGGTGCGTCTCATACATAGCTTTATAGAGGATCCCCATATTGTTGATCTGGTTTTGCAACCGACCCACTAGTTTCCTGTCAAGGTTTTGATAGGCGCATGAAACATCTGCCTGGTCGAGGTCGTCTCTCTGGATAGTTTTTATGGCATTTTCGACGGTGGAGAGGGGTACTGTGAAGCGGATAGCAGCCATCAGAGCTGTAAAATCGGGATTAACATCTCGATGTGCGCATCTTTTGGATTATCAGCATTGTCCACTTACCGATACAATAATATGAAGAAATTTCTATGAACGTTTCGAGAAGAAACAAGTCTAAGGACAACTCAATTTTATTTAAATTTGAATAAGCAAAATTTGAAATATCTATATCACAAAAAACTCTTAAAAACTATACTATTTATCCTTTATAGCTGTTATTTATATCGTTCAAAACATCCGTGCTCTATAATTTTGGCAAAGCTTGACTGGGCATTGACTAGCAACAGAATAATATTATGTTAGATGTATATTGAGCATTAAAAGTTATTTTAAACATGATTTAAAACTATAAGATTGATATTTGAAATCTATTTAAATATTGCTATCTTTTTAAGACTCGAGATTTTGAAAATAAACTAGATAATGGATATTATCTTGGTAAAATGCAGATACTTTTAAAAATTTCTTTTTTTAAATTTCTCACTTGAAGTGAAAGTAGTCTCCAGTTTTAAAATAAAAGTGATATATATTGTCTTTCTCACGGAAAAAAGAAACAGTATTAATAAATATTAACTTTCTGTATCAGAAAAGTAAAAAGACACAGCTCCTTTTCCAGATAAGAATATTGAGACTTTGAAAGAGAGACTTCAAAATAATGAGAAGAACAACTTTCTATAATTTCTTCAACGAATGTTATATTGACTACTAATAGTTTATCAGTTAAAGTAGCTAGTTCATTTATAAAGTATATATATTTTCGTCTGGAGGGGTGAACCATGGTTAGGTTGCGCGGCAACCAAATTATGCAAACTAAAATGCAGAACTCACTACAGTCCCTGGAAAAGTTTGGTATACCGGTCACAGCTCACATCAGCCATAGATAAACTGAATACACCGCAAAGAGTCAACAGATGCAATAGGCTGAATAAGACTCTTACCTGCCATTTGCCATGCACTAAAAATAGGTTCAAAGAATATATGGTAAAACGGGATTCACTGATGGGTCACCCGCAGTACTCAATGCCACTCCATCCACACCAGGCACCCATCGAGAAGAAAAAAAACTCCGGATATAAAGAATTCTTAATCCTCACTCATTCCTCGCTCTCACTCTCCGCGGACTCAGTATCCACCAAATGCTTCTTACTCTTCTTTGTGCTGCTGCCCCGCTTCCCCTTTGCCTTTTTCTTCGCCTTGACCTTTCTCTTGTCCTTCTCCTTCTCTTTCTCTTTCCCTTGACTAGATTTGGACGACTTCTTCTGCTTATTCCCTCGCTTCTTTGTCGTCTCCACCTCAGACTCACTTTCATCAGTCTGACTCTCACTCGCGCTCTCATTGCTCCTCTCTTCCTCCTCATCATCATCCTCAGAGTCCCATTCCGACTCCTCACTCGAACTCCACAACTCCTCCCCATTATTATCCCTCGCTCCTGCACCAACGCTCGAACCTTGCCAACCCGGCCGGTATTCCCGCGGAATTTTCTGGGTCCAATCATCTTGGCGCAGCTGCTGTGCCTTGGCGCGTTCGCCATCAGACTCCCGAGTCGCGGTCAGATACGACTCGAAATGGACGCTGGCCTTGGTGACCTCTTCGAAATGCTTGCTCGTCAGCTTAGGAGGGGGCGGAAAGTCTGCCTTTTTTTTCCAGACTTTCCCAATCCGCCAGGGCGACCGCGGTCTTGAAAGCATTCTTAATCTGGCGCCCGTTCCAGCGGATGCCCTGATTCCACTGGCGCTTGGCGAATCGGAGAATCTTGTCGCGGTTGAAATCGACACTCACACCAGGAGCTTTTTGAGAAGTCCCGTCTTGGAGGAGGGGTGAATTTAGGTTGTTGTTATTGTTCTGCCGCTCGAGTCGGTCGATGTTTTTCTTCCACACCTCTAGCGTTCGTTTCTTGTCGAAGTTCTCGTAGTACAGGGCGCAGTCGATGCGCGAAATGGCCGCCTCGTCGAACTGGCCCACCCGATTGGTGGTGAGGATGAGAATACCCGAGTAGTATTCGAGGACGCGAAGGAAGACTTTCATCGGCCCGTTAGTGAAGGCGCTTCTAAACCAAAAAGAATTATGTGTTCGAGTTGGTGAATAAGAAAAAGCTTACCAGACACCAAACTGTTCTGCTGGAGATTCCCAGCAACCCGTTCTCCAAGGAAAACGTCCGCCTCATCCAGTAACAGCACGCATCCCCATTTGCGGGCGAGATCGAAGAATCGCTCAAGATTCGTTTCCACCTCCTGGGCATTATTACCCCCCAGGTCTCCACAGGTGATGGGGAATAAGGGCCGACCCGTGTGAGCGGCCACACATTCCGCCGTGGACGTCTTTCCCACCCCCGGTGCCCCGTGCAGCAGGATAACCAGACCCTTGCCTTTCCCCTTGACGACGTCGAACTCTCGCTGGACCGGCATTTCTGGGAGCCGGGAGCTGCTGCTGCTGCTGCTGCTGTTGGTCTCGGGCGTTTTCCAGGCATGCGTCTTGACCAGAGCACGGACAATCTTCCGGTGTCGTAGAGGCAGAACAAGGTCATCGAAGGCATCTCTCTCGCCGGAGTTCGGACGCCTTAGCTCGGTGATTTTATCAATATCCAGCGGATCTAAAAGAAATTCCCAATCTTCAGTCAGTGCGTCAAAAAAAAAAAAAAAAAAGGACCGATGTTGCTTTTCTGCCAGAGGAAAAAGGCGAATGGGCAAGGGATACTCACACCACTTCCTACTCAGTAACACATATCCATAAACCCGATACGGAAGGAGAACGAGGTGATCTGGGCCTAGCTGGTCCAGCGATCGGTCTTCGAGTAGAGGAGTGGTTTTCACAAACTGGGACCAGCGCCTGGTTTGGAGCTCTGGGTAGTCAAAATTCCAATTCGACGAATGGGTCTCTTCTTCGTCTTCCTCGGTTGGAGAAACAATGACACCTCCATTGTATTGCGGAGGCGTAACTTCCCTGTTTCGGATCGCAAGTTCGAAGTCAATGATCACGTCACTGTCAATCTAGGAAAGAGAATAAATCAAGGCATGTCCCTCATTTTGTGGTATTGTTATAGGGAAATTTGAGACAAACCTCTACATTGCTATCGAATGTGCCCTCGGTCAAATTAAGTCCATGGTAGCGCCGGTGGGTGACCTGCACCAGCTCGACGAATTTGCGTCCCCGAGTTATAATTGCATCGCGCTGATGCGCGTCATCGTACTGCAGCGGATATGCTTTCAAGGAAGTGATCGCGACTATGCCATCATAGGGTCGAATGAAGAGGGTCGTGGCTACAGGCCGCACATGATGTCCATCGTAATCGAGGGAGAAGCAATCGATCGCCAGTGGGGACACGGTGTTTCGGAAGGAGTATTTGTCCTTGCGCGGAGCCAGGGACTTGCGACCCCTGGAAACCTGGACCACCCGATAAATCTGGTAGTTGGGTTGCTTCGTCACAATCTCCTGGCCCGGCCAGAACAGGTAAAAGAGATGGGAGAAAGAGATTCTGTCCAGGGACCCTGCCTGGGCTTGACGATAGGTCTGTACCAGACTGCTAAGGTCATGGTCCAAGAAATGGACAAGCGTCCGGAGGCCGTCGACCAGGATCCTTGTCTCGTCCAATAGGTCAATTGTAAGGTCCTCGGCCTCTTCATCCCAGAGGATTGCTCCGTCGCGATTAGTCCCGATTGACTTCAAATAGGAATATTGCTTAGGAAGCCAAGGTCTGGTGCGCGTCACAGCAGGATGCTGAGGATTTTGAGCGGCTTGCTCGGCCAATTGCGCTTCCTTTTCTTGCAACATGGCCCGAAATTGCTGTTCGTAGGGAACAAGGGCGCGAAAGGGGGGCACATGATCATGTTGCGTGTACGTGGTACCCAGCACACTCCTCATTGCGCTCATCAGAAGCTCATTGACGATGCCCACCCTATCGGGCAGTGGCTTTTCGATGCTGGTGGTCGGGGCTTTCAGCTCGGGGCCCACGTGGATGGCTTCATCCGCTTGCCCATCGCCATGAAGAGGCGGAGTCAGGGGCGTCGAAGTCCCGACATAACAATGGCAGTCGTGGCTGTACGGGTAAAATCGCTCCCAGACGTTGCTGGGTACATAAACGATGCCATCAGCTCGTGAGCACTGCTTGGAGAACTCTTGGTACGTTCGCAAGTCCTTGATTCTGTCTTCATCGGGACTTCTCTCCCTGCGGGCCAATCTCCTGGAGAGTCTATCCAAACGTCTGAGTTCCTCGGCAGCGTCTGTCTGCTCATTTTCTCCTGGCTCACTCTCGCTTCTTCCAGAAGTCTCTGCTGAGCCAGCTGAGCGAATCTCTTGATCCTGATGAGGACCTTCATTTGGATCGACCGACAAAACAGGGTTTTCAGAGTCTCCATTTGGCAAGCAGGATAGACCGGGAGAGATCTCTGACCCACCCACATCAACGACTGCATGTTCCACCATTTTACTTTGAAGGTGATACGGTGGAGCGTCTGCCTGGAATTGGGGTTCTTCAATGAAGGGAGACATGACTGGTATTGGCGAGTCTTCTTTTGTTGATATCATAAAGTAAGCAAGAATCCACTGGTAGTGAAGAATGTCAAAACTCTTCACACTTAGAAAAGTTGGGATTTGAACTTATTATACCAAGCTCGTTAGGTCTGAGGATTAGACGCAGAGTTTTGCGAAACATCCGAAGGTGGGAGCATCGGGCAAACAGTGCTTTGTCAATTAGACAGATCAACTCGATTTGCATCACGAATGGGTTAAATGACCCATCACGAGTCATGATGCAAATAATCGGTAGGGCGAGAAATCACCACTGCGATCTAAATGATGACAGCAGAAGCGACCACATATAGGAAGTTTGCTTACGCTATGAAATGGGTGGCGGAGCTGAAGAGAATTTCTTATTAGGAAACGCTGCAGACGAACGAAGAGACACATCGTAGTTGATCAATCACTCTTGTGACAGATCATGCCTTAGCATTCAATAGCGGCTAGCCCGGGTGCAGGTGTGCTTTTTATAATTGTGATGACTTATAGTAGTTATAGTAGAGGTTTAACTAGTTACACCGCCATGGAAGCTGAATAAATCCGAATTGAAGTAACTAGCAGAAGCTTGGATGGCCAGCACAATCTCAAGTCCTCCTACAATGAGAAGAAGCAGGATGTCCTCCTCCCACGGCAGTCAGGAAATTCAGTCCCTTTTAAATGAAAACCAACGGATTCACGACTCACGGCAAGATATTGTCGACAAATATATGACATATACCGAGCATGTGCCGGGTTTATCAGCCACCTTTACCCGTCGTGATCTGGAACCCGCTCGGCCAGTAGGGGAAGATGAGGAAGTTCGGTATGTGCACGAAACGCCCGAGACAGCGCCGTTAACTCTGACTGGTACAGGTCCCGGAAGTTGATAGTCCAGGGTGAGGAACAAAAGTTTCTCCAGGCTATGCGCGAGTACGAGTTGAAAGCGGACGACAAACATAAAACACACCTCAATCTAGAGGGCAAACATACAATGGAGGAGGTGTGGACGGAGTTGGACGCGGCGATGGAAAAGTACGAGAAAGGAGAGGGCCACAAGGCAGGTACTTGGGGGAAAGTGCGAAGGGCGTTCCGGAGGTTGGGACAACATGGGAAGGCCATCGAGGAGTGGTTGGGACTGGTGCCCTCAGAGTCCGACTATCTATCCACTGTGTGCGGGGGTATCAAGTTTATCCTTCGTGTATAACCCCTCCCCTTTTGAAACAGAAAGCAGGGATGCTAACTCAAAGCAGGCTGCCGTGAAACTGAGGGATATCCGGGAAGGCCTTTTAAAAGGGCTCCACGATATTCCAGTGCTGCTCAATGGCACGCAGAGAGTCCTCGGAGTTTACAGACAATCGGAGAAGCTGCAAGCGCACAGCGATGAGCTGTATGTTGCAGTGTTGACCAACCTGGGACATAGTCTGCGATACATCTGTCGAAGGATCTTACCAAAAACATTGGAGGCAACGCTGAAAGGAGCTAGCTTTGAGAAAGTCCTGACCGAGAGCTTAGAGGATGTCCGCAACCGTAGGGACGAGTTCAATGAAGAAGCAAGGCTTTGCGGGGTCGAAATGGCTGGAGAGATGCAAGCTATGGTGCGCCAGGGCAACGAAAAGTCAACCGAAATCAGAGAGCTGCAAGATCGCATGGTAAAAGGGCAGGCCGAGCAGGAGAGGGTCCAAGAGTTCATTCAGAAGCAGGTTGTGCTAATGTATGAGACAACCACCGCTATGAAGGATGCTACGGAGAATATGAACAGGAATCTTTCCGGGCTTCGAAGTGAGATCGACGGGTTCAGACGGGATATTACCGAAAGGTTGAGAAATGTTCGTGATTTATTCCTAGCCAGTCCCGAGGCATACGCCCAATCAGTAGCCAAACGCATGTTCTTCAGCCTGTCATTGGGAGTTCGTGTACTGACCAAGTCCAGAACAAAAGTTCAATGCATCGATCTGCTTGTTCGCCCCCCTCCCGAAAGCTGGAAAGCAATATTCACAAGACGATCTCCGGGAGAAGGTTCTCAATGGACTCAAATACCACCCGGATCAAGTGGCAGCCGATCTGATGCAGAACTATGGGCTGGCGGTTAGGTTACCTATTCCCGAACAAGACCTCTGCGTGTGGTTGATGAAGTCCACCAAATTAGCCGAGTGGCTCAAAAGCCCATTATCCGGGATTCTGATCGTCAATGGAAATCAAGCCAAGGCACAACGTCGGTCCGCGCTTAGCTTCGTAACCTCAAGGCTAGCACACACATTAGAGAAGGTGAGCCAGATGGGTTCACCGGACGAAGTCCCCATTGCTGCCCTGCACTTCTTCTGTGGCGAGCATTTTGATCGCGCGGATCCACTCAACAGCGCAGTCAGCATCATGGATAGTCTTCTTGGACAGCTTCTGGCATGGTTCAGAGACATAGACTTGATGGAGGTGATCCAACTGGGTCATTTAAGAAGTCATGATCTCAAAGCCCTTTGCATGCGCTTTATGGCTGTACTCAGATTACTCCCTCGTGAGGCGGTTGTATTTTGCATCATCGACAACTTCGCCGCCTATCTCTCCAGTGATCGAACATCTGATGAGGCACAGTCATTGCTTCGCTGGTTTATTCACTTGACGAAACATCAGCAAAGGAGGCGGGGAGCATGTGTGGTCAAGTTGCTGCTAACAGCATCGTTCCGGTTCAACAAGCCGGAGATATCGAGAATGAAAGACCATGAGAAGCTCAACGTGCCCCAGACAGTCCCTCAGACAGGAGGATTTACGCAAATGAAATGGGAGATGGGATTGGGCAAGCAGGCGAGTGAGTTGGTGTCGATGTCGGATGTATGAGGGACAAGGGAATTTACGTTTGTAGTTATAGTCAAGAATCAAGTGGATTTCTGATGATCTCGGTTGACTCAAATTGCCTGCAATTTCTGAGGAGGTAGCTAGGATTGACTGACTGGCTAGTGGTGATTGTCGAACTAAGGTTCTACTTAAAAGACCGTAGCTCATAGATGGTAGGGCACTAGTCTGCCACGTCACAGATCGCACAGCAAACAAGCATACAGACTCCGATTGGATGTCATTCTCAAGGGTATCTCATTCGACATCCATCTGCATCGGTGGGTTGGAGCCTTAGTGTTAAGGTATTTATGTCGAATCACACTATCAGCCAGTATTAGCTACTAGAAATTCGTATGTATTCAGGGCCAATCATTCTATGCCATGTGCCCCATTCCACATACCGTCAAACATGTAAGCGGTGAATTAATTAGTTAATTAGAATATAGAGAGTGTATAACAACATGTGACATAGACAAGATATATATATAACGTCAGAAAAGCGGGGAGTACAGTGGAACGTCCACTTCTCTGAAACAAACGGGGGAGCCGCTGTACGGGGTTGGTCTGGTATGTTGTAATACTTGTATCATTTCTTATTTTAGCACCTCGGTGCGGGGTAACGGTACAGTATTATCGTCACATCATTACCATACACCCTCCCGACCTGTATTATAGACCTGAGGCAGAAGTCAGCCCTGCGAGGCTCCAGAGCCTTTCCTGCCTCTGTCTCTCCCCCCTCCCTTCCTTCTCTTACTTGCATCCTCTTATAACCCAAATCGCCCCCTCCAACTCTTGTCATTCATTTATGTCCCCGAGTCCTCGCCGAGACATCGCTATTCCCCGTCATTTTGTCAAATAATCCTGCCAAATCTGCTAAATGCGGCGTTGCCAAGCTGCCCCGATCTGGCCATCTTAAGTCAGCTTCATCCAAATTGACCACCTAAATTCACTCTTCCCTGTCGATAGACTTCCCTTTAAATCCCAAATACGTTCCGAGATTGGGTTTGCGAAAATGGCCGACGAGCCTCAGGCGATGTCCATTCAACAGCGCATCGCCGCCCTGAAACAGGCACAGACTGGACACAGTCCCGAGGCCGCAACTCCGCCGTTCCTGGGATCGCAACCAACTTCCCTGCCGTCGCGTCCAGCCCCTTCGCGCAATCAAACCATCAATAATCCGCCAGCCGACGCCCCGCCTCCCCCATACGAAGAAGTTCAACGGAAACCGGCTGTTCGACCGCCGCCTCCAGCACCCCCGATCGGCCAGAAACCCAAGGTGCCCCCACCTTTGCCCTCCCGAAAGTGCTCCACGCAATCGGCACCGGCACTCCCGCCGCGCAGACCCTCAGAGATCTCCCGAAAGACGTCGTTGGAATCGGTGGCCTCTGATGCCTCGCGCTCGACTTCTACAAGTGCGGGGAGGACTCCGGGAACCTCGGCGACCTCGATCGACTCGGGTTCTGTTCGTGGGGTACGCGCCCCCGCGTGGGGTGAGGCGGAGCTTCCTCCTCTGCCTCCCAAGAGACAGGAACAGACATCACGATCGCGGCCGTCGACCGCGAACTCCAGCAGAAGTCGCTCACAGTCCCGACCATCCCTCCCTGCCCGCCGGGAATCGACGAATAGCACGTCGACCGATGGTGGCTCCAGTGTGAGCCAGCCGCCGCCACCATTACCCTCTCGGGGTAATAGGGACAAATCGCCTGGTGTCAATGCGGAACCCGCCGCCAGACCACCACCCAGGAAGCTCCCTCCGCCGCCACCCTCAAACAATGTGCTCGAGAAAATCCAGAAGTCCGGACTGGGAGGAATAAACAAGAATTCGGAGGCTCCAGACAGCGCCCCGCCACCTGTCAGCAGACCTCCAAGTTCAAATGGTCTTTTAGGCAGGCTCCAGAATTCCGGGTTCGGAGGGATCACCAAGATTCCAGAGGTGCCCGAGAGAAGTTCTGGTGAACCTGCTCAAGAACATCCGTCGAACGGGGTGCCACCGCCTGTTCCCTTGGCGTCTCGTCCAGACCTCTCCAAAATCATGGCGACCAAACCTCGTATGCAAGGCAATGGCTTGCCGGCTGCAACACCGAGCGTGGCCTGCTTGAAGTGCCGCGACTTCTCGGCCCCGGACGCACACGCAGCACAATACCCACGCCAATCCCTTCCCACCCACGATATGGCTTGGCTGGCCAGAGAATTAACCGCACCATTCCCCTCGCATACCGACAAAGCCAGAGCACTTTTCACCTGGTTCCACCATAACATAGAGTACGATGTCCATTCATTCTTTAATAATTGTGTAAAACCGTCCACACCCGGCGGGACGCTTGCCTCGGGACTGGCTGTGTGCGAAGGCTATGCCGGTTTATTTGCTGCACTTGCCACTCACGCGGGAATGGAAGCGATGGTTATACCCGGCCACGGCAAAGGATTTGGCTACAATGCCCCGGCCCCGGGCTCTAGCTTACCGCCATTCAAGGCGAGCCACGCATGGAACGTGGTTAGAATCGACAACGGACAGTGGAAACTTCTCGACGCCTGTTGGGGCGCCGGGGTTGTTCAAGGGGCCGGGCAGCCGTATAAGAAGCTTTTCAATTCGGCCATGTTCACCGATTCTAACGACGAGTTTGGACTTCGCCATTACCCCTCAGACCGAGGCCGATTCTATCGGGATGACGGGCGACCCGATATCAGCTGGGAAGAATACCTTCTGGGCAATCCAAACTCCCCGCTTGGCGCCGAGCAGCCGATGATATTCACGGACGCAAAGAAGCACAGCATAGGAGAGCGTTCCTTCCGACCGGATGCCAAGCAAATCTCGGTACAGCAGCCAGGGCCGATACGCTTCCAGTTCGGGCTCATTTGTGAGCACTGGACATTGGCAAACCACAGCCGAGCCAAGCCTGGGCTTTTCCTCCTCATGGTTCACGGTGTGGACGGTCGGAAGGACGACAGATTGCCTTTTACTCATGCACGGGGCCCCGGACCGAATGGGGGCGGGGATGTTTGGTACGTGGATGTGCTGGACGCCAGAGTCTTGGGAGCACCGGGACAGAAGCTGCAAATTGCCGTCCTTACTACATTCGGCGACCAGAAGGACGCTCGGGGGGTAACAGCGGAAGAATATCGGCGACAAGTTGGCCGAGTGGGCATGTCCTGGGCTTACATTGCGGAGTGGCAGCTGGTGTGAAAGGAAAACCTTGCAAAAGCTGGCGACGGCGGGCTTGGCCTCTGTCGGTGGCGTTTTCTTTTCCCTTCCTTTTTTTTCTCTGTTTTTTTCGGTTTATTTTTTTTTTTCATCCCCCTCTCCACCGGGATTCCTCCCAGCACATAATGATCGCATTCCCACCGTAAACGCATCAGCATACGATTTCGACATAGGCGACTTATACTAATGATAATGATGACTGATTTTTTGTGATCACCTTGTGGATATCTGGACAATGCCATACTAAAAATCCTGTCGTTCAGGTGGCCTGAGTGGCACGATTGTTGGATCTCGTCCACGTGTGACAGAATTTTTCCCTTCCAGCTCTGTGTGTGCTTATTTTTCCGTGGACTTTCCCCTTTTGTGTTTTCTTTATTAAATAAATTTCCGGGTCTAAGATCTCACGAGTCACGAAGAAGGACTCCAGGCCTCCAGACTCCACCCAGACGGACTCGGGGGGGCCATGCGGGTGAAGTCCGGAGTCGAGCCATTTTCCCTGCCTTACCCCGGCAAAATCGGGGCGGTTTCTTCCCGGTGTGATGGAAATCTGTCCCGAGGCTGCGCCGCTGGATATTAATGCATTAATTCATTAAGAACGTTGAATACTACCTAGTGACGCAGGACAAGACCTAGACGAGATGAGCCGGCGAACTCAAGCTCGGCGACAAGAGCAAAAAGAGGAATGAGAAGCCGCAGCACGGTGCCTTAAGCCTTGTGGCTGAATCCAAGAGGGAAAAAGAGGGAGGAAGACGACTAGGGAGGGCTTGGCGTCGGCGTTGGGAAGGAAGACTCGGTTAAATATTATTCAATCTTTAGTAGATTTAGTGAGATTGGAGGGATCGGGTTGACTGTTCAGGCAGGCCAGCCGGGCTGGTTGCTTTAACTTAGGTCTCCCCGCAATTTGATTCGAGCATTCTCGCACGTTAGCGTGAGAATAAGGGGGGATATCCATGGATCATATGCGCCAGCCTCGGTGGAAGGGAAGGGGGAACTTGGTATACAGAGGTTTTCACTTTTTGTTTGTGGTATTGTGTAGATGTGTGCCACTGGATTCGTAGGATCTCTCTCTGTTTACTGAGTATAGTTTTCCCAATAACTACTCCATGACATTTCCAAATGTAGATTTTCTGTTTGGGCACGGGACCTGGGCCGAGGACCCTCCAGGCGCTAGGCCGTTCCTGGCGTTCCCGATGGAACCACCGAAACGGGCCAAAGTCTGTTTGCCTGGTTTGTCTTCGGTCGGGGTCTGCAGCTCCTTGGATTCCATTCCTCTTCCTTCTCTCCCCTCTTTCCTCCCCCGCACACCCCGGGCATCGGACAGCAGGTCGATTGCTGGCCAACAAAACCACCATGCCATCATCAGTTAATTCAAATTCTTACTGCATGGTAAACGTCATCAAATCCCCGGTCTACATCTAGGTTACACTGCGCTGAGCCGCTGACACCGCCGCCAGAATCCTCTGCCGATCCGTCTTGGTTCGGCCTGGTCTCTCCGGTCTGGGACAAGTCTCGGGGCGCTAGTGTCGCCCGCATGCTCTGGTTTCCCCGGATCCCTCCACGGCTCCCGTTCTTGTCCCGGCTATCCTCCTTGAATTGGCCGTCCTCCTACGTCGCTTTCGGCCATCCCGGCATGGGGTATCACCCTGTCATTCCGGTCCCGTTTCCAATCCCTGACTGGTCTCGCGCGACTCACAGCGAGTCAACTTCTCTCTGGCCTGATCCACCTCCAATCTGAGATTCCAAGGTCTCGTGGTGTCCAAACCATGTGTTGTTTCTCCCCCGCGGGTTTCCCCATAACCCACTCCAGGCCGGCTTCTGATTCGGGCAGCCGGGAAAATGGGGACCGGAAAGGAGAGGCCAAAGAAAAAAAAAGTAAAAAAGAAAGGCGAAAAATCTCTCATGGCATGTTACCAACGTCTGCATGAGTGGATCATCTTTGGAGTGTTTGCATGCCATGATTGGACCCCAATCCTTATTGTCTAACCCTATGCGCTCCAGTCAAGTCTACCTGGTGAAACTAATCTCGTCTGTCATGGGGCCCCATTCCCAATCTCCGTTATGATTCGGTTCGGTACACGCCGTAGCAGCCTCCGTTTAGGTTTTTACTCCCACCTCCCCCCCGTTTTGGACCGGATCAAGTCGTCGCGCCAAAATGTTTCTAGCACCGATGGTGACGCTGTACCCCGTAGTCATTGTCCTGACTTCCTCCGTACTCCGTATGTACTAATTAAAGGAAAATTTGCCCCCCCGTCTGTCGGGTATATTAACACCGGGGCCGCATCGTCCAAATGTTTTAAAATCTCTTCCCTCCCCTCGTGCTTCCCCGTTCTCCTGGTTTCGTTGTCCACTTTGCCCAGGAAAGCCTCTACTTTTACTGCTGGAAGTGGAGTCGGCATCCCTCTGTCACCATGATTATTGGTAACCTTTACGCTATTGCGGCCATCGCCGTTATCGGTGGTGGCCTGTTCGGTTTCGATATCTCGTCGATGTCCGCCATCATCACCAGCGAGTCCTACCTCCGTTACTTCCACCAAGGGCCATTGGAATACAATGACGATGGTAGCCCCAAGTGGAAGGGTCCCAGTGCCGATGTCCAGGGTGGTATCACTGCCTCCATGGCCGCCGGTTCCTGGCTGGGTGCTCTGGTGTCAGGTTTTGTCTCCGATATCTTTGGTCGAAAGCGTGCTATTATGGTCGGCGCGGTGATTTGGTATGACTTTCGTCTTTCTTTCTACCCGAGGTTTCCAGACAGGTCTAATCCATGAACAGGTGTATCGGTTCTATCCTTGTCTGTGCCGCTCAGAATATTCCCATGTTGATTGTCGGTCGTATCATCAACGGTTTCTCTGTTGGTATCTGCTCGGCTCAGGTTCCTGTCTACATTACTGAACTGGTATGCCTTGAACCCTTCTGCCCTGATGCTGTCCAAGTACTCGAACTATGAGGGCACCTGTCTCCATGTTTTTGAGCAGTCGCTAACTACCAATTCTTCAGGCCCCTCCTACCAAGCGTGGTCGTCTGGTCGGTATGCAACAGTGAGTGCACCTGACAACCCGTTCCCGTCTCGTTCCCCTACCTCCGATCTTTCGCGAATATACTCAACAATCAACCTCACAATTTTCAATTACTAACGGTGGTGATTAGATGGGCTATTACCTGGGGTATCATGATTATGTTCTAGTAAGTAAGCTGGTCGCATATAGGCTTGCCGATTCTAACATCGACCGTGCAGTATCTCGTACGGATGCACCTACATCAAAGGAACTGCCTCTTTCCGAATTCCCTGGGGTCTTCAGATGATCCCTGCCATTCTGCTTTTCCTCGGAATGATTGTTCTGCCCGAGTCGCCCCGTTGGTTGGCCCGCAAGGACCGCTGGGAAGAGTGCCACGCCGTCCTGACCCTTGTCCACGGCAAGGGCGACCCCAACGCCTCCTTCGTACAACTCGAGTACGAGGAGATCAAGAGCATGTGCGAGTTCGAGCGCCGCAACGCCGACGTCAGCTACCTGGAGCTTTTCAAACCCACAATGATTAACCGTACCCACGTCGGTATCTTCACGCAGATCTGGTCCCAGATGACCGGTATGAACGTCATGATGTACTACATCACGTACGTCTTCGCCATGGCCGGCCTCGAGGGCAATAACCTCCTCGTCTCCTCCAGTATTCAGTACGTCATCAACGTTGTCATGACCGTTCCCGCCCTCATCTGGGGTGACCGCTGGGGTCGCCGCAACACCTTCATGCTCGGATCCACCTTCATGTTGATCTGGATGTACGCAAACGCCGGTCTCATGGCCTCGTATGGCCACGCCGCTCCCCCTGGTGGTCTCGACGGTATCGAAGCCCAGTCGTGGATTATCCGTGGCGCCCCCAGTAAGGCCGTCATTGCTTGTACCTACCTGTTCGTCGCCAGTTACGCCATCTCCTGGGGTCCCGCCTCGTGGGCCTACCCGCCTGAGCTGTTCCCCCTGCGCGTCCGTTCCAAGGCCAACTCGCTCTGCACTTCCTCCAACTGGGCCTTCAACTTTGCTCTCAGCTACTTCGTGCCGCCTGCATTCGTCAACATCCAGTGGAAGGTCTACGTTCTCTTCGGTGTCTTCTGTACCGCTATGACCCTTCACGTCTTCTTCATGTTCCCTGAAACCTCTGGTAAGACCCTTGAAGATGTCGAGGCTATCTTCACCGATCCCACCGGCATTCCTTACATCGGTAAGCCCGCGTGGAAGACCAGGAACGAGTTCTCGCGCGGCGCTGTCATCGAGCAGGTTGGTGATGATGAGAAGCGTGCCGGTAGCGTGGCCGTGCATGCCGAGACTGCTGAGAAGGTTTGAATGAATGCGACGCAATGAGAAGGATGATGTTGTGGTTGTGGATATGGAATACATAGTACATACTCCGTGGGTCGGGAAACTTGATCACACGTGTGACATAATCTTATTATTACGAGACGAGATGAGATGAGACGAAATGATGTCGCATGACATGACTTCGGTTTGGACGATTGATTGACTGACTGGGTGGCTCTGTGGATGATTGTAATAAGTCGAAATGGCAAGCTTTACATAATATGAACATCTCTTCTTTGGCAACAACCTCTCGTTTCAACGCTCGCTAGCCAGTCATCCTAGATATCTGAGGTGCGATGACATGAGCCAATCCTTCCTCTATGGCCAAACACTACCTACTACAACATACCTTACAAAGCATGGAAGGTCTCTTCCTTCTCATTGGGATAGTTTTAAAGAGGGTTTCTCACTATATCCATGGACTATCGGAGCGTATGACCTATAAGTGGTTAGGATAACGCTGGATGCCTAAGGCACAATCCACCCAGGCTATGCACTATACAAACATCCACGAAAAATATCTCTTCTGTGGAACAACACCCTTCATTCCCTGATAGTCGTCAACTATGTTGGAGTCGTATAGTTCTGTGAGCATGGAAATCCTCCCTGCCTAGAAACGCCTCAGAGTATTTATTACAAACAAGACGCGACGAAGCTATTACTCACGCGATAGAAAGAATTGAGGATGTGTGCGAATATGTTTACGGATAAAGGGCAGGAGAAACTTGCGAGGATGGGGCTGTAGATAGATTCTCGGTGTTTACTGAGGAGGATAATAAGCACGAGTGATTTCATTGTGGGGTTAAGACCTAGTCTGATTGGAATCAAAGGCGTGTCTGGCATTTCACGAGCTTGAATGGAAGACAGATAGGTTTAAAGATGCATGCGCCTGTAGGTAATGAAATCGGGCCTCGGTAGAAATATTTCTTTTCCATACCTCATTCGGCGGGGAGGAGCCCCATGAGACTCAAGCTATTACGGGCACTTCTCCTCAGATCGTCAAGTCTCCAGGGCAGAATGGTGTTTGGTTCTCGATTTGCGAGTGGCGAGCCCCAAAACAAATTCCGGCGTCATACTCTGATTACTTGGCTTTGTCCATTGGGTGGCTCTGGAAAAATGTCCTATAGAAGATTAACTTTGAAGATAATATGATACTGATCGACAATCCCTACTTGAGCTGGTCCGCGCTGAACAGGCATACCGTTGCGATCCAGGCCATACACTTCTATCCGCCCGCTCACATGCACATTATCGGCATGCTTCGTCCATTTGATAATAAACACAGTTCGAATCGCACCGTTGCCGCCGACGAATAGGAGGTTCATGTCGTCATACAGCTTGGTAGTAGTTTCTGACCAACCACTTTCAATCGCAAGCGTGGGGAGTGCATGGCCATCGACTCTGAAGAACAAATCAGGTTCTTTGCGTGAGCCGCTATAAGGGCCTGAAGTCATATTAAGCGCTAGGAAACCGATCAGTCAAGATTCCCCGGGTGATTTATCGGAGTCTTACTGGTTGCGACGCCGGGAGAGGACAGTTCAATGTCCTCACGGCTAACTGTTCCACTTTGCATCCATTCGAATTGACTCAGATTAAACCACTTGTGATGGCAGTCGTGAATGTCGGTCGGCACAACTAGCGCGAACGTACTCGTGACCGTGTCGAGCGTTTTCCTGATCCAGATAGTGAGTATCATCTGTAGGAAATGACAGTTTGTACTACCTGATGTGCTGATGCTCTGGATCTTCTTCTAGAGTATCCCAAATCCCAGTCGACCACTGCTCGGTTATGTTCTCGTAAATAATCAACGTCCCTGGCTTGGATTCGGCAATTGTACGCTTGACGTGCTCGACAAATCGAGCGTAGGCGGGTAACTTTGCGCAGTCAAAGTGCATTTTCGCTGTTGTCATCTTGAAGTTGGTCTTGGTGAGTCTCGTTCAAAACAACTAGTTGTATCATGGATGAAGTGGATTGATCCGCGCGTAGGAAGCGTTTCATAAGTCGTCAAAATAGTTGTCAAGGAATAGTCAAGAAAGTCATGGAATAGTCATAGTGTCACGGTCGGTGGCAGGTGCGCTTCTACCACCTTCCGCTTTGGCAGGGCTGGGACGGTTATCCACTGCGCCACCAAAAGACCAGAATACCAAGTCAACAGACTTGTACCAAGTCAACAGACTTGGTACGCGCATCGCTCTATATAGCGGGTTATGGTCAGTCGTCACACATAGGGCAGTCATGGGGCAGTCATGGTTCGGAGTACGGAGTAAGTCAACTTACGTGGGGCGAGACTTGGAACGATGTAGGTAACGAGTAATAATGATGTCTTTGGCGTATGTGTCACGTGCACACCTAACCTCGCCTCAAGACGTGAGCTAATCTCTTTCCCGCGAGTCACGATTCCGTCTGTCATCAAACAGGGAACCAGTGCGGCGAGGGGATGGAGAGCGCTGATAAGACCAAGGCTCCTCCCGAGATCGACGGGGCTCATCGCGAGGCCCGCGAGGTGGGCTATTTGCGGACTCACGACGTCGTCGTAATTGATTCTGGCAAGGTCTCGGATCAGGGCGATAAGACTGATAACCCAGAGGCGGACGGACCGCGGTGTTGTCATGATGAGACCCCATAAGATGGTCAATGGTGTTCATGGCTGTGGCGAGTTGAGCGCGCAGTTCGGCATTGTTCTTTTGTTCCTTCGCATAATTGCGCTCCATAACATGCAAACGGAACTTGTAAATGCTTAGTTTGTTCTGAATTGTATCAAGCTTTGCAAGAGCGTTGGTCATGGAAGTCCGAGCATCGATGATCTCTTGACTGGGATCGTCGGAACGGAAGATAGAATTTTGGGGATTGGGCGCGTTATTACCCGTTCCGGCATTCATGGTGATATCAGATGGTTGAGAATAGTAGAGCGATTGAACTTGACCAGAAGACGTGGAAGGGTGGACCCGAGTAGGAACTGGTGTTGTAATCGCAGAATGACGAGGGGGGCTGGCATTTTTATAGGCAATAGGCAGGGTAGAAGCAGCTCCCTCGCCCTGGCCAAAAAGGGGAGATGCTAGATGTCTATCGGGGGCTGCCGATTGAGAATGATTGCTAACGGATTTAGCCGGGATTCAGCTTCAGGAGAGCCGGACTCGTCAGAAGAATCTTTCTTGATAGAAATCTCGATAACGGACGCAATTGAACCTGTTCTCTCACGTGGGTGTACAGGAGGAACGTCGCTTTGAACACAAATAATCTCATTGCTAGGCTGGAATTCAATGCGAGCCTTGCCCTCGTAAACATATGTCAACTTCATAGGGAAAATGGGTTTAATGTTCAGGGCGATGAAATCCGACTCGCTGGTGCTCGATCTCGGTAATGCAAATAAGCCAGTCCACAACCTCGCTCCGCTCGAAGGACAAATATTGATGAGCCAGGGAAAGCGTGCTGCCAACTGCTCGCCGCATAGTAAATAGTAGTGCCTCACCACCGGTATGTATAAGGCGTCTCCCTTTTTGACGATGACTGGATCTCCGCGAGAGTGACGGGTACGCTTTTGTTCACCATTCAAGGTAAAGTCCCACCGCCACAGGGTACCCCTTTCAGAATAGGTAGTTCGGGGATCATTGGCGACCAGCTTGGCGGCCCAATAGTCGGACAATTTGGTATACGCTGGAGGTTGCGCCTTGTCCTTAGGGTCCGCCTGAGTGCCGGCATAGGGCCAGTTTTCACAATCCTTCTTGTCATACTGTAGCCCAAGCGTCTGGACAACCTCTGACCTTGTGTTGTGTAGCTTGCGTGTCTTGCTACATGTAGCCATCGATGTTTTCAGTGTTTCGGCCCACTCGGCAGTTTCAAAGGGCGAGAAGGGCTGTTGCGGTCGCTTCGCTGTGGCTTTGTTCTTCATTCGTTCTTCGAGCCGATGCGGTAGGTTTAGGAGCAACTCGTGATGCCGAGTTAAGTCCAGCAGCAAGTTGATCGGCTGTCTCCCTACTGGAGGTTCCGGTTGACGTGAATCGCTTGAAGATCGACCAGTAAAATCAATTTCGAACAAAGTGAGGAAGCGGGAAAAGGAATTATTCTGCTGAGACTGGATTTTCTCTTCTGGCCTGTCTATGAAAAGGTCCTGTCGCTCTTGAAGACTTGACGCAACAGAAATAATACTGTAGATGTAGAAGGTTTAGCTTTCCACAACCCTAAGGTAGAGACATTTGGAGAACGTGGGCGTGGAAATATGGGAAAGCCGAGCTCACATTGCACAATACACAGAATCTCTTCAGTTCGAAATCCTTTCAGTGAAGAGAGACAATCGTCACTCATGTGAATAGCTCATTCAGAGAAGAGACAATATGTAAATGAAGCCATGAAATCGTGAATAATGATGACCGTAAAGAAGGAGATGGAATGATGTGCTTGAAATAATCTCAAGGAAAGAAGATGAAGAAGAAAATTGAAATGTGTGCTGAAAGGTGTGACAAGGACTAGTATGGGTTGACAGTGAAGTTGTGGAAGAATCAGATGCTTCGAGCAATCCGCCAAACCTTCACTAAAGGCAAGTTCCGAAAGTCTTTATATGAAACGAAAGATTCTATGAAAATAAGTGGTATTTGTCATGAAATCAGCTATAAAAACCATATTATATTGAAAATAAAAAGGCCTTTTTATCCTTTACTTAAAGTTTTAACAAGTCAAGCAATTATTCATTTTTTTTTTATTTTGATAGCCTATTTTTGACATTTAAAATTCTTATAGATTATGAATTCAAAGCTTTAATTATGGCTATCGATTTTTTTTTTAAACAGATTTGAAACTATTCGAGCTTTTTGTCCGTGTCTTTAAGTTGTTAAATTAAAGCGAACTTTTTTTTTATTGCCGTTTCTCCATGCCGTAGTCAAATAAACAGATCGTCATCAAATTCATTTGAATCATTATATTAAACTGATAAATTATCTAAATCGATCAAGTTTTTTCATGTCACAGTTAAATAGACAGACTGTCATCAAATTTATTTGAATCGTTATATTGAATTGTTAAATCATTTGAATCGATCAATCAAAATTTTCCGTTTAAATATTTTACACGCAAAAAAATTCCCTGCGTGGCCCAGTGAGGTGTTGAAACAATTTTATATGATCGAATTGATTATTGTTTTGTATGCTGAGTGAATTGTTTAGTGAAGTGAGTTGTCTCGTGTTTTGTATGAAAAAGATTTTTAACAAATTTTTTTATATTTTATTGTTTTTGTATGGTTTCGTGTTTGTCGGATTGGAGCAGTGTGTGAAAGAATTAAATGTTTTGAACAATCTGTCAAATTTTCGCTCAAGACAAGTTCCGAAAGTCTTTATATGAAACGAAAGGTTTTATGAAAATAAGCGATATTCGTCATGAAATCGATCATAAAGATTACATGATATTGAAGACAAAAGGGCCTTTCTATCCTTTAGTTAAAGTTTCAACAAGTCAAGCAATTATTTATTTTTTCTTCCACTTCGGTAGCCTACCCCTGGCACCTAAAATTCCTACAGAAGTGAATGAAAGGTCGTGACCAAACAACGCAAACGCACTAACAAGGCAACAAAACAGAAACAGTGCCTTGGGTGACGAAGAAGGAAGCACGCCACAAATCAATATGAATACCTTGAACACCAAGATTATGAAGCCACGGATAATGTACTATTCATATCAGAGATCATGGGTCTAATACTAACGCAAAGCATCATAAAGTATTCAGGCCATCAAATGTCTGAAAGAATCGTATAGTTTGCCATGCAAAGAACCCAGTTCCTGAAAAATATATCAGACCAAATGCTCTATATAATGGCATCCCTTTCACGCATGGACTCGCTGAAAATGCTCGGCGAGGTTGTCCTTCCGATTATACATTTTTCCACAGAGGACACACTGATGTGCACGAGGATTGACATGCTGGGTCTCGATGTGTCGCATCAGCTCTGCTTTGCGCCCAAAAGATCCCCTGTAGCCGCAGTCCTTCCAGCAGCATCTCCAGGCTGTGTCGTTGACACTTGAAGCGTTCGAAATCAGCAACTGGTAATCTAGGAGGGAGCAACGCACGTACTGTTGATTTGGTCCGGAAGCTTTTGGCCCGGGCCGGCTGTTTTGCTCCGGGTTGATGCCATTTGGTGCACCGGCATTTCCCTGAGACGGATGATTTGCCGGTGCGCTCCCGACCCGGGCGACATTCAAGGTATGTGGGGCGTCCGGCCGGTTGGGTACCAGAAAGTGTCCAGACTCCGTCCCGTTGAGATGATATTGTTCCAAATAGGCGATATCATTAAATGGCGCGTGGGGGGTTGAGAGAGCAGGTGAAAAATCAAAAGGCAAGGTGAAAGGGTCCCACAAAACACCATCTTCTACTTGCAAGATCCCAGGGTTTGCCATTGCAGATTCGCCTGCGGACCGATGGTTCATCGAGAGAAAGGTGCGAGACGACAAAGATAAAAAAACACCAGAGAGCGGAACAAGGTCAGATATATAGGCGTGGCATTTGCATCGAGAAGCTACCAGGAGTTGGAGTTTGTGGTGAGCTTAAATAGCCAGATCTATATCGAAGTGTTGATTAGACAGACCCACATTTGCCATGTTCCTTAGGTATGTACATCCTTACTTTTCAACACCCCGGTCCAGGAGATTTTGGAAGAGAACCAATCAACAAGCATAAACCTGACTGTCGTAAGGTAGGCTCTTTCAGTACCGGACGCTCTTCATGGCTAGGAGATTTTGGCTGTCAACCAATGAATGACCTCCAGCACGGTGACTGAGCATCATTGTCGAATGATATTGGGTATAAATTATGTACGCGCCCGGTTCCCGTACAGACAGGGATCACGTAAAGAGTGTTGCCTGGTTGGCACCCGTCAGCCAACACAAATAGTCGCCCATTTCCATCGTTGCACTTTTGTTCCCCTTCCGCCTGAGAACCGTCCGTCCGCTAAAGCATCAGTCACCATTATCGATATCAACCCTCAACTAGCAATGGAGGATCATATATTCGAAGAACACAAAGATGAGATTGAATGTCTTTATATCCGGCAGGATAAGCCCTTGAAAGAGGTGATGGACATACTCCGCAAGCGCCGAAGCTTTGTTAAAACGTACTATTCCATCTTTCCCCCTATGACGGAATGCATCAACTAAACCTGACTAGAAAAAAACAATACGAAACTGCTTTTAAAAAATGGGGTTTCCGAAAAAACAAGTTTAACCCGGAAAAATGGAAAGTAGTCAACAGAAAAATCCAGAAGCGCAAGCGAGAACTTGGAAAAGAGATAACTGTGTTCAGTTCCATCGCCGGAAATGCCGGAGGGCATTGCTATATGCTCCCCTGTATCAGTGCCAACTTTTCAATCGCCCCGCAGTCTACCCTGGCTCCACTGCCTTCGACAGATGAATCAAAAAGGTACGAAGCCTTGTGCATGATTTCAATATTGGTAGCCTTTCTAATCAAAGAAGAATGCCAAATTTCTCCGACGTCTCTGTCATCAGCCATTCTCTCCATGAATCACCATAAACTCCCCCTTGCCACATACAACGTGACACAGATCCTGTCTGGTTGGCTGCAAGAACCGGACTCATACAGCCATCAAAACCTTGACAATGTGGGCCGTCTGACGAGGTGTCTGGCAGTGGTCATGCCCGAAGAGCGCGAAGAAGAGCATCGAAATACGACGGAAGTGCTATTCAACGCTAGATCCGACGTGGGATTACAAGAGCGTTTCAAAATTCTCTTCTATCTATTGTCCAATAACTTCGCAATTCATGGACAAGAACCGGGCACAAAGCAAGACGACGAATTCATCCTCAAAATCGCCCGCAGCTCCAAACTGAATACCAAAAAGAACTTTGCTTATCTTTTGAGAATGCCAGGATTAACATCGAGAGTTATTGCAGAAAAGCTATTTGCAAGTGCGGTAAGGTCATGCGACCAAGAAACCATGGTTGCCATGCTTGATGCCGGGATGGATCCACAAACTTTGGTTTGGGAGGAGAATGATGAGGAAATTGCACATACTCCATTGGAATACCTGTGTTACCCTTCTGTATCTGCTGAAGCCGTTGACATGGTGAAACTGTTATTATCACACAATGCCGATGTGAACAAATATCAAATTCGCCCTGCTCTTTGTTACGTGATATATCATGCGAATCAACATTTGACCGACCTTCTCATCTCTCACGGAGCGGATATTCGTGAAGGATTGGAAGAATTCATATCCTATTCTGATGTGGATATGCTCGAGAGTCAGCACCTTGCTCTAATGGAACGGTTCCTTGTTTTCGGTTCCATCTCAAATATCAGAATCCGAGATCTTGCCTTGAGTGTGATGATGCCACTATCTATCAAGCTAGGGAACGTGGGGTGGGTGAAGCTGCTTCTTTCGCATGGCGCCGACCCCAATTCACTGCACAGGATATGGTTCGAATCGAAACACTCCATCACCACAGCTCTGGGCTTAGCGGCTCAGGAGAATTCTATGGACGTTATCCAAGCACTCTATCTGGCAGGTGCCACGGTCAATCCAGCAAGAGCCGGAAATATTGATATGATCGATCCTCTCACTCTTGCAGTAAGTCGGGGAAACTTTGATTCTATTGTGTTCTTGACTACTTGTGGTGGTGACGTGAACGCCTCGAATCATTGCTACGTACGAAGGCCGACACTCTTTGATAGGGCACTGAACCGACAACGCTTGGAACTTTGCGAGTTCTTGCTGTCTGCAGGGGCCGTCGCTGAACGAGATGCCCTTCAGAGATTTTACTTCCTCAGGATCTTGTCATTCGTTCGTGCAAATGATGTCAATTCAATTTTACAGTTGCCACTTCAGCACATCGATTTGAATCATTATGAACATGGTCAAACAGTACTCGGGGAAGCTATAGAACTTGGCAACCAGTCAATTATCGAGACCATCATGACTTACGGAGGAACGGACCCAGGAAAGAGGATATACAAGATTCCAGGAATAAAGATGGCTATTTATCTGGATCTTATTGGTTTGCTCCACGGAATAATGGGATCATGTGGAAAGGATATCTTGACCGCCGCAATCAATTCAGATGATCAAAGTTTGGCGAAATATCTCCTTGACACAAGCATTGAACAAATTGCTCGAAGTACGTCCAAAAGGCACGTGCCTCCTCCCATTAAAGCCGCTATTACTAGTGGCAGATTGGACCTTCTCGATGCTCTTCTGGCCAGCAGTATTCCAATTACTGATGAGGATCTCCTGGCGGCTGTGGAAAGAGTGTTGGACCACAATGATCATGTGCCCCTCAGCCATGTTGTGGATATGCGCTCGCCGTTAACTATCAATGCCCCCGGGACTATGCTCTTGGCCGTCGAACGTGGAAATAAGTTCTTGGTTAAGACCCTACTCAACCTTGGTCTTGATCCAAGGAGAAATCATCCCCACCGGCTCTCAGTGTCTGTGCTCAAAAGATGTATAGTCAAAGAGGATTACGAGCTATTCCAGATGGTTCTAGCATCAGCAGAGTGGCCCAAACCGGCGCTAGGGCGTTGTTTCGCCAAGATTGTTTCCTATAGCCAGGGTGAACTAATCAGGAGCAGGGCACTAGATGATCTTCATGCTCTTGGTGCGGATACGAATCAGCTACAGACGTCTTGTGGCTTTTGGACACCTCTCACGGTTGCGGTTGAGCATGGAGATATCTCTTTGGTCAGGAAACTTCTTGGTTACGGCTGTGATCTCAGTGGCTCCTCGGGCTTCCGGGATATCCAGACGCCTCTGCAAATCGCAGCCCGAATTGGCAACATGGAGGTCCTTGACCTACTTCTCGATGCCGGGGCAGATATCGATGGAAAGTGTGGCTATGATGGAATGAGGGGAACGGCATTACAGGAAGGGGTCAGACACGGAAACATGGAGATTGTTGAAAGATTGTTAGATGTGGGGGCAGATGTCAACAGCGCACCTAAGCCTTTCTGCGGGGCCACAGCACTTCAGTTTGCTGCAATGTACGGCTATATCGGAGTCGTACGCATGCTACTTGAAGTGGGAGCCGATGTCAATGCAGGAAGAGCGCCTGAAAATGGCCGTACTGCTCTAGAAGGAGCTGCAGAGCATGGCAGGCTTGATGTACTTCATCTTCTTCTTGGTCATGGAGCTTTGATTGATGGGAAAGGCCGAAGGCAGTATGTAAGAGCAGTCAAGCTAGCTGAATGGAACGCACATTCAGCGATAGCAAGATTCCTTCGGGAACATGGCAGATGGACAGCGGTCGACTCCGAGCAATCCCTGCGAGAGAGATATGAGCCATGCAGCAGTTCAGAGCCAGACTATGACAATGACCTTGTGTGGGATTATGGTGTCTCTTGGGAGATAATGCTTGGATTTCTTAGAGACTTTAAAGGGAGAGAGGTGAGAAATCGGGCATACTCTAGTCTCAGATCATTATCCAGATTATGACATGACGGAACTGCAGTTGTGGAGATGCTTGAATTGTATGAAGCTCGCGGTGCAGCGAGGCCTCCTAACTACGGCCGATCCACTGTGGGTCAGCTGACATGCAGACTAACTACAATAGGCAGGTGCAAGGCCATAAGCGAAATATGAGTGGTCCAACATGACATGCAACTCTTCAATTTGTCTTCCTTTCTTCCGGACATTCCCGTTTCGGGATTTTTCAAGCATTGCGGCGTTAGATGTGATGATGGCTAGAGAGCGCCTTGAAGGGCAACCGGTGATTTAGGCTACCAAAGAGAGACCCCTTAAAGCATTAATTGAATGGGTTTTGAGCAATTTATAGATGTGTTGCTCAAAGCTTCAACCGGTTACCGAGTTAGCCAATGTACTCCTAGCTGGATACACTTTCTAGCAGGTGCTTATCTCTAAGATGATGCCTTGAACCAAGGGCCAATGTCCAATATGATATGGTCGATAATGAAAATTTTTGTTCAGGAAATGGAGCTCTTTCTTGATAGCGTATGTAGACATACCAGATGAAGCGTTCGCTGTTAACTAACCCCCTCCCCCCTTCCCTGGGCGTAGTTAACTACAAACACCATGGAAGCCCTCTTTTTATGGGTGTTAGTTTATGGGATTTTGGTACGATGTATGAAAGACATCCATGGTTACCTAACAGTGTGTCCTCAGAAAGTGAGTACGATTTTGGGATTATGTCCTGTGGGCCAGTTTTATTTCAGTGTTCATCTTGCTTGTGAGAGTATTAATAATATAATTATGATGATGCTGTACGGCTTGCGCATACATTTTAACAGAATTAATATTGTAGAGACACCAGAAACATTCAAGATCAGTAGAACCCTCAGTACTCAACATTCATAACAACAAAAAACAAATAACAAGAACCCGCAGTCCCACGACACCCTATTTTGGGTTGTCGCCTGGTGTGCATTTTCTGTTATTATCATTATGGAAGCTTCCGGACAATCGCATCATGCAAGTGACAGGGTGACCTTGCCGACATAATCGTGCCCCATGCAAAACAACAAACAGAATCTTTTCCTTCTTCTCTCTTCTTTCTTCTTCTCATCTTCTGGCACGCCAGTCAAGGCAGTTTTCCTAACAAGAACAAAACAACAACATGGCATCTCCGTCCTTCCTTGTGCTGCACGCCCACGACTTTCTCCACTTTTTGAAGAACTTGCCTTTCGCAGACATTATCTTAACCATTGCGGTCACGCTTTTTTCACACTGGCTACTCAATCCTAGCTATGAGGCCCTTGTTTGCCATCTTCCATTCGTCAACAACCGGAAATGGTACGAGATTGGCTACTTCAAAGCAAAAAGCCGATTCCTAGCAAATGGTGCAGCTTTGATCAAAAGTGGATTTGAGAAGGTATGAGCATTCCCTACCCCGATATCATCCAGCTTCAACTAACCGCACAATCAAAACAGGGCGATGTCTTCCGAATGGTAATGGACAATGGAGTCATCATGGTTCTGCATCCTAAATTCGCCAATGAGATTCGCACCATCGAGGGACTAAGCTTCAGCGAGTCTCTAGCGGAAGACTTCCACGCGCAAATCCCAGGCTTCGATCCGTTCACGTCGGAGAAGTTGATTCACGATGTCATCAAAACGAAACTTACTAAGAAGCTCGGTTAATACCCCTTGCCTGATGAGTTTTACATCCCCTAATCAGCTATAGAACATATCGTTAAACCCCTATCCGAAGAGACATTGATAGCCCTGGAGGAATGGTCGGTTGGTTTCCAAGGTGCGCGCTCCATCAAAACCCCTTGTTGTCACGTCTATATCTCATATTATGAACTAGCAAACTGGGACTGGTCTCCGTTTCCGCTTCGAAAGAACATTCTCGAACTCGTTGCCCGTCTTACATCCAAAACGCTGCTGGGTAGTGAGATCGGTCGCAATCCCGCCTGGCGTAACATCATGGTCAACTACACGGTCGACGCATTCGTCGCCGCCTACATCCTGCGCCTTTTCCCGAAGTTCATGCGCCCCTTTGCATCTAGGTTTATTCCTCAGTGTCGAAAACTGCGCAACGAGCTTGACGAAGCACGTCGGATCATCGATCCCGTTGTGGAATCCAGAGAGAAACGAAATGTACCCCTCGATCTGCCTCCCAACGCTGCAGTTGAGGATGGGTTTAGCTGGCTGGAACAATGCGCGAACGGGCGTGTGTACGATCCGGTTATCGCGCAGCTCTCGCTCTCTGTTGTGGCGATTCATACTACGTCGGATATGTTGACTCAGGTTCTATTTGATCTGGCGGAAAGGCCAGAGCTCATTTCCGCTCTGCGCGAAGAAATCGTTCACGTCTTCGGCAATGACTGGGTCGACTTGACCAGAGGGAGCCTGCAGCAGTTGAAACTGATGGACAGCGTGCTGAAGGAGAGTCAGCGCATGAAGCCGGTTAATATAGGTATGTTTATCTCCCTGTCCACGCCACGTCTAGGATCAGCACTGACAAATATGCCGTATCCTAGTCTCAATCCGTCGTCGAGCAAACTACAACATCAAGCTCTCAAACGGGACGCTGATCCCCAAAGGCACCATGATCTGCGTCTCAAACCATTGGATGTGGGATCCCGCCATCTACAAGAACCCAGAGAAATTCGACCCATATAGGTTCTACAAGAAGCCCGGAACCATGAGCTATGACTTTGCATCGAAATTCGTGTCGCCGTCACCCGAGCATCTCGGCTTCGGGCTAGGTCGTCATGTTTGTCCCGGTCGCTTCTTCGCCGCCACGGAGATCAAGATCATTCTGTGTCATATTCTGCTCAGATATGAGATCCAGTTGCCACCCGCGTCGAAGCCCAAGGTTATGAAAGTCGGCGCGGCGCTGAGTGCGGACCTGGATGCGAAGGTGCTTTTGAAGAGAAGATGGCAGGAAGTTGTTTTGAGGTGACGGGCTTTCTTTGCGTGGGCTTTTGCGATAGTGCGAATGTCCTTAAATTTCCGCTTCTGAATTGTTTCATTCGTTTTCATGTAGAAATCGAAAATGTCAATAATATGATTCATCAAGAATCAGTCGATTTTATGACTTTCGAGAATCCATTCCAATCCCTTTCTGGGGCATAAATGTAGTGAGAACCTTACAACCGCAGAATCTCCACTCCAACCACAACATATCCTGAACTGTTCGACTGCTTTGACTTTGGGATCTCGCTATGGAATTGGCTCACGTACATTTTGGTGGGAAGGATGATAGTAGAGATATGAGACATGTCATTAAAGATATATAAAAACCAGGGGCATCAAATGTTGAAAGAAGACGCTGGTGTGAGCTATATACAATCCAAACAAGGCATTCCATCGTAAGGTCCAAGACCTAGGATTAGAGTAGAAAAAACAAGAAATTCGCTGGCGCTTGTGAATGCAAGATAACAGTTGAGTGTCGTAAGTCCAGCTAGACCGGTTAGTGCGTACTTACTATGTTTTGAGAATGGCTGGCCATCACTTGAGACAACATGAAGTTTGTGATGTGTTGAAGATGAGATTTTTCCCCGTCCTTGAATAGTTCCTGCGATGCGGGTGAGTTGTTCAAGACCGGAAACGTTGAGTGTTAGTGTACCTGCTGCGCAGAGGCCGATGAGTGAGTACTCGGTGACGTTTCCCGGGATGAAAGATCAGGGGATGCTAAATCAGCCAGAGTTGATCTAGGCGAGCACGCTCACTTAAAGCGGGATTGAAGTTTATGTTATGTCTTGCCTAGCGTCGGCCAGCTCAGATATCGTCAACAAGCCCAACAGATGCGTTGTATGATGGCAGTACAGACGAGTCACGCTGAGCGATGATATCCACTGGAGCTTTTAAAGAGAATGTCGCAGTATTGCTGACTGCAAGACGGAAGTGGATTGTGTACATGCGAGACATCAAGCATGAGTGGAAGGTGATGATGAAGTTCTCCGGGGGCAGCCAGAGAGGGACAAGCAGCGTCGTGGTGTAGCAGCCCGTTTCATCTTGTGACCATTGCGGTGTGGGAATATTAAGCGTGAACGATGGGAATACGGTGTCTTCAAAGTTCAGCGGCCGTCCGAGAAGGTCTTTCCTTTTGGTGGGTATGTCGTCGTGAAAGCTAGTTGTAAAGAGAGTCGTGCCAGTAAGCTGCCCACGCAAGGACTTGAGCTTGGGAAGCGTCGTATCGTTACTGTCCGTCGGTGTGTATCGGAGAAACAACCGGATTGCCCGACTGACAGTACTATAAGGGTCCCGGAGTGGGAGCCAAAAAGGTTTGGGTTGCTCGAGGGTCACAGCCAGCGTGCCTTGAGGGGTTTTGGAACTACCATCACGAACAGGTTTTTCTCGGTGAAGGCAGAATTCGTCGCCAAATTTGTCCAAGTTGAGGGGGGGCTGTTCTTCGAGCGCCGGTTTGACTCGCACCTTGAATCTCCGAACGAAGATTGTCTCCTGCTTATCGCAAACCAAGCTCATCCGGTTGATTTTGATCTGGACGAAATAGATTATCTTGCACCCGATCGGCGCAAAATCATCCTTCAATTTACCGCCCAATCCAGACACTGTGGCGTCACCAAAGCTTGGGGGAAGTTGCAGATGAGCTGCTTTGACCAGCTGGCTGGTAGTATGGTGTTGACATGATGATGGCGGGAGATAATCACAGACGTCGAAACAGAATGAGAAGTCGAACTTTTGACCCTTCTTGAGGACAAGTGGGTCTGGGAGGGCAGAGTCTTGGACCCTGTGGGTAATATTTTGGAATCGATGATAAGCTTTAGTGGAGTTGGCGCCTCGCACGTTTGTGCTTTCCTCTCCTGTTGCGATTCTTCAGTCGATAGCAAGGAGAGAAGAAGGAGAAATATCAAATAATCGAGTGGAACCTATGGTATTCAAATCGACGCGACTAACCTATGAACGATATCTGGATATTATCAAAACGAATATCACCCTGCGGAACAAGAGAGATGATGCCTTCGAGTTTATCGCCGGTTGTGAAAGAGGGTACATATGATGTATTGAGATTATGATTGTTCCATAGCTGGATGGAAGCCAAAATAGCATGGCTGAAATCTATTGTTCTGTCCATTGCTGGCTGCAAGAGTGCCGTGGTTGAAGGTCGGCGGAATCTTCCAGCGACGGGCGAAAGAAGAATATAAAAAACGTGCTGCCAGTCACATGACCTGCCCCACTTGACAGATCGCGTCATGGAAGGGCGCGTTGGTGACTCACAGCTCCCTCCAGACCCTCCAGATCCCCCATCCCGACGAAATACGAGATCAACGCGCTTGGAAACAAGTGCAAACAATGCCGAACAGGGATCATGTTGGTCCATGCAGGCAGATGTGAAGGCTGCGGCATTTGGCCAAGACCACCGGGCCCACTTTGGTGCCTGCACGCATTTGTAATCCACCCACTTGACGAAGTATACGACATGGTCTGAGTGTTTTCACGACAACTGGTGAAGAACGCCTTTGATTTTCTTGATGCGGTCTTGGTTTGGTTGAGAAATGCTCAAGGTAACGCGTGTTCCAATAATCCGGCAGAGCCGTCTCTGGAGAACCTTGTAAGCAGTATATATATTGCATGCCGGCCGTCGACAGTGACCTCAAAGCCTTATGTTTTCTCTCTGTGCACCACTCATGTGCATGTAAATGGTTACATGAGCCTTGCGTGTGAGTGTAGAATTCCAATCTTGAGAAGGATCTCGACTAATCGCACAACTAGGTTCACAAACCTCGGAGATATGTTTGACTCCAATGATTGAACTTTCTATGGACCAGGTAGTGTGCTAGTTGATATGAATATCGGCTTATAAACAACCACATCCAGCATCCTGAGAGCAGGTATTCCCGAGAATACCATTTTTGAGCTGCAACTGGGTGTACACATAACTGGTGGTACTGGATTTCAATAGGGAAAGGCCGCCCTTGATGTTATATTTCTGATCATGGACTGACACCCCCGCAACGCCAAATGCATGACCATATCACCTCCAAAAACAAGTGCCGCGGGGTTGTTTGGAATGTAACTCTGGGTCTGCTGCATCGGAATTTCGACATTAACTCCGTCTGTGATGACGGACCCACTGGAACCGATAAGGTTAAGGGTTCTTCCGCACCTAATGTGGCCATTTCTTGGCGAGATGATACGTGGACAGTGTCAAGTCATTATATCCGGAATTAGAATAGTAAATCCGGGCTTACTAGATGACAGGTTCGATTTTGAGTGAACTCAGATCTAGGAATCCAAGGCACAGGTCTCACAAAGTTTCAAGCCATCTAGATCTCTTTGTACACAACCCTGGACATGAGACGCAGGAATTTCTCGCAACGATAGCAGCATTACCCGTGCAATGACAAGTTTGATGTTGGCGCGAGAACTTAAAAGGACTTATTCGGAATGCTAGATAGATTTCAGGCACTTCTAAGTTAGCACAAAGACCCCACGACATATATAGAATTGTAGCCTATCTTTCTCTACTGTTTATCATGTAGGTGTTAGTTTATAGTTTGAACCCAATTTCTGGTCTCCTAGTCTCGCTCTTAATATTAAGTCTACATCTTTTGTATGGATAGATTACGTGTCTTTGCTAGAAGACATTGGTTAGACATTTGGTTGGAAGATAATCTCCCTGATAATGCAAACTTCTTGCCTATATGTATTCTACAGGGCTATGGTGACCGACTTTGATGGACGGACGAAAGTTTATTAGCTACCAGATATGGGGCTTGAATAGGTGCAGCCCTGATGTAACAGTATAGATCACTGAAGCTTCGCATATCTTAATAATTCGTGGATATCACGGCCGTGTAAATCTTTTGTTTAAAAAATACAAAGAAAAAGACACAAGGAAAAAACGGAGCTGTTCGAATCCACGGCTTGGAGCATTCATTGTCCAGCAGGTAGAAAACAGATGATGAGGGATTCTCGTGAAAATTTCTGTTTCTTTGACGCTTCTTCAACAAACAACTAGAGAGGTTTCCGCTAAGATACCAGAGATACGGGGCCATAGAGGTAGTATTACCATATCGCTATTTTGTGCTTACGAGCTCTTTGCTCTAAGAACAAAAGGAAAGTAAGGTGACAAAGTAGTCAAATATTGATTTTATCTAAATCATAAAATAGGAACTAATAGATAAAGACCAATGAATAACCACAGCGGCGGGTGGGCATAAAGAAGCGGATTCGGCCCGCCGTAAGGCTCCAGCCAGAGGCTTTCTTGCCCAACTTGCAAGTCACATGGCTATGCCTATAAAAGGCTGTCCATGGTCCATGACAGAAAGCTAAACTGAGACATCTACCACCCTCATCGAAAACTCTCTCTTCGTTTCCGACATTTGGGAATCATTCCACTATTGGCGAACACTGCAATTCCGCACCATCATCATGGCAGACCTTTCTGAAAACAAAAAGCCAACTATCTCTGAGCTGTATTGCAAATGCGAACAGTCCTTCGAGAAATTCACGAATTCTCTGAAATCTAAAGACTGTTTCATAACCCGGTTCGGGTTCATTAAACCGTCAAAAATACTGGATGCTCAGACAACGTTTTTGAACTGGAGAAGAGAGCACAAGGCCAACCTCCCTGTACAATCTCCGGGCTCACTAGAGCACAGGCTTCGGTACGATGTAATGGAAGAATACAGAGAATTGATCGAAGAAAACCTCGGGCGGCTCAATTCAAGTCTTGATACACTCGTACTCTTGGGCCAACGGAAGTACGATCCTACTGCCGTTGAGTCGAACGCCTATTTTGCTAGAATTGCAAAGGACCTCAAAGAACTGGGCCATCTGTCGCCCGACTTATGCGATCTGGAAGAAGTGAGTGACTCAGAAGACAGCCCCGGGGATACTGAATCCGAGAATCCTGAATCCGAGGATACTACATGGGATGTTGGAACTGTGGTGAAAGTACGAGTGGCGGCAGGCGTATCGAAAACCCAGGTTGGTCTTTTTGATGGGTTTACCAAGCTGCTCTATAACTATACTGGTCACCATGAAGAACAGATAGCAAAGAAACAACGGGATTGGGAACCCGAACTGGACAAGATTTTGGAGATGGTGCGTCAATGGCGCGCCTTGGCCAACGTTGGCCAGAATATCAACTTGAATGAAGAGGCTACGGCGAGCAACTCTATGGATGATATCATGTGGTTTTGCGAACGACTTGCCTTAGCTAACGCGACAAGGAGAGAAGTTATTCAGGACCCTAACGATATTTTACATCGTCTGAATAAGTCGCGTCAGAACTGCATTTCATTGGACATGGACACATCATTGATTGCTCCGTACATCTGCACTTCCCAAAACTGCTCTACGCCTTGCGATTTATACGAAGGAACCCGTGAGTGGAGGCACCACGAAATGAATAAGCATCGCTTCCGGTACATTTGCTGTAAATGCTCAGAGTTCACAACCGCTAATTCGGTCAAGATGTCCACACATCTCCGGGAGCAGCATGACTGTGAGTTCGGCGAGGAAAATGACGCTTTGAAGCTGAGCTTCTATCCTGGCACAATATATGAGAACAAGAAAGATACCTGTCTTATCTGCCTTACGGAACATTCATTGGCGGATCTGTATGACCATCTTGCAGGTCACATGGAGGATATTGCTCGTCTGGTTCGTCCCAGTCCTGACGCCAACACGGAGGCCCTCGAAGCCCTTAGCCTCAATGACAACAGCAAATAAACCCACAGGCCAAGCGACTGATTCCGAAGCCCCGGGTAGAAAAGACAACCAAGCATGCACTTGCATGAAAGCGCTTGATTGAACTTGCAACAGTTTGTATTATTGTTATACTGGAGTTTATATGATTTGAGATTGAGATTTACGTCCCATATACATACCTATGGTAAACTAATCGTACATGTCCCACACATCCATAAATTCGCGTAGAGTGAATCCAGTCAAATGAACACATCAACCAGCCAATGGAAGAGGATAAATGAGAGTGAAAAATGAAATCCCAGAGACAAGAATCCAAATATAGTCTATAAATAATACCACCCATGAGCCCATTACCGAATATAGTTTAACGCACAAGAACACATAGATCCAGATACTTCTATATGCCTTGAGAAGGCGGACATGCAGCGGAGATAACGGAGAAGAAGCCGTCAGCACTGCAGGAAAGAGTGGGTCTTCTGCCCCACACGGCCATCACGCAGGCTGACGCAACAGCGTGGGGGGTTCTTGAAGTGGCACTAGGACAATGCCAATATACCATAAATACAAGGTCCGCAGCTCATCAAAGAGAAACTTGTCTTCCTCACAGTTCCTAAGTCATTCACAGCTCTGAAAATGGTTAACACGCTCCCCTTCCGCGACATTCAGGTCCCCTCGCCCGGTTTCGGTGCGATGGGCCTTAGCTTCGGTCTTGGCAGCAACTTGAGCCTTGATGAGGCCGAGCCGGTCTTGTTAAAGGCAATTGAACTGGGGTGTACGTTTTGGGATACTGCTGTATGTTGAGTGGCTTGTCTGTCCTTGGTTCCAGTTGAGCTAACAATTTGAAAGGTCGTCTACCAAGCCGGTGTGAACGAGAAGCTCCTTGGAGACTTTATCCGGAAACACAACGTTCGTGACAAGATCTTCAGTATGTGTGCGATGAATGACTACTATTGCAATAAATAGAAATACTAACAGTTGAGCAGTTGCCTCGAAGTGTGGCTTCGATGTCTTCTCCGGACAGGGTGCTGTCACCAACTCCGCCTCGCATATCAAGGAGTACATTGAGGGCACCATTGAGCGATTGGGTTTCGCTCCTGACCTATACTACTTGCATCGCATTGATCCTAGTATGTTATCTGTTAATCAAGTGAGACCTTATACTGACTTTGACAGACACCCCTCTTGAGGAGTCCATCCCCGCTCTGGATGAGATCCGCAAGGCAGGAAAGACCAAGTACATTGGTCTCTCGGAATGTTCGGCTGCTACCTTGCGAAAGGCCAACTCTAGTAAGTCTATATCACTTGCACGCACTGAAAATACAGTCATTGACAGCTATCGCAGTTGCCCCGATCGATGCCGTTCAAGCCGAGTACTCCGCTTTCGAGACGTTGCATGAGACTGACGGCTTGATCGATACGGCCAAGGAGTTGGGAATCGCCTATGTCGCCTACAGTCCCCTCGGTCACGGCTGGTTGGTCGATGACTTCCAGTACAAATCTCCTGACGACTTTGCGCCGGATGACTTCCGTCGAAAGAGTGAGTCTTTCCATAAACCCCGATTCAAATCGCTCTCCGTACTAATTGCAACGTACTAGTTCCTAAATTCCAAGGCGAGAACTTCTACAAGAACCGCGCCATCGTGGATGAAATCAAGAAGCTTGCCGATCGGAAGGGCTGCTCGATCACCCAGATTGCACTGGCTTGGGTTGCTGCCCAGGGCTTCATTGCTATACCGGGTACTACCAAGGCCGCCCGTCTCGAACAGAACTGGGCATCAAGGAATGTGGAGTTGACGGAGGAAGAGAAGAAGGAAATGCGGAGGATCATCGACGCCGCCAAGCCTCACGGTAACCGATATGCTCCCGCTCAGCAGGCTATGGTGGGGCATTAATGGCTGTTTTCGTCAATATTAGTAGCCATATTTAGCGAATGAGAAAGTATAGCATTATCTGCATTACAGACTAATGAAATTTCCTTTACTGTGCCATTCCCTATAAGGCCCTTATGTTGCAGCTTGTATGTCTACGATTGCACATTTCCTGGTCTAGTAGAGAGGTAGCATGCCATTTGATTAGTTAGTTACATAGTGTGTAATAAAGACATACAGGTGCGGGTTGCAATCCGGAGGTGGACATATTTTAAGTTGAATTCGGGTAGCGAACACTCTTATCAAGAGTCGCCGAATGCAACGTTGAAGATGTCATGGAGTTAGGGCAGCGGCCCGCAGCCAGCCGCATCCGTCATCCCATAATTCGGCTCATCCTATGACAATGCACACTCCAATTAGACGTTGCGGTTCTAATTTCCATGACACTTCGTCCTCAATGACGTTGCAACAATTAACATCGCTTAGGGATGTCGTTGACGTAGACATTGAATTTCGGTAAACTGCATTAGCCATGATGGCATAAGGAAGGGAATACTAAAGCGTTGCCTGTCGGCTACGAGGCCCGCAAGTCCTGGCATCCAGTTGTGCCTGCCTAATCTGATTTGCCTCTTCTTCCCTGCAGGGAAGAGCTCAGATCAAGATGATTTTAGGGCGCTATTTCACCGCTATCATCAATTTCTTTGGCTTCCCGCCATCCCTCGGACCACAGCAGGAAGTGCTGGGTCCCAATGTAGCCGTGCATCATGACGCCGATACCTTGACTTTCATTCCTCCTGGCGTCAGCGAGTCTGAAACTGAAATATTGAAATGCGAGTACCCTGATATGAAGGGATACAAGTTTGTCTCGGGTCCAAACAGTCGCGGCAAATGGTTGGAGAGTCAAGACGTTGAACTGGAAGACTATGATATCAATACCGATTACGAAACTAGGTGGCCCAAGGGAGTAGTGCGCCAGGTACGTTCCTGTTCTCTTGTTATTGGGAGCAAGAATAACAAGAAGTAGTATCATGTGACCGTTGATGAGGCAGAGGTGACCCTCGATGGCGTGAAGTTCCCCAATGCCAAGGTTTTCAACAAACAGTGGCCCGGGCCATGGATCCGTAAGTCCTAGGCTCTATGCGAGTCAATGACGAGAAAGTGTTGCGCTAATACACTGATGGTACAGAGGCATGTTGGGGCGATGAAGTCCGTCAGTATCTACGTATCATTCACATTCGACAATGACTAACAGAGGTGTGCAGAAATCACGGTCCGGAACAATCTGGCTTATAACGGCACTGCAATCCATATGCATGGAATTCGGATGCTGGACAGTAATCTCAATGATGGTGTTCCCGGTGTAACTCAGTGCCCCATTCCTCCAGGCAAAAGCTTCACATACAACTTTACCGCAACCCAATACGGAACCACCTGGTATCATAGCCACTACAGTCTGCAGTACACGGACGGTGTGCTTGGACCACTGACCATTCACGGCCCTGCTTCTGGCAATTACGATAGCGCGATTGATCCTTTTATAATGGGAGACCATAATCATCGCAGTGCATTTCAAGATTACTACCAGGAGCAGTTTTCGAACTCGAAGAAAAACCGTCCACCTCCGAAGATGTCGAGCATTATTATTAATGGCAAGGGTGAGTATCCAGTGTCAGGAATTACCAATTATGGACTAACGCATTGCAGGTAACTATGCCGGTTCTTATCCAGAACGAAGATATACTAAACATGTTAAACCTGTAAGTTTCCCATCCGGTTGAGTTCGAAGAAAAGGCCTAAATGTTTGAATAGAATGAAAGAAGGCTACTGCGACTGATAAACACTTCAACGGATTCAACCTACATATTCAGTATAGACGATCACGAATTTGAGGTTATCGGTGCTGATTTGGTCCCCATCGAGCCGTATACGACAAAGAACATAACTATTGGCAATGGTACTCCTCAACTGATTGTATGGATTGAGATTCTTCAGCTGACAATCTTAGGCCAACGCTATCATGCCATCTTGAAAACGAAAGACAAGAACCAGCTCTGGGATAACCAAGCGTACTGGATTCGAACCCAACCCGCTGACGGATGTCATAACTTCGAGACTATCCCGGACGCGAGACAGGGAATTCTTTGGTACGGAGATGAGAAAAAGGCGCCCATTCCCACTACAAATGCACATAAATACAGTGCAGCTTGTCGGGACGAGCAAGGCTGGACACCAAAATTAGAATGGCAAATTCCCCCTCTCGGAAAAGCAGAATTGAAGGAGTTCAACATGCCCAACTCTACCATCAAGCTCAACCACTGGTTTCTCCCTAAGCAGCGTAAGGAAGAAACTGATAGTTGGGTCGCTCACTGGAAGGCAATGAATTATACAGCCTGGGTCGATTATAGGACACCTACTGTTTATGGTAAACATATCGACCCTCCATACCCAAACAATGCCGTTGTTTACCCTGTGGAGCCCAACATACGTCACCCAGGTTGGCACTACATGGTGATCATCGGTGCTAACCAAAACAAACCTACCGATGCAAAGGGAGGCAACCTTATTCCAGCGGCACATCCCGTAAGTGGTGCTTCAAAATCTAACTGACTGAGTGGTGCTTGGCTAACCCTGCTCTTGTACAGATCCACCTTCACGGTCACGACTTCGCGCTTCTCCAGCAGTCCAGTAAGCCGTTTACAAACTATTCGTCTCTGAAACTGAATTACAACAACCCACCTCGCCGTGATGTCGTACTTCTTCCGAAGAACGGATTCGTCGTGATTGCATTCAAGACAGACAATCCTGGCCCATGGGTTCTCCACTGTCACATAGCTTGGCATGCATCGGCCGGCTTGGCCTTCCAAGCCTTGGAACGGAAGGAGGATTTCAAAAAACAGCTTGCTAACAGAACACCCCAATGGCAGAAGGACCAGATGGAACAAACATGCAGGGATTGGAAGATCTGGCAAGATAACTACGGTAACCATTATGATCAGCAAGACCGCTTCCAGGATGATTCTGGAATTTGAGTGTTGACTTTGACACCCTCCATTACTATCCGAAATTCGGATTGCGGACTCCACAAGCAGTAGGGCCGTGACATTCATTAGGCTCTGACTACTCACTAAGGCCCAGTTTCTGTTTCTCAACCAGTCGACAGGACCTACGAAAACATTCCCCTACTATTTACGCTCACTTGTCCCACTATATAATGGCTGTCGGACATGTCTACTCCTCGTATGGGTGGCATAAAAAAGCTTAACGCACCTTGCGCATATGAACTTGCTTATCTCAATCGTTTCGCATGACTTTGATGTCATATAATTAATCTATACCTTAACATTCATTAATGAATAATCAATCGTTTGCTCACTGACTAGAGTTTCCGCTTTGTGTGTTATACATCTACCGGAGAAGCTGTCTGTTTTGCCATTGACCACTCTTCGGCCTGCTTCTCTTGGTCTTGCTTCGGAGCATTCCGAGTCTTCATTCCTGCTGCAATGTACGCAATCGCGGCGATCAACTCAGGCAGGAAGCTCAACACAACGCGAATCGCCAGCGACCCTGTCGTAGGATTCAGATCCGCCCTCTGCGTACTCATAGCAACAAGACTATAGATCACTCGAACACCAATGAAAGACAACGAAAGGCACACAGTCGAAAGCAACTATATCCCAAAATTAGTAATCTCTCCTTCACCTCTCGAAGCTGTCCGGAATATAGAGCCCGAACGGTAAAGATCTGACTTACCAAGGTCCCCTGCCTAACCACCGGACTCGTCCTTCTCGGTCCCAAAAACGCCAGCCCAGTCCACCCAACCAGAACGACCCACGAGATCGTTAAAATGGCCATTCCCGCCTTCACCTTTCTCTCTGCCTTCTCGATCGGCTGCTCGTGACGCTGTAGCTTCGACGACGCGATCGCCGTGAGAACAACGCCCGCGGCGACAAGCATGTGGAAGAAGAAATCGAAGACGGCCTCAAGTCGGCGGTCGAGGGATTTGAGACGGTAGGTTTTTCTTGATAAAATGTTCGTGTCAACACTGGGTATTCTTGGGTGTTGAATGAAAGGGATAGCTTGCGCTTCTTTGAGAATTCCACATGTCGCGAACAACAGCGGCGATAGACCAATGTTCGAGATGATGCTTGTGGCGGAAGAGTTGGAGAGAGAGAGTCCGCTGCCGACGATTCGGATGGTGCAGAAGATAGTAAGGAACAGCCAGCCGAGGAGGCCTTGACGGCCATGTTTGACAAGGAGGAAAACGCTGGGGATGATGAGGACGACGTAAATTGCCAGAGTGGCAGCAGAGAGGCCGTCGGTCATGTTGATGGTATGTTGTAGAGGTGTAGAAATTCAGGGTTGGGTCGAAATAGGATTATTCCTAGGGAATGAAAGAGATCCATGCCCTTTAAATAATCATGTATATCTACAAGGCTGCGACCGCACATCATCAACAAGGAACACCCAATGTGGAAAAGAAGAGGAAAAGCTGCTTCGCCCCATGGTATACAGCCCCAGCACCGAATTGCTTTCCTGTTCTGGAGTAGCTTCGACGATCACTCTGCGCTAGTGAGCTTCTTTTCGCCAAGTCATTCGCCGAAAAGCTCGTGGTGGTTCCACTCTTTCTTCGACCCGGACCCGCTGGGCTGTGGTTGAGGCATATATTCCATGAATCGATTCTGTGTTTAAAATTCTGACAGTGTTCGCCGCGGAGTATACTCCTGCAAGGAGACACGGGAGAAGCTTGGATTTGCCGGGCTCACGGCGCTAGCATCCTTCGCACTGTAGGCTGTGAGGACTTAACAACTCTCATACGTATGTACATACTCGGCGCTGGTGTAGGAACAGAGTCATTTCGGCCCCCAAACCCACGGGGCGATACCACCCATCATCATGACTATCAGAAACGCTGTTCCAATCTTCGTGAGCTTTTCCATCAAGGCATCCAGACCGCGGTCGCCGGATAACTATCGTGACACGGTTATCCTTCATAACTATATCGAAATAACACGGTGAACTCGCTGCCATGACTTTGGAAGCGGTCGCCTGCGCAGCGTCAATCAAGCCCTCCGTTTCGTAATTCACACCTGCAGCCTTCGATTTGCCTAGTGCTTCCATCCACACCATCCATCTTTCCAGCTCATGTCCCTTCCAATATTTGTCGGCATAATTACTCCCCGGGGCTCCGCAAAGATCAGGATATCGAACCTGAAAATCGGCCTTCTAAAGTAGCCGATCAGCCGCATAGATGAATCACGTACACGCCGCTCGCACAGCAGGTGACTGTACCAACGCTTCCAGATGCCGGGTATCGTTCTCCAGTGCCTCCCTCATGACCCAGATCGCGCGTAGAGATCGATCCATTCGGTGGATTTTCTCCGAGTCATTGAACGGCTCTCGAATCTCAGCCGCTTGGGTCATTTGGCGACGAACGCATTCAGATTTCCCCGGCGATCCTGGGAATCCGGATCCATGTCCGGATCAGTGACGTCCGCTATGAGAACGCGCAGCTGACCACCTAGGATATAATATGAAAACACTCATCAAATAAGACAGGGAACACCACTGACCATGCTAGTCCCCGCCATTTTCATCAAGAGCTTCCCTCTCACTTCACCCTGACGCGGGGATATCCGTGAAGAAGACATCATATTGAAAAGCCAGCGGCTTGTCCGTGACCGGATGCATCACCGTGCGTGTCTGCAGCTCAGTCAGCATCTGGACTAACTTCGCGTGATTCGACGGGGTAAGACGCTATACGAATTTTCAGAGTGCCCAGCACAGGTTTATATCGACTCTGGTGGCACCCTCTTCGGGCTTTTGGTCGTTAATAGCCATAGATGCGACATTGTTCGATGATTTGGTTGACGGAGTCTTCTACGCGGGCCTCGGGGAGTAGACCAGGTTGTCGAGGACTTTAAAATCATCGGAAGATTCTAGGGTTGTTATCAAGGAGGCGCGGGCTGCGATGGCCCTGTCGCGAGATAACATCCATGCATGATTCCGCTTGTGGACACGGCTTGTTAAATTACAGGAGAATCTCAGGCGTCGTAGATCTATATTGTCTGGATAGCACCTGAAAGGCAATGGACGTGTTAATGACCCAAGCTGGAGGCTGTGCACACACGATTTGACTGGCAGAATGTGGCGTAGCAGGCCGTGGTCTCCAACAGGGTTCCCTTGGGGGCCGAATTCATAGACTTAAAGATGTGGGTCGGTCGAGTTGAATTCCCGTTGTGGCACGGTCTTGTACTACCTATTAGGGGCGCGATGTTCAGCGGTCAAGTTCCATATGATCGAAATTTCTGGATCAGTTCTTTTGAGGGATACTGCAGAAAGAGAGAACCCTTCCTCGGTCCGGGAGCATGTATCACGTGGCTAACTTGGCCCTATTCAAGACTGTGACAGGTCATATTCAGAACTGCAAGATCTTAATAGGCGGACATAAGAAGAGTGCAAGGTACTATAGTACGAAGTACTATTGGGGATGTTTGGGATGCCTGGGGTGCATATTCTCATTCATTCAATGTATGCGCATTACATTTTCATACAAGTCATTTCTGACGGTACTCAATTGGTCTTGAATGATTTATGTCTGCATCTAGCACGTTCGACTACCTATCTTGTCCTTGAAACCATGGTTATATATTTTCAGACATGCAGGTCGGGCCTCAACATGACGATATATGTTTTCGTAAGTTCAGAAGAAGATGGAACTGAACATTGTCCACTTGAAAGAATACCCATAGAAACGCCCGTAGATGTGAATCACAATTGGTCTATGCCGCAATTGTCACCATTGTTGGTGGAATTGTTATGGTTATGCACCATGTTGAAGGCCAGGCTTCTCACCGCTCTCTCGGGGCCCGCGGACGGACGGGCAGGGCAGAGAGACGATCGGCGCGGACCGAGTTGCGTCCGGCCTTGGCAGAATACCGGACTTTACACCCACCAACATGCTGCCACGACAATACATGTAGACACACGTCCACAGAGATGCATAGGTATGGTACCAGGTACAGTACAGCGACTTGGATCTCGGTCCGCAGTGACATAAAAAATGCATGAAATCTTCAACATAATGCCTGTCATGCACACTGCATACTCTGTACTGGTTGTAGTTGTCCTCCCGGGACCACCCTTCCCGCTCCTGCGAGACAAGAGGTGGGGAGGGATACGTGGCAATATGAGGTCGGGTCCGCTTACGCCTGCGTTACCAGATCACCGGCTGTTCTGGGACCGCCGCGGCACGTGCCTGGCCCGTCCACAAACATTCCCATCCGGAAGTCTTCCTCCTCCCTTCGTCGTTCCTCTTCGTCTCTGATCCAGCAACGGAAGGAGCCTCGACGACCCGACGAGGTATCAATTGACAATGAGTGCCCCGGGAGCCAAGAAACCTGAGCTCTCGAGCGACATCGACTTCATCAAGACTCCCGCTGCGAAGCCCTCGGAATTCGCAACCGGCGAGGACTGCGGGATTGCTACGACCAATGTCAGTTTTTCCAAGCCATTGGCATCTTATTTACCTCGCTATAGCTTTGCTAACCCCCGAATAGTCTCCAGCGATCAACAATCCCCCATTGGCTGCTGATGGTCCTGGAAATGAGAGCTTCTCCAACCTCTTGTTAGCGGGCGCCATCACCGGTGTCCCCGGCCTGCTCACCTTCCTGGTGGGCGGCGGGTTCAAAACCTTCATCTTCTTTGCCCTCGTTTCCGTCCTCCCCGTTCTGGTGGCTTTCTGGACCTGGACGTCCAGCTGCAGCCCTCGCACCAACAACAAAGTTAAATTGCCCGGCCGCCCTGTTGAGCACTATGTGACCTTCAAGCGTGAGGAGGACAAGGCCAAATGGCGCGGAAAGAACAAGATCCCCATGCAGACTTTCTCTGAGATGTACCTGGACGGCCTGGTGGACTTCAACGGCGACATCCTCGACGTTCTGGAGTACCGTCACGACTGGGCAAGCTTCGCTTTCACCTGGGACCTGTTCAAGTTCATCGTTGGCACTTTCTTCGTTGACGTCCTGTTCCACACCAAGGCCCAGGATGAGGAGCAGATCCGCCCCAACTACGACAGCGGCAACGACCACTACGCTTGGTTCCTCGGCCCCCGCATGATCTACACCTCCGGTATTATCTCGGACACGGAACAGGAAGAGACCCTGGAGGAAATGCAGGATAACAAGATGGCGGTCGTTTGCGAGAAGATTGGCCTGAAGGACGGCGAGAAGATGCTGGACATTGGTTGCGGCTGGGGAACCCTGGCCAAATTCGCCAGTTTGAATTATGGCGCCAAGGTGACCGGAGTTACTATTGCTGAGAACCAGACCGCCTGGGGCAACGACGCTCTCCGTCAGGCTGGTATTCCCGAAGACCAGAGCAAGATTCTGTGCATGGACTACCGTGATATTGTCCGCGAGCGCTATGACAAGATCACTCAGCTGGAGATGGGTGAGCACGTCGGTATCCGCAAGCTCACCGGATTCTTCCGCCAGTGCTATGACATGCTCAACGACGACGGTGCCATGTATGTTCAGCTTTCCGGCTTGAGACAGGCGTGGCAGTACGAGGATTTCATCTGGGGTCTTTATCTGAACAAGTACATCTTCCGTGGTGCCGACGCCTCTACTCCTCTCTGGTATTACATCAAGTGCTTGGAACAGGCTGGCTTTGAAGTGAAGGGGTGAGTCTTCTTAATCAAATAGCGATGAGCAAGCGCTGATGACAAGTAGAATTGACACTGTCGGTGTCCACTACTCCGGTACCCTCTGGAGATGGTACCGCAACTGGGTTGGCAACGTTGAAGCCATCAAGGCCAAGTACGGACCTAGATGGTACAGAGTGAGTTCCCATCACCCCGTCATCGATAATATAACAAAATCTAATCCGCAATAGATCTGGGAGCTCTTCCTCGCCTGGTCCGTCATTGCCTCTCGCCAAGGTTCCGCCACCTGCTACCAGATGGTTGTCGTCAAGAACCTGAACTCCACCCACCGTGTCAACGGCATTGCCAGCCAGTTCGGCTTGGCCGGCGCCCTTGAAGCGAGCCGCAAGGCCGGCAAGTCTCGCCTTCCTTAGAGGGTTGATATGAATTGCGCTTGAGAACGTCATCCCCCTTCTTGGGGATTCAAAATTATGGAGGAGTGATGAAGTTGTTTGTACTATATAGTACTGTACATCACGTGATCATGGCTAAATTTGATGTTTAGATAGAATTTAGGAATGAATGGACGAAGAGATACGAGATCTACACCCAGTTGAATGGTTAAGACGAGCATGAACTTGCCTTGCACTCCCCTAAACCGTCGTCCCTTAGGGTTCTCTCAAGAAGATTCATCAATTAATCATGGAAATTGCAACCAATGTTACCGAAATACCAAATACCCACCAGATATAGAGCAGAATAAGTTTCTCAAAGGAATTTTATCTGTTAATCATCCCTCGTATTATCAACATGCTGTGCCAACTCCACCGTGGCTGTGACATTCTTACCACCCTCCGCGTCTTCCGGGAAACCCCAGACTCCAGACCGACCCCAGAGCTTTCCCCGCATCCCTTCACTTGCCGCCCTTTTTTTTCCGAGTGGCGTACGCTAGAGCCCCCGAGCCCCCGTTCAATCCAATGAATAAAAGCTTCCCAGTACGCCCGAAACTCGTGGATCGGAAATTCGTGTTTTCTTTCGGGTCTCTACTTGACGAAGGCACGGGCCTGGATGCATGCTCCGATGGTCGGGTTGAGCCCGATAGGACGGGTTGAGTTCATGAGACGGGCAGTATAGTACGTGGCCGAGGGTTGCACTTTGCCATGGCTGCTAGTGGAATTTGGCTTTGTGTGCGTTTATTACCGTGGAATGAGGAATACGAGTACGAAGAGGTCGGCTTGTTCTGTTCGTGTTGATGTGAGATATCCTTTCTTAAAAAGTATAGCTATAAAGGCTGGTTCAAGCAAGTAGAATAAGGGGAAATTGCATAAACAGAGAAATTCACTGTGGGGCTACCTTATCTACAGTTGGGCATTTATATTTGCAAATAACTTTGGAAAATCCGATTAAGCTTTTCTCACCCTCTACAAAGACTCCTTATCCAAAATATCAATAAACCTAGTCCCTGCGAACTACCCACTTCACATGTGGTCGTTATATCATGAAGAGTCCCAAAGCTATTACAATTTGTTTGTTTCATCTGTTCATTAAATACCAGCCCCGATGAACCTTCTTTTGAAACACAAGTCGAACTACATTGGCCCTGTTCGGCTTGCCTTCGGTGGCCGCCGTAGTTTCCTCATTCACTCTGGTCAAGATGCCCAACGTTGCACACTGATACGTCACACAATCTCTCTCTCGCGCTCGATGATAATCAACACGCCGACCTTACGATGTCAACCTTCGCAGAAATGCCTTGCCATATATTTCTCTACCTACTGCTCGCACTCACTTCCTTCGTGGCCGCCGATGTTGCACCAATTACCGACTTTGTCGCTTACCAAAGTGGCCAATTTGGGCTCAGACCGAACCAGACCTACTACACGTCCAACGTAACGTCTCCGATCTTCTTAGTCAATACCTGGGACAAAGCAGCGGTGGACAACGCCTCGCACATCTTTCTAAACTATGGGAATAGCCCCGAGACGGGTGTTGGAATGCTTTTTTCAGCGAACGACCTCAGTCTCGTGTGGTTCCAAAAGGAAACTTCAGAGCAGAAGGTAAACAATGTAGGAATACAAAGGTTCCACGGCACTGACTACCTGGTGTATTGGCTTGGAAAACAAACAGGGGGCCACGGAAGTGGAAACTGGCTGATGCTAAACTCTTCTTACGACATTGTCCATAACGTTACGACTACGGGACTCCCGGTCGGCGCTGACTTTCACGAATTTCGCCTCACAGATGAAGGGATGGCTTTGATTATGGCGTATAACCCCATCCCGTATAACCTGAGAAAGGTGGGAGGATGGAAAAAAGACATACTGTTGGATAGTGTCTTCCAGGAAGTGGATGTGATAACTGGCAAGGCACTCTTTACCTGGCACGCCAGCGATCATTTCAGTATCGCAGATTCCTTGGTTTCATACTACAAAGGGCCTGACGGCTGGGACTGGTGTCATATCAACAGCATACAAAAGGTAAATAGCCATCGGTCAATACTGCTGTAAAACACAATAACACAATTTAGACCGTCGATGGGGATTACGTGGTGTCCTTCAGCCTCTGCAGCATGGTCGTGCATATCAACGGCACCAGCGGCATCCCCATCTGGATCATGGGTGGAAAGAGAAACCAATTCACCGACAGCGCCACCGGGCGAGCGCCCGACTTCGCCTTCCAACACCATGTAACCTTCCACGACAAGGCCTTGAAGCACCTCACAATGTTCGACAACCACGTTTATAATACCTCTTTTGGTTGTACTTCCAACTGTTCCACAGCTCGGTTCTTTACGGTCGACTACGCGACAATGTCAATGTCTAGCGTTCGTCAACTTTCGCATCCAAAGGGCCTACAGTCTATGGTCATGGGAAATGTCGAGTCTTTGGATGGGGGGAATACTCTTGTTTGTTGGGGATTTAATCCCGCATTGACAGAGCATAGGGCAGACGGGCAGGTGGTTTTGGACCTTCAGTTCGGTGTGTTAGGGCGCGCGCTTGGATCGTACCGTGTCTACAAAAGGAACTGGGAAGGGTATCCGACCTCGGATCCAAGTATCGTTGTGCAACGCCAGAATGCCTCTTCGCCAGAGATTCTCTATGTGAGCTGGAACGGGGCAACGGAGGTGAAGTGCTGGGTATTGGTAAGTTCTGCGGCACTATCTCTTGTCGAAACTGATGTTGATATCAATTTTCTGCCTTGATTTCAGCTGGCCTCAGCTTCAGTCAATCCTCTTAGGCGAGCAACTGTCGTCGATGCGGTTCCACGCGCTGGGTACGAAACGGCAATTCTTGTGCGCACCTCGGCGCGGTATATCCGTGCTGTAGGCTTGGACGCGCAGAAAAATGTCCTAGGCATGTCCGCTATGTGGGATCGAGAGAATGAGTCGATGGTGAACATTGACAATCGTTGGCAATTTGAGCACCACTGCTCGAATGCACAATCTGGTGATCACAACATTTCATTGAGCTCTTGTTATTGTGCGGATGGAATTCCTGATGAATGGAAATGATGAATGGAAATCTGATATTTGATCATCCCTGGCGGGATTGAATTTGATAATCGGTGTTAACTATGATTGGCATGGCTAAGGGAAAGAAGTCGTGCAAAATTCATTGGTATAAATCTCTCACGTTGTCCAGTAGGTAGCCTCATCTATAGAGTGTGGTGCCTGAGGGCGGCCTTGCCGAGGGCTGGGCGTCTGACGTCATCCGCAGTGAACGAGGGGATGGGATGCCAACGCAGCTAGCTACCCCGTCTTCGCCATTTCTCCATCTTTCCTTGTCACATTTCGTCCCCAGATTTGCTGAAGATGGCCTTTGCTCGCAGATTAGCCATTCTCCCTGGAGGTCTAGGTAGATTTGACCCCTACACAGGTCCCAATCGCTCCACTAACCCGTCCTACAGGCGGCCTCGGCTCCAGCATCGGCAAGCGTCTCCGCGAACAAGGAGCCCGACTGGCAATTCTCTACGCGCCATTCGAAGCTTCTCGTCGAGACCAGCTGCTCGAGGAAGGCTACGGGGCCACGCACAGCAAAGATGAAATCCGCACGTATGAATGCGACATCACGTCGTCGGAGTCCGTGCAGTCGGCGTTCGGCACGCTAGAGACGGAAATGGTCTCTCCTTCTTCATCCTCTGTGTCGGATCGCGTCTTCCCGAGCATCCTGGTCAACACAGCGGGATATGTCTCTCTCAGCGACATGGAGACTACGCCGCCTGAAGAGACCATGAAGCATCTTACTACCAACGTACTGGGGCCGATGTTGTGCTCTCAGGCTTTCGCGCGATTGTATTTCGGCGCCTCCAAAGCCGCAAAGTCCTCGACTAGCCCGCCGGCTCCGGGGCGCATCGTGAACATCGCATCCCAGGCGGCGCATATCGCATTGCACCGACACGGCGCGTACTGTGCGTCGAAAGCGGCACTGTTGGGTTTGACTCGCAGCATGGCCTCCGAGTGGGGAGGTCGTGGCATCACGGCGAACAGTGTCTCGCCTACGGTGGCGTGGACGGCATTAGGGAAGAAAGCCTGGGGCGAGGACTCGGTCCGGGAGGCGTTTCTGAAGAATATACCGACGGGGAAGTTCGCTTTGCCTGAGGAGGTTGCGGATGCGGCGGTTTTCTTGTGTCAGGTGAGTTGAGCGTACCCTTGCTGGTAGGGATTTGTTCTGATGTTTGATATAGAATTCGAGTGGGATGATCAATGGGGCGGATATTCGTGTCGATGGGGGGTATACTATTCGGTGATTTCTGCTTTGTGGCTGGGGTGAAGATAGCGGTCATCGCAAGTATCGAGAAGACAATTCGACTAAGGCATTTTTACTTATGGTTCCTCTTCTAACACTATTCGAGGTATCTGTGGAGTGAATGTGAGGTCCACAAGATGGTTGCCGTAGGATGACCTTTTTGGTACACGACCGTTGGCAGGACTCCATCTTTCCTACAACTCTTTGCAGTCAGTGTGGAGTCTATGCGCGCATCAATCAAACTTACTCGAAGTCTTACCTCTCTCCGTGTCGTCTGGTGCCTGCTTCGATGTCCAAAGTCACGCTTTTGAAATTATTGTTGGAGGATTTCTTTCCTGTCGTTTCGTCGACATTTGCAGGCTTACTGTCAGCGCGCGCCGCAGGCCTTTACTGTACCGATGCGACTAATGTCCCTTCGACTATCCTGAAATTGCGAAAATGCACGATATTTCTGACTATTATGTGTACCACGATCCTCAGTTGTAGGGTGCCAACATCTGCCACCTATCACATAAGAAGTCTCGAACATCGCCAGGACAAGTCAACACCACATCTTTATCACTCGCTACCACCGACCTCTCCATTACAACGAACAAACTAAACAAGCTCCGTAGTCAACTTCCCTGTATTCGCGCCCTCGAACAATTTCACCCACACAGCCGGAATATCCTCAAATTTCGCCTGTACGACCGTCTCCGTCGCGTCGTCGACCTCAATCTTCCCGTCTTTCCATGCCTGCACCAGAACCTGAGTGGCCTCGGCGATCTTCGGGAAGTAATCGAAGATGAGGAAGCCGTGGATTGTGATGCGGTTGGAGATCACTTCCTGTGACTGGTCAGTATCTTCTCCCGGGGAGTATCTTATAGCTGCTAGTGGGAGTAGGCTGGAAGAAGAAAGGTAGAAGGAACGTACATAGAAGTTCTTCAATCCCACCGGATCTCCGTCTCGGTTGTAGTTTGCAATGGTGCCGCTAATCAATCAGTCAGTATCGAATCTTTCTGAACACAAACCAGAGCACAAGAGGAAGAACATACCAAGCAGCAATGCGTCCATATCGCTTCACTCTGAGAAGCATGAGATCGAGGATCTTGCCGCCAACGTTATCTGGATTTTTCAGTTAGTTGATATCATGTTGGAAAGGATAGGAAGGGATAGGAGATGGATAACCCTAACTCACCGAAGAACACCTCCACGAATCCCTCCGTCTCACGGAAGAGATCCTCTTCAAAAGTATCCTTCTTGTAGTTGATACACACGTCTGCGCCGAGCTTCTCAACCCAGCGACATTTCTCATCTGTGCCGGCGATGCCGATAATCTATCCTCACCCGTTAGCGTAGTTTCATCCATCACAACAGTCCCTTTCTCTCCGACAACCATAAACCATCAAAACGAAAAACACCAAGAAAGGGAAGAAAGAAAAAAAAAGACAACTAACCCTCTTACACCCCACAACTCTCCTCGCAATCTGCACAACCATACTCCCAACGGCCCCAGCAGCCCCACTAACCACAACCGTATCCTCCTTACCAAGCTTAACAACTTCCACAAGACCATAATAAGCCGTCAATCCTGGCAAACCAAACGAGCCCAGAAAGACCGTATCTCTGAGGCCCTCCAAACTCTCGATAACCGTACATTCTTCAATAGAAGCAATGGTGTACTCGCTCCACCCGGTGCGCGCAAACACCCTGCTCCCTGGCTTTAAGCGGGACTCGTCCCCGGAGACAACGACCTCCGCGATACCGGTCGAGCCCATGACTTCGCCGACGTTGATGGGCGGGACGTAGAGACGGGCTGGATCGGCGGTGGCGGAGATCCAACCGCGTTGGGCGGGGTCATTGGAGAGGTAGATTGTTTTGAGGAGGGCTTGGGAGGGCCCCGGGGAGGGGAGAGTGGTGGTGGTGAGGGTGAATGTTGGGGGTGTTTCGGAGGAAAGGGATTCAGGAGTGTTAGGGAGGATGGGGAGATGGGAGTGTGGTTTGTGGGAGAGGGTCCATTGTTTGGTGGTTCGTGGGATTGGGGGCATTTTGGTTGATGGACTGTTCTTTTTCCTTTTTCCGTTGATGGATTGTTCTTTTTCTGTTTGAGATGGCTAGAAGGAGGCGCGTGAAGATAGATAGATACTGTGGCCTGGAAATATGCACGTTATATGTTTATCTCGGGACTCGGGAATGGATATCTTATATGGAAAGTTCGGCTCTCGGGGATGTGATCCTTCATTATAAATCGAACGCGGGGAGAGCGTAGATTTGTCAGAAGTGTTGCATTTCATGCACTGGCTTGCGTTGCATTTTGGCTGTACTTCCGACTCGTATGATTCTGGGTTTCATGTTGGTACTCCGCCCAGATCTACCAAGCCCCGAATGCCGAGATCTAATTCCCCATACCCAACAACCAACACAAAAGGATCATTATAAATCATCACATTGGATCATGTATTTAAAAGAAAAACCATCTTTTATTCACCCGATACCCGCTATATATCATAACACATCACCAATGCTATCCTCTAGTGACCAGCACTAACCAACCAGGTCCCCAATCAAGGTCATTTAAACAATAACCTTGTGAGTAGCAGGCTTCTCCTCATCCTCACCAAAGATATCAACATCCCAGCGGGGCTTGTTAGCGACGTAAGGGGTGTTGTAGCGACGACGCTCCTTGCCCAGCTCAGAGACCTTGGCGATCTCCTCGTCGGTGAGCTCGATCTCCTTGAAGTTATCGGCGATACGCGAAGGAGTGACGGACTTGGGGATGACACTGATGCCACCGACCTGGGACCAGGCAAGGATGACGTGGGCGCCGCTGACGGGGTGGCCGACACGCTTGGCGACGGATTCGGCGACTTCCTTGATCTCGGGGCGGTTGATGAGGAGGGGGACTCCGAAGCCGTTGTTTCCGAAGGCCTTGAGACACAGTTAGCATTGGTTAAGGGAGAATATGGACGAGGGGAGAGAGGGGCTTACGGAGTAGGCAGTGACGTGGATGCCCTTCTCCTTGCAGTACTGGATCAGGTCATTGCTCTGGAGAACGGGGTGACGCTCGATCTGGTTGGCGGCGGGAGTAACACCGGTGGCCTGGATAAGGGCCTCGATCTACGATGATCAAGTCAGCATTGACATCGGCGACTGAAAGGGGGAGAAGGGAAAAGAAGTGGGATACGTACGTGCTCCTTCTTGTGGTTAGAAACACCGACGGCACGGGCCTTGGACTTGGGCAGCTTAGTCATGGCCTTCCAGGTGTCGACGATGGAGATGCTGTCCTCGATGTCGACGTCACCGCCCTCGACGGAGCTGTTGGCAATCAGGGGGAAGTACTTGTCGCCGCGCTTGAAGGACACGGGCCAGTGGACGAGGTAGAGCTGCACAGATTAGTACTGGCTGACAGAAGGAAGCCGGAGAATACATACGTCAAGGTACTCGAGCTCCAGCTCGGCAAGACACTCGTCAAGGGCCTTCTCGACATCGTCGGGGTGGTGCTGGCTGTTCCACAGCTTGGAGGTCTGGATTGACTGAGTTAGCAGGCGTCGTGGTTGATTGATCGGTCTGTCATGGTGGTGCGTACGATGAAGATGTCCTCACGCTTGAGGCCGGGAACGTCCTGGTAGGCACGCTTGATACCGTCGGCGACTTCACGCTGGTTCTCGTAGCTTCGGTGAGTCAGTATTGAGTGCGACAGAAATCGAATAACGTAACCTACATAGTAGCCAGATCCTAGGTTTGTTAGCGGGTTTTGTCCGAGTTGACGTGATCGCTGATCCACTTACCAGGTGACGGTAACCAGCCTTCAGGGCGTGGTAGACGGCCTCGCCGACCTCACCGGGGGCAGACTGCCAGGTGCCGAATCCCAGAGTGCTGGTCAAGTTAGTCTCGGAATCGGGTCAATTGAAGTCGAAGGGAAAACATACGGGATCTTAGCACCGGTGTTAAGAGTGAAGGTCTTGCCGAGGGACATGGTGACGGTGGAATGGATGAAGAGATGGAGAATGAACGTAGAAAAGAGGAAGATAGAGATGAGGAGAAAAGAGAAAAGAAAGAAAAGTCGAGCAAGAGGGAAAGAGCAGCAATAAAATACCTAGCAGTCTGGAGGGCAATTTCTCCGGCGGGGTCTAAAAAGACGCAATGCAAGGCGTGCCAATACTTTCCTTGGACCTTCCCTACGTGACCCCTCCATTCCATCGCGATGTTTTTCTTTTACCCCGCCAGGAACCCCTCGGCGGGGCAGTGCGTGGGATTGCCCGTTTGGACTCCGTTTCCAGGGTTCCAGATTCCCAATTCCTGAGTTTACATTTTCCATTTGTAGTAGTAGTCTGGACAGGTGTCATTGTCCACAAATTTTGTACGGTTTACTCTATACCCCCTAAACACATCTACACTTGCACCTACCACTTCCTTTCATACATGGTGCAGCGGTCATGCAAGTGCCTACCTACACTGCACATGTAGACAACTACAACCTCCAAATGGCGCCCTCTGACTGGTGGAAATGAGATGACGTCACGTCGGCCAACATTCCTCCGGAGCCCGTCCCGCCCCACCCTCTCGCTTATGTCAGCTCTCCACCAATCACCATCTCGGCCGACGCATTTACCCGCACGGATAATTTCTCTGTCGGTGTTCCTCCGACCCCGGCTAATTCCGCAATCTGGGGTTCGGTTCGCTTGCATAGAGTGGAATCCAGGGCATCGCTCGGTTCCACGGTCACCGATGTAGGACTCGAAAAATTAAATCAATAATAGCTTTGTTATAACACAAGATGGGTTCGAAATAAAACTAGGAAATCTTGCAAGCTGACCTTTTGGGGCGCTTGCATATCTAGTTACATCTTAGCACTTATCCGTGGAAATGTACCCTGCGAGAAACATCTCTCATTTGGCGGCCCGTGCACCGTCGGGGTCCTGTTTGGGACAAATCGAACGTTCGAGAGCCGCGTTTTGTATGGCATTAGTCATGGCCCATGGGGGTCACCACCACTGTATGCACCAGAGCCGATTACGCTGACAGTAGTACCCGTAGCAATCGCTCCATGCTATACTCATTTATCAGATGCATCGAACAATGTGCATAGGCTCTATAAGATCTTGGAGTTCCTCGAGCATGGATGCGTAGCGCCTGGGTTCTAGAAGGGGAATAAGATCACCGTGAATTCTTCATAGACAGCCCAGGTACCTCAAAAGTATCAATTTCAATACCTAATAGTCTAACGACCAACTACCGTGAGCTTAATCTCATTTTATACAGATTACCGACCCAGCCGTCAATCAGATAAACAGCCGCCTGATAAGAACCCGAGCAGGGAACAACTGCAGCCGTTAAGCTTACTCGAACATCCCTTTCGTGTATTGCTCGGGGTAATGTGTCCCGAGTTGCGCAGGGTTCAACGTACTTCGCAGGGTATACCCCGAGGCCGCAATATAAATGTCGCGTGTCTGGACTGGGCATGTGGCCGAGATTCTATGTATGATTGCCGTATTGAGGGTTGATTTAAACCAGCTTGTTCTATCCTGTCGGCGTCATTGGCTCCAACTATCTTAGCTCAAAACATTAGGTATGTTCTGTCATGTTTAGTGTTGTACCTCAAACCAGACACCTCCGATATATATACCAGCATTCCCTCTAGGTAGCCTATTGCAGTGCTAGTTCGTAGCAATCTTTGGAGAAGAGCGAAAGATAATGTACATCCTATCAATGGATTGGTCTCTGCATTATTGACACAAATAGTCTTTCAAAAGTCGAGGGAGTTTGAATACTCAAGCCGTCCCAATGTAGGAGTTGGGGGTATATGTCTTGGCATGATGCCCAGAGAGGGTCATGTGATACCCGTGGTTTTGTTTTCCGCCTGGGGAGTGCCCGGGTCTCTCTCTCTCCGATTCCGGGCAACGAGGGTCAACCACCGCGACTATCAATTTGTGCAGAACTCTCACGCCTTCCGATTATGGAACTCAAACACGAAAACTGATCCAGAAAGTTGCTGTGCTGCGGAGCATAGGCCATAATTCTTTTGGGCGTTTTGAATCGCTTCTGCGTCGGGCAGCAGTCTAGCCCGTTCCTGCACAGTCTCAGGGTCGCATGTTTCGCGACTGGTCGACGGTCATGTGACTCAATTTTGGACGCTCGCTGGTGCCTCTGGCATGTTACCAAGCATATAGATCAGAAGTTTGGGAACAACGATAAGCAAGGCCCGGCTGGCCCAATCGGTAAAGCGTCAGATTTCTGAACTGATGCTGAAGGTGAATCCCGCGTTAGCCCCCCCATCATTCAGATGGATATGATCAGGATAAAATTAAGGCACACCTCTTACAACTTGAAACAGGTTGACTTAGATAGAGATAATATAAATGTGGCCTATGACTACAACCTACATCTCTTAGAGTATAGACTACACTACCTTACGTAGGAAATCAATAGGACGCGTCGGCAGTCAAGGAGCTACGCGGGCAGACAGAGAACTACAAAATATTTGTTATGCACTCGCTATGGTTAAAATTAGGGCATCTTTATCTGTCAAAGCCAGGGTCAACTATTGAAGCTGGTTTATTGCGTGTTTTTGTCACATAGCTTCGTCAACAGACTCGAGATGTCTGCACCTGATCTTCCAAATGGGATTCGATCACTATGTCTTTCGATTTCCATTCTCATCAAACTCTTTAACTGAACATATTGCAAATCATAGAAAGATGGCAAACAACTGCAAGAATTGCCTGAGCAAGGTCCGTAGTGACCGGCTTCTCACACAACACATGGATCTTGTTATCAACAGCAGCAAGCGTATGCTGGATATGCAGCGCCGTTGGGGAGAAAATGATAACTGCGTCCAGTCCTGGCGCCGCTATCATCTCTTCAAATTGATCGAATACTTTGACTCCTTCGATAGCCAAACGCTCATTCGCCCACTGAATCCCATGCGCAGCGACAGAGCATACGCTACGTAGGCGGACGCGCGGAATCCGATGCAGAACGTTAAGAGCATGACGTTGGCCCATACGGCCGAGGCCGACGACGCCAATATTGAGTTTTTGAGAGGAAGCCATGGCGAGATAAGTTGTTTGAATAGTAGTCGTAAAGCGATACCATAGAGTGGTTATTTTTCAGACGTAAGAAATTGTCCCCTCTCGGGATTCAGTTCCCGGCAGATGAAGAATCACCCCGCAATGACGCTGATGGGGGAGGTTTATCTCTTGTCGTCCATGGGTATTGTAAATCGGTCTCAGGTGGGTTGTCTTACTCTTGGCGCTGAAGAATAGAATTGATGACTTTTCACCCCGTTCCTGTTCGATATTGTGTCGATTTCCTGTCAAAAACATTTACAGCAAATACATGCTCTTCCGGGTATATGTACGTGTACTCTCTAATTTCAGCGAAGAGGAGATAAGGACATTTGACAGGTGGAAGAAGCTACAATTTAATCCCGCCTTTGAAATAGCTTGGTAGAACTAAAAAATGCATTATCATACAAAAGACAATATGTACTTGATGTTCAGTCATGGCTCAACCCACTGGAATGGGATAACATGGAATCTATAACATAGAAGGGACGGTTCCATGTAAAAGAGGATCTTCAAGACCGTCGTGCTGTGAATATAGAACGATGGTCTTGAGTCGAAAACCTTTTCAAATAAATACGAGATGTAGTTAGGGCTCCAACCACGTCCAGCGAACCCTTCTGGCTCCTCGGGATTTATTTCCCGGACGCTGCGGAGCCGTCCATCCTTTTTCCGCAACATCATCACATCCAATATTTTCCACATGCAGAAACCAGCATTGATACCTTCCTTCCTTTCTTACTTCTTACCTCTTCGGAACCTAAATTGACAATGCCCAGTCGACGCAAACCCCCGGGAACCATCCGCAAACACGTCACAACGGCATGCATCCCATGTCGAGACGGAAAAGTTAAGGTAAAGCCATTGTCACCCATCCCCACTATGCACTGATTAAACTGAGTAACAAACTCAGTGCGACGGCGCAACACCAAGCTGTCGCAACTGCTCTAGTAGAGGCCGACTATGTCGCTACAAGCAAAGCAACGATAAGCGCAAAGTGCAGGTGAGGATGGCAGTTGGGTTGCTCGCTCGACGAGTCGACACTTTAGCACAGTATATCATGGACTCGGGGCTTCCTGTTCCGAAGATCGAGGAACATGATTACCTGGCTTTGAAGAGTATCATTGAAGCCCTTGAGGTGGTATGTGATGATTTGGATGCGAATCCGGAGCGCAGGAGCGAGGTCGCGATGGAGGTTGATGATGGGGTTGATGGAGATGAAAGGGTGAACGCGCCTTCCCTAGCATCGAGTAGGGACCGTCGAGAGACGATAAATTGGGAGACCCCGGTAACTGGAGAGAGTCATGCTCTACGGCCACCGAAGAAAAGGGACAACAGGCAGGACGCCTACCTGCAACAGGGTGAGGGTAAAGGAGCGTTTGGCAAACAGCCAGCCCCAAGGGTAGCTCGCGAGGGCTCCGGCGTTCCCAGCCAAGACGATGACTTGGATGAAGAAAGCGACGACGAAGTTACCGACCAGCTATCCTGCCGGCTAGGACGGCTCCAATTTACCCACGACGGTCAACTGCGGTACTTTGGATCAACTTCGAACTTAACATTATTAGATGCCTTGGTGGACGTCACACCCCTGATCGCCGTACAGAAAGATGCCACCGAGCTTCTAGAAAATGCAGGCCTCGACAACGAAGTCGACGAGGTATTTGAGAAACACCTTCTCGAGCTCTTCTTTGCATGGCAGGATCCATGCCTTCACGTCGTCGACGCGGACACCTTCTGGCGTTCACGCGCACAGAGCAAATACGAAGGCATAGCAACGCCTTACTACTCGCCCATATTGTCATGTGCAATGTGTGCACTCGGTGCTGCGTACGAGCCGAGATACCACCCAGAGTTCGTGACGTTTCCTAGGTCATTAGCCGAATTCTTTGGCGATCGGGCCAAGATTTTGCTGGAATTAGAGCTGGAAAGCCCATCTATTGCAACGATCCAAGGACTGGTGATTTTGAGCAATCATGAAGCACTGTGTACGAGAGACACGAGGGGCTGGTTGTATAGCGGTAGGCACTTACAGGACGGAAGGACTTTGTGGACATCGGGCTGACATGAGAAGGAATGGCAATGCGACTGACCCTTGACCTGGGATTGCATCTTGACATGGGTCCCTATGTGGAACGAGGGATAATCCCGTATGAAGACGCCGAGCTACGACGTAGGGTATTCTGGGGGGTTTATTTGAATGAGCAGTCAGTCCCGTGACCCTAGTAACCTATTGAGCTAGTGGTGACAGATAAGATTCTGGGGATTCTATCTAGGGCGTTCGGCGCAGAGTCGCATGGATATTGTCACGGTCCGGAGACCCCCAACACAAAACACGTTGCCCACGACGAAATGGAAACCATATCCCGATATCAAGAAGAACAATATGCCTGTTCCTGCGAACATGTTGTGCAAGGGATGGGTCTCACTCTATGAAACCATGCTTCATTTGACAGACGTGCTGTGAGTGGTTATTACTAGGTTATACATGAGCATCCTTGGAACTAACGAGTGATGTAGATATGGTTGTATCGAAATCTCGAAGCATGCGCTGCAAGAGCTGACATTCGACACTGTTGAGAGGTTAAAGGAATGGAAGAAAGCTCTGCCTGTGGAGCTGAGGATCGATGAGAACCACCCACAGGCCGTGCAACAGCCTCTACCACATACCCTAACTCTTCAGTAAGTCGACTGCCAGCTCAACACCACCCAAAAAATAACATTTATTCAGCATGCAATACCACCAATTCATGATCCACTGCCATCGCCCTTATATCTCAAGACATTACATACAACCTCAACCGCCACAAGGCCCCGGCCCCAATCACGCACGAAGAACGTGCATCGAGTCCGCGGTATCGATTGTCGAAGTACTAAACATCTATGAGCGAGCCTACAGTTTTCACAACGCGAACGTCCAAATCATCTCATTCATCTTTTCCGCGGCACTCATTCTCATCTTCACTACTGTCCCTACTAAATCTCGACCTCGCAACCAACAGCTCGTAACCCACCTAAGCACGTGTTTCCGTGCGCTCGATGAGATGGGTTGTTGTTTTGAGAACGCTCGACGAACGAGTACTTTCTTGAGTACGCTGCAGCGGCAGTGGCAGAGCCGTCGACAGAACAGGGTGGCGGGTGATAGGAATGGAGTGGAAAAGCACGGGGCTGGTCAAGACTCTGTTACAAGTGTGTCAGAATCATTGGGTTCACCTGTCAAGGCCACACAGGGGCACCTCGGCTCTCAGTACATCTCACTCACAAATCAAGGGATCGCACCTGTCTTGGGAGTTGGAGCCGATGGCTCCGGGCCTGACCATGAATCACCTATTGCGGATGCGTCGTCGTCCAATGTTGATTTCATGGATCCTGATCTGTGTAATGTTCTATTGAGTGAGGGTATACCTCGGGCTTTTATTTGATCCCCTGAAAAGGCCGCAATGCATCTATGCCACAGTACTAGCTGCATACATTTTAGTCCGAGGAAGACATTTTGGGTTGTATTCTAATGAGCATTGTCTCAGCCATGCCTACCAAGGCAAACTTCAAGCACCATGAGTCGTACTATGAGAGTCTACGTTAACAGAGAGAATAATCCAGGGTTGTAGCAACTGGAAATGTCCTTAAAGAGATTTATTCGCATTAAGCTCCCTGGAATTGTTACTATGCAGTCATGTCGTTTGTCTTGGATAACCTCTTTGTGTTTGGAGTCCCGGATCCTCGAAGAGCAAAGCTGAGCAAAACTCAAAAGACATTATCTCATGGTATTACCTGAACAAAGAAACAAGTCCATTGTTCTATCGCAATCTACAGGGAATTCCCGAACCTCCAAATCATTTCCATGTTTCGTTATGACTCCTCTCAGTAGGAAGCGGGAATTACCTACACTTATGCCACGGACACCTGCCCTGAAAAATATAAATACAGTTAATCTAGCCGTTTCCATAGTCTGTGCAACCACTCTCAAACATCAAGTGCGAAGTACTTCTACCATCGAGACTTGAAAAACTCACCAAGTCTATCAATTTAGCAAGAACCCCTTCAGGACAAGCCTCACACCAAAACCCTTTCTCCAAAAGAGCAGAATGAAAGCCATCACAATGGAAAAAGGAAAGGCCGCAATGGAACAAGCAAAGATCCCCAAAGATGACACAGTTGCCCGGGTGTTCAAGATAGTCCCAGGCTGCTACTCTGAGCAATACAATGGTCTTGTACCGAGTAACCTAGACGCCGATTGGGACGCATGGTACTTTTGGTGCCCGCTGCCCGAAGGCGAGTACTATGCCAAAGAGCTCCTCAACATGATGCTTATTATGATGGATACAGATGAGTGCTATGTCATGAACGCGAGGATGGACAAGAACCCCGATTTCAACTCGGGAATTTATTGGATCACTGACGTCGTCGAGGAGGAATGGGACGGACCTCTTGGTGTCATGAAGCAGGTTCGAAAAGAGATCAAGACGGTCCTGAAAGAGAACCGCTTCCCTGAGGACGAGAAACGTCGTATCAATCCGGAGGCATATGACGCGGCCAACAAGGCCCGTTCTACCAGTCCTAACAACTCGGGCAATGCAACTCCAGCTGACAGAAAGCCCAGTCCTCCACAGCAAACTTCTCATCAAGCTCCTCAGAAGGTCCCTCAGCGGTCTTCTCAGCAGGCTCTTCGGCGTCCCAGTAGGCCGTCTAAGGCCATTCCCATCGTGAATCCAAACACTGTTTGTAAGGGACCCGGAGGTGATCGTGAGAAGGTTGATTCCTCGAGCCCCAAAGACGTCACTAAGGATACCCCCCAAAGCACTGGTACTCAGACACCCTCTTCCACCGCTCCACGGCGTCCCTCAAAGACCGTGCCGGTTGCCAATCCCACGAGTGCTCCTGCCGAGCCTTCTACTAGCGTTCCACCTCCAGCTCCTGCTATGGTGCCCGCTCCCGCTCCCGCTAGCCAGACCTACTATGCTCCGGCTGCCATCGCAGCCCTGTTCCGGTGCACCCTGTAGCAGGGCCTATCCCTGCTTTCACCGCGGCTCCTATGCATGCTCACCCTATGGCGAGTGTTCCTCCCCATCCATACCCCAGCATGCCCACTCATGGACCGGTCTACTTCCCTTGTCCTCCGTACCCAGGTGGCAGTTATGGCCCTCAGTACAATCCCGTCCCATACGGTGATCCTAGGGCTTACAACCAGCCCCCTATGGTTGTTGATCCCAGAGCTGCTCCGGTCCCTCAACCTCATGGCTTTGTTCAGCCTCGCAGAACCATCTATAACACTCCACCACCGAACGCGCCTAGAGGTCCTCGCAATACGCCTGGTCGCCATGGGCACTGGCTGAAAAGTGTGTCCATTATGAGAAACGGCTCTTCTTTTTCAGATGTTCCTGTTGTTTACTTTATTGACAGGTGTGGCTGTTCTTAAACTCAGTCGATTCTTGCAGTTTTTTGTTTGTTTTACAGATTGTCATAAAACATGCAAGGGATTGCTCTATCCCACGCATGGATATTAATAAATGAATTTATTTCTATCCTATACTTCCTCATGTAGATTGTAAGACAACACAATATATTCTGTTACATATCGATACTGCCAAGTAGAAAGGAAATAAAAAAAGAGAATAAAAGATGGCTCAATAATTCCGAACCGAAGAAATAGTACAAACATGAGCAAAACCTGGCAATAAAGACGGACCATTATCGGTAGGGTTGGGCAGTAAAGGAAACCAGAAAGAGCGCGGGCAGCTCGCGCAGGATAGTAAGCCCCTCCACTTCGATCCCTGTTTCAGGGCAAGGCCAGCACTCTTTTGTAGTTTTTTGCAGGAGGCTCGCGGGGGGTAAACATCCCTTTCATTCTATTTCTTTGTTTCAGCGCATAACAATGATGCCCGCATCTTGATGCCCCACCCAGCGGTCTACTAGAATGACCAGAGACCAGGCATTATCTAGCTAGCTCGCTCAATGTAATAATCCGGTCCTCTATTATGCTTCTGTGTCGCAGTTTACTCATACGCTATATCATGGCAGTTTGGAGGGCTTGACAGGAAATCACTAAAGTTCTGAAATAGCTACTTGATATCTACATATTCAGTATGAATGAAGGTCTTTTTATTATTCTAACACAGGATTCAGCACGTATTTATGCAACCTTTAGAGCTCCCATAGCAATGTCAGTATGCAACGAAAATGACGATTTATTCCATCATAAGGCGCATTTATGTTGAATAATTGCCTGATGAACTGTTTGGCTTCAGCGAGGCGATGAAAGGCGGGTTAGTTAACCCCCGCGACCACATAATTATATATACCAACCCCCTAACCATCCAGAGAAGCCATATCAGCATTAGCACGCTGAGCCTCTTTGATAACATGCTCCTTGTGCTTCTCACTGCGAGGAATAAGTCGATACCGTAGATTGGCCGGATAACTGACCAATCCCGTGGTGAAATCGTCCTTATCCGGAATGAAGGGCTTTCCATCGACGACAGTCGGAAGTATATCGAACGCCCAGAGCATTCTGATTCAAATTTCAATTTCAGATTGATGAAGGGAAGTGTAAAAGGAGAATATGCACTTACCTAGCAATCACAATGTAGAGCGATTGAAGTGCCACATACATACCCGGGCAGATTCTTCTCCCAAAGCCAAAACAGCCAAATTTGTGGTTGATCAGCCTTGGGTCAGTGGTTTCTATAAACCGCTCCGGGATGAACTTCTCGCCCTCGGGGAAAACTTTGGGATCAAGCATAATCGCACTATGATCGAAGAACACATGAGTAATTATGTTGCTGGGGTCAGCTGAAAAGGGGACATACGCAGCGTTAGCATATACGGTAGACTCTTTGGGAATCATCATCCCCCGATATGTATAGTCTTCGGTCGATGAGTGTGCGATTCCGGTGGGAGTGACCGTTCTCCATCTGTAGAGCGTATCTTAGTAACCACTTGTCGATATCAAGTTCGAATAAACACACACCTCAGTGTCTCCTTAATAAAACCATCCAAATAAGGTAGGGACTGTTGGTCCTCAAAGTTGGGCATGCGGTCTTGACCGACGACTGCATCAAGCTCCTCCTGCACCTTACGAACACACATTGGATAATGCAACATGGCCACTGTAGAAGCAGCAAATCAGTAGAAATACCAAAATAGAATGGATTAGGGAAACAGACAAATGGCTATCTCAAAAGCAGTTGTTGTATGTTATATTGTTAGCTTAGAATCCCAGTTGGGACGTGTGCATTGCACTTACAGTTCCAATTCCTGCTGCCCACGGGGCGGAGAGTGCATAGGCCAGCTCGATATCGCTGAAACCCAGGTCTTCTTGTTTACTCAGGCCATACGTAGCCGTGCATGGGACGGCGTTTCCATTTCGCATCTTTCTTCTCACGTCGTTCATGGCAGTCAGGTAGAGGTTTGTGTTGATGTCTCGATGCTTCTCTGGTTCCTTGCGGAACCATTGCAATGGTCGCTTTGGATGCGTTAGGCGAGCTTTAATCTGCGAGTGTATTTTGACTTACTGGGAGCCAAAGCAAAATCGGCCACTGTACAAGAGAGCCATCAGTTTGAGCGTCAGCCTAAGGTATGGTGAATACGTACACTTTCTATGAAATATCGTCCGGGTATTCTGACACAGTGATTAACTCGTAGCCTTCGGACAGGATGGCATACTTACTTCGTACTGGAAATGAGCACACTTCAGTGGATGTTATGTTAGAATGTTAGTGCCTGGACTTTCACGTACCTCTCAATATCTGCCAAAGAGGTAAGTACAGCTCTGAGCGGCGGAGGGGTGGTGAAAGCTTACATTCTTCCACCTTGTCATGCTCTACACAGAGGGGATCCTCGAGAGACTTGACGCGTCGTCCGTATCCAAGATAGAACATCAACGATGCAGTGTACCTGGACAAGACACTATATCAGACAGTCTTCTATACACGATGCGTATGGCTGAAACATACCTTCGCAGAATTTTGTGGTGTCTCGAGGGATCGCTGTTCGTCAGGTAATCATGCATGAGCACCGCTGATTCATTGACCTGCATGGGCTTCACATTGGGTGCCAATTTGGCACCAAACATCGAGCCTTGGAGCTACAGGGGAAAACGGGCAGGTTCGTCAGAGAAACCGCCAACAACTCGGAAGATCAGGGAGAACAAACTGTCCGCCACTTCCGCCATTTAGCCCCATAGGTCATTGAGAACCCGCGCAGTCGTGCAAAAAGAAACTCTCTATATTGAGTGAGCATGAACTATATCTGAACAGGTATAAGGAAAAGCACCTACCCCATGACAAGATGGGGGCGGTTGGAGTAAATCTCTCCAGACTTCTCAAGTAGGTCGACAGCCGCCTCCATAGTACCGAGTACTGCATAATACGAAAGTTAGAAAAGTGAAATTATGCTAAAACTGTCACATAATGCCTACCAATATTACGCTGTGATCCAATAAAAAAGCTTGCAACAGGTCCTGGATGGGATGTCGTTAGAGAACGGGACAGAAGCCACCAAGGTTTTAGAGCAGGGAGCCTGAACCATATTCGTCGTTCCATGATTTGAAAGCGTTCCAACGATGGCCATCGAGTAGTCGTGTGTGATCAGAACCCGGTGGACCAGGAGGAAATTTGCCTGGTTGCTTGGAATAATGCCGGCTGAAAAGAGTAGCAAGAACGACGAAGGCCAAGGGGATAACACATATTTGCAAGGCTAACATAATGAGTAGTCCCAAGAGGTGGTAGTCTTTGAAGCAGATGGATAGTGTGTCCTGGGAGACTAAATATGAGGCAGCCGTGGCCCTCTGTTTAGGTACTACGGATGGATATGTAGCACCCACCCCTCTCGAAGGGAGTCTACATATCAGCACGACTAGGGACAGGACGAAAGAAACAAGCCACCCTTCCCTGATACGCTGTAAGAGCATGAAAATACTCCCAACCGCGGTACGCGCCATTATCGGACATGGGAAATCAGTGTTCATTCTCCACACCTGTGCAACAACCCACTTAGATGCCAAACATATCGCACCTTTGTATGCGAATGAGACCACTATATGCATACTTGCTCTGTAGGTCTTCTCTGACTCCACACAGTGATCCAGTGCACGGGATGTTAGCACCAACCATTAGCAAAGTTCCTTGATTTGTAAGAGCCATGCTTGTTCGGCTAACAAGGCAGATACACGTGTCCTTGATCGGTACTGCACGACAAGAACTGGCGACGAAGAGCCATCAATAACTCAAGTTCGAGGCATTTTTGCGACTGGCTAGCTGTAGGATCCCTGGTCCGTTAGTTCAACAAAGATATGCTTGAGAGCGATCTGAGCGATTCGGTAGCGGGTGAGTAAGTGCGAAAGATGCATACTTCTGAGGAGCACGTAAAATGTAACGCTGATCTACACATCGCGTACCGACGGACATCTCTCTTCCTTTCGGCTGAAGCAAATCAAATTCGCCTGTAGTCATTTCCGGAGTACCCGATGCCCAGACCCGCCATAGGCGACATGGATCTGCATGACTAGCACCGGCCAATATCAGCCAACCGCTTCTCGAAGTCATCTGAACCTCTATGCTATAGTACGTGCACTTCACATGCATGCGTAGCGCTCAATGATGGGAATTCTCCCCCACTTCACGGTCGAGACTTTAGACCTTCTAGTACACCTCCAGTGTCTCTAGATCTGCTTCTAGCTGGTGGGGCGGGGATCAGTCCTGCACAATGCATAATATACTGCCCCGAGAACTCACGGCGAGCTATGCGACCTGGCCTATCAAAAACCCCGCACCGTGCTTCCCCAATAGTGATGGAACGAAGTGATTACTGGGGAAGGGATCATCAAAGTCCCCAGACGCGACACCCACGGAAAGTTTCCCGCTCATAATCGACCACTCAACTGGTTAGCGTTTCCATATCGTCGCATTGGCTAGGCAAAATCCCGCCTCTGCAGCTGGTCATGCGTCAGGCTGGCGTGCCCATCCCAGGAAAATGCATCAGCTACATATACAGGTGTGCTCTACGCGATACCGTGGCCCTGTCCGATCGGGAATTGATACACGCAATGGCTCAAGTTACTACCCTGACGGAGCTGTCGAGCGACCGAGGAGTTGCCACTCCATTGAAAACGAGATATGGAGATACACCAGAGACTAAACATGATCGTACGTATGAACCGGTCTTACTTGCTACCTATGCTAATTATGGTAGTTGACTGGGCCGACCTGGGTATCATCGACCTTTCGCAATTTCATGATCCTGGAGGCAAAGAACACCTCGCTATGAAATTAAAACATGCAGTGCATCATACAGGTAGTGTGATTGAACAAGCATTATGAAGAATCCGCAAACCTAGTAACAGCTCTTTAGGTTTATTCTACGTCACCAATTTTGGCCTTACTGAGAATCAAGTTAATAGGCAATATGCGATTGGGCAGGAGCTGTTCAGCCGTCCAGAATCGGAAAAGCTTCAGTATCGTGCCGGGCTGGAATCAGGAAACTACAGCGGGTACCGTCCTCTCGGTGCAATTGAGACTTTTCCTGGAATGCTAGACAATGTCGAATCATACAGCGTCTTCAAATTCCTCCCTGACTTCAAACGCGTTCATCCCGATGTCATTGAACGTTACTCCCACGAGATCGAGAACTTCTCCCGCTACGTCCACGAAAACATTGTTCACAAGCTCCTACTCCTAGTAGCGGTTATGCTCGAGCTTCCAGAGAACTACTTCGTGGACGCACACAAGTACGAGGAGCACAGCGGTTGCCACCTACGATACATGAATTACAGGGCTCGCAGCCCCGAGGAAAACGCCAAATTTCAAAACTTATACTCCCACAGTCATACCGACTTTGGTACGCTGACACTACTTTTCCGTCAGCCCGTGGCTGCATTGCAGGTGCAGACCCCGGACGGGCAATGGAAATATGTCAAGCCATACCCGGGAAGTATAACTGTGAATATCGCCGATACCCTGGAGCGATGGACGAACGGATTCTTGCCAAGCAGCGTTCACCGGGTGGTTGCGCCGCCTCCAGACCAGGCACACATTGATAGATTAGGCCTCATGTACTTTGTTCGCCCACCAGACAACCTCCATTTAGCAACCGTGGATAGTCCAGTGCTTCGACGGGAGGGCTTCAAGCGGGATGACAATGAGAACGACGAGGCTATTACCGCTGGGGAATGGTTGAAGGATCGGGTGAAAGGAATCTGGGTGAAGCCTGTGGTAGATTGAGAACGAAGCAGTCGAGTAATGAAAGAACATTCGGTGCAGGTGGCGTAGACTATTGATCAAGCAATGCGTCCATGTAGGCATTTCGCTGCGTACAACAGGAACCTACCATTTGAACGCCTTTAACATAGAGCACTACACAACGCGCGAAGAGCAAAGGGACATCGCACACAGGGACGATATGATTGGAATGTGTTGTGGGTACTTACAGCACCTGGTTAAAGATAAGCGAGCTCTTCTCACTGGCGGATTTACTCTGTTCCTCGCCCACTAAGCAGCTTAAATGTACCCCAATTTCACTCCTTGAAAGCAGAGAATCGGACGGAATCTCATCGTTCATGAAATTTAAAGTGACTTCAAATGTCACGAACCCTAACTGTCATTCGTGGTTTTGCGCGATCGTAATTCGACTTTGAGGGGAGGTTGAAGATAGTCCACTCTTACTGAAGGAAATTCCTACGGTCTCAAGGTCTCAAGGCCGAATATATATCCGGATCATTTCCGAGAGAAGATTCAATACAGTTGTGGTTTCAAAGAAAGTTACGGTCACTAAAAATTATGAGGTCCCAGCTCGAGCAAGCCTGTACGTTTATCAGCGAAGGTATAAGTTTCGTGAATCCTATTGGTTTCGCCACATGAAGGATGGCCAGGCAAAGGCTTTGTATTCTGACCAGGGGAATCAATATAAGGGTGACCGTGAGCTTGAGACTCTTGCTGATGAGTTCTATATGGGGACTGCTGAGTTAACCGGAGAGGAGAAAATGAGAGTGGTCGCTCCTGCTGGCTTGGTCCGTCCCTCTGGAACTAAAAAGCTTGGAGATAGAGATCCTGCAACGAGGGTAGTTTTCCCACTGATGAAGGCGGCGCATCTATGGATTGCAGACTATGATTGAATCCATCTCATAGGTAAGCACTCTTTAGCAGGGTACCGAGAGCAGACGTCTTATATATGGGTTATATGACTAGCTTTTATTTATCAAAGAGATAATTATTATCTTCCTATGTCGTCCAGAAAGAAAGATTCACATACATCGTCTCCTGGTATTTCAAGTAATGTTACTCCGTAGATTTCTTTCATCTCAAAATAGGATAGGAAAAAGAATATATTGAAAATCTATATAATTACGTTTTTTAAAAAATTGAAGGAAATAGAGATTAAGTTTTATATATACTGCGTGACTTTAATATAACACAGAAGCCAGCAATATATTGGAAATAAAGTAAAGAAATGTTTCCAAGATTTCGTGGGGGTGTGTCTATAGCACTCCCCGTCATAAATACCCTGCCTCGCCTTGCCTTCAATACTATACGATGATCTCATCAACGAGGTGGTCTGAGGACTGATGTAGAAATAACGCCAACATGCAGTCATAGCGGATGCAAAACCAATTGGTCAATCCCGAACTATTATCTATGTTTTAGAAGGTCGACACGCCACATTGCATGATACAGAAGCACTGTATAAGAGGCAAAGGGGGGAGATGAGAGTGGTCATCCAAAGAGAGACAGACGATAGTACTGGGAATTATTGTGTTACGTCTAATTTGTCCGAAGTTAGTGCAACAGATAATGCTTGTTAGAAGTCGCTTGCGTAGTCAGAAAATATGCTTGTATCCCTTGCAGCGGCAGAAAATAAACAGAACCCCGTGATTCCCAGGGATGGTCTACCCACGCCACAGTAACATCTCTTAAAAGGTCATCGTGATCAATGTCTACGAAAGTATACTATCCATAAGAAGAACAGCATCACGCCTTGGGTAATCAATTCCATCGAGATGGATCAGTCCACGCGATCAGATTATGAGGAAGGTCCTCCACAGCAAAGAGAGTCATTTGGATACGAGGAGGCTCACAGAACAGACTATGACGAAGATGGGGAGCCACCCATATACAGATTGGTATCAGTATTTATCGGTAGCACCTCCCTGTCGTGGGTTGTGAGGTGGGCAAAATCACTGACCAGATATACACACCCTAGGGGCGTTTGTTGCTAGCGGTGATTCATCGTTGCTGTGGGTTATCCAAGACAGAATTGCAAGCGACTTCCACAGCATGACGTATGCACCGTTGGTTTTGACCTCCTTCAGCCTGGGGCATTGTATTTCTTTACCAATTGTAAGTTCATCCCGCTACTTGCCTTGTAAGTGCATACACCTTGACTCATACCGATGTGAACAGTATGGGCCGCTTTGTGATAGATATGGAAGCAAAATCGTTCTTCTTTACGCATATATCCTGTTTGGTATCGGATGCACATTGTCGTAAGTCCCACAATGTAGCTACCGTTCATGAGTTGACATTATTGCCCAGGGGCCTGGCACATTCCTTCCCACTATTTCTTCTCGGTCGACTTATCACTGGGGTTGGAGCAGCGGGGATGTTGGATCTGTTTATGGTCCTAGTCTGCGGTAGGCGGCCAAATGATGTATCAACGCCTATGATTGCTGATAGACGAGTACCTCAGAGCTATACGGTGCGTCTTCCGTTGCAAAGCTACGGGGATACGTTCTCACAACTGGCGTCCTTGGGAAAAGCTGCGGGGGACCGGCTGGAGGACTCATAACAGACCTTGTTGGCTGGCGATGGTTTGTTGTTATTAATTACTCCCTAGCACCCCAGGCCTATAGACTGACAATAGACAGGTCTCTGCTAGGCCAGGTGCTAGTAGCTTTTGGTTGTATGTATTGTGCTTGGTGGCTGTTACCTTCGAGCCGTAAAAGTTCAAAAGCCCCGCCTGAAATACATACGACCCTCTCACTACTAAGAGCATTGAATGTCCCCGGCATTATCCTGTTTGCGACCTTTGTAGGTTCCGCACTTGTTACAATTGACTTGGGGGGACAAAGCCTTCCATGGGGCCATCCACTAGTGTTGTGGTTGATTATTTCAGGCTGTCTCTCTGGAATAGCCTTTTTGGTGAATGAGTGGAAACGCAAGGAGGGACAGATAATCCCACTCCATCTCTTGATGCAGCCTGGGCTGCGCATCGTATATATGGGGCAGTTGTTATTTACGTGCGCTGTTCTTGGTGTGAGTATTGACAGAGCATAGAACACGCTGCAATAGAGCATGCTGATGAACAAACCCTCCATCTAGATTATGTCAAGCTTGGCGCCCTACTATACACGAGTCCAAAACCTTCCAGCTACGGCTATTGCACTAAGAATCTTACCACAGGCACTGGGCTCTGCATCAGGGGCGATAGTATCCAGCCACATAATCAGCAAGTTAGCCGATACCGTGTCTCGAGAATAAAGCTAGACATGACATATTGACAGGTATATATAGGAACCCAAAACATCGAACGATATCAATTATTGCCATTCTGATCTCGATAGCCGCACATTCTCTTATGATAGTGCAATGGGCAGATGGTATTAATGGAATCGAGCTGGGTGACACTTTCATCATGGGGTTTGCCGCCGGACTCTTTTTTGCTGGTCAATTCACAGCACTAGTGCAGTATGCGCCGGCAGATCAACGTGCTACAGCTACTGGCCTTTACTTTCTCTGTCAGCAGGTTGGAACCATTGTGGGGACGACTGTCGTGGCTTTGTCAACGAAGGTCGTATTCCGTCGCCGGCTGTACTCGTCTGTACGGGAGCTGTTGCCGGAAAGCAAACAAGAGGTCTGTACCACATACTTTCTATTACGCCCACTCTCTAACCAGAGCGGTCCAGAGCTTTATACATAGGATAATTCAGAGCTCGGAGGTTGTGGTTGGTTTGCCAACTAGGATCCAAACTGTTGTCAAAGACTGCTATCAATTGGCATTCAGTGTGGGCTTGAGTAAGTTATAAGTGATGGGCCCACGTTGTTGCCCCCCAGCTTACAATCATTAGTGGTCCCTCTGTTCTGTGTTGTGATGGTGCTACCCAGCATGATCATACAGCGCGAGGCGAGAAAGTAAAATTGCAGGTTGTTCACGCAGAGTCCTACAACATAGGACTGGGAAGTGACCATGTGTAGCAGAAGTTATGTGGGTCTACCTCTTATTCTATGAACCATTTGAGAGGGTGATAATTGCGTTTGTAGGAAATGGCTAGCTTGCCTCCTACACTTGCACTTTGAATTGAGGTGGTGAATAATATGTGCTTTCCTACGAATGTCCCCACCGGTCCCATTTGCTTTGTGATGCTTGTGGTGTACCTATAAAGTCTAGCACGGTTTAACTTTAAGTGGATCCTTATAATACCGATTCACCATTTAATCCAGCATTTAACGATGCTAAGGTAAGACCACGTAGCTCAAGAGCCAAGCTCCTTAGGGTCGTAGAAGATAGTTGATATGGCTAGTTTTGGATCTTGATAGCCGTTTTGGTTTTGACTTTAACGTTTCCCTGTGCTTTGTTTGGGGATGGCTCAGCCGTTGTCAGCACGTATCCGCCACCCGGAGTACATTCTGCCCCGCTGAGGGTTGTCGGGATGGCGATGGGCGGGAGGAAAGGTTCGGTGGCGGAGCGGTGTTTGTATGAGGTTATTTTGGCTACATCGATAGGAGAGCCGCCGCCTAGAGAGATCAAGATAGTGGAAATCGGGGAGGGAATGCGCGGTAGAGAGAATGATTGACAGGGCTTCTTCGATGTCCTCTATTAGAGCATGTTGCTTAATCGAAGAAATTGTGCCTGCGTGATGGCTTCCTACGAGACTTTCAAGTCGTGGGATGAAGGGTGATTTGCTCAATGAATTCGTTGGTGATGATAAAGACTCTGCACGATGGTGGTAGACAAGAGAGAAGGTTCTCGGCCACGCAGCCGCTGCCGTAGTAGATATCGTTTGGGAGGGGACCTGGCCTCCAATGACCTGGTGGGATCGACACGGTACCAGTACGCTCTTCCCGGATGTTTAATGTCATGTTAAATGTTCCCGAACGGCTCAGCAATCCATCGGATTGCTCTCGTCAGGAATCCATCTAATGGTGGAGTTCGGGTCCCGCGGAGGATTAAGATAGACAGGGTTCGGGCTCCGAAGGCCGAAGCTTAGCAGGCGTGGATCCCGGCGCTCGTGATATAATACAATGAGATATTAAACAAGCTTTCTCCGGTTTTACGTCGTTCATCCACCAAATGAAACCTTCCGCCAGGTCCTATACCTTATTCGAATATCCCGCTTCCTGGTATGAAAGGATCGTCCGTTCGTCGGCGCTTCCGTCCCGATGTCTCTGGTACAGTCGTCCACGGTAGGTTCTCCACTCCATCCAGGCCCTGTGACACAGCCAGCATTTGTGTCAATAAATCAGGCGATACCACCCGCGTGGGATCTATCGGCGTAGGGGGTCCAAGAGACGACGGGCCGAGCGGCGAGGTCGACGATAGCCACGTGTCCCACGTCAAAGAGGTGGCTGATGAATCTCCTGGAGGCCAGGGGCCTACTATATCGGTATCACTACCGTGTCGCATACCCTCGGGGCGATCAGAGGACAGGTGGGTAATTGCCCCCTGGACACATGTGGATGCATCTTGCGGGTTCTGGATCATGTCAATCACCAGCAATAGCTGATCTAAGATCCACGATACCCTGCGATGGTAATGTGTGGATGGCATCCATGCTGTCTGTTCCGCATAGCACGCCGACAGTCGATGGAGAAGGTCAAGATTAGTGATTGAAGTAGACTCTGACTCCACATGGTGTCTTTGCACGAGTCCATTCAGTAGGATGAAAACCCCAGGCAGTGAGAAAGCGTCAAGTGCGGTGAAGAATGTGTCTGGTGAGCCGCCCAGTCCAACTTCATTTTCTACCCCTCGGACCAATTCTTGAAATTCATCTTGCAGGTCTTGTCCTCTGTCCCCGTATGCCATTAACACAAGCAAGCAGCTAGCGCGTGCGTCTGACCGCGCCTGCGCAGCGTAGGTTTCTGGACCATGCTCGAACGCAAGGATTCGCGTAGCGAGAAATTCCAAGGCTTGCGCTGATCGAGAAACAACAGATGACATCGGACCTTGTAACAGTCGCGTCCGATTTATGAAATGGTCCAGCTGTTTCTCCAGACTCTGCGCATCAACTCCCGCAGCCGTGTGAGCTTGAGCGTGTATCCCATCTTGAATTATCGCCAGCCGGAATTGGTCCCGATAGGCCAAATTACTAGCAATATCAGTCAGCTCCACCGTCAGTTTGTACTCCATAGAAGGCAGCCATGACGGGGCGCCTCGGCTAATACACAGCCGTCGGTCTCGGATGTACAGCGCCTGGAATACCTTGGCTTGCTCGCACATGCTCTCGTTCGCGGTGATAGGCAAACTATGAAGACCCATCGTTCTAGCGATCAGACAAGCATTTGCGAATATGAGCTCTGCCCATCCAGGAGGGTCGAATTGCTGCGCGGCAACACTCTGTACCCGTTAGTGGAGTACATGTCGGCCAACCGGTTGAGTGCGCTTACGAGAAGGATAAGCGTTTGAACATTCACGAGTCTCGACGTGGTTAGAACGCGTGAGCTAACCAGCGCGGCCCGATTGGGTAATAGTGATCGCGCAAAGTCGCCGATCAGAGTGCCTGCGTGAGTTATCTCCAGACCTAGCACGATCAACGTGATAGTCTTGAAGCAGATTGCCCATACGTCGTCATGCTCCTCATAAACCCGATCCAGTTGGTGACGAAGATTCTGTGGGTCGAAGACGTCCGTCTGGCAATCAACATGTTGTAGAAAGTGCTCGATGGCTGTGGCCACGTGTGCCTTTGGAAGCAGCGGAGCTGTCACGTCGGCGTACGGGGGAAAAGGGTCTACTTGGTTTGACCGGTCACACAGCTGCTGCAGCGGGCCTCTCTTCCGTGAAGCGCGGGTCTCGGAGTGGAGCTGTCTTCCGCCTCCGCGGTGGAGCGGAGACCGGAAGACTCGGGATCAGCGGACTCCGCCCGCGCATGGAGGCGGCTCAAATGTGACTCGATCGACGTCAACCGCTGCTGCAAGAGCTCAACACTGTCACACCTGTATGGATAAGAAGCAGTCCTTTGAGTTCTACGCCATAGACTCACAGTAGTTTCAAGTGGTTCACCCTTTTCACGGGATTCTGGTATACGCATACCACGCCTTCCTCCCGCTCGCAGCTGCGACAATGAGGCCGTTCCCGCCCACAGCGTATTTTGCGCTCACGACAGCGGGTACATGCGAGGTCAGACATATCGGAGATCTGTAGGGAGTTAGGCATGTCAGGAAACCCAAGGACGCTCGTACATATACCTGTTTATCAGTCCCCATTGTGGCATCACTCTTGGCCTGTTCAGACTAATCCGCGACTGTGGTGTTGCCACTAGCAGCTAAACAATGAATCAATAGATATTCGCAGGGCCGAGCCGTGGAGTTCTGAGAGATTACTCGAGTGCAGGTTGGGAAGCCGCGTCAGTAAGGTCAGCAAAGTCGAACTAATTGACACTTTGGCATGCGCATTCCGCCCGAGTATCCTGCAGCCCATTCTGTATCGACAATCAACCCTATACATCCACTGCGATTAGGCATCCACGATAACCAAACCTGTCTATGTGTGAATAAGCCCTCATGGCTGTCTCACATCGCGCAATGGAGTTTTGTGCCACCATCCGTGCCTTAACTCTCGTTCCTTCTGTCGCGCCTCACTGCTATCCCCTATCGGCAATCCTAGCATCGCCGGAGCTTTTTGCCGGGGAGGTCTCGTGCAACAATAGGGCTCCAAGTAGTAATCTGATGACTATGACTGGGTGTATATTGAAAAGTTCCGATGAATGGATGGGACGAGAACGCTGTAAGAAGGGAAGACCGCTCCCGTTCCGAGGCTTGTCAAATAGGTAGGATACTGTCACGTGTAGAGTCGCGGCGCTTTCCATTCATGAGAACTGTTTTCCTTTTTCATTGAATCTATTTATGGACAAAAAAAGAAACAAACATCCCTTTGGGTATATCGTCAGTCCTCCTGGCATGATCTGCATTCCACACGACTGTGCTTCAGCAGAACCTCTCACTGCATGGCACATGGATCGTCCGGATCCTCAAGCCTCCGCGGATTTACCTCCTCCTCGTCCCCATTTTCCAACGCATCGATGCGCTGCTGGACTCGCTCCAAATCGGCATCCCGGTCTGGCCCCGCTCGCATCACTTCCTCGGCCATGATCCCCTCCCGCGTGTGATTATTGTCCCGTAGCCAGTTGATAAAGCTTGTCATCATATGTTGCCGTAGTGGGTCCTCCTGTCCTGTCCTGGTAGATCGAGGCTCCCGTCGTGGCTGGGAGGGTAGTTCCGGGGCAGTCCCGTTCATCTTCGCTTTGACGTAGTCAACTGTCTGTCGGAGTAGAAGATTTCGGATTCCGTTCTGGATTCGCCAGTCGCTGATTGTCAGTGGGACTGTTGGGCCCGCGTAGACTTGATTGGGATGGTCAAGGGCTAGGGGCCAAAGATCCTCTAGCAGGGCTGATTGTGACGAGAGCACAGAGAATAGGTCGCCCCAGACCAGACTGCCTAGGATTCGCATTTGACCGTGGTAACCTGGTGATTCGTTGGCGCGATCGCGGGGTTCCTCGGGGTCATAGTCTGCGTCAACAGATAACACAAAGCCTGTAAAATCGCCGCGCAGAGGCAAGGGTGTGGCGACTTCGTAGTCTTTTGTTGTGTAAGACCCGAAGCTGATATCGTCCACAGCGAGAAACACGTGTTTGTTAACTCGAACCTTGTCTTTGAATGAGGAGACTGCATGCTCATTGAAATGCCTTCATCCTTTAGCCACATTTTCATCACATTCTAGATGATAAAACTTACTTTCTCGCCGCCATCACATCACCCTCTGGAATACCCAATAGCTCCCCATCAAACCAATGCAACTTCAAATACGGTTTCATGAAGCTACTCCCCGTATGTCCTCGTCCCCAATCATCCACATGGGCCTCGAACTTCTGCAGAAACCCGCTCCACTCCTCGTCCGTCTGTCCATACGTGATCCGATAAATCACCAGCCCATCACTTTCATGCAGTGGCTCCGGCTTTTTCTCTAGCTTCTGCAACGCGCTTGTGATCCACGGCTCTTTTGGCATTATGACAGCCTCCCCACGAATCTCCCGCCTCAGTCGATTCTGACACTCGATCTGGTCCATCGCCGTCTGATGTAACGACACGGGTGAAGCCAGACCCCCCGGGGCCCGGGTCCCATTCGACATCCTCTCGAAGAGCACCTCTCGCGTCATAAGCTTCAACTGCGGCGAATACCACTTACTCCGTTCCCCCAACGTTCCCTGCGCACATGTCGGCAAATTTCCACTCCACCCCTTATACCCCTGCATTGGCATGCAGATCGTATAGTCGGCCACCGCAGCTATTTCATTCAGTATGTGCATTCGATCCGTGGTTTTCCACTGAATCTGATCGACGACCTCTTCGTTCATCGGCTGATGTAACCGCAGCGTCCGAAGTAATGGCGTGCGCAGGGCTTCAACGTGTAGTATGACCCAGCGATGCGCTCTTCCCGTCATGACCTCGTACTTGGCGCTCATGTATTCCGTCCAGAGCTTCGTAATACTGACTTTTTCTTTTCCCATTGTCTCTCTGTTCCGGTTCACCAAGACATCCGCCTCCGCCCAGTGGTCCCAGATCAGATTGAACGTGTCGCGCAGGTTCGTCGCTACGCGCTGTTGATTCAGATACTCGAAAACAGCCACGACAGCGGAGACATGCTGCGCCGCGACGTCAAAGTTGTCTTCCCTGTGAAGGCCCTTTTCGTGCCATCGCTGCTCCGACATCGGGATAATACCCTCCCAGAGTCGCGACTTCAGCGAGTGGATATTCTTTCCGACGAGGCACAAACGGGACGAGTCCGCGAAGGAGCCGATTCTCTGCGCGACGCGATCGATAATAGGCATTGAATTATCGTTGTCGCCTGTATTTTCGCCTGGCGGCGGCGGACCATGAATGAACGGGACATCTTCGGGGATGAGTTTCGGAAGGGAAGTCTGTTTGCCGGTCGGGAGTGTTCCCCAGAGACAGAATTCGAGAAAATGCGCGACGGTTTGTGGTTCGAGGAGTCGATCGACTTTAGTTGACAATGATCAGCGCTGTTGGTTCCCACACGTGTGAATGCGATTGAATGCGATTTCATACCGATTTCTAAATCCTGGTCCTTCCAATGCGCGTCTGTGACCACACTCCCCTGCCTGGTCCTTGCAGCATCAATATGCGAGTATCGACTCATTCTGGCGATCGCAAAATGTCCGTTCACAAGATGCGCCGGAAAAAACCTGCGACAGAGTTGATTTTATCCTCGCGCCGGCCTGGTCTGTTTGCCTAAACTAGGCCGACAAGCCAGGCACCCGCCGGATCGCCAGGGTTTGGTCCGGTGCCGTGAATGGACTAGGGCATGGGCTAGTTGAATGAATGTGAGCTTAGGCCAGTGAATTTGGATGGGTTGGAAATTGAGTTTCCTATCGACAGGACCGATTCTGGTTCCTGGCTGGTCGGACTGGGACCGGACCATGTTTAGCGGGCGAGACTAGCGATTTCATTCATTGTGAATTTGGGTTCGGCTTGGGGGCAGAGTGGTAAGATCGGTTAAGACGGAAGTTGAGGGCATCATAACAAATCCAGAGGAGCATTTCATTGCCCAAGTAAATAGTCAAGAAAAAGGATTTGCTTGATTCCGAGCATTCAACCAAAAATGATCTGCGAAACAATCAATTGACTGTTCTCCGCCCCATTTCACTGCCAGGAACGGCATTGATGGAGGTCCACAGCGGAGTCGAACCGACAGTTTGGCCACTGGAAAAGAATGAAGGGAAGGCAAAGAACCTTGGAAGTTCGGCCCAGAAAGTTCAGCCGATAAGGCGATAAGGCATTAAGGCAACAAGCCCGTACATCACGGGTCGCGCTCTGATCCAAGTCCAGTCTTAGACATTTCATCCGTGAACAATTCATTTTCTCCTCAAATTATCCTAATAGCTTTATTTAAGTTTAAGTTTACTAATACTGCGGTATTTGAGCCTTATACATGGACTGTTTCTTGATCGAACAGGAATTGCCAATTATATATTCTTCTCCCAGTTAGTCAATTTTTCTCCCCGATATGGACGCTATATGTATGGGGTGTGAACACACGGGTGAACTAAGCTACAGGATATCAACATGATAATGGACAATGCCATTAAAAAGAAACAATAAGATTTTTGATAAGACAGAAGCGTCCACTGTAGGATTGCCTACATAAAACGGCCATGAAAGGGTAAGCAAAAGACGAATGCTTGGCAGGTTGCCTGAGGCATTCAAGTCTCCAACGGTATAGAACTTCTCTATCTCACGACCATCTCTATCAATTGAATTCAATTGATTCATTGCAATCATCTATAGCCTCCCGCACATCCAAAGCATCCAGACCCATCACCCCTCCCTCAAAACCTTCCTCATAAACACCTCCCTCAACCAATACGTCCCCCCACCCTTCAACTCCGTCTCATACCTCGGCTCCTCCTTCCACCCCACATAACCCTTCTTCTCATACCACTCCTGAATACTCCCAGGCGGCATCTCCTCATCGATCCTCTCCCAGAGACCCTTTCCGTCTAAGCCCTCGTCATACATATACCGTTTACTCAGCGCCGTCAACGCAATCACTCGACAGTTCGGTTCGCGCCGCGCTAATTCCTCGGCCAGAGCCAGCGCGCGCGCACCGACCCTCAAGGACCGGTATTCAGGGAGCACGAAGAAGGTCTGAATAGCGAGGATGGATTTATCGGCGCGCGAGAGCTCCGGATCTGGGGGGTCGCTGTAGGCGTCGAGGGAGATGTGCCCGATGCGGATTGTGGGGGTGTTTTGGCTGGAGTCGGAGTCGGAGTCGGAGTTACGGTGAAGATTGCAACTGGAGTTGGGCATGGTGATCCAGAAAAAGTTTTTCAGACCTTCGTTCTGTTTGAGTTTCCATTTCTCGAGCGTTGAGGGTTCGTGGTCCCAGCCGCAGACGAGACGGTGGCGGCGCACTTCGTTGAAATGGTCGGGGTCGTTGAGGTTGATGGGTTCGAGGCGACATTGAGATGCTACGGATGGAGTCGACATTGTGGATGTTTATGTGGGAAATAGATACCGAGTGTGCTTATGGTGTTTGGTTTAGGTATGGCGTTAAGATTATTTCAGTGTGGTCGTAGGTAGCGTGTCTTATTGTTTAGTCTATCATTGACACGCCATGAGCGGGATAACAGCGGTTTATATGGTAGAGCTTTGAATCAATTGGGGCTAACGGCTCCTGATGTCGTGATGGCGTATTTGCGTATTCCGTAGGCCGAAGCTGGCCGAAGGATTGTTAGCGCGACAGATGGCAGGGATTGTATGAGTCAACTGTCAGCGCGGCGTTGGTAATCGCATGATAGAATGGACAAGAAAATTTCATCCTCGAGGATTATGGCTGAGGGAATGGGTTATCACGGACTGTTCATAGTTCCGGTAAGAGCAATCGATTGTTCGATTCATGGGTCTGCGTGGTGGATCTTCAAGTGTTAGTGGTGGTTCAGAACTCAACTTTCTATTGATGCTCTAAATATAATCCTCTAATAGACGAATGCAATGTATATCGAAACTAGAATGTTGCACATATAATTCCACCTGTTTCGTCAATCAGTACCCCTCAAAACGAACCGTCTTCCTCCTCGAGTTCTTCAATGTCCTCGGAATCTTCGGCAGGCAACCCCACAGAATCATAATGGCACCCGACAATCCCAGTATAAACGGCTGAAGAAACCTGATCCCTTCAGTATCCGCAATGGCACCGACCAAGAACGGCAAAAGCGACGATCCTATACTGCTAAAACCCGTCGTGACTCCAATGACCGTGACCTGTAGGTCTTCGGGAAGCAACTTCACGCATGCATAAACCACAGCAGGAAACAAAGGTCCGAGAAAGAACCCCTGCATTGCCACACCGACCGCAGCAACGTAGAAGTTAGGGATGAGATAGACGACGAGACAAAAGACGATCTGGAGGGTGATGTAGATCTTGGACGTTGTTAGCATACAGCTGTCATGCAACGACAACACTACACGCGAAAAAGCAACCAACGAAAAATGTGCATACAAGGATTGCGACCCTCTCGCCGATCAGGGGCGTTATGAATCCAAGGACGAGCCTCCCAACTGATAGCCCTAGCCAGAACCCAGTGGCTGTCATGCTGCTTGCATACTCCGCGGCATTTCGAACTTCCTTCATGAAGGTCACGACCCATCCTCCTATGGCGACCTCGATACCTACGTAGACGAGGAAGAACATGGAGCAAAGCCAGGTCACGCGAGCGAAGGGACTGTGAAATATTGCCTTTCTCGTACCGCCACTACTACCAGCCTTCCCTGGCTGTCCAGGTGCCTGGTATTGCGAGAGTTCGCCTTTCATGTCCCAGAAAGCGGCGAGGGAGGTGATAAGCTCGACGAACGAGAAAGCACTCTAGGATGACTCAATTAGAACCCAATGTTGGGTGTGGAGATTAGGTGTATCATACCATCACATAATAGAAAAAGTACCATGGATGACCAGCCTGCGCAACAAGCGAACTTATAATAAGAGGGCCAAAGACAGCTCCTAAACCAAAAAAGGCGTGCAGGATGCCCAGAAGCTGACTGGCATTATCCATGCTGCCAACCCATGCATTCCAGGCCGAGTCCGATAAGCCATTAGCCACACCGGCAAATGTTAAGGCGACGACGAGTGCATGGTATGGCGGATGAAAGGAATTAATAATGTAGGCGAGAAGATGGCATAGTGGGCAGATCAACGCCACCCCTCGGCGGCCCATTGCCGTGTAGAACTTGCCATCGATCACTCCGGCAATGGCATAACCAACCAACGGGGACAGGAAGATAACCGAGACGACGGTGTAGGAGAGTTTATAGTAGCTTTGAAGCTGTAGACTGTTAGGACAGCAACTCCAGACAAAGCAGCAGACCTACATAGGGAATCAATGGCTATTGTTGTTAACATTCACATACTAGGGTCCGAAATATGACAGCGAGCACTCACACCAGATGCCGAGTCATTAGCCCCCATTATGAAAAAGCTCCAGAAAGTTGCCAGCGTCTTCCATATGTTCGATCGCGGCTTGTTCCAATTTTGGTGGCCGCCGTTGGCATTGTGCGGCGCGACTGACCACGTCGAGCGTGCAATAAACAGTCGAGAGCGAGAAATATCCTTTGATTCGTCATCAATTGGCGGTTCCACGATGTCAAAATTAGCCGTCATCCCTGGCTTTCGCTTTCCAACGGGTACTCTTTCTGCATCCATGATGTGGAAGCGCTGGTAGGGTTAGACTTTTAGATAATAGTCACTTTGTCGAGAATGAGTAGCTTTCATGGAGGAAAATAGGAATAACACAATTTTAATGGCCACATGATAAAGGATTTTTGCCAGGGGTCTTCCCCTGAGTCTGGCGTCCATGACAATTTCGGGGCCACGGGCTTGTGGTTCCATATTGGTGCAAGTAAACAAGCCTTGAATAGCTGACCGAGGGCGGCCATGTTACTAGTACAAACATAGACTGTCAATAATGCACACCGCAGCCCTAGCCGCTTTTTTGAATTGCCTTGGCATGAAGGTGGGCTGAGCTTGATATAAGACAGCACTGCTAGTTGTACTGGCCATTGCCCACATCGTCAGAAACTGAAGTTTCTAATGGTCCGCAGAGGTAGACTAGAGTGTCAGTCCCACTTTCATAGTCGCAGCTAGGCGCTTGCCGGGGTATTGTCGGGTAAAAGTGGTCATCGTGAAAGGCAGAAATTGATATCTCTGGAAGAAGCAAGAGAGTTGACAATTTCCCGTTTCGGCAGGTGGGATACCTCCCTAAGGTGTCCACATCTGCTGAGATCTGCACCTCCTATTGGCTGGGGAAGAAAGGTGGGGTACCGCTGAGAGGGTTGCCTGTTTGGGCAAGTCACGCAGCGCCTCCATTCCAGGAGAACAACTTTCCACTTCACTATATTATCTCAGTCATGCTCATCTACCTCTGTTAAGTCCTCAAAATGGGTATCATCGCTGTTGCAGGAGGCACGGGAAGTGTGGGGCGAACAATCGTCGAGGCGTTGACTGCTACGGCTAAACACAATGTGATTGTCCTCACACGCACTGTATGTCCTGGGCCCGGTATCCCGGTTGCCGTTGGGCATAACCAATGTTGATGTTGTGCAGCCGAGATCCAGTACCAAAGATGTCATCTACCTCGAAGTGAACTACCAAGATGTCGAAGCCACCGCTGCCGCCCTGGAGTCCGCGAACATTGACACGGTCATCTGCGCAATCAGCATGCTGTCGGAGGAGTCCAGCCAAACACAACACAGATTAATAGACGCATCGGCCAGATCAAAGGCTACGCGGCGCTTCGTGGTCAGCTCATTTGACATCTACTTCAAGGAAGAGTATGTCTTTCATTGTTTCCGTCAAACATAGAGCACCACAAGACTAACAACATCAGACACATTGCAACTGTCCCCGCCGCAAAATGGCAATTTGACGCCCTCAATGCCCTGGAGAAAACAAATCTCGAATATACTCGCGTCGTTAACGGCTTCTTCCTGGACTACTACGGCATGCCCCACTGGCCAACCCATCTCAAACCGTGGACCAACTCGGTCTCCGTGGCGGGCAAATGGGCCGTCATTCCCGGTGACGGAACATCCAAGGGAACTTTCATCACTTCGCAGGATATGGCAAAATTTGTAGCTCGAATGACGGATCTACCAAATTGGAATCCGCTCACGTCAATCGTTGGGGAGGAGCTTACATTTTTGCAGATTACAGCGATAGCGGAGAGGGTGCGAGGTGAGTGACTGCTGTTATTCTATCAGAAGATGATCGTCTTTGACAAGTAAACAGGCGAGAAATTCCGTGTTATCTTCGAGAACCTGGATAATCTTGCAAAGGGCAAGATTGCATTCCCTGAGTTCCCAGAAGCAGACTACGGCCTCTCGAACGAACAATGGGAATCTATACTCTCTAAAATCCATTACCTGGCCGGGATGAATGTGGCTTTGGTAAAGAGTGATGATCCTCTGAACGATCAGTTTCCGGAGCTCAAGCTGACAACCGCCTCCGAGGTGATCGAGTCATCCTGGGCTGGGAAATGAGTCGTGTCTCATACTGAGATTGTTATGCAGTTATGCCAGATTTATCAAAGCTTGCGCATTTGTATGCCAAATTATTCTCACAGTATACGTTGATGCATATTGAATGTCCTCTGTAGATCAGTAGTTCAGAGAGGTGGCCCATGTTTATACCCTGGGCCTTTTAACAAAGCACCTTTAGCTTGCGCTGAACCGGTCAGTCACAATACGTAGTACTTTTGAAGGTTCAGGGTTAGGGCTATCTGAACACGTCCATCAATCCGCTACGACCAGAGTATATTAGACCGTGAGTCGATCTACAGACAGGGGACTCCGAGTTTTTCGAGGTAGAAGGTTAGCAGGGAAGATTACTGTGAAGTTACTGTAGTATGTAGTGAATCCCAAGCCAAACAGTCAGTTCAAATTCTCCCTAATTCAATCCAAATTAACCCCATGATCACATATCCAGAACAAAGCTTCCAGCAGATACATGACTTCTCGCATCAGATACAGCAAAGTCAGCCAGCAAGCACATGACTTCCGAACAACAACCAGACCAAGCTTTGTAGCAAATTCGTAACTCCCCACAATAATCATTCCAAGCAATCTGGTCAATTTGATCCCCCCCTGAAAATGCCTCCAAATATCAATCCAAACAAGAAACAAAACCAAAATCTGCAACAAATACATGACTTCCCCACAATGCCCAATTCAGATCAAACGACGTATGTTCTTAATTCTCCCCATCACCAGGATTCGTCTGCCCATTTTCCAACGGCACGAGTCCTTTCGCTCTGACCTCCGTTTCTACGAGGTCCTGCAACTCGTTCATATAGAACTCAAACACATCTTTCGAATCCCGACCCGGCGCCATGGCACTCCCGAAAAGCTCTCCACGGGTCAAACGAATTGCCGTATCTCGTTGTCTTGATGGCGGTATCGGGAATATTGACTATTGGGTTCGATAATTAGCTCTTTTTGTTCATGGAAATATATGTCCTTAAACCAAGAGGGGAAGAAAAGAAGGGGAAAGGAAGAAATGTACATACCTCCACCTGCACCAACTGCATGCCATCCCTATGATACTCAACAGCCCCATTATCAGGCACTTCGATAATCTGTGGCCTCCAAACCTCTAGGGAGCACTGAACTCGCTTGTCGGGATGACGCGTGAAATGAACGAGGATGACGACTCGCACAGTTGAATAGCTCCCGTCACCCCAGAGAAACACGTCTTCGCTCATTCGTTGGATGCTCTCGTTCCAGCCGATTTCGATGACAATCCGCGGCATTTCCTGGCCGCGCGTACGGACTTGGAGGAATGGTTGTTTGACGGATCGATGGTAATAGGGCTGGGCGAAGCCCTTGGTCACTGGGATTGTTAGATATCATTCTTTGCAATTTTCTTACAAATTCATAGAGATGAAGAAAGAGATTGAAGGGAGAGTAGAACTTACATTCTCCTTCAAGGATCTCCAACTGCGTAAACTCAGACTGCGTGAACAACTGACGGAGGCAAGCCCTGTCCATATATTGTCTGAACCAGACTCCAATGGACTCGGATATGTTCGTCACCTTCCTGATTTCGAACTTCGCGGTCCACGAGTTGAAATGCACGTGAGCCTTGATGCTCTCCGGTTTGATGTCGTTCGCTATGTTACGTGCCATATCGTATCCCACATCCGGGTACATAGGTCCGTTTATCATGGTGTCGGCTTCGCTGTGATCGGTGTTGTAGATGTCCTGCTTGATTGTTTCACGGACTTCGTTGAAGGTTGGACCACTATTGTTGCTATCAGGGTGAGAGACGACGCCGCCGCTGTAGGCTTGCTCATATGAGACAGACTCGTTGTAGGAAGTCCCAATCGTGGTGTACAGGTTGTGGGATGGCTGGTTGTGGAGGCCCTGATACTGAGAGTATGCGTTGTCGGGGGGCTGGTAGAGGTGTATATTCGGGATGGACCTGTTCTCCAAGCCCTGGTTTTGTAGGTTCCCATACTGGATGTGCCCGCTCTCGATGGCCTCGTTGTCGACATACTCATATGGATTGGACAAGTACCCATGAGACTCTCTACTAATAAGGTTTGAAGTGGACCAGTTGTCTGTGTCTTCGTTGTAGGTGTTCTCATACGGATTAGACACGTCCTCGGGAGACTCGGTATGGGTATTCTGATATGAAGTAAAACTGCTGCCGGGGGTCCCGTTGTAGGCATTCTGATGTGAAGTAGATCCATACTCCAGACTTGCGTTGTAGGTGTTTTGATATAAAGTAGAACTGGTGTCCGGGGCCTCGTTGTAGGTGTTCTCATACGGATTGGACACGTCCTCGGGAGACTCGGTATGGGTATTCTGATATGAAGTAAAACTGCTGCCAGGGGTCCCGTTGTAGGCATTCTGATGTGAAGTGGACCCAATCTCCAGACTTGCGTTGTAGGTGTTTTGATATAAAGTAGAACTGTTCTCCGGAGCCTCGTTGTAGGTGTTCTGAAAAGGGGCGGAATCGTCCTCCGGGGACAGGTCATAACCATTCCCATCCATGGAGGTCTCGTCGATAGGTCCGGGGTAGAGGATCGGTGAGGTGACGGCGTAGAAGGAGGCAGGCAGACGGGGACGTACAAGACTCCTGTATTTGTCGGGGATAGGGTCGTCGTCGCCCATCTCGCCGGGATACCACAAACTTATACCGGGATAGAAGTCCTCGTAGTAGCTATGTTGAAGATAAGCGGTGTAGCTTGTCATAGTGATATCAAAGTTTCGATAGCTTGTTCTGAAACTAGCGAATACAGTGATATGAGTAGGAGTTGTAGATATCTCGATAGACAAGCGAAGAAGACGAAAATGAAGAGCGAGAAGAAGACGAAGACGAAGAGCTGTCAATCCCGCAGGTCAGCAGCTCATCGGCCAAACAAAGATTCATAGTCAGACTTTTCAAGCCGTATGTGTGCAATAATGAGGTCACATTCGGCAGTTATATCTGTTCACATGCCTGTTTAAGCTTTTCGACCCTATTCAAACCCTGGATTCGATCAAGGTGCAATCACCAGCCTGATCCCCTGGACTAAGAAGAACGCCCTGAATAGCCAGGAACAGTACCTCTCATCATCCACGACTGGCCGCAATAACCCCCTCCGCCATCTTGACCAACGACTCCCCAACGACATCCATCTCGCCAAAGAGCTGAGGGATCACCTCACCCTCCAGCGCCGTACAATACGCCGCCTTGAACCTATCGTAGCATTAGCATCATCCTGATTCAAGGTAACCAGATCTGAAAACTTACCCAACCCTCCTCGCAGCCGAAACATCCCACGCATGCGCCGCCGCAAACCACACCTCCCCGTCCGCTCCAGCATCCTTCCTCAACCTCTCCCACAACGGCCCATAAGCCCTTAAATCAGGCTTTCCAACACCCGCCTCATCACAACTCAGCAACCTCCCCTCCGGAATCCTAATTCCGCCATCATCCAAGTAGCCGCGCACGCGATCCAGCCCGCCAGCCGTAAACCCCCAAACGGTGAATCCAGCCTCTGTTAGCAGACTTACGCATTCCCTCGCGCCGTCTCGGCTATCTAACCCCCTATACGCATCCATCAAGACCTCTAGATCCTCAGGAGACGCGAACTCCCTCGGTTCCTGAATCCCAGCAATATAAAGAGTCCTGTAGAACAAGTTCTCGAAGCAGATATCGAAGGGAACGTACGCGTTTGCAATACTAAGGTATGCGTATTCGCGCTCTGCCACTTCGAACCAAGTCGCGACGAGGTGGGTGGGCGTTATGTTTTTGGAGAGGAGCTTGGGACCGAGACGCGAGTTCACGGTGGAGATGAGATTGTCGTAGGTGATTAGGGTGCCGACGATGTCGAAGACGATGTGTTTGGGGGACATTTTCTTGGGGATAGTTAATTATCTTATTCTATCTTGTATCGTGCTTTGTTAATTGAAGGGAGGGTAGGGGGTTAGGTACAGTTGTGATATGCTTACAGATATATGGAAAGTAGAGTATTTCACGCCTGTGGATATATATCAGACGATTAGGATATGGGTGTTTGTGATGATACGAAAATAGCGTGTCCTGGGAAAAGAAGTGGCGGGGAATGCAAGGCAAGTTATACGTTTCCGACTGCTACGAGCTACGATGTATCTACTGCCTAATTGATCGATGGGCATGGGCCGCGTGCGGGGTATCTAACGACATGGTGACTCAAGTACCTTATGGCACGACTGATTGATAAGAAACAGATTTGATGCTATTTTGAGAGTCCGATATAGGAGAAGCAGTGGGATTTAGCAATGACGTATACCAATGCTTTCCAACCGATTCTATGACAGAGATAAACCAAGGAACCAGCCGTGAGTCAGACATTCCCGCGTGTTCCGGAAGTGCAAATTCATGACGCGGTTCAGAAGATATACTTCCGAGGCTTGGCGTTGACCAGAAAACTGTTTGCATAAATCGAGGATATATTGGATAACAGCGAAGTTCTTGTGTAAACACTCCAAATATATCTCCAAAGACAAATGAATATTCCACATTGCTTATGACAACGTTACTAATTTTCACAGAGGAAACGTTATTAGACAGGCTTTCTAGCAGAGCATGCCATCCTTGTGTCTCCCGTCCACAGTCAGACAACAGATCGGCATGATTGGGTGAGGGCAAGAGATTAAAAAAAACAGGTGGGGAATTGAACAGAAAGAATGGAAGAAGGTGAAGGTGAAGATGAAAGATAGAAAAAGAACAAGAAAGAAAAAGAAGAACCCTGGACGCATCCCAATGCTAACGAAAGGAAGGAAAGAAAGAGAAAAGAGAGAATGCACGGAAACACCCCAACAGTGACCCATACGCAGGTCACCGTCTCCAACTCGGTTCAGGGAAAGAGAAGTTCGATCGATCGTCAACATGACTTCGTCCCAATGTACATAATCGTTATCCACTTCTCCGTTGTCGTCGTGATTAGACATTCTTGTACAGTAGTAGCGGCTCGCCGACGTTCTCGATTTCGGGGATCGTGCACTTCAAGTCGAAGGCTTTCGCCAAGACAATTTTGAAGATCTACACAGGTCAGTACAGCCCTTTGAAAGTAAAGACAAGACAAACCTTTTGCACGTTGATCGAGTGGCTGGTACTGCTGAAAATCAAGCTAGCCTTCATGGCCCGGGCAAATCGCCTCGCCTGCACTGGTTAGCGGCGCCCAGGATCGGTCTTGACCCACATACCTGAATGGAAATCTCCTCCTGGTCCTCGCGCGGGAAGTTGACGAAATGATCGTACTTCGTGCCGATCAGGAAAGGAATGGCAGTCTTGTTGAATCCTCGGCCCTGACGGTACCACTCTTTGATCGAGTTCAGCGTGCTCTTGCGGGTGAGGTCGAACATGAACAGGATGGCCACGGCATCGTTGCACACCAGCGGAAGCATGTTGACAAATTCGCGCTGACCACCAAGATCCCAGATCGAAAAGGTGATCTCCGTATTGCGGATGGAAATCGTCTTCTCCATGAAGTTGACGCCTGACCGGTCAGCATTCTTGCCATCCGCCCTGAATCAAATATCCGACGTACCCAGCGTTTGAATGTAATCCTCATCCCAGCTCCCCTCCACGTATTTAACCATCAGACTCGTCTTGCCGATCTGCGCATCGCCCACCATGCCGACCTTGATCACCACGCTGTTTTTCGATTGCTGCGACTGCTTCTGGCCCACCTCCTGGGTGAGTTGCGAGTTGGCGGGTCGGTCATGGTTCTGGGACAGTCCGGAGCTCGGTCGCGACGACGACGGGGGGAGCGGCTGATGGGTCAATGTGGGCGACAGGGTCGGACGAGCTCGGTCGCCATCCACCGACTGGGCATCCCGGCTGGGCGAGTTGAACTCGTAGGTATGGGAGGAATAATTGGCTCGCGAGTCGCTGCTGTATCCGTTGTTGTTATAGGCCGACGTGCTGACCATTTCGTCCGGAGCGACCAGGTCGGCGGCGTGGGTGGGCATTTCGAAGGCTTGCTGATTCTCGTGGGGCAGCTCCGCACCGTCCGAAGGGCCGACAGGAGGGATATGCGTCGGATCCATGTTTGCGGCTGTCGAGTGATATATTCAAAGTCAGGGTAAAGAAAGAATGTTCGATCGGAGCCTAATAAGGGAGAATGTAAACATGGTCAGCTCCCGGCGGTACGGTGGAGCGGGGGGGAAGGCCGAACCAACCGAGATTCAGTAATTGGATTTCACAGCGACGGCTCACCAGAGCTCATCAACAGGTGAAGAACAATTCACGATTAAGGAAAGTCGGGGAATGTTAGAAACTAGACATATGGGAGTTAGCGTGGTCTGCAGGAAAAAAACCCGGACGGAAACATCCACAGTCGCCTTAGCCGCCGAGTCGGAGTTGTAGGAAGGAAGATTGTTTGTATGCACCTCTGCAGGAAAAAGGATGTGACATGTGACGCCAGCAGCGCCACGGGAGATTTGGACGGAGGGGCAAAAAGCCACTCAGAAAGAAAAGTCAAGAGTCAAGACAAGACGGGCAAAATAGTCCAGTCTTTCAGGGAAGCAGGAAGGGAAAGGGAAAACCGCAGAATCAACGGAAGAGCACAGCCCCTGGACGGGTGCCTGAGTGCCTGAGTGCCTGAGGTCAAAATCCCGATCGCCCCGATTCCAGAATGGGTTTAGCGTCGACCTGCCCGTCCCTCGGAAAAATGAATGAAAAAAAAAAAAAAAAAAAAAAAAAAGCGGCAACCCTAAAGAAAGTCGGGCAACTTCTTCCTTCCCCCGTCTTTCTGCCGCACGACTGGCTCGTCGACAGCCCCGGAATCCCTCCTCTTCCCCTTTCATATACTCATTTATCATGTCTAAACGATCCGCCGACGTTTCCGACGAGCAATCCGCCGCCCTGAAGGCTGGCGACCGCCCCGTCACCCAGGCCCCTCCGGACGAAGTGGGGGAGTTCGAGGATGAGTTTGAGGATGAGTTCGAGAGCGAAGATGAGATCCTGGAGGCCGGTGTCGATGGACGCCCCGATGCCGAGCTAGAGGAGGAACAGAAGGGTATGTACTGAGGCTTGTCCCGCTTATTTTCAGTTGCTAATGCCGATGCGACCGGTTCAGAGGCCATGGAGGTAGACCAGCAGACATTTATCCCCGGCAGAACGAAACTGGCCCCCGGAGAGGTCCTCTCGCCCGATCCCTCGACATACGATATGCTTCACACCCTCAGTACCCCCTGGCCCTGTCTGTCGTTCGACATCGTGCGCGATTCCCTCGGCGACAACCGAAAGACCTACCCAGCCACGGTCTACGCGGTCGCCGGCACCCAGGCTGACGGCGGTCGGTCGAAGGAGAACGAGTTGATGGTGCTGAAGATGAGCGGACTGAGCAAGATGGAGAAGGAGAATGAAACAGACTCCGAGAGCGACGATGATGACGACGACATGGGCGAACCCATCCTCGAGTCCAAGAGTATCCCGCTGGGCTCCACGACGAACCGCATCCGGGCGCACCAGACTCCGTCGCAGTCGGGCGACTACAACAAGCCGCCTCAGACCCTCACCGCCACCATGTTGGAGAACTCACAGGTCGTGATCCACGACGTCACCCAACATCTTGCCAGCTTCGACGTCCCTGGCACCGTGATACCCCCCTCCGCGTCCAAGCCGCTCTCGACCCTTCGCATGCACAAGTCGGAGGGATACGCGCTGGACTGGTCGCCGCTGCAGCCTCTTGGCAAATTGTTGACGGGTGATAACGACGGATTGATCTACGCGACGACGCGCACCGAAGGTGGCGGCTGGGTGACGGACACTCGGCCATTCACCGGCCACACGTCCTCCATCGAGGAGCTGCAGTGGTCGCCGAACGAACGAAACGTCTTCGCGTCCGCCAGCAGTGACGGCAGCGTCAAGGTGTGGGATGTGCGATCCAAGTCTCGCAAGCCTGCAGTTGATGTTCAGGTGTCGAACACCGATGTCAACGTGATGACCTGGTCTAACCAGACATTCCATCTGCTGGCTACCGGTGCCGACGACGGACAGTGGGCCGTGTGGGATTTGCGACACTGGAAGCCGTCCGCCCCGTCGACCCAGAGCAAGGCGTCCCCCGTCGCCGCGTTCGACTTCCACCGTGAGCCCGTCACGAGTATCGAGTGGCACCCAACTGACGACAGTGTTGTCGCCGTGGGATCCGCTGACAACACGGTCACTCTATGGGATTTGGCCGTCGAGTTGGATGAGGAAGAGAGCCGCGAGGCCGGTATGTCGGAGGTGCCGCCTCAGCTGCTCTTCGTGCACTACACGGAGTCGGTCAAGGAGGTGCACTGGCAAGCGCAGATGCCTGGTACCGTGATGGCAACTGGCGGGTCTGGATTTGGGTAGGTCCTCTCTTCGTTTTGGTATTAATGAGCCATGCTAACTTTTGCTACAGTATCTTCAAGACCATTAGCGTTTAGATAAAAGCATATTTTGAATGAAGATAATGATGACACTAGAACATCCCGAATGGGACTAAAATGAATTGAACTTTCCAACCTTGAGACTGGTATTCACATTTGAATATCTGGCAATCGGCGCCGTCTGACAGTCGTACAAAGGGCCCGACAAGGTCTGGAAGTCCTCTGCATATGGTTCTAAGGTTATATGGTTCTAATGTTCAACCCACTCAACCCTCCACTCTCACCACAACCCTCAACTCAACAACAACAATCTCCCTCCCCCCAACCATCTCCCTGTGTACCCCCTCAACCAGAAACCTCGTCCCAGGCAAAAACGTATACTCAATCTGCCCATCCACCGCCAACGGCGTAACCAGACTCATGCCCTCCCACACCGCACTCCCCCTAGGAGGATACGCAATCAACAATAACCCATTACTATACCCCATCGCCGTACTCTTCTCATCGGTGAAACTTAAAAACGCTTTCGTCGTCAACGTCTTCCCTCTAACCATATACTCTCTCAGAAACAGGTCCAGATCAATCCGCAACGGTCCCCGTTCGCTATTCACAGCAGTCTCTCGGAACCCGATTCCAAACTGATCCAGCGATAGTTGTCGCATATCAGGTTGTCCGCTGTACACGACTGGCCGTTTATACACGGACATCCGCGGGAGAGAAGAGACGGCTAAACTCATGATTCGGTTCTGGATGTCGCTGAGCCGATGGACCTCTGGTGCGATCTTATTTAGCTGGATCGTGACTTCGGACAGCGAGGACGCGGGTGTCATCATGAAGGAGTTCATGTAGGCTTTGTTGTCTGGTGTATAGGTTTCCCAGTTACTGTTGTAGATTTGCTGGGCTATACTTTCTAGATCGAGTGGGTTTAGCGATGGCGGTGTGGATGACAGATCTTCCAGTGGAGGGGTATATTCAAAGATCTTGAACAGGACGTTTCGTACGAACGACGCGGTCGTCCAGTCGTAGATGCAGATGGCCAGCTCGAAGCCGTGGGTCGTGAAGGGGAAGAAGCGTTTCCCGAGACGGATGATGGTGTTCTTGTCTTTGCCGCCGGCCGACGGGGGGACGTTTTGGTAGGGGATGTAGGATTTGCGGATCATGGATTTGATGAATTTGATGTCCGCTGAAGAGAGGTTCAGGAGTGGTTTTAGGAGGATGGTGGTGCTGGGGGTTCGTGGGTGGATGTACAGATATTCGTTGTCTTGAGTATTCAATTCATAGTCAGTAGGTAGGTAGATATAGTATAGTTCGGACTCGTAAGGTTGGATGAAGACGCACCGTCACCAGAGCATGGTTCTTCAGGAAGGATGATGCTTATTGTCACTGTTCTCGTATCTTTGTTGATCTGGATAGATAGATCCATGGGCTGGTTTGTATCCCGGCTGCCGATTAGGGCGGATTCTACCACCGATCCATTCGCATCAAGCGCCACCGTTGGGGCAGATGGTATCTCTGTCAAATCAAGAAACCCCAGCTTATCCACGATTAATCTGGAGGAGAGGCCTGCGCGGGTTTCAAAGTTATCGATGGGTCGGACAGCGTCGATCGGCTCGCCATCGCTGAACCAGAGACGATGTTTACTTTCCCACTCGGCGATGCGCCACATAGTCCAGGAAGAGGGAGACAGTATAGAAGATAAACCCTTCGCTCGTGGGAGTATATATGATTGGAAACGTCCGAAGCAATATCGGCAGTGCAAAGACCTAAAGTCCAGTGCAAAGCTCTCAATAGTATCCGCGGAAAGGAAAGGAAACGCAAGGAACGAAACAAAAGAATTCGGACAAGGGCGAATGCGCTACATCATGTCTATAAGCCAAAGCTGCGCGTGTAAATGAAGCTATGTAGATCAGCTGAAACCTTGCAGCTACACCCTGCACGTTTATCACCAGGTCTGATGATTTGTGGCGCGAGCTGAGCCCGAACTACAGGAGCGACATGGGTCGGTGTGCGCCGTGTGACCAATCTCCTCAGCGGGCAGCTGACTCGGTTGTCGATCGTGTTCAGCTGGCAAAAGCCCTAAAACAAGAGCTCTCAAGTCGCCCTACAATGCTAACTTAATTTTTAAGAACAAGAATTGGGGAGTGGAGACACTATCGCGAAGATTAGTAGAGGGGCTGTTGACGTCCATCGAGTTAGGGCTGCATTCCGGAAGGGGCGGTCTGAAGCATGTCAGCTCGCCCCAATAATTCGTATGTGTTAGATGGCCTCGTGTCTGGGTGTAGTACTCTCATTCTAGTGGTGGATCAGTTGAATATGCGTGTTGTCTCGAGCAATCCATCCATGCATGCCTGCGTGAATACCAGAGCAATGGTGTCATTTAAGATGCTAGATTTCCAGTATACCTATCGTACTAATCATGGTGAGCTTTCAGCTACAGTGAACCAGCGAGTACGTACCTTGTCGATCGCAAAAAGAGAGTCACGGACTTTCTCAGAGCTACTGTGGTCCGTATCGGGGTCTACGCAGTCCAAAAAGAGGCACGAGTATGTCCAATGTCAGGTCTGAGAAGTCATGGTCCGACTGGCGTCCTGGAAGCTCTTCTTACACGTCTCGTTATCTTCGGTTGGTCTTTTCGAGAACGGGGATCCTAACCGATGGAATGTATCCAGGGGAGCCTTGTCTTTCAGGCCACTTTCTAGAAAGCGTTGACAGAACCCGGATACCTTTTCTGTATGTGCCTTAGCGGGTAGAGTAGTAATAAACAGATAGGTAAGAGGGATGACTGGTGGATATAGACCATTAAGGTCTTCTATCCTAATTTTTTCGTTTGGACCATTTTAAGACGTGCTCATGGCGTGCTCAAATCTACTGGAAAATCAGTAATGTAGGATAACAGTTCACCCCGCATGACTTCATTGCAGACGAGCCCGTCTAGCGTGGCTGAGCACCTCCGCAGAATCGAGCCCAGGCCACGCCGATCTTCATCGGCAATTGACGTTCAATCGCCGCCGCGATAGCCGCGGGTATGCTTCAGATGAAGGTATTCACAAACCACACCGAGCCACGCGCTAGAAGGAAATACTTGGCCTGTAAAGTACTGCCGATCCTCTTCTTGTCAGCTGGACCAACTGTATTGATCTCGCCCAGACAAGTTGAGACGATGAGAAGCAAGTTGTACATCTTCCGTAGTACAGAAAGTACAGCAGCAGCGGGACCGCTGACTCAGCCCCCATAAGTTACTGCGGGGAAGTCTCCAATTTTCCCCATACTTTCTTCTTCCTTCTTCTTCCTCCCTGACTCTCTCCTCTCGCCCATTCCCTCTTATCTATCGCCTTCAGTTTCCATCTTATCCTCTGTCAGGACCGTACCATCCAGCTGACCTCAACACCCATGCCGTTGCGTGCCATTGACACTTCTTCCGCCACGCAAAGCGCTCTGCGTCATTTGCCTCGCAAACTGCCATGAGAATCGGACGGGGATGTGAGCGTTGTCGCCTTCGTCATATTCGTTGTACTATCCGCGCTGGAGCTTCTTCGTGTAATGGATGCACTCGGTTAGGTCGGATCTGCCGACTTGATCCGCCGTTTCGGTTCAAGACCGTCCGTCATGTTTATCACAAAAGCCAGGGCACTGCGTCGAGATTCGAGCTGGACTGGGATTCGGCGCAACCTTGGGTTACGGTCCCTCGCTCTTGTAGGATAGCCAGTTCTTTCTGGCACTTTTATTTCACTGACGATCGCAGTGACCTTTGTCCACGAATCCGCGGAGGAATCGGCAGATGGAGCGAGCGATGCTCCTGAATCCCAGGATGACGAACATCCTCATCTTGAGAATGCTCCAGACCCTCCGTCTGTTGTATTCTCGGCACCGCCAGCTCTTCCGCCTCCGGCAACAATGAATTCCCCTGTCGAAAATGGAGTGGTCGATCATCCAGTGGCTTCGACGGCCTCCTTGCCGGAAGAGCACCATGCGACCCCGTCCGCCATTTCGCCCCACGGAATGGCCAGTATAATCTCGCCTCTGCCGTCAACAAGTGCATGGACAAGTGCAACATCGCCAACGAGCCCGTCCACTCCTCGTTCAACTAGCTCGGTATCCATGAACTCTCGAGAAGCTTTTCTGCTTCGTTTGTTCATACATAAGATCGCCCCGTGGGTATGTTGGTTAGACCCAACGGTCTCGTGGCATGCTAACAGCGATAGGCCGATATATGCGATCTCCGATCGCATTTCACCACCGAAGTGCCGCGCCGGGCACTCCAGTTTCCCATGGTACTCAAAGCCGTCTTGGCACTCTCGGCGCGTCTCGATGCGATCATGTCCGACACCAGTGACTGGGAAGCATCCGAGTACCACGGCCAATGCCTGGAGCTCCTGATCGATGCCCTGGCTCAGCCAGAAGAGACCTACGATGACAACCTACTCATCACAGTTGTTATCCTGCGCATATACGAGGAGCTCGAGCGTGAAAATGACGAGAACTGCCACTTCCTTGGATCTAACCGACTGCTAAATACAATGACCAAGTCGGCATCGTCCGGAGGACTTGCCGAGGCCGTAAGTTGGCAATTTCTGCGCCAAGCGATATATGCATCGATTGTTCAGTACCAGCCCATCCAGTTGGACTTGGGCAATTACGAACGCTCTGCCGTTTTCCAGCGCCGCGATGATGCAGCTTATGCTAACGTGATTATCTTCCTCTGTGCGCGCATCATCCAACTGTACTCCCGTGGCCCAGGAAGTCTGGTCGATGAGGGTGAGTGGCATCGTTTGTCTGAGAGCGTTGAAGAGTGGCATCGTACGAGGCCCATTAGTTGGCAACCGTTGCAATACAAGGATGCGAATACAGCGGAGAATCGACCGTTCCCTGAGCTGTGGATGATGGCACCTTCGGCTGGTTTGTGCGCCTCCACTAGACAGTAGATCTCAGCTAACGACAGCAGTGGTCGGGCTGCAATATTACCACACGTGTTGCATCCTCCTCGCCTCTGCCGATCGTCACTGGGGAACAGTGAGCAATTTTGGCATTGCACGACAACGACGGATCGAAGAGGTAATTTTTCTACCCTTGTTCTTACAAACCTTGAGTGTTTACTCCGGTCCAACATGACTGACGATACCAGAGCACGATCGCCTCTCACATCATCCAAGTCATCGGACTATCCATGTCCAACGAGACGGTCGAGAACGCATACTTCATGGCCTGTCATCTACTTGTTCGATGTACGCATCCGCCTCCTATTTAGTGTCATGTTACTTACCCAGTCAGATGGATATTGCCTTCGTAATCCTGTCGAGCAGCGGGGATCGGTTGATTTCCTAACCCGGGCAGAGAAGGTGGTCGGGTGGCGGACAGCATGGGTTGTTCGCGACTTGGAGAAACAATGGGGCGAGCTGCGAAATTTAGATACATGGGACAAGAGGGAAGATAGAAGGCATAGTTGTTCATGGGATCTCACATAGAGTAAACTGTCTAGGTGGGAGTTTACGGGCATCTTGGACTGGATAGATTACTTATTAGAGCGCTAAGGGTATTGGACAAACAGATGCTGTCAAACACCATGGGAAATAATTGTGTCAACTGAGGTACTACTTCATGATTGGACACCTCTTAGCTGTTGCATACCTGGAAGTGAGCAAACGACTGATTCCTTTGTCGTTTGCACCTCAGGCACTGGAATCTTCTACAGGCATCGCTTACTTGCTGATCACCTGTCAAGAGGCAGCTTCTATCCTGCATCCCTCTCTGCATCTCTCTCTGCACCTCTTCTCTGCACCTCTTCTCTGCACCTCTTCTCTGCACCTCTTCTCTGCACCTCTTCTCTGCACCTCTTCTCTGCACCTCTTCTCTGCACCTCTTCTCTGCTTCTCTGCGTCTCTTACCCTACGCATTTGACAGCTTCCATCATCTACCACAAGCAACATTCTCCTCAATATTCGCGCAACATTCGGAACCACCGTTGTGTCCCTCAAGTACAAAATATTTCTCCGATCCGCAACACGATGGCTTCCACCGGAGAGTCAGCAGACCAAGTTCAGCTACAGACCACAATGGCCTATATCGAACGCTTCGTCCAGTGGGTGAGAGCAGGCCAAATCGATGACAAAGACCTCCACAGACACCGCATCCTCGTTCTCCTTTTAGACCCACACGGCGATGTGCCCAGCAGGCCCAGGTTCTTCGCGCCCTACGCCCCGGAGCTACCAGATCCAACGGCAGATTACGTGGGACGCGAGTTCGTCACTGGTCATCTAGTACATGCCGCTGAGTGGCCACAGCCTGTCATCAATTATCTTACGAGATATCTCAGATTCATCTATCTTGATCTTCCAAACGACCAGAACCCGTGGGAACTCGATATGTACGATCCATTCATCACCCAGCCTTCCTGAGTTTTATCTTCGATTGCTAACCGCCATTATAGGAACTCCGCATGTGGAATCGAACCTGAATTCGACGTCTACCCATGCGAACATCTTTGGGTCTCTAGCCAGACGAATTCTTCCAAGCCACACTTGAAATTCATCCACTGGAGCAAACAAGAGAGCAATGACGACGCGCTCGCATGCAGCGAGCTGAGTTACATTTGTCGAGTCATTTGCTCTTACCTACCACGGCGGAGGTTCCAATCGCGGATGATATGCCCGGTAGGTAGTTAGTTGATGGTTCCCCTTCATCGTTTCGTGTTCTTTGCTCAACATTTCCCGCTCCGCACCGCGCCAGACCACCGAAGCCAATGGTTAACGTCTTCCCTGACCAGATCCTTGTAATCTCGCTGAACGGGTCTCGCGCTCGAGTTCTGGAAGCGTATTTTGATGGCGAGAGGCTTGTTGTGCGCAGAACCAGGCCCTATGACTTTGCGGATGGCGATATGGGGACTTTCAAAACTCTCGCGCGATGGTATCTTGCTGACGCTGTCGGTGATACGGGCCAGGGGGCTCTTGATCGGTTAGATCGTATTTGAGACTGGGTTGAGCTGTGTACTACTTCATTGCTTTTTGTGTCGTGTCAAGCATGCTAGGTGATCTGAGGGTAGAATAGACTGTCGGGCTGGGCTCCAGCTTTGAAGATGTAGCTTTCGCTTTTGTCTTTTTGTATTATGATGTCATCTCTCTTGCACTGAACACGGAGAATCCGCTTAGGCGTCTTCAATCATATCCCTCAGCCAAGATAAGTGGTACGTACAACTCCTTGCAGGACGTGCCGAGGCAGACCGCTAATTCCTGCCTCAGGCACCACTGCATAGAATATTGTTCTGTACGAACAAACAATGCATCCATGAGGACCAACATAACAACATCAGTCACAATTGTGCAACACTTTTATTTCCGCGCGGAATCGACCTGAAAATGATTATAAATAATAATTCCACCCTCTGTTCGGACCTAGGCATCTTCGTCCACTTTGCTCCATTCTCATTAGTGGGTTCCACTATTCTTCTGTATTGTCTCTGGACGACCCACCGAAAACAAAGACAAGAACGGACTGATTATCTTGAGGACCCCGCCGTCGTCACCGGCTGGTTTGAATATTTTTGACAGTTGTTTTGTCGGTCTTGAGGGTTGTCTTTTGTCTTTGTGATATTGTGATCCTTGAGCAGATTCATCATGTTCACGACTACTCGCGCCCAGGCTGTGGAGAAGATTAATATTGTTGAGGATGAGCGTGTTCAGCGCCGTTCGGCAACGATTAATGGGAAGACTTATGGTATGACGTTACTTTTGCATTGCTGGAGAGCCAGGTGGTTGATTTTAATGGGACTTCAGGATACCTTCTCGCTGAACCGGAGGGGGGATTCACTCGCACTGTTCTTTTGGTTTGTTAACCTCTATCTCTCTCTAAGCAACAGTTGCGCAGCAGTTAACAATTCCAGATCCACGGATTCCCCGACCTGGCTGTCACCTGGAAAAGCGTCATTCCTCTCCTACTGAAATTCGGCTTCCGAGTCATCTGCCCCGACTGTATGGGATATGGAAGATCGGTATGGATATACTCCACGTGTCTGCTCCATGCCAGTCTTCAGAGACCAAAAGCTAATCAGACGATAGGACGCCCCCGACTCTCTCGCCGCATACACCTACAAATCCCAAGCCGACGACTTCGTCGAGCTAGCCAAGCAGCTCGGCAGCGAGAACCTCATCGTCGGTGGTCATGACTGGTTTGTCCCTCTCCTAAACCCCCCCCCCCCCCATCGCGTGTACAACTCCAGGAAGTCCTAACGAAGTAACACAAAAACCAAACAGGGGCGCCGTGATCGCCTACCGCGTCGCACTCTGGCACCCCACCTTCATCACGCACCTCTTTACCTTCGCGATCCCCTACATCCCGCCGTCCCCGAAATGGATCGAGACCGAAGACATGCTGAAGATGTTCCCGTCGCTCGGCTACCAGCTGCAGTTCGGCAGCGACGACGGCATCATCGAGTCCTTCGCTAAGGATAAGGACGGGATTCGCGCGTTCTTGAATACCTTGTACGGTGGTAGGACGGCGGACGGGAAGTATGCGATTGATGTCACGAAGGGGGTTGATTTGGAGGTGGCGAAGACGTTGGGTCATACGCCGTTGTTGGCCGAGGAGGAGTTGGATTATTATGTGGATGTTTATTCGAGGAATGGCTTGAGGGGTCCTTGTATGTCGCCTTTTCTTTCCCTCTGTTCGTTGCAGTATCCATTGTTGTCATCCCTCTTGGTGATCGTGAAGACGATGACGATGATGATGATCAATCCCAAACCACAACACATCCCCAAAGGTAAATACTAACCCAAAAACACAGGCAACTACTACCGCACGCGCGAAGCCAACTTCACCGACGAGCAAATCTTCGCCTCAAACCCATCCGGCATCGTGCTGAAATGCCCCACCCTCTTCGTCCGCGCCTCAACCGACGCAGTAGTCTCGGACCAAATGGTCGGCCTGATGGAAAAGACAGTGCCAAATTTGACCATGAAAGAAGTCGAGGCAGGACACTGGGTGCCGTGGCAGAAGCCGGCGGAGGTGAACGAGATCCTGACTGAGTGGATGCGCCAGCAGGGATTGGTGGCTGGGGATTCGTAAGTGCGTGGTCTTGGCTGCGTTAGTTATTGATGCAGGGCACAGGGGCTGGGCTGGGGGTGATGCCGATGCCGAAAAGAAGCAAGGGGTGGCTGAGGCTAGTACAATGTATATTGTATACCTAGCAATATGCGTAGCCCTATGCATGTATTACGGTGGATTTGACAGCGGATAGGTCGTATGTAGGATTGACATCGCGGTCTGAATTAAGCTATTGGGTTGATGTGATGGGTCTTCCGTGGCTCTTCCGTGGCCAGACTACCGAGGTTCTCATCGCGGTAAATATTCAAAAATAGTATTATATGGTTGCAGTTGAATCTCAGCATATGTACGTCTTTTCTAGACGTTATTGCAACTTCTCCTTAGGCGGCACAATGTTCTCGCTGACCAGATGGTCAAAAACGCGGAAATACCCGTGTCCGACCGGGTACTCCTCCGTGAAACCCAAGCTGCGGATCTTATCCAGGCTCAGCTCACGATTCCGCTCCAGCATGGTGAACCCAGCTCTCATGAAGATCCAGGTAGCCTCGGGGATATCTCGCTTCCGCAGGCCGTATTCCTTGCACATCTTCTCATAGTCATCCTGGTGCTCGTTCCAGAACTTATCGGCATCGTTCCAAGGCTTGTCGCCCGGACCACCGCCCTGCAGTCCGAAGTATTCGCAGATCTTGGGCCACTTGTAGCTCCAGGGGCCCGGGGTGGCATTATCGGCCGTGTTGAAGGCTTCCCCGTGTGCCTCGTCGGGCTTTTCGACCGAGAGGTAAATTTCCGATCGCGCGATGATATCCTGCGAAGAGGCTGTGTAGGTGTGGCGGAAGTTCTTTTCCGTTCCGAAAAATGTAACGGTGGCGCCCGGGCCGTTGACGTATCGGTACAGCGACAGGAAGAGGGCCATGGGCTCCACGTATGTCATGCTAGTGGGACTAGGAACGTGTCCTAGGTAAGAATTTCTGATTAGCCGAATTCCAACTAAGAGAATACACTCGGTTTTATTCATGCTTACCAACAATCTGGTCCGGCCGGACTTCACACCACTTCCAGGATTTTCCCTCGTTGGCCTCCTTGATCAGATCCACCTGCGAGTAGTAAAAGATCTCATCACCCCACGGCGACGGGATGCGAGGGTTGTCCTCCTTCAGGGGCGGGTTGATCTCGATTTTGTCCTGGAAGCGGAAGACGGCAACGCCATAGTTCTGGGAAGGGTTAGGCATTGACCCGTGGTCTTCAAGAAAGCGCAAGAAACCTACGTTTGTACCGGTCTGCAGAACGAAAAATTTCATGTTCTTGCAGAGGCGGTCCACGGCATGCACGGCATTATAAGTCATAGCAACGTTGATGTTCCTGATTTCCATCACATTCTCACTGTATGCCGTGGCATTGGAATAGGCTGCAAGGTCAGTATCGCCAGATCATCTTATTCTTCCATTGCCTGGTGAGCTCACCCAAATAGTAGACATGAGTAACTTCGTCCAAGTTAGGCACCTTCTCCTGCAGTTGCATCATCACACTCTGCAGATCTGCCTGCAGGTTGACCCCAGAGTGCAACTCCAAGCGAGGGTCCTGGGGAAGACCGCTCTCCTCGACAGTCTTGGGGCGATTCGTCAATCCGATCACGCGCGAGAATGTGCTAGGCGTGGGATAGGAGAGGACGTTCTTGGCCACGGCCCAGCCGGAGATACCGCTGGCACCGAACACGAGGGCGACATTTTTGGAATCCGACATGGTGAGTATTTCGCTGTGATTGCGACGGTATGCAAAACGCTCCAGCCGAGGCTTGGGGAAACCTTGAACACCCACACAGCGGCGGGGCCATATTTATATACACATTCTTGACAGGTATCGGACCCCTCGTTCGTAGCCCCTCAGTCGCGCAATTGGTCAGTGTCGGACCGCGGAAGAGCATGCGCACAGTTTCAGTGCCCGTGCTTCGTACCGGTTCGCCTATCTCCCCCGGTTAGGCCAGGCTAGCCATCCTACTGAATCATTCACGGTTGCGACGAGTCTGCAGAAAGCGAGCAAGGGAGTCAGTCGTCGCGACCAATCCCAAGTAGGCATGTCGTCCGTTTAATCCCTGTCATGGTGGAGGAATGGGAACTGACCCGATGAGCCGGGCGTCTCAGCGTTCAGGGAATATGACGCTAATCACGATCTATCGGGGCCGTGGGGTCGAGTCCTCCACTAAATGGTAGGGATTGATTCGGCCCCCAATGATTTTTCCACTATGAAAGTTAGACAAGAATCCCCTCACGGGCTGCAGATGGCTTGCCTTGGCCTAGAAGGCAGTTTCATTGTGGCGTCAAAGCGGATTGGCAGAAATAGTTGAAGGTACATGTCTGAACGGTGACGGAGAGAAGCTGAAGAAGAAGAAACGGTCGGATACAAAGGCATTCATAGGGGGGCTCAATCAGGTTAGCGGCGCCTGACTCGCCCAGCCATCCCGAAGCGGCCTAGCGGCACGGCGGCCAAACAACGGGCTGCTTCTGCCTTTCCGTGGACTCAAGTAGATCAACCCGCCGATCGAGGTCAACACTCACCACTACTGATGCCAGACACGATAGTGCATCGAGCACGAGCCTGATGCGGTGCTTTGCTGATCCCGCTGATCGGGGGCAAGTATTGAGCGAGCAAAGTGGGCTGGAGAAGTGCCTCGTTCGTCTCCAACGTGCTCTAGCTAGGGCGCTGCATCTAGTTCCTTAGCCCCCAACGTGCGAGACATCATGCCATTGGTGGTAATTAACACATATCCGGGCTAAATGCACAATTCCAATTCGGCTAAAGGTGATGGACGCCATTGCCAGGGGAAGATCTGAATCCGGCGGCGGACTCGACAAGGATGCGCAGGCGAGATGAGCCGCTCTGCATGCTTATTCCAAATCCATCGCAATTTCTTGACCACGAGACATGAAGCGTACTTAGAGGAGAGCTTCCCACTTTAATCGCTCCGTTCTCTCCTCCTCTCCCCGTCCATTTCCGTTCGCCAGCCCGTACGGTGTATGTCATCATGCAGTCTCACCTTTTGGTTCCCCGAGGTGACCAGCTTCCCACTCGGAAGGCTGCCGTGTACGGTGTTGGCATCGGTTTCATGGCCTTTACTTCGATCGTGGTGCTTTTGCGATTATGGGTCCGCATCTTTATGTTGCGCGCACTAGGGACAGACGATGGTAAGTCTAGCATAACGGCGCAAGTAGGCGTACCATGCTGATTGTGTAATGTTACAGTCTTGATGGTGGTGGGAACTGTGAGCTCCCGGTCGTGGCTAGGTCTTCTATCGGTCTGCTAACACGCTCAGATCCTAACATTTGGTTTAACAATTGCCACCATGATTGGTATTTCCACCCTTTAAGTTTAGCCTCTTCTCTTGCTAACAAACCATAGGAACGCAGTACGGCATCGGAAAACATCGTACGCTCTTCGAAACCTCAATTATAGCTCTGCAGCTGACATGCATCTAGTGGTCGACATCAATCTGGAGGACTACGAGTCAATGTTCAAGGCAAGTCGATCACTCGCCTCTACTAGTCTCTGCTGACCGACAACAGTCGATTTGGGCCACTCGTCTTCTTTATACTGTTGGCATGGGATTCGTGAAAATGTCTCTACTATGGTTCTTCCTTCGCCTTGATCAGCGCCGATGGATGAGATGGTCAGTGTTCTTCGTGATGTTCATCGTGGTGGGACTATCCTTCGCAAGCGCTATCGGGTCCATCGTCTCCTGCACTCCGCCGTCGAAATTTTGGGATGTCACGGGTGAAAAGCCGGGGCATTGCATGTCGCCCGGGCCACAACAGGACTTTTACGAGGTCAATGGCATTCTAAACATTGTGACGGATATTCTCATTTGGCTCTTACCTATACCGATGCTGTGGCGACTTCACATCACTTTGGTATGTTCACCTATCCTCAATAGAGGTATATGAGAGGCTCATTATTTTTAGCGCAAGAAAGCTGCTATTTTTGGGGTGTTCTCCATTGGTATCCTTGCTCTTGCAGGTAACTCTCGTCAATACTGCCGTACCTCCGGATTGATACTAATGAATGTGTAGCTGCTTGCGTTCGCTATGATTTCGTGCTCAAGCTGGAGGGCAATGAGGATCAATTCTATCATCTTGCCGATTCACTCAACTGGTGCACCATCGAGGTCTACGTCGGTATGTCCCATGCTCTCCGCTGTCCGACCGTTCTGACAATTACAGCAATCTTCTGCGGCTCGGCACCCTCCCTCTCCGTCCTCATTAAAACCTATGCACCACGCGTCTTCGGTACCTCCAAGGCACAGAATTACGCCAGCAGCACACCCACTCCCGGACACAGCCTCGCGCATCATCGGCCCAAAGTCAATCGGCATCGACGCTTAGAAGACACCACGGGGCTAGGCAGCCAGGATGCGATCGTGCTGAACGAGCAGGATCACGGCGGCATCACGCTGAAGACCGATATTCACATGGAAGTTACAGACGGGAACGGCGCTTATGTGAAGGACAGCTCCAGTGACTTTGTTCGGGGGGCGTGAGATGCGTCCTCACGCATTGATGATGGGGTCAATATACGACAACATACTTCAACCCCAACCCACTCTCAACGCAGCTGATCGCACAACGATGCCGGATCGAGTCGCTACGAGCGGAAAGTCTTGGGATGCCAACCAATGACTGGCGAGGAGGGCCATGATCCGACCCGCTCCGCTTCTTAACGTCTCATCGATCGGTCTTGTCATGCTCATCCAGCCTACGGTCGGAAACCATCGACTATTCAATAGGCTCTTCACGCTCGAACAATACCTTACTCGAACTAGACATTCATATTGTCTCCATGGTCTACGACAGACGATCTGAATGCATACTGCATTCACGAGCCTGACCTTGGAACGATGATCAGAACCTCAGCGACGGATCAGCGCTTTCATCCCAATCGGCAGCGCCTTAGAGACTGATATTCTGAGTGTGCATGTACTGGAATGCCAGAGGTGTAAGCTACTAAACGTTCGCAGTCCGCCTGCCTGATCATAACTATTCCATATATCCGCATCTAGGAAGACACCTTCTTCGAAAATTTATCAACAGGATCATATTGACGAGTTAATTTCATTCGTTTAATTATCCTATACAATATCACTACCTATCGCTTGTCTACATCAATCATTGTAGATCCTTTGACGTATCTGAATCCCAGCGGTAATCCGTGTCTCACCACAAATATATATTTTGAGCACGCGTCTTTGGATGTGCTCGAGACAACATTAATCTGACTTCAATCGATGCCGATCGGGGATAGTACAAGCTGAACTTAAACAAAGCTACTTAAACACGACTGGAAGACTGGGAAGTACAGCGTCAATGTTCCCCAAGGATTCACCAAATGATCACATGACCAGACTGAACACAGTGGTTACGTCAGCTATACTCTTTGATCTTATGCAACATGGCATCCAGAGTAATTGCTCGAAGGAAATAAGACATGCCCTGGGTTTAAGATATTGTTCCTTTCGTATAATTCTCAGGTATGACGGTCAGAACCTTCTCTGATCGTGCATGGGTGTGCTATATATAGATAGGGTTGCAAACTTTATCCGGGACGATCTCTACCATACCCTGGCAGTCTCCCGCCGACAGAGAATTCGTCTGACAGTCAGATATTCAGGACTCTACTCCGTACTGTAGTGTCTGCGGATGCCAGTTTCGATCTACACAAACAGTGTATGATATATGTGCATGGTCATCCCTTACTCCTGCGTGATGCGTGCGAGTACAGCATGCAATCGGCAACCGACCGATGGCTTTGTTGACAGGCTAGCGGGCCAGTTGGTTTCTTGGCCCTGCAGATGGTATCCAACAAGCTGCTCGTGTTGCCCCTTTTACAGGACATTCGATAAGTTGACGCTCCCTAGGACGGAGGATTACGTAGGCCGGCAGACGTCGTGCGCATTCGAGGCAGCACCGCAGGGCAAGTTTCCCCCGTTTTAATCTTACGCATCGAACAACTCCAGATCTTTCAAGGCCATTTATCTGCCGCTAAACCCCGAGCGGCCTAGTCCGGAGGGGGGCTGGAATTAGCGTGGGATAGCGTTAATTCCCGGCGAATGAACGGAGGCCGGACTGGCGACTAAGCCGGATTCGGGCGATCAGTGGAGCGGAAGCGGCATCATCGACGAATCCAGACCAGCAAGTCGTGCCGCCATTTGCCCCTTACGCGAGGCCATGGCTTGACCTTTTTTTTTTATTCAAGAAATTGTCAATTTCCTGGCCCGCCCATTCCCAATGAGGCTGATGAATATTCCCTTAATATTATTCATTCGTGCTCGCTGGGCAAAATGGCCGATAACGCGGGCTGACTTCAACTTGACTTCGTTTTCTTCCCTTCTTCTCCTCTCTTCTGCCCTCCCATGCATCAATTACCAGTCCCATCCTTATCATAACACCTGTCCCGTCGGCCTTTCCTTCGCCTCCTTTCCTCCTCCTCTCCCCCCTTTTCTCCCTCCCTCCCTTTCTCTTTCGTGCCGCTCCTCCCTCCACCCCCTCCACTGAGGGTCGCTTTCTGTCGTTACCATGTCGAAACGGCGGGTGTTCCGTTGGCCTGCCCGCCGGACTGCTGGGCTAGGATGTGTCGCCTTGATCTTCACCTCGATTCTGTCGCTCATGATGTACACGAATCGATCGTTTGAGCCCGAGCCCGGTACGTTCGCCTCGTCCTCGCGCTTCTGGCCGACTGCTGATAGGGATTGATTACCATTACAGACACGGGTCCGGTGTATGGGGAGGTCATGCGACAACTTTCCGAAATCACCAACAACTACAGCAATGCCACGGGCGTCGGTCTCGTCCTGGCCGCCACGCAGACGGAGGATCTGAATTGGTTGCTGAACTACTGCAGGGACTAGTATGTTGGATCGTTTTTCCTTTTCTTGCCTTTCTTTCTTCCCATTCCTTTCTTTCCCGTCATTGGATTGAAAATACTGACGTCGCATTTTTCCTCTAGCGGAACAACCCCCTTCGTCTACACCACCGACGCCACGCCCGAACCACACCTCATCGTCCCTCGAACCACGCGCGGCCGCGAAGCCGCCGCCTACCTATCCTTCGTCGTCGACTACTACGACCACCTCCCGGACTACACGATCTTCATCCACTCGAACCGCGACCAGTGGCACAACGACCTGTTCGGGTCGCGCACCAGCTCGGCCCTCCGCCATCTCCGTCTCGAGGCCGTCGACGCGCAAGGCTACGTCAACCTGCGCTGCGAGCACGACCCAGGCTGCCCGACGAACGTGCACCCGTGGTCTCCGACGCAGATCGACATCGACAAGAACGATATCCGCGCGTACTTCCCGCAGGTGTACCAGACGCTGTTCAACGTCGGCAAGGAGAAGGTCCCCGACCATATCGGGAATGTCTGCTGCGGGCAGTTCGCCGTGAGTCGGCAGCGTATCCTGCAGCGGCCGCGACACGATTACGAGCGCATGTTGAAATGGGCGGCGGAGACGGAGTTGACGGATAGTTTTGGCGTTGGGTGGGTGTTTGAAAAGGTGTGGCATGTTGTTTTTGGAATGGAGGATATCTAGTACGTTCCCTCCCTGTGGTCTCAGGACTCTTTTCTTCTCGCTGAAGATTCTGGGTCATTCTTGAAAATTTGGCAAATACTAACTGAAATAGCTGCCCCCGCTTCGAACAATGCCGGTGCGATACGTACGGATGGTGTGGACCGCTGGCATCGGGCGAGACACTGCAGGCAGTGCGAGCTCAATCCGGCAAGCACAAATCAGGACTGACGGTATAACGCCGTCAGCACGTCTTCATAGATGGGTTTTTCCTTCTTCACTTCTTTTAATGTTTGTTGATGTATAATATCATATCATGGCAATGGGCATGGGATCAGGATGGGCATATAAAGTGGTTACGAGTAGCAAACTGTTTTACCTATCATAATCGTTGGTATATGACTTACTTGACTTAGTTTGATTTCATTCTTCATTCTTCTGCCTTGCATCATGCTTGATGCATTGGGTATATCTTTATAATCAGGTAGGTATAAGCATGGTAGGGTATGTATGGTATCAAAAAATCATCACACATCATCTTTCGTCCAGCGCATCAGCACCGTCACCGTCACCGTCACCGTCACAAAATCTATTCATGATTAATCGCCTGCTGATGCGTCCCCCTCACCGGTCCCGCATCCAACTCAAACGGCGGATCCAGCTCCCTGGCCGACTGCGCCGGCGCCTCATGAACATCACCACTATCCAGCATCGGCACATCCGACTCCGAGGGTATACGTCTCGGCATGGGCCTTAAGAACAACGACTCTGATTGATCGCTCGACCCTAGCGCCGAGACTGTCGAGAATCGAGGATCTGATTCCCCTGCGACCAAGGCTGAGGGTAATGACGTTGACCTCGTTCCTGACCCTATCGCCGAATTCGAGTTCGTGCCTAAGGCGGAATCCGTCCCTGCTATCGACACAATCCCCGTCTCTTGGGGAGCCGGAGAGAGCGGTTTCCGAGGTATAGCGAGCGCATTGGCGGTCATGTCATCTGGCGAGACGGGACTAACAGAAGAAGTCGTGGTCGTGGTGTTATCACTCGTGCCTTTTTCTTCATCGCTGATTCCGCCACCACCACCTCCACCTCCTCCGCTAGGACCTTTACTCCCGGCTATGGCAGCAGCAGCACCACCGGCAGCAAGCCCCGCCATCGCCTCCTTCTGCGCCATCCTCTGCCTCCTCTGTCGTCTTATACAGAACCAGATCCCGAGGAGGATGATCAAGACGCCGATGATCACACCAACTGCGATTCCGGCTTTCGCACCGGGGCTGAGGCCTCCTCCGCCTGCATTCTCCTTATCGCTGTCGCTATTGCCATCGTTCTTGTCGTTATCGCTGTCCGAGGAGGATGAAGAAGAGGCATCATTTTTGCAGGTAAAGTCGCTGCCAAATACGCCGTCGGAATGGAGAGAGTCGAGAGCCGAACAGGTGAATTCTTTCGCGGTGGAGACGATGGATGTCACGCCGCGGACTTTTTCGAGGTTGGAGAGGGAGAGTCTTTTTATTTCGTCTGTTAGTATGTTTGGTCTTGGGTAATCTGTGTGTATCTGTGTTGGAGATGGGTGAATGGTGTGTAGACGTGGTGTGGCATCGTTGAGGATACCATGCGCATGCATAGATAGCAAATAGGCACACAACCACCCAAGTCGGTAAGTAGGATAGTCGACAGATCACATTCATCCCCAACCCAGTCCCCAAGAAAAGAGAAATCAGAAAGAAACATACCCAACAAACCCCCCCACAACCTCCAACCCCCCATTAACACTTTCCAAATCATCGAACCCAATTTCCTTCAGGACGTCATTCCCCTTAATCTTCACCTCCCCCCCAACACTCCCCAACTCCTCGAACTTAAGACTCGTCAGCCGCTTATTATTCTCGATCGTGACCGGCCCCGTCACGGTTTCCAGATCCTCAGCGCGCACGGCGTTCAGGTCGTCGGCGTCCTTGATGGTCAGCGGACCTTTGATTTCTTCGACGTTGGGGATGGAAATGGTGCCGCTGGCGGAGGGGGCGATGACGAGGGTCCCGGAGATGGTGTCGCAGGAGGAGAGCGCGTCGGCGTCGGATTGCTTGGATATTTTGATTTCGCCGGTGCCTTGTATTCCCCGTGGGGTGGGTGGTTAGATGTAATGTATAGATGGGTGGGTAGTGAGATGTTGGTTTGTTAGGGTTATGGAAGTGTATGCGATATGACAGGAAGTGAAGAGAGAACGTACAGCTCGAACTCGAACTATCGTCAGCTCTGGCTACGCCTGGATGCAAGTGCAGGGTAGCCAGAGCGATACCGAACCACAGGAAGGGGATCATTCGGGTGGCATCACATTACAATTGTCTTGTAGGAGTGCTAGAAGTAATTGGCAAACAATGCAGTCAGGAGGTGGACGAGTCTATTTCAAATCGACACACCGCAAGAATATTGAACTGAACTCGAGGTCAGATTCTAAATCGTAACAGAAAGAGAAAGCAGAAAGCCAAGGTAAGCTGAACAAAGCGGATCCAGCATGCTAGATATGTAATGCACCCAGACACCTAGGCAATTGCAATTTCGTCTGGTCTGTTCACCCGAATCAGAATCAGTCAATGACCCATCACAGCTAGTACAGACAGACTAGGAAATGCCCTAACCCCGGTAAACAAGTCCCTAGTCTCGACTTTGTGGCGGAGCACATACAGAAAAGGGACCCTGGACGATTAGTGAATTGGCGTCCGGGATGAGATGACGGATCGACAGATGCATTACTGCGGTTGGCTGAGGGGTCTCTTGAGCCAAGCAGGACTGAACGGAGTGAAGTCATGAATGATTCGGAGGTTTTTGTCATGATAACTATATGATTATGGGCCTGAAGTTAGGGCGGACGTAGACTCCACAGGGCCGTTATCATTTCTCATCTGATTTCCTAGAGTGTTCCAGGGCTGAGCTCTGATGAATCAAGAAGTTCAATAAAGTCTCTCCTCTTGCCAAGATCGCCAAGCGAAACAGGATGGGCGGGATATCCTCCGATGTCGTCCATGACTGTTCAGCTACTCTGCTGTCTCTGATCCGTGCATTGGCTGTTGGTGTTGAACACTCAGGCATACTATTCAACATGAATCATGAATCTCCCCATGCCAGAGAATATCATGGACCAGGAACATACAACCTCGCTTGGCACATACAAGTCTATATATAGCTGCGAAAGGCAACAACAAAACCCCAGAGTAACTAATACCCTGACCAAGAAATATGCCACGACCATCACTGCTCATTGGCCCACAAACGACATTATCCCGTCCGACAGTGCTAGTCTCCCGTGGCATCGATCGATAGGTGACCACTACTACTGACTAGGCATGTCCTGCGTCGATCCAGTCTCCGGGGACAACCTGCCTAACAGCCTGACTCGACAGGCACGAAGAAAATGGGTGCCTGGAGTAGACCCTGCGCAGGAAGGGTCTTTTCATCTATCGGAGGTACCGTAGTTATGCTATTTATATATACCGATCATGAGCCGGTTTGCCCTGGCTGGTGGGTTGAAGAATGAAGAAGGAAAAGAGAGAAAAGCCGGCAGATGCCAAGAGACACTACGGGAACCCCGCGCATCAGGCATCGCCAATCTTTGGGGACTTCCGCTGGTCAGAGATGATTTTATGATGAAGTCATTCTAGAAATGCAGGTGGTGTCGTGCTGCAGGGTGGGTTTAACATCTAATTCGGGGTTTATGGTTTCATCTTAAATCCGGAAGTTTGTTTGGTTGCGGATAGCTCGTTGTGCTATGGGAGGCGGGTGTAACGCGGCTGGGAGCTATGGGATGTTAGAAGAGAGATTGAGATGCAATACTGTTAGGTATATTGAGGCATGCTCGGTTCTTTCTACTTGACAGTTTAGCTTGGCTCAAGCTCGCATTTAATGGAGACAGTCTGGTCAAGTTCCTCATATTATGACAACTGCACACCCGGGCAAACACGACATCATGATCGCCTGGCTTCCCAGTGGGCGACACGGAACTGCATCAGCCACTACTGTAACAAATATTTCTATTCACTCTTTTCAAACTATTGTAATGTTGTTAGAATCCATAAGTTTTGCTGAGTAAAACAATCCTTTTTTTAAACGGGCTCCATTCATCTTATTGATCAGATATATATTCTTGTCCTTAGCCACGGATTTATCGAACTCAAGAACAACAAGAAACACAAAGCCAAAAACAGCCTTCATTCTTCGGGTCAGAATCTCATACTGCAGAACATTTTCTCTTACTCCACGATTGGCAGCCTCCCAGGTTTCTCACTGCCCTTTCCGTTCATCTGATCGCGGTAAAAATGAGTGGTTGGTCTCCGGAAGCGTGGTGTTTTCACCACTATAGCTGTGTTTAGTACACGACATTGATACATAGTAACTTGAAAAAATTCATGTGCTTAAAAGATAAATGCTGGGAGAAGAACGGTTTTTTACTTAAACAAAATGTCCTGTAAAGTCTACCGAAAATCGGCTATCCCACAAATTTCAACATTCATATAGTTCCATCGAGAACTGTTCAATTTAGGGAACAATTGGTAATAGAAGTTCGCCGTTTACCCTGCATTAACCAGTCCTATACATTCATCGCCAATGCCAATAGCAACCTGGTTGGCCCAGTGCTGTATAAACCAAGTATACAATACCATTACTTCAAAAATAATTCTAATGCTCATCTCGGGTAGTCTTGTAAAGCGACTACGCAGAATTCTCACATGAAAGTGCTTGTTAGTTTGTTTAACTTAACATGTTCTACTCAAATGTCTCACATTTATAAAGCTCTTCGGGGGTGTTTCCACTTGAAGTTAGGGGGCAGACCTCAGCAAGGCCCTTGAGCTGTGCTAGTAGGAACCTACTTTAGTGCCACTATGGAGCATTGAGAAAGTCATGAATAGCTTTATAATGTCAACCTAACAGAGTGACTTTCAGAAGGACATATATTCTCCAATTAGTCGAGGTATGCGAGTAAGGTCCCGCTATTGAGGTCTTCCCCTGGGAAGCTTATTGCTTCTTCCAATTGAAATCAATTTTCTATACCTTGAGAGATTTTGGAATACAATCTTTTCTCCTGTTGTTTCATGTGGGTCTACATGCGACTTTTAGACCTCCGACTCCAGAAGCGATTCGCGACACAGTTTAGTACAGACACTGCGGTCCCTGCCCTATCGGTCCCACAAAACCTTTCCCTATCCAAGATCCCTGCGACTCATTTGGACCATAAAAGTAAAGCTGCCGCCTCCATTACGCTCGACTCTTGCCCCGTTCTTTCTGCCCTGCCAATTTCCAATCGTTTCTGTATGAAAGCTACAATGGAAGAATTGAAACAGGACCCCAACCCCAACCCACATGGTTCTATGTTCTTGTCCGAATCTCGCTCAAGCCCTGGCCGTCCAGAACAAAACCCAATTCGACAGCTTTGCACTAGCATTTTCAAATTCATTGAGCGTTGGACCATTTTTGTGCATCCAATTAAGTAATTTGATCGATACAGAGTCCCAAAAGCTACTTGTACTAATTGCCGACGACTAGATTTGTGCTGTCTACTCTCGCCCTGAGCATTTCCTACTACTATTTATGCAGCTACCTATCTCTGCATCAGAAATGCTGGAATATTTCGTTTTACTGGTTTTGTGGGATCGTTCACTTAGTCAATTTTGTAGGTTATGTAGTTAAAGATCTTACGGGCTGGTATGCCCGTCAGGCGAAGGCTACACAGGGAGGCGAAAGCCACTGAGAAAAGATGTATATGACCTGAGCGAGTGATCTAGTTGAGCATTGAAATAACTCGCCTTCGCCTATGCCTTCCTATATCTCTGACTATGTTGCGAATTTGTGTGTTTTAGGTTTGATGTATTTTCCTTCTGTGCATCGTTTATTTTCGCTCTCTTCTCTATTCTGTGCTGGTGAAGAAGTTCAACTTCACTGGGGATAGTAATTATGAGCTTAATCATCAAGTGTCCCCGGGAGATCCATAAACTCTTAGTGGGACACCAGCACTATTGGATCTGGGGAGGTTCTAGTGCAAAGGAAATGCCTAACTTTACGAGTATCGATTGTTCGTCGAGAGACCAAGCTCTCGGAAGTACCTGGCGGAACGAAGCCGCCGTCAATGAAGACGCCCGCACGAGGAACCACACGAGGAAAGGTGAATCGCAACGAGGGGATGCATGCGGAGGACTTCAGCGAGAACGGCATTTATATATGCCAGGTCATTAGCAGTGCTCATTCCAATTTCTCCCTCATCCCCAAACCTGCTGCGAATCTCCGCCACAACAATCCGATACACGCGGCGATGAGTACAAATTTAAAACACGAACGCGGCGAGCGCGGTAGCCGTATCCTCTGATCCGGAAATGCTGAACGAGAACGCATTCATGTTGATTTCGTCGCGAGTCATGCCTTTATCGCTCTCCATAGCTGCGAGGATATAATGGAGGAAGTCCTTGCGGTCGGTGACGAGCTCGATGCGTCTGGTGACGGTGTCTACTACTCGGTTGATGTTTCGGGCGCGCACACCGGAGGCGGATCGCAGCATGAAGAAACGACTTGGCCAGGTGAGGTCAGCATTTGGAATAGGATGAGCTATTTGGATATGGCGGGAGGCGAGGAGACGAATACGTCTGGAATGCCAGTTTCCGTGCAACTGCAGGGTTCGACGAAGGAGAGGTCCTGGATTACGTCGTATGCTGGCTGTCTTTTTAGTTGGTCCGGGCTTGGGAAGGCGTGGAGTGGACGTACCAAAATAGTTGAACCATGCGGAAACATTGATGGATCCTCCATCTGCGAGAGATGAAAATTGCGGCATCAGTCGATTCACATAGCCTTCGATGATGTCGCCCTGCTCGCGGAGAGCTTTTTCGGAGAATGTGTGAGAGAGGAGACGTCTCTGTCTGCTGTGGGTCGCTCGATCAGCTGTCAGGATAGCTGTAGATAATTAGACCAGGCCCGTATTACTGAACGCAAAAGAGAATAAAGCTCACTCGGCATACCGGTAGGTGTAAGTAGAGAGAACACTGAATCTTTTGGCATCTTATCTGATTGTGGACCGTAGATAGCCTCCCAGGCAGCAGCGGCCTTGCATGATAATTCATTTGGGGCGACTCGAATCGTCTGGCCATATTCCGGTACAGGTGAAGAAGCCTTTGATTTAGGGTGCCGTGAAATTGATACCAGCACCAAGGGACCTAGGCAAGTAGCTGCCCAGACGGGCGGACTGGGATACCTTCGCAGCGGATGAAGGTAGATGTAGCTATGCTGGATGAAGGGGAAAGCACATAATGTGGCAGGCAAGACAAGAAGCGCTAAACTCCACGCACTGAAGTCCATCAGTGTGATCTGCATATTGAGCAGATGGTAAATCACCGGTGGCAAATGGAAAGATACCGGCAAAGAAGGATGTAGGGTTTAGAGCGCCGCGTGCTCGGAATCCGAGCCCCGAGTAAAATCAGACGACCGCGAAAGATGGCATGCAGGGGTAGAATTGAGACATACAGATCTTGAGTACTCTAATCATCGCTGCGATTAAACATGGCCACAAACACAGAAGTCCACGTACTCATCATAGGCGCCGGGATCACTGGCTTAATTCTGGCACAGTCACTCAAAAAAGTAGGATTCTCTGACCACACGAGCCATGCTAACAGCAATAGGCCGGAATCCGCTACTCCATCTTCGAGAAAGAAGTTGCCCTGAATTACCGCAGCAATGAGTGGACCATGGCGATCCACTGGGCTCTGGATCGTCTGCAGGCCTTACTCCCCGAGGAGCGGTATCGAGCGATGAATGACGTCTCCTGCAACCCTGCCATTCCCATCGATGCAGGCGGACGATACCCAGTCATTCACGGGGAGACCGGAAATATTCTGGCCGCTGTTCCCTACGAGAAAGGGCTGAGAGTCCCGCGCAGCGGAATGCGTGCACTATGCGCAGAGGGCATACCTGTACAATACGGAAAGAAATTGATCGACGTTGCGTTTGCCGAGAGAGGCGGCGTAATAGCCCTTTTTGAAGATGGCAGCATGGTATCCGGAACGATACTCATCGGCGCGGATGGACCGCGGTCGACGGTGCGCGAGTTTGCTATGAAAAGCGTCGAGAAAGCGGCCGTGAGCCGATTTCCGATCTTCCATACCAATATGACGGCATCCTTTGACGCCGATAAAGCACTGTTCTTACGGAAGCGGTTTCCGACGAGCTATCTAGCGTTGAGCGACCGGTCGTTTCACGCTTTTCAGTCTAGTATGTCCCGCCAGAAGTCTTGAAATCTATCTAATGCAAGTAGTCTCGAGCATGCCCGATGGGCCGGATAACCCTGCCTCATGGATCTTCCATCTCGCCATGGCCTGGTTCACTGATGTAGACGAACCATCCTCCTACGAGGAAAGATTACATTTGATCCGTCAGAGAGCCCAGACCTTAGCTGAGCCTGCACGATCTGCATTCACCTGGCTTCCGGATGATACACGAGCCAATAAAGCGGATATCAGTTTCTGGGTCAGCCAGCCGTGGGATAACCGAGAAGGCAGGATCACACTGGTTGGAGATGCTGCGCATTCAATGCCTCCTTGTAAGTCTCCCCATTGAACAGGCGTAATATACTGACAGTATAGACCGCGGACAGGGCTTGAATCACTGTATATGTGACGTGTCGAATCTTTTGCAAGGTATACGGAATGTAGTTGATGGCAGGTCAGTCCTCAGCGATGTGATCACCGCTTATGAGGCGGAAATGATTCCTCGAGGTAGGGAGGAGGTGACTTGCTCAGTTGAGAATGGATACATGCTACATGATTGGGAGAAGGTGCGAGAGAGCGCAGTGTTTACGAAAGGGTTCAAACCTATGGATGGACATGATTCAGAGAGACTTGAGGGGATGCAGCCAAGGGATGATACTGGCGCATAGATATAATGTAGCTTAGGGATATATGTGGTTTCCCATGCTTCTTGGACATCAAGGTGGAATATTATTCGTTTCCTTGGATTGTGTCTTAGTGCCGTTCAACTGTATAGAAATTAGAACTCATTAGATAACGCTGGAAGAATAACCACAGCTACTAGAGAGTCTGCGCTAAAAGATTTCCCATATTCTCGGATTCCGAGCTCCGAAGCCTTGAAGAACCATAAAACATGCCGTAAGACCATAAGCGTGTAAGGAACAAGAGCAGCATTCAAGCCTAACTCTAAAATGGCCCCTCTATACGCCTGGACAATTCTTGCCTACCGCAAGAAAGGCATGTCTGAAGAGGCCTACCATGAGTACCTCAGCACCCACCATGCAACCGTGGTCAAGAACCACATAGCCAAATTTGGAATTGTCAGTTATACAATGGTATGCATCTTACCCATGTCCTCGCTGGAACAGGTTCAAGAAACATGTCTAACATCCACTTGATTAAGACTCATAACACGTCCGAGACCAAAGCCATGGCTACACAACTGCTCGGGCCTGTACCTCAGGCCGAGAAGAAAATCGCTGATTATGACTGCGTGGTTCAGGTCAAGTTTCGTGACATCCAGGATTATTTGAAGGCCAGGGACGATCCGTTTTTCAAGGAGGTGATTGGTCCTGATCATGAGCACTTTGCGGACACTGAGCGGACGGTCTTTTTGACTGGTTGGGTGGAGAAGTTGATTGAAGATGGGGTTGTCGTTTAGATGTTTTAAGTTGCATCGATTGACTGAATATGATATCGGTATCAAAGTCAATTTTGAAAAAACAGCCGTGTGTGACTTTTCATTCTATCTGCTCCAAAACGAGTTACATTTGATGCAGCCCACTAGGGTCGAGCATTTTATGCATGTGCAAGTATGAACCACAGGCTACTTGCCTCAAATCCACCCTTCAATAACTGTGCCGTAAGTACTGTATTCACAAGCCAGGACACCCAAGGACGTAAGACAAAAGATCTACCAGTTCTCTACACAACACACGTCAATAGCATCCGTCGTTCTTATGACTCCTAGGCAGTACCCAACATTGAAAACTAATGCTAGCACTGAATAGGGGATATGCAGGATCTACGCCCAGGAGTACGTTATGCCATATAGCCCAAGCTCATGCGTACTCACATGTCAACTTAGGCATTTGTCCAACACTGGATTGCGACGTCGCATGCTGACGGGCTTTGCCTTCCGAAACGGCTTCCTAATGCTTTATGTATTTTGATATAGACAATCCCCGGGCTCCGAAATATTTGCTCTCCAGAAAGAGAGCAAATGCACGCCTCCTTCAGATCAAACGTGTCACTTCCAACCCCATCGACTTACTCAAGGTGTATGCATCGTCGAAACCTCAGGCATTAACGCACGGACCAAACATCGAGCGCAAACAGAACAAACATCGCAAACATGCAGGCCAACGTCTTCGTCTTCGGGGACCAAACCGTTCCCTTCGAGTCAACTCTTCACGACCTCCTCCAGGTCAAGAATAATCCCATTCTCATCGATTTTCTCGAGAAAGCTGGCTATTATCTTCGGCGCTATGTTGCCAGCCTTCCGGTCTATCAGCAAGACTGGTTCCCGTGTTTCACTACTTTGGTGGACCTCTTTGCCCAGCATGACCAGTCTCATGCGTGTCCGGCACTGAAGTTCGCTTTTGTTGTCACCACTCAAATTGGCTTGTTTATCAAGTGAGGATCTTGAGTCCCAAATGGCTCAGCGATGGGATCTGACATTCTAGGCATTTTGGAGATGGCGCTAGCCCTTATCCGACCGACAACGCCTATGTCATCGGCGCTTGTACCGGGTGCTTTGCCGCTGCAGCCATCAGCACCTCGCGCACCTTGACAGAGTTGGTTCCTGCAGCGGTCGAGGCCGTTCTCGTCGCCTTGCAGACGGCTGTACGTGCATTGACCCTGCGAGATGACCTCACCAGTCTCGATGAAGAGCACAGAGCATGGTCTGCTGTCGTCGCGGTTGATGAGTCTGTGGCCGAGAAGTTGGTCCAGAGATTCAATGCGGAGAAGGTAAGAACAACTTCCACCAGACTGATAGGATGCTGATGGTGTAGACTCTCCCTCGTGTCATGCAACTGTACGTTAGCTCTTTCAGCAACTGTGTGACTATAAGCGGCCCGCCGGGTTTATTGCCCCAGTTTCTGTTGGCATCAGCATTAAAGCATTCTGTGCTACCGATTGAAATACCCTATCACGCACCGCATTTATTTAGCGGTGGTGATGCAGGGGGGTTCGGGTTCCACCACCCCTCCCTGCAAGGGTATGCGCAGCGGCTTCCAATAGTGTCGGCTGCGTCTGGAGTTATCCTAGAGTCTCAGAGATTCGAGGATCTTCTCCACGGAGCGGTGACGGAGACACTGACACACCCCATTCAGTGGAACCGCGTCGTGTCGAGCCTCTCTAGAGAGCTGTCTGTGCATGACTTTACAGACTGCACACTCTATTGTGTCCAAGATCGAGGTTCCTTTCTTGCTAGCAGTCTAGCCCAGCAACTTCCATCCTTGACTGTTACTACGACCTCCATCAATGAAGGCAACCTGCCACCCCCACCGGAAAACGAGCCCACAGGAAGGTTCTCCGACTCGAAAGTAGCAATTATAGGCTATTCCGGTCGTTTCCCTGACTCTGCATCCAACGAGGAGTTCTGGTCTCTCCTGCTGGCAGGTCGCGATGCGCATCGCACAATCCCCGAAGACAGATTTGACTGGGAAGAGCATTACGATGCAACGGGCAAGAAGAAAAATACGAGCCGAATCAAATATGGCTGCTTCATCAAGGAACCTGGTGTCTTCGACGCGCGATTCTTCAACATGTCCGCGCGGGAAGCGGAGAACACGGATCCGTGCCAGCGATTGGGTCTCACAACAGCGTTCGAAGCAATCGAAATGGCTGGGCTGGTTCCGAACTCAACCCCTAGCACCCAGCAGGATCGGATTGGTGTGTTCTACGGTATGACGAGCGATGACTACAGGGAGGTGAATAGTGGCCAAAACGTGGATACCTATTTCATCCCCGGTGGGAACAGGGCATTTCTTTCTGGGAGGATCAGGTGCCGACCGTGCTCTTGAAATCCGTTTGTGTCACTAATAACCTAATTTGCACAGCTACTTCTTTCGATTTTGTGGACCAAGCCTGAGCATTGACACGGCGTGCTCGTCGAGCTTCGCTGCCATTCAAGCAGCATGCGCATACCTCTGGCGCGGAGAATGCGACACAGCTCTTGCTGGAGGTTGCAATGTCATGACGAACCCGGATAATTTTGCGGGCCTCGATAGAGGTCACTTTCTTACGACCAAGGGTACATCTACCTCCTAATTATTTCATCATCCCGTGTTAACGGAGCAAGGAAACTGCAACGCGTTTGACGACGGTGCAGGCGGGTACTGTCGATCCGACTGTGTCGGCAGTGTTCTGCTGAAACGACTCGACGACGCCCTGTCTGAAAATGATCCCATCTTTGGTGTGATTCGCGGCACGTACACAAACCATTGTGGCCACACGGACTCCATCACACGGCCATTTGAAGGCGATCAAATTGCAGTCTTCAATCGCATACTCCGATATACTGGCACCGATCCAAAGGAGGTTGGATACGTGGAGATGCACGGGACCGGTACCCAGGCCGGCGATGCCACTGAGATGAGGTCCGTCCTGAAGGTGTTTGCACCTGAGAAGCCGAGAAAAAGGTGCTTGTACCTTGGGGCAGCGAAAGCGAATATGGGTCACGCCGGATCCGCAAGTGGCGTAGCGTCGTTGATCAAAGTGTTGTTGATGCTGAGGTTCAGTACGATTCCACCGCACTGTGGCATCAAGACCAAGATCAATCACACTTATCCCACTGATTGGGACGAGAGGAACGTGCACATTCCCATGAGAGCCGCAGAGTGGAACAGGGGGAAAGGAGAGAAGAGGCTTGTCTTTTTGAATAATTTCAGTGCGGCCGGGGGAAACACGGCAGCTTTGGTAGAAGATGCACCGGAGAGAAGTCGACCGGGAGAGGATAAGCGGGCCAGGCATGTTGTGGCTGTAACGGCAAAGACGGCCATGTCACTACAGGGTAATTTGGAGAATATGATACACTATCTGGCTGACCATCCAGAGGTTTCGCTGTCGAGTCTGTCATACACAAGCACAGCTAGGCGAATGCATCACAGCTTCCGGGTACTGGTATCCGGCGGGGACACCGTATCCATTCTTGAACGATTGCAAGCGACTGTTTCGATCACGCATACCGTTTCTCCGAAGAGCAGGGTTATCATGGTTTTCCCTGGACAAGGCGCACTGTACGCCGGCATGGGGCAGCAACTCTTTGACATGGTTCCTTCGTTCCGTGATTGCATCTTGCGTTTGAATTCTATCGCTCAAAGCCAGGGCTTCCCGCCATTCTTGCCTATAATCCAGGGGACAACAGAAGACTCCTCTCCAGTGGCAGACCAACTGAGCCTGGTTTGCCTCCAAATGGCCCTATACAACTTTTGGTCATCCCTTGGGGTTTTGCCGGTGGCCACTATAGGGCACAGTCTGGGCGAGTATGCTGCTCTTTACGCTGCAGGTGTGATCACCGCTAGTGATGTTATATACCTGGTTGGCACGCGGGCTATGCTGTTTGTCGAGAAGACGCGTCCACGGACACATGGCATGTTAGTAGTCAAGCAGTCAGCCCAGGGGATGCAGCCGGAGTTAGATACCTGCGAAATCGCTTGCTTCAACCAACCCGAAAGCAATGTTGTGAGTGGCTCTTTAGAGCAGCTTTCCGGCCTAAAGCAGAGGCTGGATGGCTGCCGGGTTGCATGTACCATGATGGACGTCCCTTACGCCTTTCACTCGGCTCATGTTGATCCTGTTTTGAAGGAATTCGAGCTAGCTGCCAGCCGCATTCGGTATCGTCCACCACGTGTTGCATACATTTCACCGTTACTTGCATCCGTTATCTCAGCTGGGGATACCGGTACTTTGCTCGGGAAATACTTGACCCAGGCATGTCGACAGCCCGTCAACTTCCAAGGTGCCATCCAAGCTGCAAGGGCAGATCTTGTCAGTGAAAAGACCATATGGCTGGAATTAGGGTCGCATCCGACCTGCTCGGGCATGATAAAGGGCACCTTGGGCCGGAATATAGTAACTGTACCGTCCCTCCGGACAGACACTGATACTTGGACCGTCATTACAGGAGGCCTAGAGGTCTTGTATAATAGCGGAGTTGAGATCAACTGGTCTGAGTACCATCGGCCGTGGGAACATCAACAGGAGGTCCTGGCCTTGCCGCGGTATGCCTGGGATTTGAAGAACTACTGGATCCCTTATCGGAACAACTTCTGTCTGACGAAAGGAGACGGGGTTTCTGCTGAGAAGGCCGAGCCGCTTTACTTGAGTCCTTCAGTCCAGCAGGTTCTGGAGGAATCCCACGGAGATGATACATCTACTCTGCTGGCGGCGTCTGACATACACGATGCAAGACTGGCGCCTATCCTTACCGGCCACGTTGTCCATGGCACAGTGCTATGTCCTTCGGTAAATTCTATCCAGTGATACTGTCTACCACTTGCTGACAGAGCAGTCTCTATATGCGGATATTGCTCTCACAATAGTGAGATACATGATGCAAGCTGTCAAACTGTCTCCTGATACAGTCGGCTTAGACGTAGCGGAAATGAAGATACAAAATCCGCTCATTTCTCAGGACGTACCATCTCAGCTTTACTATGTAGCTGCAAAGGCGGATTGGCGAGCCCAGATAGTGTCATGCCGTCTTTTCAGCGGCCCAAAGGACAAGGAAACGGAGCATGCTACATTCTGCGTACGGATAAGCGAGTCTCACCGCTGGTTAGAGGATTGGAGGCGCAACGCATATCTCATCCAGAGCCGAATCGATGCTTTGCAAGAGAGTGCCCATCAAGGCGAAGCCCATCACGTCAAACGCAAACTCGCATACCAGGTTTTTGCACAAACGGTCGAATACGGGCCCGACTACCATGGCATGCAAGATGTGATCTTCGATGCCGAGGAACATGAAGCTACTGTATTAGTGTCCTTCCAAACCGGCGACAATGGTTTCATATTCAATCCATGTTGGATTGATAGTCTTGGCCACGTCGCGGGCTTTGTTCTGAATAGCGATGTTTCACCGGGCAAGACACAGGTTTTCATCAACCAAGGATGGGAGCGGATGCGCTGTCCTGTGCCAGTGTCCATGGGTAAGACATACCGGGTGTATAACAAAATGCAGGTTGAGAGTGGCATGACATATGTGGGTGATACGTATATCTTGGATGGGGGAACTGTTATTGGACTGTATGAGGGCGTGAGAGTAAGTCCGACAGTCCGAGGCATGATTGTGGTCTAACGGGCATAGTTCCAAGGCATTCCTCGACGTGTGCTGGAAAGGGTGCTTTCAGGCGGTGCTTCTGAGCGTCGTGTACCTCCTCCAGTCACGCACAGACAACACTCGCCGGCACACGAATCAACAAAACCAGACGCCGCGGCTCGTGTCATGGGTATCATTGCAGCCGAATCAGGGGTTGCCCTTGCTGACCTGTCACCAACGGATGAGTTCACAAATCACGGCATCGACTCTCTTCTTTCGCTGACTATATGCGGTCGAATCCAAGAAGAAGTGGGCATCGAGGTCTCGTCCTCTCTATTTACAGAATACCCCACCCCAAAAGACTTAATGACCCACCTTGCCTCCTTGAGCAGTTCACCGACTGTCAACACCCCTTCCTCCAGCGAGACCATGTCCGGGTACTTGACTGGAATTACTGAGCCAAGTGCTAACGAATCTACTTCCCTCATCGACTTACTTCGCTCGACCATCGCGTCAGAAACCGGCGCGTCTATCAGCGACGTCACGCCCACCACGCCGTTCAGCGAGCTCGGCGTGGACTCACTACTTGCCCTTACAATCGCCAGCACACTTGCCGAGACGCTTGAAATCGAAATCCCATCAACAGCCCTAACGGACTGCCACAATCTCTCCGAACTGAACAAAAGCCTCGGCCTCATTACGCCACCATCCGACCTACCCTCACCACCACCCAGAACTGCTGTACCTTCCTGCGACCCCAGCTCAGGTCCCCAGTCCACCTCCATCCTTCTTTGGGGCAATCCAAAAACCAGCCAAAAAACGGTTTTCTTCTTCCCCGACGGCTCTGGATCAGCAACATCCTACGCACATATCCCCAAGGTCCCAAATACAGCCGCTTACGCGCTCAACTGCCCGTACATGAAAACGCCCCATCAAATGACTCGCAGCCTCGAATCTTTAACCGCAAAATACCTCGTCGAGATCCGACACCGTCAACCCACCGGCCCATACCATCTCGCCGGCTGGTCTGCAGGTGGAATCTGCGCTTACGAAGCTGCGCGTCAATTACATGCCGCGGGACAAAAAACAAGTCGAATCATTCTAATCGATGCACCAAACCCAATCGGCCTTCAGAATCCGCCGGCCAAAATGTACGATTTCTTCGAGCAGATCGGGCTCTTTGGTCGGGGCACCGCGCCGGATTGGCTCCGGCCGCATTTCGACGCGTTCATCCGCTTGCTAGACGCATATTGGGTTTCAAAACTAGGGTTTTCGGTGTCGACATATCTGATCTATGCGACGGATGGCGTATGTCATGGCGAGGAGGTACCGAAGATGGAGCTTCGGGATGATGACCCGAGAGAGATGATATGGCTGTTGACGGATCGGACGGATTTCAGTGGTGATGGGTGGGCGAGTTTAGTGGAGAGGAAGAATTTACATGTCACTGTGCTAGAAGGGGTGAAACATTTCTCGATGGAGAGAGGGCAGCATATGGTGCGTTTCGGTAAGTTTCTGGAGGAGGCTATGAGTTGATCTGAGGTCAGTTTCAGTTCCGATGACAGTATAACAATGGGATATTCATTCTTGTTTGAAACTATGAAGTGCAATAAGCATATGGTCGCTCCGGTGTCAATCTGTCAACTCTCCTTCCCTCAACCCCACGAATCATACAATATGTTTAACGCAGCACCAACGGATTCCTTCTCAAATACTCCTCCAACTCAATAACCTCGCCCCTCGCCTCCTCCCTGCCAGCTCTCACCTTCTCCTCCGTGCCCTTCCCGAAATAGCCATGATCCTGAAACCACTGCATCATATCCAGCATATACGGCCTCCTCTCCCGGGGCAAAAGCTCACCCCAGGCCTCCTTCCCTACCTGATTATACACCACCCTCTTTCCCGACACCGAACTCATGATGCTCACAATCTCGTCGAGCGAATACATCCTCGTGGCCGCACAAATCACGCGGTCCTCGAAGCGCTCGAAATCAGCGATCATCGCAGCCACCCACTTCCCGAAGTCAGACTCCACTGCTATCAGAGGGAGCGTGGTCGTCGGTGATACAAAGCATGTTAACGCATACTCCTCTTCCTTCACGCCATCATCAGCCCGATCACCTTGACGATGGACAACCCGTCTCGGCGTCAACGACGCATGAAAGTTCTCCATAAATGACCCCGGACTGATAAACGCTGCCTTGATCGGTAATGTGCGAATGTACTTCTCAATCACGCACTTGCCATCCCACTGACCCGCTCTAGATAACACACCACCCGACAAACGCTTAATACTGGGCAAGGTGGAATAGATCAGATACGGCACGGCCATCGCGACCGCCGCGTCGGCTATGGCCTTGCCGTGTTCGACTTCATGGTCGTAAGTATGTCCATCGTAGATGGTGATAGTTGTGACAAAGACGATGTCTGCGTCTTGGAAGGCCGTGCGGAGAGAGATCGGGTCCGAGACGTCGGCGTAGACTAGCTCGACTCCTGTGCTGGTGGCGAGGGTCTGGGCTCGTGGGTTTGCAGGGTCGCGACTCAGGCCGCGGATGGTGTATTGGCTATTGAGGGACGGGTCGGATTGGATGGCGGTGGTGGAGCGGGGTTGATGGCTGGTGGCGTTGGTGAGGACGAGGAGGGGCATTTTGTTTGAATTTGAGTTTTATTTGGCTTGACTTGGGGCGGTTTGCAGGTTTGGGGGGCGCGTGAAGAATGGAATTCAAGACTAAAGATGGGATAGGGCCAAGGCCTAGAGGAAGAGAGGAAAGATGCCCCAGGCACCCTGTCGTCCTGAGGCTCGCACTTCGGACTCCGAAAGGGAAGTCACGCGTCGCTGAGTTCGGAGGTGATGGCCGACCACTTTTCCCGGAGAAATACTTCCATCTACCTTCACCCTCTCTGCCAAGTATCTTCAGAGTATACCCCTGCTCACTCAGCACTATGTTTAGCGTCACCACATGGCAGAGTGGATCATGGTGCTTGGCAGCTTACGGGCCAGTCTTCGAGCGTATTACTATTCAACCTCGATTTCTAATCCGACTCTTGAATAGTTAGTTCTGGATTCTGTTCTGCAAGAATTCCGGACCCCACCAAGTTGTCAGCTTATTCGGTCCACCCAACCAGATGTGTGCTTATAGCCCGAGAATGCATGCCAGTTGCCGATCTCTGCAGACAAAGAAAATGAGAGGGGGGGGGGGGGGCCATTCTGCTGTTTAAAGGCCAATTTCCCACGGTCCTTCCAACTTAATCTCTTCTTTCAATCACTCTCTCAAAATCCCGGATTTTGTCAATATGCACGGCGTTCAACTTTCCACCTCCTCTCCCTTCGTTTACGCCCTCTTCGGCATCCAGCTCCCTGACGATGACAATGACGATGTCACCACCACGCCGGAAAAAACAACCCTGATCACCCGATTCAACGACCTCTTATCCACCCACCCCGCGCACACAGACCACATTGTCCAAGACAACACCCCCTCCCTCCCCACCTCGGATGATGGACCGCAAGGACCGCAAAGAAAAGAGAAAACCCGCATCTGGCTCACCTACTGGAGCACATCCGACTCCTATCAAACATGGTGGACCAGTCCCGCTGTCCAGCAATTCTGGTCCAATCTACCCGACGACGCTGGGATTTGGCGTGAAGTGATGACGCTCCCTGCGAGTCGCACGCAACATGGAACGACTTGTCCTGAGGTCGCGGGTTTGGGGCATCTGGGGCCGCGCAACTCGGTCGTTGATAAGGCTGGATATTGGGGGTGTTATCGACAGAGACTTACGGCGACGACGGTCGAGAAGGATCCGTTGGATTCGAATGTGCCTTTGGTTCAACCTCAGCATCAGAATCAGGAGCCAGGTCAAGAGCAAGCCGGTCGCTGCCCGTATTCAGGTTCTAACGGGGCGAGTACCAGCGCCAGGAACGGTAGCAGCACTGAAAAGGCCGATGACTACGACCATCTGGATGAAATCAGGACCCCCGATGAAAACACACCAGCGAAAATCCACCCCGGCCGTGTCCTCGTCTCCGACATCCCCGATAATCTGTGCTTCGTAGTCGAAGGCCAAGACCACGCGACGATGGTCCCCTCAGAACGAGACCTGTGGTTCAAACGCTACGATCCGCTCGCAACGCAATGGATCAAGGATCTCCTCTTATCAACAAACAGCAACACGGCAAACCTCTCCTCCGACAAAGGACCCGTGAACACACGTCTCTGCTACGACCCGTCAAGCGGGAAATTCCGAAACGATACCAACATGCCATCTCTGAACTATAACACGAAGATCCAGCTTTTCTACTTCCGCGACCTCGGCACCCTGGAGCGCATCGGGCGACGGAACCTGGGACATGTGAAGCTTCGGAGTACGTTCCTGGGTGCGTACGCGCCGGGTGGCGAGATGTTTGGAGTAGGGCAGATGGGGCTATGGGTGGAGACAAGCGTGGTGAAGAATGGAGAGATGGAATGCGAGTATATTGGGTGTTTGGAGGGGACGGGGTTGATGGGTTTGGCTAAGTAGGATTGGTCAAGGCTGTGGTAAATTGACTCGTAATCTCTGTAATTTTGATGAACATGGCTGGCCATTATTATGGGAATTGCGTATGTATCTGGCAGAGAATGTCGCAAATTGCGATCATGTTTAGTACTTTGATTTGGGATACAGTTGAATTTTGAATTGAGAACCAGAGAACACCTATATTTCCGCCTTGCGGTGTCAATTTACTCTAGAGCTGTACAACCGACAGCTGCCGATGCCCATGTCCCTTTTCGAATGATATCTTTTCGAATCTTATATGTACATTTCAGTTTGAGATTACTATCATAATAGCGACAAATTATATACATCGAAGGGAACTGCTTCAATAACATACCAAAGCGTATACGTTGATTATGTCACATACATCATACCCCAGGTCATGCTTTTCTTTTGTCGTAAGGTAATGCAGCCTAGTGCGTATTATCACTCATTGATCTCCATCAGATTACCTGCAAGGCAGTACCCCCTTTTCCTCAAAGATGGGCTGCAAGCTCTTCAACCGCACGGGCTTTGTGAGAAAAATGTCCATTCCCGAGGCAATCGCGTCTCGGTGAACCTCCGCCTGAGCGAGTCCGGTCAAGGCAACGATGCTCACTGATGTCTTCTGACTCAGTTGTTTTTCAAACTCGCGGATACTTCGCGTAGACTCGAGGCCGTCCATAATCGGCATAGAAATATCTAAAACAGATCAATCATGAGGCCATGGGATCGGGTATGCTAACTTACCCATGAGGATCACGCCGAAACTCTTCGGCTCTGCCTTGAACGCCTCGAGTGCTTCTAAACCGTTGCGTGCGATACAATATTCGCAGCCTAGCTTCCGCATGAATGCTTCCAGGAGTTTAATGTTGATTTCATTGTCGTCAACGATTAGGATTTTCAGCGTGTTTTTCGGGGACGGACTGATAGACAAACTCTTTTCCGGGAACGATGAAACAAACGGCTGGTTTACTGTGGCAGTAGAACCATCCTGACTGGAGTCGACCAAAGAGCGACGATCAGGCGGAGACTTCGACAATTCTCTCGACGGAATAACCTCGGGTACCTTCATATCTAGCCCCTTAAGCGTGAATGTCGGCTCGTCCTCTGCCTCCGGAATTGGCGGGACGGCAAACTTCTGGCCTCGCCCCAAAGCAACGCGCGGTTCACTCTCCGCTGTGGAGAGGCCCCGTCGACCATCCTGGCGCTGACAGCATATATTCAGCGTCTTGGCCAATTTCCTTGGCCCGCACGGCTGGCTGATGAACTCGACAACTTCTAAATCACCCCGTCTCTTTCTGGCCATGAACATATTGCGCGCATTTTCTGGCGACGAGCAGATCGCGATGACCGGAGAGGCGAATCGCTGTGTCGGGCCGCGAGCAATAGATTTGATCTGAAGGTTCCCTACGTCCATATGTTCCTGCGTTGTGATATAGAAATCGCAATACCGGAAATCGCCCTGTGTAGGGTCAACTTCAATAACATTCATATCAAGCCACTCGCGGCACATCTGTGTTATGGAAGAACGTAACATTGTATCCTCTTTCGAATCACACAATCCCAAGATGCCAATGGATGTGCCTCGCACGAGCTCTTTGGTCTCGATAATGGGGGACGGCGCATCTGCAACAGCCCCATCCGATTCGAGCCCCAGCGACTGCGGAAGAGCAATTTTGGTAATAACTTCAGTTCCCAGTCCATTCTGGGATTTGACTTGAATATCGCCACCCAGAGCAGCTATCGTCCGGTATGTAACGTTCAAGCCGAGCCCAGTCCCCGGCGTAAGCGGATTCTCTTTTGAGAATGGACTAAATATATCATCTTGGAGGTACTGTTGACCGATACCAGTGCCTGTATCCCTCACAGTTAAGGTGATTTGTGACTTGACGTCGGCTGAGGATTTGGCATCGATGAGGGATGCGTCTAATGACACATATATCAGTCCTTCTTGGGTGAATTTCAGAGCATTTCCCAGAATATTCATCATGATAAGCCGCCAAGCACCGGCTTGGGTTGGGAACTTCCAGTTCGCGGCATAGCTGATGTCCAAGACTAGCCTCACCCCTGTCGACGGCTGTGTCGCGAGCGTCGGGATTACTGACAGGATCGCACCAGGTGTTGACGCTCTCCGTAGCGGCGACCGCGACGCATTCAGAAAGGCGTAGCCGGCAAAGACACTCTCCACAACCTCTTCCAGCGCAGCATCAAGTTGGATATTGGAGTCCAAATTTCCTGGATCTTCCTGGTCTTGCACATACCGGAATTGTCCCTTATCTGACGGAAAGTTGAAATAGTCGCCATTCGAACGCGATGCCCGTACAGAGCGACCTTTTCGCATATTGTTGATATTGGCATACTCCAGAAGATGGTTGATGGAGTCGAACAATGTGCTAGCGCACGATTCGATCGTGTGCACCATTCCCAATTGTAGTGCATTCATACTAGTCTCGGCCAACAGCTCTGCTGTCCCAAAAACCCCATGGAGCGGGGACCGCAGCTCGTGACTGATACTGGAGAGCAAATCTGACTTAGCCCGCTCGGCGAGTTCAGATCCAAGCCGATGAACCTCTGCCATGACACTATGTCCAAAGGCAAATAAGAATGTTAGTTCGTCGTCATAAGTGAAAACGCGAAGCGGGGTTTTAGTCCAGACGAGACAGCCAGAGTACCATCTTCCCTTGTGCGAATCCCACAGAGGAGCAAAGATGATGCTGCGGGAGCCAGGGGCAAATTCGCTCAGCGTTGAGACGTCTTGACGAATCATCCTCCTTCTCGTCGTTTTATATTTGCGCCCCATCATTCGACGCTTGCCGCTCGCAATAGCACCTGGATTATCGGCTTTGAAGTTTTTGAACAGGGTATCGCTCGTATCCTCAGAAGAAACAGTCCCATCTTCCGCGAAGTTGAATATTTTACCTCGGGGGTATCGGTGTAATAGACTTTGTATGAATGACTCGGAAAGGGTCATCCGCTGGTCACCAATGGACTGTCGGTCAATACTGGAGGCCGATGTCGTGGAGAACCCAAGAATATTGCAGGAGTTGGACTCATCCTTATGATCAGCAGTATGGCCAAGTCTTGGAGCTGCCAACCGTTCCCCTGTTGTCTCGCTATCGTCGCTTGTCAAAGCGCCGTCTGTGTCGCTGTAGTCCATCTCGCACTTTGCATTATTGATCAAGCCAGCATGGGAGCCGAAATTGGCGTCAAAGAACACAGCGCCCTCCACTGCGATGGACTCACGCACAATATTGGCCGCACGGGAGAAAGCGTGCTTGACTTCTGTGTTGTACGTATCATGCTGCGGATGGTCCTTCGGCGTGCTTTGCTCCGGTAGTTGTTTAACTGCCGCAGATTTCGGCGCCGACTGACTCCTAGCTGCTCTCGTTGCTGTTGTAATACTGTCCACAGGGTGCTTTCTACATGGTCGAATTGCCTGGTCGTCTGAAGGTCGTAACTCTCGCGTGCGCAGGGGCAAGCGCCTTGAAAAACCTGGTTCCCGCAGAGCCCGCTCAGACTTAGCTATCACTTGCTTCGCTTGTTGCCTGGCGTTGACGTGTCCTTCTGAGGGTTCGGTGAGCTCCCCAAACCGAGAAGAGTCGCTGCTTTCCAGCCAAGAACTGCGCATACTAGCCTTTCCTTCCAGGAAGCTCCCCAAACCGACCATCATTCGCTCGCTGCGGAGGTATCGAGTCTTGGACCGATTCGTCTGAAGGTGGCTCATCACTGTAACCGACATGTCGGTTAGGAACTTGATCGTCCTTTTATCCAAAGGTGCACGCGGCTTCGTGTCCAGGACAGTGTAAGCGCCGATCGTCAACCCCTTCGGACTGACGATGGGCGCACAGGCCAGAAATCGCACATGCGGGAAGTGTTTCACATCAATCGCCTCCGAAAACCGATCGTCCTTTTGAAGGTCGGGAACAACAAAAGCTTTCTCATCCCAACTCCGAGGAAAACTAGACAATTCGCGCACATTTTTGCAAAAACTGCGCTCATAGGCGACGGTGCAGCAGCCCATCCATAGCTCATCGTCCTCTTCAAACTCGTTATCATCTTGCAAGCTCAGTGTCCGTGATGCCTCCGCAAGGATGTGCTGGTTATCCTTCCCAAAGAGAGAGATGAGCACTCGTTCGGCGTTCAAGCGCAGGGCACCCAGTTGGGCAAAAGCCGTGAGAACAGTATCGGGGCAAGGTCGGGTGGCATGAGGGCACGGGGAATCGGCGGAAACATGGTGACTGAGAGGCAGACTTTGATGATACGGAGGCAGATACCTATCACCGGTCGCCCAGATTAGCATGGGTATCACATCAAAAGTGGCCAAAGCGCCACAACGGTAAGCATCAGTAGGTATAGAGAGACCCACTTGCAGAATTCCCGCTCGCGCGTGGTGCCAAAGCTAACCTGGCGCTTGGGGGACTGCAATGGCGGCGTACATGACATTGCAGCTGCTGTCACTGAGCTGGAGTGGGCAGGCTACAAATGCCTGTAGCAGTGATGGGCAGCATCTGCAACATTTGAAGCAGCTCACGTGTGTCCCAGTGACGGAATGTCCCACGTCCATTTCACATTTGGGCGGCCATACTCGGGCTTTGGTTCCCCAAATTGAAGGCAAAGTCTTGACGGCATTCATTCCGCCAATCACTCAGCTCAAATCTTGCTCCGGCGGACATCATTGGCTCCTGAGGCAGTCACTGACGGGCTGACTAGAGTGGATTATCTAATAATTGTCTCCGCTGGAGATAGTATTCATTGTTGTACACTGTGTACGGTATACGTACAAGTCGGCATTGCCTTTGCATCAAGGCTCGGGATCTATCCTATTATGACCAGGCCATAGCGAGAGTGATCGAATCGATGATTTGAAGGATATCTGAGGCAGAAGTTTATGAGCTCAAATGCTACCGATATTGTAGCGCGTGGCGAAAAGGTAAGAGGAAAGGCAAATTCTCGGGGAGGGAAAGATGGGCCCATAAAGGCGGTGAGGCGGTGCTGGCAGAACGCGACCCGCCCGTCCAGGAAGAAGAAGATCTGGACTGGTCTGGATACGACAATCCTCCTGCGCGTCCCAAGTTTCCGACTCCGTGCGGTCTAGACTTTGAGATATTCCTAACTGTGCTTTTGGGGTTCTTATATAATTAGCCATCTGTTTATGCTTGTGACATACACTGTGTAGTCCCATTGCGTGGACCTGGCGAAGCTTCAATATATATTTTTAAAACACTAAGAGCACCCCCAGCAGGGTGCAATTTCCATTGTGACCACTACCATTAATCGCAACTTGATCTTATCCAAAATACTAGACCAGACAATATCAAGAATTGATTCTACCAGGCGCACTTCGCCAAAAAACCTCCGGGCCACTTTCTAACCCCCGCCTTCCTCAGCTCGTCAAGAGACAAAATCCCCAGCCCAAACGCGGCGGGAAGGAAATAATGCTCCACTGGCACGCTTGTGGTATTCAGAACATCCTGCAAAGGCGGGATATATAACCAGAGAACCGCCATACAGAGAGCAAAGATGATCGCTGGGAAAAGTAGCAAATTCTGTGTGCGTTTGTTGAACGCCGGTGGATGCTGGAATATCGACAGACGGCGTGTGCGGACGGCCATGAGATTGAACCATTGCCTGTGACATGTCAATATTTCATAGTAAAGTCATGAGAAGAGATAACATACATCACCACCAAGTTGATGAAGTATACAGAACTGGCCTCGTTCAGACGCGCCGTATACCAATCCGGATCGATATCTGCAGGGACTTCCCCGAATTTAAACCACAAGGCTGAGAAGGGGATTCCGTTGCGCTGAAGATACCAGTAAGCCATAGAGAAGGATGTCAGAGTTTCTAACATCCCGAGAATGACATAGGCGTGAAAGATCAACTTCCAGTTGACGAGACGGTCCTTCTTCGGTTTGCGAGGAGGACGCATGAGGACATCCGCTTCGGGAGCTTCGTATGCAAGCACAGTTGCGGCGGCACAATCAGTGAAGCAGCTGTCTCGATTAGCATGTCGTTGGGATCAGTCTTAGGAGACGGGTCTTCAAATACCAGATGATGATCATTAGGAAGGAGGACAACACCTGCGGCAATCCAAACACAACGCTAGTCATGACCGGCCAGAACTCCGAGAAAGACCCAGCGGGAAGCAAGTATATGATTGTTTTTTTCAGATTGTCAAACACGACGCGACCGTACTGCACAGCCTCCACAATGGCTGAGAAGGAATCCAGCAATACCATATCGGATGCTTCAATGGCAATGTCGGAGCCGCTTCCCAATGCAATGCCGATATCTGCCGCCTTGAGGGATGGGGCATCATTGACACCATCTCCGGTCATACCGACGATTTCATCCCTGGCGCGGAACTCACGCACAATGCGAAGTTTCTGTTCCGGAGTGGTCCGTGAAAAGACAATCTCCCTGTACTGACAGAGTTGATCCCATTGATGATCGTTCAAACTCATGAGTTCCGTTCCGGTTATGACGATAGCTGACGATGCAGCTACGTCCTTCTCGGTTAAACTGGATCCAGGGACTCTTTGCAGGGCTTCGAAGTTATCAACATCTCTTGTTGTGACGATTCCACATTGCCGTGCAATCGAAAGCGCCGTGAGGCCAAAGTCTCCGGTGACCTATTGTGTGATTAGCCTAATACCGCATCAAGGACTCTAAGAGGGACAAACCATGAAGATCCGAATGCCTGCTCCTCGTAACGTGCTCACTACATCGGGAATCTCCTCTCGAGGGGGATCAACAATACCAAGAAGGCCTACTAGGGTTAACCCGGTGCTGGCCTGGCGGAAGGCCTCTGATTCAAACTCTCGTGAAGATGGGGATATTCCAATCTCCGCTGCTGGGAGAGTCTTGCGAGCTAGGAGGATCACACGCTTTCCCTCGCTAGACCAACGATCTTTGAGTTCTTTGACAGATGTCATGGCCGATGAGTCCAGTGCTTTCACGGTTCCGTCGATGACAATCATCTTGGTACAACGCTCGATTAGAATGTCCGGGGCACCCTTGATAGTGAGCAGGCTGCGCAGATGTTAGCAGCAGAATGGGGACCCCAAAAAAGCGACTTACGTGTCTTCCCGTTTAAACTGCGATGCCTCATCCGGAGACAAAGCTAGCGACACTCCGTTGGGATCGACCGCAGTTAACGTGCGGATCATAAATTTGTTCTTGCTATTGAACGGCAAGTCGTAAGTCTTTTTCCACAATTGTCGGATCTCATCCACGGGACCCAGAGATTCTGAAAACCGGAGAACGGCTTGGTCGGTTGCATCTCCATATACGTGTCTTGCTGATATGGGAAGGTTTGTAGAGGAAGCATCAAATTCAGCCGCGTTGCATAGAGCAGCGACGGACCGGAGGTGTTGCACACCGAGCATATCCCGGACAGTTTCCGGGTCAAACCGGTCCGTCGAGACAGCACTGTCTGTGACAAACATCTTGTTCTATCGCCACTTTTAGCTTTCCGTGAGATTGTTCGTGGTAAAAAGAGATCATACCCGCGTCAATGTGCCCGTCTTGTCCGAACAGATCACGGAGACGGCTCCCAGAGTTTCAACCGTTTTAAGAGACTTGCACAGAATCTTGTTCTTGCTCATCAGTGCTGCTGTAATGGTCAAGCTGGCCGTCAGGGCGATCGGAAGACCCTCTGGAATGAATGCAATGGCAATGCTGACGCAGTCCACAATCAACGTGGGCACATTAATCCAGTCGGGGTGTTCCTTTCGTAACCAGGTGGCCCTGTCGATTGTCAATGATTGATTAGCCGGATAGTTTGGGGGCTCATACCAGACGATAATCACGATGATCACCATGGTCAACATGATAAGGACAATGAAGAGGACGAAGCGCAGAATCTCCTTTTCTAGCGTGCTCAGGCCGGTCTTCGGTTCGTTGGTAAGTTTTGCAATTTTGCCAAACACTGTTGAATCTCCCGTGGAGACGACCATTCCAAGAATATTCCCAGAAACGCAGTGGGTGCCTTGGAGCCCAATGCAGTGTGTCTCCAGGTAGTTGTTATCGGTAGAGTCGACGGTCGCGTTGATCGGAAGTGATTCGCCTACGGACATTAGTTTAGCTAACAAAAGCGCGTCAGGAGTTCCGTACCAGTCAGGATTGAGCGATCCAAGGACGCATCATTCGATGCTTCAAGAAACCGAATGTCTGCGGGAAGCTTGTTGCCCGCCTTGATGTAGACCACATCGCCAGGGACAATCTCGGGAGCTGGCACCATCGTCTGGGAACCGTCTCTCAGGACAAGACAACTCTCGGGAAGCATAGCAGTAATGGAGGCCATCACTCGAGAAGACGACCAGTCTTGCCACGCATTGAAGGCTGCCTGGATGAAGAACACAGCCAGCAAGACAATAGCCAACGCTAGATTTGCGATTGCGGGTGGCTGGCCCAGAGGCTTCCACGAGACGAACACCAAGATACATCCAACAAGCAGGATAGCACCAAAGCCTTTGAAGAAGTATCCGAATATCTGGGTGAACCAAGGATGTGCGACATGGGACAGTGTATTCTTGCCATGCTGGGTCAGGCGATGTTGGGCATCTTCGAGGGATAGGCCTTGTGATATATCGACTTGCCATCGCTTTTGGAGCTCGGTCGAGGAGAGGGTGTGCCATTCGAGGCTCGAAAGATCTATTAGAAGATGGTCAGATTCGCTCATGTATCGGAATGGTGGGTGACCATACCGTCAGCAATGACATCTTTGGCTTCGGCAGCCTCAGCGCGTTGACGTTCCTTGCCTTCATCGATCTCGAATGAACTTGAAGAGAGGTCAGAGATCTCCAAGGTTCTTCGCTCACAGCACCCCTCCTGTACTTACATAGTTCGGTAATGGATCGGAAGAGTGATCGAAGGATCGACTGTTGTCCGCCGACTCATACTGCGAATCGAAAACTGCGATGCCATCGACCCAACCGACCCTTTGCGGTTCAGATTCCTAGGTCTTGAGTGTGCCCTGGGCGAATCATTCCCGGTCTCCTCATCGACCGCGTGCCAGCGAAGACGGGCGCGATCGGCCTTGGGGTCCGCTTCCTCTATAGCATCTGCCATCACGCAGCTCAGGAGAACAGGACTTTCGGAGGGAAGGGCAAAAGAAAGAAGCAAAGTGAGAAGTAAGATGCAACGCCTATCATTCCCAGGTTTAGCATCCACATTCTTATAGTTTTCTGACAGCCGCAATGCGTCGTACAGGGACACATGGCGTCGCGTGGATGATGGGTGCGTGAATTATCACAGCCAGAGGTTCCCAGAGCGGCCGTCAGCTCGCTTGCGGCTTGATCCTGTTCCAACCGTGGATGGCCATTTGCAGTCGTAAATGCCTCACGGCACCGCCTCTGCCACTGTACTCGATGCGGATAGTGGTTGACCAAGGTACCGGATTTTCATTTCGCAGTATTTCCCGCATGACAAAGGGTAATTTCCTGGTCGTGGAATTGTCCAGTTTGAAGGCTAGCGGGAGGAAATATGCCTCATAGTGTCGTCTACACCGGGATTCAGATACCGTGGGCCTACGACAGAGACGAACAAGAACATATAGAAGGAAAAGTCCCGAGGAAATGCTTGTTTGTGTGCGCTCCGGTGGACGGGTGGGGCCGACCGCATTCGGTCTGGACTCGCTCGATGGAAGTATATCTCTCTCTCGGCACAGGAACAGCTGAGCCCTACCCAGAGTTCACAGACACTAGACTCAAGCCTTTCTCTCCATGCTAAACCCATTCTGCGCCAGGTACTCCTCCAACGCGCGATCATCTTCCTCCAAATTCAAGTCACCGCTCTCCGGCAAAAACCAATACACGATCATGCCCAGCACGGCCACTCCGCCCGCAAGATAAAACGTCGCACTCTTACCGGCGGCCTCCTGCAACGGCGTGAAGCACTGTGTTCCCACTGCGGCTCCTGTGCGACCGAACGCCGTGGCCACGCTGTACCCCATGCCGCGCATGGCGGTGGGGAACGACTCGGTGGAGATCAACCCGATGGTCGCACCGGGGCCGAGGTGGCCAAATGCCTGCAGGAGGCCGTATAGCACCACAAAGGCCGCCATGTGCTGGGATAGTTTGGAGAAGGTGCCGCCGATGATGAAGCCGAGGACGACGTAGCCGGCGAAACCGACAAGACCGGTATATCGGCGCCCGATGGCGTTGGTGAGCCACGCGCCGACGAGGACGCCGGGGACGGGCAGGGCGGCGAGAATCACTTGCCAGATTGCGGTGGTTTGGATGTTGTGGTCCTTGACAAGGGAGGAGATGATGCTGCTCGACATAATGCTGTTGGGGAAGTTGATGAAGTCGTAGAGGAAGAAGGCGAGGGACGTGGTGAAAAGGCGCGGCCAGTATTTTCGCACAAGAAGCCAGTAGAACCGAGGGGACTTCTTTTGGCGTTTGAAGTTGGAATAGTGGAAAAGGGTCGAGTCGGTCATGAAGAACCGAAGCACCAGAATGATCGCCGGAAGAATGGTGGCGATGGAGTAGATGGCGTGGAAAGTGACGGGGAGGTTGTTGTTGCTGGCTTTCAGGCACACGAGGTAAACGATCATCTGGATCGGTGCGGCAGAGGTAGCCATCAGCGTGGTGAAGGACACGAAGATCGGCCCACGGTAGCGACGTTTGAACTGGAATCTGTTAGCGCGCACAGGGGCAGAGATACTTTGAGGACATCTTACATCGTCTGACTCCTCTATGCCGGCTGCCGCACTTGGGGGATACTCGCCGCCAACGCCGAACCCACAGATCCCCCGCACAATGACAAAATACCACAGCATATTATGCGACGGATGCACCTGCAGCGCCAGGGCTGACATTAACGTGGCGATGGTGACCAGGCCCGAGGTGAACAAGAGACCTGCACGACGAGAGGTCATGTCGGAGATGTATCCGAGAGCCACCACACCGAGAATGGCACCGATCAGAAGAGCATTGCTGATCCGAGTCTGCATTTCAGACGGGTAACCGGAAGGGCCGAGTAACTGCTTGAAAATGACATTGGTGGGATTCGCGAGTGAGTTCTGGAAACCATCGCTGAAGTTGGCAATATACTGATCTCATTAGATTGGCTTCATATAAAGGGATGAGGGAATTGACTCACGCAGCTGAGGATGGTCAAGTTACTCTGCCATCGCGTTGGCCGGTAGAGTCTGCGACCATTTTCCAGCTCATGGTCCACGACCACTGTGTCTTGGCCCTTGGGCTCTTGATCTGGGCGCTCTTCGTGCGGAACAACCTCTGATCTATAATCTCCTGCCGCCATTTCTAGATCAGTCGTCGTTCTGTCGACAAAGCCACGCCGATGGATTCTTGGCTTCCGCCCGATTGATATACCCACTGCGAATGTCACCACCCAACCGAACCCAGGAAAAATTAGATAAAAACAATTGTGCGCTTATCACTCGGATCATGATAAGAGACCCGCTCGGGACGGGAGAGTGCTCGGATCAAGCATTTTGCACGGTGGATCCGTGGGGTTTTTCCTCGGAGCTTAAGGCCGATGTGTCAGTCGACCGACTCGACCCGGACTGATATCGACTGTTGTACCTGAAGATATTCCCGGGACAGCAGTTTAGGATCGACCGATAACCACCTGGTTGCTTTCTCCGCGGACACCGGAGATGGACATGAGGTCGCCTTCTACATGCCTACGGAGTAGTAATAACGTTCTGACGAGAGATGGTCGCCAGAAGCATGGACCTGAACTAGAACAACTACTGCGGACAAGCAGACACCAAGAAGTGCCAAGGGTGAGCTTGTCTGTCTGGCATTGGACGACGTTCTTAATGCCCGCCGGTATAAAACAGGAACCTGGCCGACGAGGCTGCCCCAGGCTGCCCCGCTAAACTCGATGCGGCAACTTTTGCGGCGAGGATCACGCGCGGGTCAGGTGACGCTTAGTCAGCGCCGTACGATTGGCCGCCTCAGGCCGGCGGGATTGGCGGCGCGACTGGGAAATTCGGGGCCAACACGAATTCCCCCCCTTTCGGTGGCTGTCACTTTCCCATCCCTTGAAATCTCCTTCTTGCCTTTCAATGCCCCCCCTCCCCCGCAGCCAATATGGCCCGCCATCCCGGGCTAAGCAAAGGCTGCAAGACATGTCGTGACCGGAAAGTCAAGGTCGGTGCTTCCTTTGTTCCAGAATATCTCCCTCTCTGGTTCCTCCCTACCCACTTAGAATCTGGAGAAAATCCTCCCCGCTTATTCCCGTTTAGTGTGACGAGAAACGGCCTGAATGCACCCAGTGTATACGTCGCGGTGATAAGTGTCCGGGGCCCACCGCAGGTCCAATCTTCCTACAGGCGACCAGCTCGGATAAGTCTAGCAAGTATGTACGCATCGGTGAGGGTGTGACGGATCGAAACGCCTCTTCTAGCGTCGCCATTCGTGCCCCCGTGAAACGAACGCCGCCGCCGCGGCAGAACTCGCCGCCGTTATGCACGCCTCAAACCCTCCAACCCAATGTCACCCTTACCCTGCAGGTGCACATGGTCGACCGCTTCCTGTCATTCTTCGAGAAATCCGGCGTCAACAAAACGCGTCGGAGTCTGTGGATCTATCTCTGTCGTGGAATGGGCGAACCCGAGGGCCGCTGTGATTGGCAATCTAGCGTCCGTGCGGTGTCCTTGGCGTTCTTTGGCACGTTCAACAGAGACCAGGCGGCCATGATCGAGGCCAGGAAGTGGTACGGTGTGAGCATCCAGCACCAGCGGAACAAGCTGCTGCAGGCTTCGCACCATGCACCCCTGCAGTACGATCGTCCGGAGGAGATCACCAATTTTGTCATTCTTGCGTATGCCGAGATGATGCTGTCCACCAACGCCAATGCCTGCTATCAGCATCTCAGCGCGGCGGCCACCCTGCTGGGCCGGCTTGATCCCAAAGTCTATGCGTCTGGGTATCTGCGACAGCTGTTTCAGGTTGTCCAAAGACTATTGGTAAGTAGGCAACCCTTTCATCTGGCCGGTATTGATACTAACCCGGGGCTTTCCAGCTTACCTACAACATCGATCAATTCATGGACGGGTCTTCCGCCCGTTACCGTATTCCGTACTTGTATGCGAATGACAAGAGCACGCACGACAAGTTTGTTGAGCTCTTCACCGATCTCCCCGACCTACTTTCTCGCCGCATGAGCCCTTTTGAATCCGAGTATGAAAGAGACCACGTGAATCAAATCAGACATCGCCTGAGCCATATTTCGCACACGCTTCTCTCGGAATTCCCGTCGGTCCAATTCACCTATCCCCCTTCCTGCCCGGGAGATGACATTCTCTACGCGATCCCCGTCTCTGACGACGTCACTGAATCGGACATCTTCCTCGTCAAGGCCCTCTGGAGTCTGGTCTGCGTTCTGACCCTTGCTCATTCTGAAGAACCCAAGGACCGCAACTACACTCTCATCCAGCTCCATTGCGAAGTCATCATTGGTGCCACGGCTGCCATCGTGAACCTGCGGGACGTATACTGCTTCGGAGCCTCCATTGCGCCTGTGAAAGCCGTGCTGTTGTACAGTCTAGACCAGAAGCAACAGGGTGAAGCGATGGCTTTGATCCAGCAAATAGGCGGTGCTTTCAGGTTCGATGGACTGTTGAGTGGGCCGGAGTGAGGGGGTTGATAATTGTTGCACATTCTTTTCGTCTCATCATCGATGCGGGTCGTCGGGATGATCTTGCATATAGTATTTCTTGTCGAAAAGTTTATATCTAGCTTCCAGCATGTCTTCCTAGCGTCGAGTGTTCTGGACCCCCGGCAAGCACCTGCTGCGGGTGCAAAATTCACCCGTCAATTTACTATACAATATATCTATCTTTATATCTGCTGATCGCGATCAATAGTTCAAATAATCACTAAAAAGCCGACTGTCCACCGCTCCAACTGGGGAAGCTTTTATTTTTGTTGTCTTTGACTAATATCGACAAGCTCAATGGGTCGCAAAGTCAGCTGCTTCAGTCGATCAAAAACTAGGGACTCCAAGACGCCTGGGCCATCTGCCAACAATTGACCTCATACACCGTATGTATCTAGCCCCTAGGATGACCCCCTCTTCCTCTACCACCATAGTTATGGAATTGTCGGATCTTTTTGCCACCCCATGAATCAATCGGTTTACAAAATTACGGAGGCCACCAGCTCAACGAAAAGGACAAGCCATAGGGCAGCCGAACTCCGTTCGTCATGCGTGGCTTGCGCTGGTAGCCAAGGACAGAATGAGGATGAACTGAAGTCTGCCAAGTCTTCTGCAAATGTCTGAGCCAACTTTCCTGTTCCTTGGATATTGCGCAATTCTGACCTCATAAACGGCCGTGTGGAGCCCGGGTGGGACCGCCAGCACCACCAATTCCACCGCCGGCTTGCCGCCTCCGATCCCTTGCACGCAGAATCTGATCACCACGGCCCTATGTCTTATGCGCGATCGGCATGAGTCGCTGAATTTTGGGGCCCGTGACGTTCCTGCAATTCGTGGTCAAATGCCAAGCAAAATTATCCGGTTGGAGTTGACGATTGGGTCCTGGGCTGGGATCGGGAGAGGGACTCAAATTGGGCTGGCTCCCTTTGCTCGGTGGGATTTCTCACCTGAGATCGACGTCGGATGGAACGATTTTAACGGCTGAACTCAATTTGGCATTGAGACCTTCAATCTATACTCTCTCTACTCTTCCCATCCCTCCCAGGCAAAGTCTTCAGTGCGATAGACACAGCCACACCAGTCCTGATTGACAAGAGATCTGAAGCCGAGTGAAGAACTAGAGCAATGGATAGCCCTTTGAACGGCGACGAAAAGGACACTCGGACTCCGTTCAGGAGGTTCACCAGCTCTATAACATGGCCTTGCTACACAGTCGCGCTCAGTTTCGGAGGAGTGGCTGCTCTCCTAAAGCAGACTCCTAATAGGTTTACCGGCCTCGATGTCATCGGAATCATTATTTTCATGGTGTCCTTGACGGTTTTCACCATTGTGTCGATGTGTATGATGTTCGAGTCGCTGATGACCCTCAAGCAATCAACCAAAGTGACCGAGCCAGCAATCTCCGCACAATTCTTTCGCTACAAAGCGCCGCAGGAATTGTTTCTCGTGCCATCCTGTCTGCTCGCGTTCGCGACCATTCTCATAAACACTACCAGCTATGCGACGCCGCATGTCGGGGAATGGCTTCCCATCCTCATGAACATTCTCTTTTGGGTATACACCGGGATTGCGCTGGCCGTTTCCATCCTCCTCGGCTGGCGCCTGCCCGCCTCGGGCACCAGCACCGACAAACATTTCGCCATAGTTCGCATCATGCCCTTCTTCCCGCCCATGCTTTCCGGCACCCTGGCGGCCACCATGGCGAACAGTCAGCCGCCGTCGCGCGCCATTCCCATGCTCATCGGCGGGACGACGATGCAGGGACTGGGCTTCCTCATGTTTCTCATGGTCCTCGCGCAATGTCTCATCGAGCTAAACGACGAAGGCCTTCCCGAGGCGTACTTCCGCCCGGAAATGTTCATCACCGTCGGCCCGCCCAGTTTCACTATCATCGCCTTCATCGGCATGGCCACCGCCGCCGTCGAGAAGTTCCCGGAGCACTATATCTCCCAGGCGACGTCCGTCCGCACAGCCGACGTGTTGCTCATCGTGGCGGTCTTCGCGGGCATTCTGCTCTGGACGTTAGCGTTTTTCCTCTTTAGCGTGTCGTTGATTAGCGTGTTGCAGGGTCTCTGGAAACGAGAGAGCAGTTTTGGTTTGCTCTGGTGGAGTATGGTCTTTCCGAATACCGGGTTCGTTTTGGCCACGGCGAAGATCTCGTCGGCATTGAGCTCCGTCGCGATCGGGTGGGTAGCCACAGCAATGACGATATTGCAGGTGGCCTTGTTATTGACGATGACGGCGTTCCAGTCGAGGGACTTGCTGATGAAGGGGATCGAGATGTTTAGGTAGCTCCAGACTCGTGCGATATCTGAGGTACGGAGTTGAGGTATAGATGTACGATGTAAATATTCGATAGACACTATGTAATGAGAGATTCAACCTTTTGAACGAAGTCTGGCCCGGAAGCCTTACTACCTGAGGTTTCCGACCGTCAAGTATCCTCTCTCCCTCGACACCCATGTTCTTCATCAGCTTACATACCTGGGTTCAGCCGTTCGATCGACCTACGGCTCTGCCTGCATCAGTGCGCTCACAGATGTTCGTATTTGAGAAATATCATATCGATCCCAGCCAAACAAACAATGTGTGTCATCCCGAGCTATCTCAATGACGGAACGGTGAAGACTATTCTTATTATATTGTCCGTTTCCTATATAGCCAGCTTCCTAATGATAGGCGGCCAGTGATTCCAAGCTATATTATCCAATTCTCCTCTACAAATACCTTACAAGATGGAATCCACGGTTCAGTTCTCCCGACACGAAGCTGCGAGGATTATGCAGTGAAGAACCTTTGCTCTGTATGTGCTCTTCGTGTTAGCGGTTTCTGCGTGTTGGTCACTGAGGAGGCCATCTTAATCGCGTTGTTAGCCACCGCCTGCTATTCTGTAGTCAGTTCCAAGTTTCGGCCGCCGGCTGCGGAGGATAGTCCAGGTTGCAGATTGGCACAGTGTAATTGATCTATGGATCTAATATTCAGGTTCTATTCCGGCCTTCAACTTTCGTGTCTCATTCGTGACTCCTGGTAGGCAAGGAGCAATAACTACCGTGTCCTGCCGAAATTTCCTCGACTGCTAGACAACACCAGCCCATTTTTCGGCGGAAGTTACACCTGTGGCCGTTTGTATTGACGGCCTGTAGCCTAGGAATGCAAGATACTGATGAAACTGATGACTCAAGCGATGGTATTCAAGTATGGCTAATTGGTATGGTAGTTGTTGATCCTAGGAATAGGGGCGTTCAACGTTCTCCCATACCGCTCCGCCGCTCTTTCCTTGTTGGAAACCCCTCGCTCGGCCCTGAACAACGTTTTCTCCGCCACAGTATCCACAGGTCACATACATTGTATCTTGTGAAAGACAAAGATCGGTTGCAAATAGTCGTGAGATTAATACCCAGCCGCTCTGCTACTTAACTTGTCGGATCTTTCCGGTATTAAGGCTGGAATGTTTTACCGTACCTGATCACCTGACGAACATCCCCACCTGACGAACGTATTTTCCCATACAAAATAACTCAAAATTCTCATCTTTAAAGAGCTACAGTTCAACCAAAATAAGGAATATTTAAAATATATTTTATAGGGAGAATTTATAAGGATAGTTCTATATATTTATAATAAAAAATATATAAACATAGCTTTATAAGTACATATATAAAAGCAACGTTTTTAAATAATCAAAATTTATAATTTTTATATTATAATATTATAGTATTAGTAGATATTTATATAAAAAATATATTATTATAAAGCTAAATAGAAAATAATATTAGATAAAGAAAAATTTTTTTCTAATCCTCTATTTAAAGGCTGTTTTTTTTAATCAATTAAACTTCAATAATTATATTTAAGGACCCGAATTCTACTATAATTCATGATTAATAATATTAAATAAAATACTAGCTTTAAGGCTTATATATTTCTTTTATATACTATTCAAAAAAATATTAAAAATCTTTTAGATTTAATAATATTTTTACCTTTTTTTATGCTTTTTTTTTAAAAGCTATCTTTATTTTTAAAGTTTTAAATACTGTCTTATAATAATTATTTTTAAAAGTTTAAAAATGATAAAGAATAAATTTTATTTCTATTATATTTATTTAAACTTAAAAAAATAAAAATTACTAATTAATTATAATTTTATCTATATATTACTAGTGGGTATTTTAAATTGTATTTTTAAAATAATAAAATAAATAAATACTATTTTAAAGTTTATTTAAAAAGAAGATATTAAGAATTATAAGGTTTTAATTCTTTATATTTTTATTTTATTTTTAAATCTATTAATTTGTTGATTTAATTTAATTAAAAGTATTATAAAATATTTAATTCTTTTTTAGATATATATAACTAATAAAGAAGATATAATATAATTTTTATACTATAATTATAGTATTTATATTATAAATACTTTAGTTAATATTTAAGTTTCTATTATAGATTTAAATTTATATAAATTATTAATTTTTTAATTTTTTATATTTATTTTTTTAATTTTATCGTAATTTAATACCTTTTTAATACCTTTCTGAATTTTTTTTAAGATAATATCTAAATTTAAGGATAAGGTAATATTAAACAATAATTATTATCAATTTTATTAATATATTATTATTAATTTAGTCCTTTAATGTATTTCTAAAAAAGCTATATTTAACTTAAATAAAAATATATAAAACTTCTTATAAAGACTAAAGTTTTAATATATAAAGTAAATAAAATATTCCTCTTTATCTGAATATAAAATATAAATGTAATATCTCTTTTTTTGGTTGAACTGTAGCTCTTTAAAGATAAGCATTTCGAGTTATTTTGTATGGGAAAAGACGTTCGTCAGGTGGGGATGTTCGTCAGGTGATCAGGTACGGTATCATGCATCGAGCTTTTTTCCGATGCCATTGGCCCAACATGTCATGTTGTTGCAGACGTTATTTATGTTTCCAAGTGAGGAATTGTGAGTAATCCTGTCTTGAATTGATGTCGACGACATTTTTCTCTCTTCAGCAATTGGCCCCGGAGCCCTGCTCGTAGCTGCTCATATGGTTAGCAGTTGGTAAATGACGAGTCCTTTGGCGCTGGACGTTTGATCGGGGTTGTTAGTCCCGTTGGGCAAAACGGCCAGCCTGGGAAGATCAGGCCGTAGGATTCTGTCGGGATTTCCTGGGCCCCATTCTTTTGGAGACATGTTCTGAAAAGAATGTTTAGATCTTTGAAGCTTGGACTAATTGATGCCAGTTGTAACGTGTGTCATCTGGAGTTATGCATGACCGGCAGAAGGTCGTGAGCACAGTATCCGCCGTTTGGCATACTACAAGCAGGACAGTTCAATGACTGTATCATTCCTGCCGTGGCGCCTTAAGCTCCGTAACCATCTTGCTGTCGTCAACGTGGTCCTGGTTTTCTGTCCACAGAAATAATCCGTAGCCGAGTATGTCCAAAATACTATTCTATGCAGGTGTCGAAAATAGATAAAAAAAAAAGCCCCCTGTCGCTGAATCGACCAGCATCCTGACTGGCACCAGCACAGACGGCCTCTGAAAGTTGGGTGCTTGGATCGTAAGATTTAACTATCATGAAATCTGCTTCAGCGTCCTGAACGCCTTCAACAGTCTTGAATCGTGGCTTGGTCTCAGCGTCTGGCCTCGAAGCCTCCCATTTCTTTGCCGCAAGTGCCACTTGGGCCCGGTTTGGTGAGATGACAAGGATGCTCCTGATGTCTCGGATAACTTGGGCGGCCAGGCGAACGGCAAGCTCTGCTTCCTGGTCATTGAAGGTTGATGTTGAGGTATCACGCCTCATCTGCCTAACACCGTGTAAGAACCCGATCTCTCTAGGAAGTATCTACACACGAGTGTTAAGTCAAGTGACGCCGTTCCATCAAAGGAACGGTTGATGCTGAGATTACAATCGCTTCGATCCGATTGCACTCGGCCGTCGTAAAAAGCCGTCGACGTCGGCTCATACAGCCTCTGATGGGAGCGGTATTGGATGTCCAGTGTTTCCTATGGTAGAGATAACTTCATTCTCCCAAATGCAAGTCTCGTACCAACCCCCCAAAAGGTGTGTATGAGTTCAATGCCATATCGCACATGACAGTGTCGCGCAGCAGGACCTAGCAACTTTGTTAGTTTCACTTTATTTCGAAAGAAAGAAAATTGACATACTGAACCATATTTACTAGCTACCCATGTTTGGAGCCTGATACCTTTGGTGAAGAAGTACACCCACGAGGCATTCTAGAAACGCCTTCATTTGCTGGTGTCATTGTATATCGAATGACTGGTAAAAAAGAGTGTGGTACAAAGGGTACCTAGCATTTTTGCCGGATCGCTGGCTTGTTTCAGCTGATGGTCGGGTTAAATTGATCGTAATGGGTACTGTTCAGGTGACAACTTCATCTGAAAGGCTCGGTAGAGCCAGAGGGTTACGAAAGATATTTCAACCCGCATCAAATGTTGCGAGTGATTGTATAGCCTGGCGTCCACAGTACCTCCTGTCTTTCAGCTGGGGGGAGCATGTACGAGACACAAGGGCCCCTCCTCTTCGGGATCATCCATGATATAGAGTGTTAGAACTGTCAGCACCGGCCAGGCTATCACGGAAGGCGTCGGAAAGGCCAGAGAAGAATGTGTAGAGAAGATGGAACGAGGATCCAAGTGCAGGGGCTTGGAGAGGAGAAGAAGATAAAGAGAGGACGTCAGTATACTGTGAATATGACTCTACCAGCCGTATTCACAGGCCAGCTCCAGGGAATTTGCTCATAGGATTCAGATGAGGAAAGAGGTTTGGTCGTCAGACATCAGATAAACTTCTTGTTAAAACAGGGTAAATCAAGGGATGGCGTTCCGGTAATTACTCTTTTGTGAACCTTAACGAGGCAAAATATCCGCCAAATGACGGTTTAGGTCTATTGGCATTGCTGGCGATTGGCTTGACATGAGGTAACTATCTAGGCAGTAGAAGCAACCCCCCTTCCATGTTGAACTTGTCACTCATCACTCCTACGAAGTCTGTGGCACCTTGACGATGGCTAGAACAACTGGACATTGTTTCCACCCGGCGAAGAACGGGAAAAGCGAAATAGGACGAGAAGCAACCCGGGGCACAAATGATATAAGCATCAACTTCAGTATGCTAGTTACTATCCCGCTTGCGGCTTTCATCAAAGCGATATGGCCACAATTCCAGAAAGCCTCGTTCAATTTGCCTTTTTGTACCATTGCATAACTGTTAGATCTTGAACGGCGGGATACCATCGTCTCTGGGAGTTTCTCAAATGCCCCCTGGCCGCATTTGACGCGGGCAAATTCTGGGAGAGAGCATTGAGTACACCATCGCTATGGATATACCTTTCGCGATACCTATAGCATCAAACAAGGTCTACTTCATGCACATAAATTATGAGTCTTCACCGAACAGCCGAAGAATAGCAACAGAGTCGATTTTTCAATCCTACTTAACGACTCCGTGATTAGGTAAGAAGATAGCTTTTATTTCATCGCAACTTTATCCATGTAGAGGGGGTTATCTACTATAGGAGCAAGGCTTGGATAAAATGATTGGTACAGTCGATTAACTTACATTGGTACGATATGAAGACCTAGCAGTTGTTACTGATAAGCTACCATGGTGTGCCCAGACATCATTCGATATTTCTTGGGCAGCCAAGCAACATTTTGTGTGAGTTCTCTGGCCTAATACCCGGGATAGCAGCCATTTGACGATCACCGGTCTCCGAGTGATCACTTCTTGCCTGCACAAATTGCCCACAGAAAAGAAACCACTGAATCAGAGCAATTGTGCTGCGGTCTTTCGCAAGTTTCAAAAACGGCAATAGATAAAACGGACCAATCTTAGGCTTGACCCCTTGCTGACTTGTGTTCGGTGTTCCTCCATTCTAAACCATTTTACTTTCATTATTCGAAGGGGTCTTACGTCACCTGGTTCCCAGAAACAGGTTCGCGAGTCAAAAGACCTTGATCAATCTCCGGTAGATGTTTGTCTTTGAAATGATAAAGCATCTTTACCGACTTCAGGGATGAAAATTTTCATGCTTCTAGTTCTCGTAGTTCAGCCGCGACATCTGTGATCTTGTACAGTATTTCTTCCGGCCTCAGTGCACCATTTCGATCCCCTTGTTATCTGCCCACCGAACTATAGCCCACAATGACAATGGCAAAGGCAACTGAGTCACTGTTTCCAACACATGCCGACAGTTCGCCTAAATTGAAAATCCCGGGGAAGGGCCCTTCGAGATCCAACCGCAGAATGTATTCGATCGTCTCGTTCACTTCTGCTTTCATGATTTCAGTTCCAGTTATTGCCCTCATTCGTCTCTTGTGCATACATCTTTATCTCAACACGTTTACTTTGGCGGCGGTCTACACTGTTATTGCGGCAGGGCCATTGGCAGCAGGTATTTTGGCCAAACCTAAGGCTCATATCCTACTGATCAAGTATCCTAGGATATCATAATCTTTTAGAAATGAGCCAACAAGCACGGTCTATTGCCGATTGCTATAAGGGGATTTGTGCATGATCAATTAGTTCGTGTTCACGGCGCTCATGGTTATACTGTGGTCTATTGTCATGCTTTCTGGAACGGGCGGGATAATCGATAAGATAAATCAATTGAAACCTATGAAGTGCTGAAGTGTCCAAACGCGTCCATAATAGCTTCAAAGCTCTCTCACCCTATGATCGAAATTGGTATTCGATCTTTCACCAGGTATTCATAATAAGATGGATATTCCATCTTTCACTACTCCACCCAGTCGAAGAGAGTATGAAGCAGTCGCTCTTTGGAGTGCGCCACTGCTCCCGCCTCCACGTAGTCCTCAGAGCCGAATGTTGGTGCATTTGTGATCCCGAGCCATTCCCCTTGAGTTCTAAGGGAAAGGGTATCGGGACCCTGCTTTGAATCTTCCTCTCTCATCACCCTCGCTAGAAACGCATATTGTTAGCTATTGATAATATACAAACACTGTTCCCTGCTATATTTCACTCACCACTAATGGCAGCCAACATGTTTGGCCTTCGGATCTGTCGGCTAGGCACGTATGCAAGCAACTCTTTGGCATAAGCAGCGGCTGCTAATGCGGCATATCCTTCCCATTCTCCATTCTTGCTCGACTCCGCATAGTTTGAGATACCACATATGGCCAGACATGGCAGGTCCTGGATGACACCGGCAGAGAGCGTTTCAAAGCATAAAGCGCCTGTTTCTTTCCCGAATCGCTCTCGCGTTGATCCATGCTCGACGAGTGCGTTCCCGGAGGCAACCACACCGTAGAAAATTCGTGGTTCCGCGTCCTCCCGTTCGTCCCGCTCTATCTCACATTCTGGTGAAAATCCATCATAGTGACATCCGCCAGGGCTATGCTCTGTCTCGACCCTGAACAGCCGGTCATGTTCCTTACCAGGAGACTTGAAATTTTGCTCCGTACGAGCTGTCGGTTTGGCTGCCTCTACCATATATTCTGGGTACAGAGGGTCATTTCGCAATGTAGCTGCCCTCATTCGGTCCACCGCGGCAAGCAGAACCTTTGGTGGATGATTCAAGTATACGGTACGCCAGACCGTTGTATCATTCCTGATGGGTCCCAAATCGAACTGCAGAATCCCACCACATTCATCCGTGGGGTAACTCACGACCACATCCCCAAGGCACATATCATCCTCCGGTGATGGAATTGCTCCTCCGATACTGATGGCTAGTGCGGTACGTAGCGCTGGAAACGTTCGCATCATGTGTATAGCGGTTGCCGTCGCCGGTGTGGTTCCGCGCCCTTGCCCACCGACACAGACAATAACAACAGAGTGCTTGCCTACGCGACCGAGTGTGTAGCTGTTTGTGTCAAGTTCATCTTGCTCGTCTAGTGGACCATATTCCTCATCTAGCATTTGGTGGGCAGCAGCAGCCACGATCGGGTCGGAACATATCCAGCCGATCTGATACTGGTCGAGGGACGAGGTGGTCATGATGTTCTCGTGATGATGTGTGGAATGAAAAATTCGACTTGAGCTGGACGACTAATCTTATCCACGATACTGGAAGTTTGGGTTAAATATAAGGTGATCGTAGGACAAGGCTGTGAGGATTTGAGTCTAAGAAGCAGCGCAAGGCTGTATAGGCGCCATTCAGCGTTGTGGGGCACGACAGCATAGGAAAAGAGTTTGATTGATCAGATAGACATCAACAATTCCTCCTCGAGAGAACGAGAAAGTCCAATCGGAATCAAGGTCGTATTTTGGCAACTTCGAACGTTTGTCGAATCCTGCTGGATCTATCACCGCCCGACTGCGTGTCACCATTAGACTTGCCTGCGGCTAATCCGTTAGAGGTGGAAGCGGCTATAGCCGCAACAGGTAGTTCCAATTGGCTATTCAGCTTTCAATGGGGCGGTGGAAGGTGTTCTTTGTTCTTGTGATCGTTGCTGCCTTATCGCCGTCGGGCCGCCTGGGGGCTGAGAATCAGGGGCTGGAACAGGCACGAAGAAGCCATTTCCACAACACGCGACACGCATCTTGGACTCTAGAAGCATCGTCTGACGCGGAATTCAGTCTCGTTGATAAAATGGACGACGACAGGGAAATCATTCTATATCTGGGCGACCCGGTATGCTACAACACGGAGTTGTATGCCAAGTTCGAAAAGGAATTCATCGTCATCCGGCCATCCAAAAAAGAGCGAGAACGTGAAGAGTTCATGAAAGCGCTGAAGGAGAACCGGTGGGGCCAATTTCGTGGCATCATCCGTCCATCCTGCGATAGTGGCTGGGAAATGGGAAAATGGAATACACCAATCATTCACCTTTTGCCCCCGCCTTGTACAGCGTTTGCTAGTGCGGGCACGGGGTATGACGGGGTTGATTTGAAGGTTATGGAAATGGAAGGTGCGTTTGAGTCTTTTCCAACGATTTGAATCGAAAGGGTTGACGATCAGCCAGGCGTCAAATATTACAATGGGGCCGCCGCTGCGAGCGAATCAACAGCGGATATGGTGGGTAGCTTTAGAGATACTTGGGGCGATTAGGTCTGACAAAACACGTCTAGGCGATATTTCATATCATTTCGGTCTTTCGGAATATGCAGTGGTCCATTGAAGGCGCGCTGTCTATTGACCCAAATCGATGGAGAGATGCGCACCAAAATGTGGCTCGCACGGCATACAATCCGTCTGAGCAGAAGCTCGGGATCATCGGATTGGGTCATGTCGGATCGTAGGTTTCCACTCTTCCAATAAATAGTTTCCGATTCCCAGAATGACATTGGTTGGCAGCACCATTGCGAGAAAAGCATTCGGTTGTTTCAACATGAAGATCTACTACCACGACATAAAGCGCAAGAAGCTAAAGGACGAACAAGCCTTGAACGTCAAGTTCTGCGAGAAGCTGGAAGACATGTTGGGGCTCGTTGATTGTGTTGTTATTGCCACACCGGCCCTGGCAACGCCGTTAATCACCAAGGCAGCATTATGGCGATTCAAAAGGGGGAGCCGGCTGGTCAACATCGCGCATGGATCGCTGGTAGACGAAGATGCGCTCGTGGTCGCATTAGAAAGTGGCCATCTTTCGGCTGCTGGGTTGGACGTTCATGGCAAAGAACCCTATGTTCATCCGAAGCTAGCGGTAATGCGCAACGTGACGTATGTTCCAGACCTCTTTCTCTCGCCTCGGCACGAAAGCATTTAGAATAATTGACTGATCAAATATGATAGGTTGACTTCGCACACCGCAGAGGGGACGATTGACACTGAGATCGGGTTTGAGAGGTTGGCCATGGAGAACATTCAACGCCACTTCCAACCTAAACCTATGGAAAGCCTTCTGTACTAAAATCAAAATAGGGAATATTCGAAGATGAGTGGGCAGGTGCCGGGGATTTAGTGGCTCTAGTCCGAAGTCCTAGGACAATTATGTTATCTCACCCCGACCATGCTGTTTCTAAAACTCTTTTGTCACACCCACATATACCTGGTGCGAAGCATCTTTTGGATGAAAGGTAGACAGTAACAAAGCAAGTTTCTCTTCTGTATCAACGCCCATGTCAGAAAGAATAGATGACAGCAGGGAGAGATATGACTTCTGCGCTTCGGATGGTGAAGAGGCCATGACGAGACACAGGGCCCAGGTTTGAAAGGCAGGGGTCAGCCAATTGCACGTTTCTCTATCACTGAGAAGCTCCATGATTCGTCCAACTATGCCGGAAAGACCAGAGGGTAGCTCCTTAAACATGGTCGCTGTAAACAATAGAACCGCAAGTCGACAAGTTTCCTGTGCTCTGGTAATAGGACTGCTTAGATTTCCGCAATCCATAGATAACAGGGCATATTGAGCAGATGTCAAGGAAAATCTGACCTGCGCTGCATGACTTTGGTTCTTGGTCAAGGGAAGGCTTGATGTGGTTTTCAAAGAGGCTTGAAGGGTCAGGATGACATTTTTCAGAATTGCGTCGAGATTCAATATTTCGTCCAGATCCCTAAATCCTAGTGGGAGGGACAGATAGCCGAAATTTTCCAGGGGCAGTCGTTCGTAGTGTGGGTTGAAATAAGGTTGGCGGGTGATGTCTACGGAGCCGCAGAGATCCGCACTATCAGCGAGTATTAAAATCATGAAATCTGTTCAAGGGTCGACGACAATAGCATACCGGAGGATTTTGCTTTTGATGAAGGGCTTGTTGTCCAAACTACCCATCCCGCCGCGCAGATCCACGAGCCTTTTCAATCCTCTCATGTGAATGTTCCACTCGTAATTAGACCCGATCGTCTTCTGCTTTCTCATTAGGCATACCCTGATGGCTGTCGGTAGTTGAGGCTTACAAACCTGGATCATGGCTAATGTGGCAACAACAGCCAATGTCTCGTCTGATACATCCTCGCTCGTGGACGTAGTTGTCAGTTTGTGGTTCACGATGTTCATCGCCTCATTTAGATGTCTGATAAGAATGGGGCATCCTGATAGAAATTGAGACTTGAATCTGAAGGAAGCAGCACATCCTATCAGGACGTTCAAGAGGGCTGCATCGTTAAATGCCAGTGGTAGCCAGTAGTCCACCATGGGGTTGCAACCTGTCTTTTCTTCAATGGAGTAAAGAATTTTCCAACCAGTCGTGCTATCTGCGGTCAATTATTAATGCTTTGAATATCGCTTGGTGACTGATCAAATGCATACAATAAACCAAGAGGTCGTGCATATACGATTCAAATTTTATCGGCATCGTGTTAAACGGATCCGCGCGGCCCAGCGATAATTGCAGGGGCTGGGGAAAGAACGGTGCTCCAAGAAAAGATATTTCTTCTCTCGCGGAACCAGATAATTTCTGTCTTTTTCTGAGAACCTTCTGGGTGTGACTCAACATCGCCGTCCGTCTAACTGTCTTCCGTGCTGTTTGATCAACCTTGCGCGTTTGGGCATCGAAGTTGATAAAATGGAACTGGTCATCATCGCCGTATCTAGCCCCTGGCTCATCCTTGTGCTTTTTTCTTCTCGTCTGGGCAGTGGACCTAATTCTCGCTATCACGGCATAAGCACCACCCCATCCAGAGAACGGGATACTTACATCCTGCAGGCCTCCCTCTTCTCCTTGGTCCTGGGGCTTTGATCAGGCCATCGAGATAGGGAAACACGCAAGCGGGCTCAGTCGGCGATGATGAGACCGCGAAAACTACCTCGCTAGATTTGTTGCCCATAATGGAAACGTCGAGTCGCGATGGGAAAGAGTGAGATGTGCTGGTGGGCGGACCGAAAGGGTAACTGCTGGACGAATTAATTCGAACAGATCGGGTTTAGCGTCGGCTGTCCGGAGAATACGTCATTATCTCCGAGACATTAATCTAGCCCGATTAGGTTGCCAGTCAATAATAAATTCGTCCGAATCGGGTAACTCATCGACGTTCTGCCTTTTTCTTGTCCACATCCTGATTGCTCAGGGATGGCAAAAAACATCAAAAGCGAGATACTGTTGCATTTTCCCCAATCTCCGCATTATGTCCGTGCCTTTTGGATATAATTATTTCTCGGACGGAGCATGTACTCTGTTCGGCCCCTTTTGCTATATATATAGCACACCCTCTGCTGCTGAGACGGAAACGAAAACTATAGCTCAGCAATATTGTGTTGCCTCAAACTTTGATACAACATGTCAGAGTACAACCGCTACACTACAGGGGAGCAAGTTGCCTCCGATTGCCGCTCCTCAATCGAAAACAAAACCGTCTTAATCACCGGCGTCACATCCGGCGGGCTGGGCGCTGGATTCGCAACCGTCATCGCCCCATACAGACCGTCACTAATCATACTAGCTACAAGAAACATATCCAAAGCCGAAGAAACAGCTCAAGAGATAAAGTCTGCAGCTCCGTTCGTCACGACTCGAATTCTGGAGCTGGACCTCAACTCCCAAACCCAGATCCGGAAAGCAGCGAAGGAAGTGCTCTCGTACAAGGAGCACATCGACGTCCTCGTTAACAATGCCGGTGTTATGGCTCCGCCGTTTCGGCTCACGGAAGATGGCCTGGAGAGCCAATTCGGCGTTAACCACATCGGACATTTCTTGTTCACGAATCTGATCATGGGCAAGCTGGTCGCGCCTGGAAAAAGCGCGCGGGTTGTGAATGTGTCAAGCGATGGGCATCGAATGGGACCCATCCGGTTTGAAGACTGGAACTTTGATGTAAGACAAATTGCTAGATTCCACTGTGAAGTATATACTAATAATTGAAAATATAAGGATGGAAACACATACGATCCCTGGCTGGGATATGCGCAGGCTAAGACGGCTAATATGCTCTTTTCTATCTCTTTGGCTCTGAAGTTGGGAAAGGTTGGCCTCATCTCGGTTAGCCTGCATCCCGGGGTGATCGACACAAATCTATTGAGATACGATGTGGACGCGTCTCTTCAAGCAATAAGTAAGTGGCTCTTGAAAGTCAAATTCAGAGGGAAGTGAAAGGGTTGCTACTGACAAAAACAGTAAAATGGGACAAGCTGCAAGGAAATCGTTCTTACTGGAATGGGTTCAAATGGAAGTCCATGTCTCAGGGTGTGGCAACCCATGTCTTTGCCGCGTTCCATGATATGGTTTCACCTACTGGTTAGTTTTCAAGATGATAGCTGTTCTCAGATTGCTAACTTCTACTCCAATAGAGAACAACGGCAGCTTCCTGTCAGACTCGGCTGTTGTTCCTCCAGAAGAAATCCGGTGCTGGGCCAGAGACGAGATAGAGGCCGAGAAACTGTGGCGATTGAGTGAGAAAATTGTGGGAGAAAGGTTCCACTACTGATGAACAGGGTAAATGGAAAACCTTCTTCAGGGTGGTCACGTAGATGCAAAGGCAATGATTGTTAGTGGATGATGTACGCGTACCCTTCCACTTCGGAGCACTTGAACAGAGCAAAGCCATATTGTCGACATTATAGAGCATCCCTTCGAAGTTGTAGAATTGCAATCCTGCCAAATCGGAGCTGTTGTACCCGCTGGCGGGGTTGCCAAATAAAAACACCCCCGAGTCCACGTCCATCTTAAACGACAAGGCTGACGAGCCAATTGCCAAGATCCGCAGAATAAACACAGACATGATTCAGGACCATTCGGGCGTCTCATCTGGGGACTCTAAAAAAAGCGGAGATGTCATTGGCCCTAAGTGGGGGCCTGTTCACTGAATACGAACCCCCAAGAATAAACAGGCCCCTAAAAGGTTAAGACGCTAGCTGCCCAGGTTTGCAGGATTCAATTTCATTTCCTGCTGAGCTGTTTAGGTTGTGGGCTGCAGCTCTGTCATGCGCCGCGCCCTGAACCCAAAACCTTACTCCTATAACAGATGGGGAAAGGGGCCATATAAATTACTACCTCCCGCAACCCCGTCTCCTTCATGGAGAGACATTAGTCCCCAACCGAGTAAATCCCTGTATTGTCTGCAACCAATCGCTGTAATCGACAACATGCATTTTACCAAGCTTGCTTGCGTTTCTCTCCTTGCCGCCCTTGCTGCATCGGCGAGCATCCAGATATCCACACAGCCGCCCTCCTTGGACAACTGCTGGGAGGCTTCGAAGAACATCGATGAGCTCCTGAACCTGTACGCGCAGTACGGCGATTCCTGGATGGGAGCTTCGCGGGTAAAATCATCCATGTGCCAATCTTGTGCCGTGTTTGGCTAATGACGCTACAGGATGCTATCGGTCATATTCTGCAGTCAATTGTGGAAGCGGGAAACACCATCAAGCAGGACTGTACAAAGCTGCAAACTGTCGGCGAGACCCAGTCATAGTAAGTACAACCTGCAACACTGGTCACGAACGTTTCTATCTCTTGCTAATCCATCTAGTAGCCAAGAGGCCGAGCAGAATGCCGCCGATCGTTTCGGACGGGCTAGATAAGGCCAGCTTTTCGTTCGCCGTAACCATAGTTCTAACTGTGTGAACAAGAAATCCCAAAAATAACTGAATCATATCTGCTGCCCAGATAATCTCAGATTTTATTCGAATATACGACAGTATGTACGCACGGCATTAATGAAGACCGTGAACATCGCCATGCTTCGGTCCGGCTAATATAATGTCGCCCCCTTCCGAGTCATTCATGGCCGTCGCCTTATGCACGCTTGCGTCACTATTTGTCCGCCCCTTTCCTATTATTTCCCGTTATCTATATCCCCGAAGCGAACAGCTTGCCTTTCATCTTGTTATTAGACCCTAATAGCTCACCAGAGCGAGGCCAAGACGATTCTGGTGTTTAATCTTCGTAAGGCCATATCCGACCTTGTTCACAGAGTACCCAATTTTTTAAGATCTATGCCTGGTGTTAACTTTCTACCGTTGCTACTCGCTACCCATGAGTAACCATGTCGTCCTCGCATGAATGACATAGCCTAACTATTCTCTTTTATGAGTCACACTCCTCAGACCATTATGCTACAGCCCTTCTAGAACGCTCCTTCTCCTCATTGCAAACCATTTCTCCATCATCACATACTGTTTTAGCCATGGCAACGCCATCAGCGCTCGGACGCTTCGGGTATCTTCCACCGGAGGTTCGCCTCTGTATATGGGACTACCTGGTTACATTGAACCTTTCTCGTCTTTCAGAGGAAAATAAATGGGATGGAAAGTCGAAACGACCGGGCACACGACTGGCTGTCATGTGTACCAGTCGGACACTCCACGACGAGATATCCCATTACCTGTACGAAGATTTCCAACTACGGGTCCATATAACCTCTTACAACGCCTTGGACCCCTGGATATGGTTTGAGTTTTGAAGAATACGAGCCATATGGCAGGTCGCGAGCGTGGACGAGGCCATTACTCGAGGCTTCGGGGAATTTTCGTTTCACAACGTCCATTTAACAATCACCCTCCTTGCAAAGAAAGTTCCGGACAAGGGCCAGATGGTAATGCTCTGGGAGAAACTTAATCGATTCATCTTCTTCCTGTCAGTTTGTCGACCGGTTAAGAGCATAACTCTGGTATTTTTGAAAGCTAAAGATGTCTGGCTACGGGCTCAGAGACATCATAAACGCACAAATGGTTACGAACATGAAGCCTTGGCACTTCAACTATTCCGTCTCGATAACTGCCCGGAGATGCGCATACCGCAAGCGTAAAATGATAGGGAAGGTCTAGATTGGACAAACTACCATCTTGTCCTTTCGAATGTTTTCCCGCCGGCATCTCCTGACAATGGTAACAAGGGTATAAACCACCCGAAAGACACCGAGTTTCTGCAGGATGTTCTTGATAATATCAAGATTCGAGTGGAGCGCAGGATGACACGCAAAAACCCCGGACGGACAGTCCAGCACATGTGAAGCTCCGCGAAACGGAACCACGAGATCCGTTCAGCTGGCGACTATGGTATCTCATGCCGCATGAAACAAGGCAACATGAGCAGAGAGAGCGAGAACATGCGAAAAATAGAGTTGAAAACTGGCATGCATACCTACCTTATGAGGAAGATGAAAGGCCCTGCCAATGTGGTCCGGAAGCGCATGAGGTGAAAGTTATTGAGATCATTCACGAGTCCGTACCAAACAAGTATCCAGAACGGAGTTATGATTTCACTGAAAGTGAAGACGATCTCTTGTGTTACTACACAACAATCTACCTCCGCCAGACTGGGTCAATGATACATTATACTTGCGGGTAGCTAGTCCAACCGGAGATATTTCATCAGTATCCAATATAGTCTGTTGCCTTAGTAAATCCCAGAACACACAGGATCTGTGGTCATTGTAATTTTGTATTTTAGGGTATTTATGTCTTAAATTGAATCTATACAACTATGGCTATCTCGAATGAGATACTCCTCATTCCTCTCTCGAATCTGAGCCGATTCATTTGTGTACTGCTCCCGACCCTCGGCAAACAGTCATACGGCGCATAGGGTGATAAAAATGAGGCAACAAGCAAAACAACAGATTCGTGAAGAAGATTATTGAACAGCAGAGTCGGGATCGCTGGTATTCGAAGTATTGGATGTGGGAAACATGCGTGGAAAGAGCGCAGGAATAGGCGAAAAAGGGTTGAGACACTAATGAGGCACAATCATTTAGGTCGGCTTCGATCGAGCTATGAAAACTCGAGGCCCTTCTGCAAATCCGCGCTGCCAAGTGTACAGCATCTATTAATGAACGATTGGTCCAGTAGATCTCGGTCCCAGTGCCGGTGGCTTTTGAAAAGTTCATCTGTCTTCTGGACAGGCCTTATTCGCAGATACTTATCATCTTGTCCTACAAGGCCCCCAACACGCAATTCTTTGAGCCTTGGCATATCACTTTGGAGAAGACTGAAGGCCTCCTTCCAATCGCCATCTACTAGTTTGATGTCCGAGAGCTCGATATATGCAAGCTGAAGATGTTTCTGGAAAAAGGACAGCAGAAAGCTCGCTGTCGCCTTGAAGTGACTGAAGATCAACGATTCCAATCTGGGTGAATGAAGAAGGCCCAAGAATTCTGGGCAGGGATTTGAAGGGCTCAAGTTCACTTCTAGGTAGTTCATGTGGACACAGAGGTACTTCAGGTTACAGAGGTGACCTGCCAAGCCTGACAATGTAGGTGTCTCAGAATTTACTAGGCCATCTATTGACTTGGACCAAGATTCCAACTGGTCTAGTATAGTGAACTGACCAAGAACAGCACCTCCAATTGACGTATAAATCTCGAGCACCTCCAGAGACACGGCCAAAGGCTCCGAAGAGAATGATTTAAATGGTGCCTCAAGCACCTGTGGTGCAAGAGACACTTCGTCGATATTGGTTTCAATCCGCAGGGATGTCACATCGATATTGCTTTTGAGAACTGCGCACATACCCAAAAGGTACGTCCGGGCAAACTGCTCATAATAAAATTTTGGATGAAGATTGCTCGCCAACGCAGAAAGTTCGGGCTCTTGAGGCTCTCCAAACTCTCCGTTGTCGTCGGAGTCGTCAAAGTCGCGTGACTCCATGGATATGTGAACTTCCTCCAGGCGGCGAAAGGCCCGAAATGTCGCCTCTAGCTTGTCAAAAACGAACCTATCTGACAAATCTGAATTTTCTCTCTGGGAATCCAAAGAGCTATGTATCTTGTTGGATACATATGCCGCAGCTGGCGATTGTGCCAACGGGTCAGATAGTCCGCTTTCAGACACATCACCCGGAATTTCTGCTGCCCAGGGGGCTGATTGTCTTGCTCTGAGAGGGCACGCGCTGATGTAGACCCTCTTGACGGCTGAGCTTAAAGTTGGATGGATTGCCAAGGCATGAAGTGAATCCAGGCTCTCCCTTGTTAGCACGACGGCCTGACCTGCTATGTGGAAGCGGAAGTTTGGACCGGAACATCTGTCTGAAATGTATTTGCTGGTCAAACGGAAGGCAAAGAGGTCGGACAAGCATAATGTCCTAGTGATGAGCTCCCAAAGCTCGATTGGAAGGCGATCAATTGGCATTGTGTCGAGAATGAAGGGATGATGTAGAGAATGTAGGGACAATGTAGTGTTGGTTGGAAGGACACGATGAAAGGAGACGACTCTCACGCTAAACCCAACACGGACTTCTCTCTATAACCTTGCCGCCTAAGGCAACCACTGGGCCCAATCTCTTTGTTAATTCATAGGTAGAAAATGGTAGATTCTAAGCATTTGCCGAATTTGTGATCTCTTTCAGAACGTGTCATATCTTCACATGGCTTGGCTGCGCTACGCTCCGATCATCCGTTAGACCAGTTGGTGTACAATTAGACAACGTCGGATACTATTTAGCCAAACTGTAAGCTGATTCAATGGTATGTTATGAAGAAAATGGCAGCGTTTTGTTGACATGCGCTGGGTCCTTCATTTACGAAGGTCTGGTAGAGGTCTTACGTTGTGGGCTATCTAGTAACTTAGGGTGCTCTATCGTACCTTACAAGGTGAATAGCAACGTTGCAATTGTGTTTATCTTGCCCCGATCGGTATTCCGGAGTGGGTGGGAACAGGGGACGGTGAATTGTTGTTGTCAAGAGTTGGTCAAAAGTGCTTAAGCATGGAGGTAAAGCTGTAACATGTAGTTCTCGCCTTTGTACCTCATTTGAGACGAGACTTTCATGGACCAATCGGACAGACAGTATTTTCTTGCATGAGATCCAAATTACGACCCTAGACCTTTATCGAACGTAATAGGGATTACGGCAAGGGTAACATGGAAAAGGGTCATTATTTGTCGTTGATTTGTAAGACAACTTATATGTAGCTTCGAATAAGTACCATTCGCAGCAATGTGTTTGTAATTCCCTAGATTCATGTGTGGCTAGATCCGCAGCCGGGCAAAGTAAATCCATATACATTATCTTTCTTAGCATTGTTAGACCACTATATCATTCTCCAATCTTAGCTAGATAGGACTGAGCTCAAATGAGCCTGTGCTATCAAAATGGGCATTTTCCGATATAAAATATCCATTGGGAATGTTCCGATTGATTGATTGATCGTTACCCAAGGTCGGCAGTTCCCCTCCCGCACGATAGGCTGATAGAGTCTATGAGGATGCTGTGTTATAAAAGGTTCATGGCCCGGGTGTATGATACATATTTGTCTCTAGTGCCTTTGGTCTAGTGCTCCTTGCTAGCGGTGAAACCCTCTCGTCAGAATGTCCTGCGAGTCTCTCCCTCTCGAGATCTGGGATATGATTGTCCATTATCTTGATGGTCAGACAAATAAGGCGCTCAGGCTAGCCAACAGAACGGTAAGCCACCTTTGCTCCGGTAGGTCTTTCGAGAGACGCTTTCAGCATTACCGAGCAGAGCTGACGACCGATGGCATACAGCAGCTTCAGAAGTTGGTAACCCACCCATGGCTGGGAAAATTGGTTAAAAATTTGACGCTGGATGTTGACCCGGCCACAAAAGCCCATTGCTGGTTATCACCATCTAAAATCGACTTGCGGGAGCCCACCGGTGGAACTTGGGTAATGCCTAGTCGTGGGGGGAGGGAAACTTCCAATATTGATGGCAGCTTGGAGGGGAGCTCCAGACTTCCACCCCGCCATTCTAACCGCCAAGAAGATGCAGAGGCTGATCCAAATGGAGATGATTCATGGGATGATGAAGGGGCGCAGAGCGATCTCAACAGGTGCTTTTTCAATTCCCTGCTTCAAACATTCGAGGCGCTGAAATCCATCCGGAAGATCACCTTCTGGGGAGGCAATAATACCCCTTGCTCCGACTGCTCCGGCACTGATGAACATGGCATATCTCAATTTTCACGACGCTGGGAAGAGACAGTCCGAACTTACTATCTCACCGCAACCGCAATTATTGAGGCCAGGCTTGTTGTGGACTCGTTCGAGGTTTATCTAGACTCCCCGCTGCATACGTCTCTTGTTCCAACACTCGTCGTTGCACCCTTTCTCGACTTTGGAACCCCCGCCTCGATGACATCTTTATACCAGCTGTTAGCGCATGTAGGTGTGGATGAGCCGCCGGATCATGAATATCGATGGCAAGATTTCGAAACGAGCCTGACTGTCGGCGGAGACATACTTGATGTCCCGACCCCAAAATTCAAACCTGATCTATCTACAATTAGCTCCTTTAAGGTGAGCACATTTCACGGGTATAATCCCCACCAAACGCGACAAGTGTTCGAAAAGATGGTTCGATGTATGGGATTTGCATCTCTGCAGCACGTCTATCTGTTTGATCAAATTTACCGCGAACGTGACCTTCTATGGTTCCTAGTGATGAACCCAAGTATCATACATCTTGAGCTTTCCTTCGTCCTGGTGTTCGATGGGCACTGGACACCGATATTCGATTTCCTTGCTACTGGGATGCCACATCTTCAATCTCTCACGCTGGGCTTTCTCTTGAACGAAGACCACAAATGCATTCGACCCCTACGTACTTGGGAGAAGCTCGATGACTTTCCGCAGCTCCACGACAGAAGGGGTTTCTCTTACGGACGAACGTTCGACAAGGCAGGTTTGGCCAGAGGTCTTCGGTTTGTACCACCTTTCTAAGGCACTTTGTTCACTATGTTATTGCGAGTGCGTGAGCTCGTTGGTAAACCATTCCCAGGTTGCGCTTAGTGTCTGGCCCATCAATCCGGTTACTACCATGCTATTATTGACAATCCACAACCTCGCTTCTTCAACATCTATCCTCGTCAGGACGCCAAAGAAAACATTTTTGTCACGGGGATTAGCACTTGGAGTCTAAGTACAATCGCGACTTTTTCAGAGTTTCCGTCTCTTTTCCCGGCCCTGCCGTATGTCATTCTCAGTACCATCCTCCTTCTCATCTCCCCCCTCGAAGTCCTCTCTCCACGACCCGTCCTTCACACGAGTGTCGTCTCCGTGCAGTCCAATATTATATGCATTTTTCATACTGTCAAGGCATATCTGTCTTTGCTCGTCGAAATCAAACATTGGTTTGGGATATGTCTTCATCCCATCACTGTCGGGCTCGCTCCCGTCACCTGTAACACGGCATCCCCATTTCTTTTGGTCAGCAATAGGAGCCTTCCATGGCTCATAGATATACTTCTTATCGAACTTTGAAAGCTCAGGCACGTAATGACGAATCAGCTCCCCGTCGTGATCCCATTTCTTGCCAAACGAGACCGGCGAGTAGCATCGGTAGAACTGTGCGAAGAATGCGGTGCAGGAAAGCCACATCCAGTTGCCGATATTGCAGGCTTCCTCATCTGTGAGTATGTTAGAAATGCTTGGTCCGAATAGAGGATAGTTCCACTTACGATCAATCAACCATTCCTGAAACACTTCTGCGCCCCTTTCCCAACTCACGTAGCATCCTCCACGTGTTAGAAAGCAGGCCACACTGTGTCTACCTAGGTGATGTATCCAGCCCTCCTGTTTGAGCTGGCGCATCAAGGCGTCAATCCACGGGAAGCCTGTTCGGCCCTCTCTCCATCTGTGGAACCATATCTCTGCTTCCTCGGAATCTACCGCGTAGGTCTTATTCGCTGGCTGTTCTTTCCCAGATGTCTCAATGTCGGTTGATTGAAGGTGCCAGTCAATGAATCTAACAATCTTGTTCCCGTATGTCCGCGAGAAGGCGTGCCCAATAGCTGCTTGTGCTGCGAAGTACATGTCACGAAATAGCAGCTGTCCTGGTAAGTTTGTCGGTATCGTCGCATTCGCCTTCTTTCGCTTTGATCGGTCCTCCAGAACGGATTGGACATCCCACCAGAACTTGCGAACAGACAAACTGCCGAAATGCAGGTGGGGCGAAAGCAGAGTAGTTGATTGTGGCTGGAACGCGGCAGGTGATGTTTTCGGTTTCTCAAATGTCCCGACGTACTCATCGTCCCTGATGTAGTCGCCCAAAATCTTTAGTGCCTCCGCCTCGCCTCCTTTATGGGGCGATGTGACCTGTGACGGATCGATCCCGATTTCATGCAAAGTTGGTACTCCAAAGTCATCTTTCGGTCCCATGATCTTCACATACTGCTCATCCTTTTTGGTTCGATACTCCTGATTAACATCCGGTTCGGGATCAACACTATCCTGCTCCAGACCACTCAAATCCATCTTCTTCTCATCCCACGCATCCGGAATTTTCTCCGGCGTATCGACCACCTCAGCCGGCCTCCCCTTATTAATCCCTTCAACAGCCTTCTCAATCTGACTCATGCTCATCGTCGGCTTCCCACCATTTTTCTTCACGACTTCATCCGGATCAAACAGATTCCTCCCCATCCTCACAACAACCTCGACGCCAGCCTCCTTAGCCAACCGCATCACCGTCTCATCGCGATCCCGCGCATACGCATCCGTATCCTTCTCGAACACTAAATGCGTTACATCCCACTGCTTCCACAACTTCGGGAGCACAGTCTGGGGCGCCTCACGCACAACCCATAATTTCTGTTTCGGGTTCAGTTTCGTATACGACTTCGACAAATCGTTCTGGCATTGGATGAGAAAATTCCACCGGTTGGGCCCGACGCGCGCCCGGTACACGTAGTGCGGATCCCATGTCCAGACCGGGATGAAGATCGATGGTTTGAGGTTCAATGCTGCGTGGAGGGCGGGCGAATCGTGCAGTCGTAGGTCGGTGCGGTGCCAGTAGAGAACTACGGGACTTGAGGCAGCTTTGCCCTTCATCTTGTAGGAATTGGGGGGAAATTGACGCGGCTGAGGGGAGTTTCAATTAAGTTCAGGCTTTTCACGGTGTCTTTATGATCGAGATCTGGTCGATCTCCATGACGTCATGCGATCATTGATCGTTCCTGGCTGCATGCAAGGGGCCCGGCAGTTTCGCGCGACTGCCGGGTCCAGAACACAGTGACCTCATCGCGTTTCGATCTGTTCTACGGAGTAAATTCTTGCTCCTTTGGACAATGGTGGGATTCGAATGTTCTATTTGAGGTAGTATGCTAAGTCTAGGTGTCTTGACAGGTCGGGGCAATATGTAACACTCGCCTCTAATGACCACCTGGTATAAACCACTGCCTCATCCCATGGCCCTCAACCTCCTTTCCTCCCTCCACTTCGGACCTAACCGCACAATGACCACCAAGGGCAAAGACCCAACTAACATAACCAGCCCCAGGAAGGTAAAACACCACTGCCTCCCCATCCCATCGATCATTGGAACAATCAGCGCCGTAGCACCCGCTCCCAAAAGACACCGACAGAGATTATTCGCAGCGGTCGCCGTCGCTGCCTTCCCGGGATAAAAGTCAATGAGTAACGTGCTGACAGTGTTGAATGCCATGCTCAGACACAAGCCACAGAAGAACAAAATCACCAGCGGCGCGGCGATATGCGTTTCGTAATGCACAGCCCAGCCGAAGGCGATGACGGCAACACAGCCCACAACGAGCGGTGGAACCATGACTTGCACGCGGGCGCGTTCGATCGGGAAAGAGGTTAGATCTGTTTGACGGTTCGCGACAAGCTCAATGTTCAGTTTGTGCGCTGTGCGGCGGAAATTCCAGTCTTGGAGATAGCCGTTTGAGTAGGCGGCGATAAAGCAGCCTGTGCCGATGGAGATGTAGCAAAGGCCGACTTGGAGGTCGTTATAGCCGTAGATCTCGGATAAAAGGGAGGGTAGGGAGGCGGTGATGTCGTAGTATCCGGCAAACAGGATCGCATTGACGAACAGGAGCAGGGAGGTGTCTTTCTCGAATAGGATTCGCAGAGCTTGAATCGGATTCGGGCCGCGGAACTTAGGTCGACTGCCTGTGTTAGTTGTTTCTGCGTGTTTTCGGGTCTTCATGTAGTCCATGACTGAGAGATTCCACTTCTGTGGCATGAGAGATCCATTCCCAACAACCCGACGACTAGTCTCCGGGAAGAAAAGAACAAACTGAACCATGAAGACACCAGACATGATAGTAAGAAACCAGAAAATAGCCCGCCATCCCAGGTACTGGGCCAGAAGACCGCCAATGACGGGTCCCAGACTAGGCCCAAGCAATGATCCTGCGGTAACCAGACCAATGTATGATCCTCTTTTGGCGGCCGTCGCAATATCTGAAACGACGCCTGACGATAAAGCGATGGTGGCGCTACTCCCTGAGCTCTGCATGCAGCGAAGAACAAACAAGGCAGCGTAATTGTTTTGCAACGCCAGGCCGATGTTCGCTGCGGTGTAGATGACGAAACAGGCCATGTAAGCTGGCCGACGGCCAACGACATCTGCAAAGTCGCCGATGAACATCGGCGCAAGACCTTGAAAGATCTACTAATTGTTAACGCTGTCCATTGAACCCACGCTGAACAACGTACCATGTAAGACATCACCGTCAAATTGATAAGTGAACTTGACACATTCAAATCCTCGGCCAGTGTGTTCAATGCGGGGAAATAAATATTCGCAGATATCGGTGAAAAGAGACCAGCCCATGATGCCGTGAACACAATGTAGTAAACTTGGTATTTGGTAAACACCGTATATGGCTCCAATTGCGTCCTTGTTGCCTGAGGCAGCTTTGTCTGGCTCTCTATGTTTTTCTCCATCATCGCTGGAATACACTTTTTCTCTCTAAACGCAGGACTTCAGCTCATGGCCGTTTTATTGTTCGACTCTTATCGCCTTGGCGGCAAGAGCTTCAACAGTCCCGTGTACCCGACAACGTTATGCCGAGAAAGTGGCGACCACGGTCGAACGGTCGCCTAGGAGAGAAAGCCTTATGGAAGCTTAAGTTCAAAGCTGGGTCTTTGCTGTTAGAGCCAGACCGACGTGCATCTGGCTGCTATTCTCCGATAAACCAACGCAGTTGGCAGGGGGGGCGGAGAAAATCGAAGAGAAGCAATTTTTTTTGGGCCTTCCCCATCGGTTTCGTGCCATTTTGAAGAGACCCGCCTAAAATAAAACCCATCGCGCATTCTTGCCTAGGATTGGATGATAAGGAGGCTCTCTATTATCAGCCGAGTGGAACCAAAAATGGCATGCGGAGAGGCCTGAAAGACGCAATTTTGTTGGCCTGGGAAGTCGGATATAACGGCACGGCTGGCGGTTAGCGCCCGAGAGGCGGAAGGGAGTCTCCAGCAATCAAATTTAATCTGCTGGTCCTTTGTGCGGCAGAAAGATGCAGTTAAACGCTTTCCATTGGCGCTGGCTTCTGTGCCCAAGAAGATGATGTTTGTGCTTTGGTGCCTTGGTGCCTCACCCCTCAGTGTGTCACTATGCAAGCAACGAAGCTCAACAGTTTTACTCTACGTATAGACTCCTAGTTAACATAATGTTGTTTGCAACAGGTTTGACTAGCGAGACATGGTTCCTTCATAAATATTCAAATTTCAGACCGAGATTACTATATATATTACTCACCGCTGCCCGGATAAACTGGGTGGGAAAAAAATAGCAGTACGACAGGATAGATGTAATGACAGCTTGCATTAGTCCAAGTCTGCAAGAGGGAAAATATGCCACTCTCAGATGAGACAAATCTTTGGAGACCATACGTTGGCTTTTGCGGAACTATGAAGATGTTGATAGCCAATCGACATCGTGATTCTATACCTATGATATCACGTACTGCAAGTAATTAGCTACTAAAGAGTCTTACTACAGTTGGTAAATACAAGTATTACGATGACAATACCTCTTTGAAACATAGAACGAAAGAAAGAATTAGATAGAAGATAACCGGGATGGTAAAGGGATTGGGTAGAATAGAAAAATTGTATATTAGAAGTATCCAAGGCCAGCTTGAAGAAGGTTAGATATATAGGAAAAACAATTGATTCTATTCAAGGTAGTATTAAAGGATACTTAGAGAATGAAAATCATGAATTCATCACTCAGTCGCTACCTAAAATGCAACCGTAACAGAAACCTCGTTCAGCAGCACAAGCGGAACAGGCCGCATATTCGAATCGCCTATCCGCTCTTTCGGCTTTCTCCTCAAGCAGGTAAGATCCCAAAAATAGTCCCAGAAACCCTCATACCCGCTGAGTACCTCTTCCTTTTTTCCGCGTCGAAACCACTTAATATGGCTCATGCCATCACCCAATTCGACCTGATAAGTCGCGCCAACGTTGAGCCCGTGAGTATGTCCGAACGGCGACACCCACGGCACCTTGTCATGTGCGTTATTCATTGAGAACTTTGGCCGAACTTTCATGGTATGAGTCACTCGGTAAGGTACGCCTGGCTGAAGTGTCACAAAATGTTGCTCATTCTCACGATCGACGGTGCAGGAGCCCTCGGAGGAATATACACTAGACTGACCCAGTCTTGCCTTTGGCTGATTCGGATGATCAACAGATTCGGATTTCACCAGCTCAAGGCCATTCTGGAAGAATACCATACTTTTTGGGTCGAGCAGGGTGTCGTGGATGAACACTGTAAAAGGCTTGTTAACTTGGTTGGGAATGATGGGCAAGACAGCCGTGAGAGTGATGGTAAAAGGAGCCCCGCTGTTGTGCTTATGGAGAATGGTTGATGAGGCTGTGGCAGTAACGTTGATGTGGGTTGGACGGGTTGCCTCCTCGGAGGCATCTTGAGTGGCCCTCAGCATAGAGATCATGTTGTTTGGGCACAGCTTTGCTTGAAACTCCCTTCGAAGACACCAGGTCTGAATGAACTAGAAGCTAATGGCAAAGTGTTTTTTATGAAACCTCGAGTCGATCTCTTGAGCAGCCGTGAAGACATGTATTGATTCAAGGTGGTCATTTGAAAGAGTTTAAGGCGGATGAATGGTTAGACCCTCCATTATTGAGCGGGATTGGCGTCTTTATATACTACATTGCAATTACCCCGGGCAATTGTCTTTCCTCATATTTAAGCGGAAGATTCACAAAAAGTTCATCCTCTATTCCTGTTTTTACGGGACGGTCCGGATACTTGTTAGAGCAGAACAAGACATTATGGAACATTTGGAACAAAGGGTGTGCTGAAGCGAGTGATTATTCGAAATGACAATACAGGTCGGGTTTTATTAGTGCAAGAGTCCTTCATCGCCACCAGGTATCGTCGAGAACAGGAAAAAGGGATTCAGATTGTGTCTGTGTATTCGACAGCCAGGCGCACACTTACACGCGTGATCACTGTATACTCTTCAACGTGTCCCAGCAATAATGTAAAACGTAGAGCCTTCTCATGAAAGACTTATCAATATATCAATAGTAAAGACGTTGAAATGCTGTTGTAGATGGTAAGTTTTATGAAAGCCTTCTCATTCACGCATCTCATTCTTACCTGCACTTATGTTGACAATGTTTGCCAGTATCTTTCTGAACAAACGTGGCATTTCTTAGTATTTAGAAGTTGACATCTCAATCCTATCTCGTCTTTAGGAAAGAAAAGCTGGGATTGGACTTCTACATTCTAACCCAACTATAAGGAAACTGATCTCGATGAAGAGAATCATTTTCGAAAATTGTGTTGAATGTTTGCATAATAATTGAAAATCAGTTGAAATTAGAAGTTCTTCGAGTTGAATAACTTTCCCAAAGGCCCAAAGATGTTAAGACGGCATAGATAGATACTGAGAAAAGGCAAGGCATACATCATGTATATGGTCAAAGATAGTCTATTAGTTGTTGAAAGCGTTAGCACAGATTGTCGCCTGATAGGCTAAAAAAGATGCGAATCAGGGCGCAGAACCATTGCCTAAGAAAACTAAACAGGGCATTCTGTGTGAAGAAACAAGAGTTAGAAGGACGGCAGTAGAAAAGAGCGTGCGCTGTCTATGAACCTTGTAGATACAATCCGACGAGAATAGCAGATACCCATGTACACATTAATATATGAGCGTTGACACCATCATCGCGTTTGATCAAAAGCAGATACTGGAATTGAAAGAAGAAGGGGGATGTTATAGAATGGGTTCGTAAGGGTCGGGTGGCAGAGGCCGCCGAGTGGGAAAATTAGTTCTCTTCCTCTTAACCTCCATGTCGCATATATTCTGGTCACTGTTAGTGAGTTTCTGCATTAGGCCACGCGGACGTCCTTCAGAAGGGCTGACAAACCTTACGTCGCACTACAAAGTCAGCGTACACCTCTCGCCAAATTTCTCGAGCCCGACAATCGTCCTCTATTCCTGTTTTGGGGTTTAAGTCACATGTAGGTTGTTTATCTTCAATAGTGGCCGGACTGGCAGCAGTCCAAGGCTAGGGAAAAGAGTGTTAGCGCTATAGTGAATCCAAAAAGGATACGGGAAGGAATATGCAGTAAGAATATTACCTTGGGGACGGGCCAGTCCGAGAAGTGGAGGAACTTAGCTTCTTGAAACACCTTAACCGGATCCCACGGCTCAAGGGGATTTCCCAGATAATCTGTATGCTTTCTGGACCTGAATTCCCCCGTCAAGAGATCATACGGTCGATGGGGAATGATGAGGGCACTGTCGCGGTATAGATTGTTTAGGATCTCCATGTCATACTCGGTATTTCTTGCTTCCGAAATTGCCTTCATTATACGGGTGAATTCGAAGTCCGAAGGCTGGACGAGGATGAGTTGCGAGCTGAGAAGCCGATCGTTGAAATTCAGCCAGTAGGCTCGTGGCATCGCCACGGGGGACGGCGGAGAGAGGAAGAGCTCATCCATGGTCTGGGGTACGGCATCAGCGATAGGAAATGGTCACGAGATTTTGAAGGAGCCACTGACTTGCAAGATGGTGGCGTCCGAGTCTAAGCCCAGCACTCGATCGTATTGTGTTTGGTTGAAAGCGAGAAGCTTAGTATAGCTCTCAGCCCAGGTAGCTGGACTCGCTATTAGTTGTCGGAGTTAAGCATCGGGCTAAAAGTTGCCACGGCAGCTAGGCTACACATCTTTGGGAGCAGAATATGCGCGATGCAAGACTCACCATCACCACTGTCTCGACTTTGCACCTCTATTGGCATCAGTTTCACTTCATATTCGTCTCGTGCTTTTCGGAGCAGCCGGCTCTCGGTTGAACTGTTCTGCGCATCCTCCAAAAATCTAGAAGGGTACATCATTAAACGATCAGGTTTGCTACCTAGGCGATGCAAGGCTTCAAAGAGCATGACTGAGTTACACAAGTAGGGCGTGTTGGTGACATATTGCACGTAGGCGAAACGAGACCAGTCGATGGGTTGGGAATCGCCCTTTACTATGGGTGAAGATTGACCACGAAGATGATACACACAGTTGAAGGGCAAAAAAAGAAAAATTACCACGATCAGGAGAGAGACAGAAACGACAGATATCATCCTCTTAATTCTTGGGGCTAACAATTGTGGGGACATGGTCCCTCACTCCTCCCGAGCGGGCGTTCGGGGCTCAGGAGTGTATTTGGATGAAAGGACCGGGCAGGATGATATCTTAAATACAGTAATAGAGCGTGGGGAAGCCCGCGAGCATGACTGTGGTTACCAGTGGCAGACTAATTATAATGAGTTCAGGCGTTTTGTGGGAATTCAACTGGCGGAGGAACCGTGGGAACCAGCAACAAAGGGGTGCTTGGTCGCTCGATCAGCACCAGATAGATAGTTCATTGTTCGTTATTAGCAGTATGTCATTTGGCCTATAGAGGTTCGTATGCTTGGTTGTACCTAGAGACCTAGACAATCCCAATGACCAAGACCACGAGCATGGATCTCACCCCTAGTTCGGCCGATGTGCTTCGAAAAGCTCCTCACAACAAAGATTGTTTCTCTGGCTGCAGATGGAAACAATGAAAACAGGAGAGGTAGGAAGATGCCAAGAGGTCAACCAAGGTAGCGAGGGCCTAGGTGGAATGAACCGTAGCAACACGAAGGAAAGACAAAGGGGGGAAGAGAAAAATGCAAATGAAATAAAGGGAAAACCCTCAAACCAGAACCACAACCTAGACACTTGGATACTTCTTTGTCGTCTCATCATTTCAGGGCCGGTTGCGCCTCTAGGATCGCTTGAGCTGGAAGTGAACATCACATCCCGAGACAGTTGTGATAGAGAGGATTAATTTAAGCTCAGCGAGGCAACGTGAGTCGCACGCTCAACCAATCACCTAGCTCATGTCTGCCGTAAGAGATATCTGCTAACGCCTGTACGCATAAAGGCCAGTGTATTTCGTAATAGACTTATCGAGTAAGGCAATAGCAATACGGTGAGACCGTAGAACTACCCGGAAAAGTTAAGAACCTAACAATTAACATGATAGTGTAGAGCGAGCGGCTTTTGTTCCGTTATGCAAGACATGTCTGAAATAGAATAGTAGAAAAAAGGTTAAACTAACAGGATGGCCATTCTCCGAGACGAGAATTATCTAGCTACAGGTCTATAAAACTTTCAGGTAGCTCTACACATTAACCTTTATATAAATACGTATCAAGGGAGTATGGGTGATGTACGTTTGTCTTAAGATGTTTTATGTTAAGGTCAAGTAGTTTAGATAAAATGGAGGGTTAAAACTAGATTTAGTTTACTAGGGTATTCATTATATACGTTCCATTATTGAAGATCAATATAATGTCTCAGTCCTATTCATAGGCTACAGGGGTATATATCGGACTATAGCATGGTTATTGGCCGTTCTTATATACTTCATGAGGTTATTGATCTTTCCTATGAATTCAGCCCATTCTGGTCATTCTGATACACTATATGCAGCAGAGAGATCAAGAAGACTTCGGGAGTCCAGCAACTTTCTAACAAAGAATTAACATCTTAATACAGTTGGAGGATATGACAGTGATACAGAGCTTGAGGTATAGGCTGGGGTTGGACTACTGGTAATTACGCGTGCAGTCATAACATATAACAATGACATTACTACTCCACTTCGGTCATGGTCGGTTGGTATATATCGCTATCTTGAGGAGGAAAACTGCATAGGGTCGGTGGGAGTGGGTGACCCCCCCCGGCCCCTTCTTCACAGTTACTCTTCTCGCTTTATGTACATGTTTTCAGTAGCTGTATCCTACCACCGACCACTTCGGCTTTTATACCATCCTTAACAGCAGCTTTTGCTGGAAACAGAACTATATTGGCCTTGTAAAACCCAGTAAGAGACAGGGAGAGTGACAGGAAGTTACTCATCTGTAGCGTGAACTAGTCTTTTTCAGGCTATAGCATTTGGCCAGGACAAGCAAAATCGGCGAAGGCTTTCCATCAAAAGATATCAATATTAGGGTAGAAGAAGTGTACGGACCTTAGCATAACGTATTAATTGCACAGCAAACCTAGAGCAGCTATTAACTTGAGTATAACAGGTTTCAGCCACTTAATCAATAACTAACGCATGCAGGCCAGGCCAAGCACATTAGGTAGGATGTTCCTTCATCGAGGTCTACTCTTCGTGAGAACAGGAGTCAAGCAGCCGAGGGGCCGGCGGCTGATGAAAGTAAGCTAGTGTTTTAGCGTAAGAAATAGTAAGATTAGTTGTCCCTTTTTTTTTGTCGTGAGGGACCTGCACCGGTGTACCTACGCTAGGGGAAAATAGCCTCCGCGGTTATAGCCGTGTGTTCATTCGTGCAGCTGCCCGAGACATACATACACAGCCGATGATTTGTTAGCCCCATGCTGGGTTGAAACTGTCGATAATCCCTGTTAGCGACCAACTTCGCCAACGATTTAACCCTTACCAATGCAGCACCGCTCGCCTCCATCTAGCCTAGGGGTTTCCTGTTCCTCAAACACTCCTGCGTCCCCGCCCGACCTTGCTCGGTGAGATGAGATCTGCAAATTTTCTTTCGCTACTCATCAAACGGACCTTCCCATTCCGCAGTGCCTGCAATGCGATCACTCCTTACCATGCAGTGTCCTTTGCTTCGCTTGTTGGCACTCGCGCCATTCCTTCGTTACCTTGAGCTGGTAGCTGCGGCCAGGCCGCCAGCGCCATACGTGATGACTTGGTCGGACAAAAGCTACGGCCCCGATGGACCGTGGCAGGCCGTCTCCGTTGGCATAGGCAGCGCCAGCCAAAAGATTGCCTTATACCCAGGAGGAACGTGGGAGAGCCGAATCCTCGTCAAGTCCCTTTGCGCCAACACTAGCCTTTCGTCTGTCTGCTACGCCGACGACGCCGGGCTTTTCAACACCGAAGAATCCAATACCTGGGACAATACCTCCATCAACATCCCGCCAAAGGCAGACACATGGAGTGACTTCGAACTGGGGGCTGCAGATGCTGTGCCAGTGAAGGCCAGGGTAGAGCGCGCAATGGATACAATAGACCTTGGCGGGGACTCGGTTTATGATGTGGATCTCCTTGCGGTGTCGCAGGCATATCAGACATATCCCGGTGGGCAGAATTACCCATTGGAAGTCGGGGTCCTGTCGCTTGGTTGTCCGGAGTTCAATCAAACGTTCACCCGAGGCGATGGGGTCAGTATCAATGCAACATTCATCAACAGTCACGTGTTTACCGCAAAGATGGCTTCGTCGTATTCTTTCGGCATGCATATTGGCTCTGCACCATTGCGAATCCCGGGCTCATTGATGCTCGGAGGCTATGATGGCAATCGAATTGTCGGGGAAACGTCCGCGCAGCCATACTCCGGGGGCAAGTTCCCTATCAAGCTCCTCGATGTTGGAATTGGCGTGGCCAGCGGTGGCTCACCATGGAACTATTTCAATAAAACAGGCCTTCTGGAGAAGGGCAACTCTTCCTTACATCAGGGAATTACGGTGATGGCTAGTCCTGGGGATCCCTATCTCTATCTCCCTAAGAGCTCTTGCGATGCGATTACCTCGGAGCTTCCAACTACATACGACTCGGACCTTGGATTATACCTCTGGAATACCTCGGACCCTCGTTACGAACAAATAATCAAGTCACCCTCCTATCTGAGCTTCGAATTCAACAAAAATAGCCTGAACAGTGCCAATATTACAATCAAAGTCCCATTCGCGCTCCTAAATCTGACATTGGAAGCACCGCTTGTCAAAAACCCAACGCTTTATTTCCCCTGTATGGGGACTGACGGCACACCGGCGCTAGGCCGCGCGTTTCTTCAGGCTGCTTTCATGGCTGCGAACTGGAGTTGGGGTGGTCGCATTGGGAATTGGATCCTCGCACAGGCACCGGGCCCGAATTACTTCACGACCAACAAATTAACGAATATTATGGAAAAGGATATGACGATTCCTGGGACAACCAATAACTGGGAAGAAACCTGGGCTAACTACTGGACTCCGATCCCCATAACCTCGAGCTCTGCTACCCCCGTTCCAACGCCATCGTCGAAAAGTGACGATAGCAACGACAATGGTATTTCCACCGGGGCTGTAGTCGGGATTGCGGTTGGTTGCGCGGCAGCCGGCGTGCTGCTGGGTGTACTGGCATGGGTCTTCATCACGAGGCGACGGCGGCGCAATGCGTTGGAGCAAGGCCAAATGGCACACGTCTATCCAGGAATCCGTGTCAAACATGCTGAAGGAGTGTACGAGCTAAACGGACGCCGCGGCCCCTACGAACTAGCTATTCGCCATCCACCCTACGAGCTAGCAGGGCCTGATCATTGATATTGCTAAGGTCGTAGCACCTACAAGCAACGATCGAATTTATCGATATCCCAGGTTGGATGAGTCATAACGCGATGACGTGGTGCTTGAGAGGTGGCTTTTGCCAGGGTGCAGTCGTCTCATGATGTAATTGTAGTCGTTGATGGCTATTTAATGCGGCTTAGTGGGTGATAGATTTCATGTACATACATACCAGCAGAATTATATTTGTATCCATTCAATGTAGTGCTTTTCCCAAGGAAGATATAATGACCTAGTGCCTGGTCTTCGGCGGCCGACAGGCCGTGTAGAGTTACCGAAAGAGCAAGATAACTTCAGGTATAGCCAAAAAAAAAAACCTCGGAGCGGGGATACCAAGTTACCCATAAAGTCAATGACATCCAACAACACATAGGGTATTGAGTATATCAAGAAGGAAGGCGGAACTAGCTATGGATGCCTCAAAAGCGTTGCCAGCAAGAGTTTCGGAGGGGCACCTCGAGAGCCTGTATAGTTCCTTGCGATGTAGCAGACTATCAGCCCTTGAAGGATGTCGTGCAAATAAGAGGCCTCTATGTCGTCCTGTAGTCAAACCGACAGGTACTGTCACCGCGAGATCACGACCAGATCTTGTATAAGTTAGAGAGTCGTTCGGCAATAGCATTCCTGAGACCAGCTGAGCCCCACCTCAGAATGCGGGACATTCTCGACACAACCTCGAGAGCACCAGCCTCGCTTGTCGTTCGCCAGATTCCCATGTTCGTCATGCAATACCCCTTCTTAGATGTGTCCCAGAAATGGGCCCAGATTTCACAAACGGGACCTTCCGTGGTCATGGAAAAAGCCAGTAGTGGAAGGTCAACGGTAGAATGTGCCTCCTTGCCGCCATGCCGCTTGGGATATTCCAGCTCATAGAGCTCGGTAATGCCCTTCAGGATGTTAATCGCCGAGGCACCGCTCACGGCGGACTGATTTTGGGCTTGATAGAGATTGCCACCCGCTGCGCCTGATTTGGTTTCGATGACAAAGAAGGGAAAGCATAAGTGCAACCGAGTCAGACCGGGATCGCTGATGAGAGCTTCGGTGTCTTGGAGATCATTGAGAAAGAAACGAGCATTGTCACCTCTGGCAGGTCGTAGTACCGACGCTAGAGATGCATCAGTCATTCCGACGGACACATCGGGTCTAGGGGTCCTCAAGGAGAATGTGTTCCCAAGATACTGTCCCGAAGATGAAGGAGGAGCGGATTCGCCCCAGACAGGGAGAACTGTGTCCGCAGGCTGGTGGACTTCGGGCGTAACATCATCACGCCAGTCTTTGGGCAGATAGTTAGTTTTCAATGTCGAACGAATGGAAGCCGAGTGCATGTCTCACCTCTATTCCGTACCGACAAAAGATCGGTAGATTTTAGATCCTTGATCGCGTCGTGGAAGATCTCAGTCCATTCGGCTTTGCCCGCTTGCAAAGCGGCCAACTCTACCGACTCACGCTGAATCTTCGATGCCAGGACTTTTATCTCCATAGACAAAGGCTCTGATACATCTAACACGTTACTGACTAAGTCTCGGACGCTTCTCGGCATCTCCGTGTCAACGAAGATACTGGCGCGAAACAACGTGCTAGTGCGATATGTCGAGTCATTTGGTTTAGAGAAGGGCCGTTGCTTCTGCAGGGACGGCGAGGATGACCTCGTACTCGACAATGACGATATTGATAAAGGTATATTGGGCACATTGCCCGGAAGTCTTGTCGCATTCCTAGCCGCGGACGGACTCCACGGGGCACCTTGTCCCCGGTACCTTGCCTCGGGGCCCGAGAACAGATTGATTTTCGGGCCCCTTGTTTCTAGCTCTAAAAGAGACAAATTTTCCTGTATCAGTGGAAGGGGGACAGTGTCCCGCTCAGGAACTTGTTGTTTTGCAGGATGCGAGTCCGATCCTGACGGTTCTTCGTCCGCTTTGCGTTTCATACTGAGCGCGGCCAGAAGATATCTGCAGCGCTAGAAAGGTTGGCCTCACAAGGAAGAATGGTCATTGATACATTTTGAGAGTTCTTTTGATATTCTCAGACAAAGTAGAACATGATGTTTCAAATCACTTTTCGCAATCAAAGAACTCCTGAAACACGTGACGGCGCCCGATCTTTCATCCCGCCGGTCACATGGTCAGTACGCCGGAGTGCAGAGTCCAGAAGTGCTTTTCTATCAGGTGTCAGGGTCACGTGCTCAGGCACCAACTCGGGCGACGTTGATGCCAGCTGCATAAGGCAGCAAATCAGTCGCGGCAAGGGACTTTTCTCCTCCATACAAGGCTAAGGTGATCTTGGATAGACGCCGGCTCTCAGCGGCGCAGCCAGCGGTGGGCCATGATGTGTCTGGGCGTGCATTGGGGTCACCAATGATCACAGGTGGGTTAATGGAGCCCATCTTACGGCCCCACTCTTAATTTTAGGATAAGGAGCAATAAACCTGGGTTGACAGTTCGTGAGGGGTTACTGTTGGATGGCCAGGCCATGAGCGAGGCTGACGCAACGCCCCCCTTGAATCGACCCTGCTTTTAGTTGTATTTTGAATGATTCGCACACAGTGTGGCATAGAATTCGCTCCTAAACGTACACCGTAAAAACCTGGACATTGCTTCCATAGACTCACATGTACCTTTTCCGCCAGGTTTGCCATCTGCCCGTCCACGGATATATATAAATGGAAGATAAATCAAAGAGAAATATCCACAGTGCTTGTTCACATCAAAGAATTGATAGATTGGGAATCGAAAGGCTGACAGTTTTCCTTTTTCCCTTTTGTTAGTCCCATGACTGGGCGCAAAGCTAACGAGGGGATATTACACCATCACCCCTGCTACACACTCCGACTTATGTATGGCTGATAATGATAGACCCAACCGCCCAGGTCGCAAGAGTTCGGGCTTGGAAGAGCCCTGTAGGGTCCATAAATAGTCAGCGTTGGAGTTTGGAATATATTGTAATCGCCATGGCCAAATATAGCTGGCGCATACAATAGGAAACATGCAGGCATAAACCAAATTGGAAGGGCCTTTGGCTTTCCGAGTCGCGCGACCTCATATGACCAAAACACCCTACATTGCCGATCAACCCCCAAGCCACTGGTGCTATGACATTGCACACCAAAGACAGGACACAGGGACGCGATCCTTGGCGGTAGCGTAGTTCGGCGGAGTTCCGGCTCAGCGACCAGCCCAATGCTGCGAGCCTGATGATCCCGATTACTTGGATTTTCCTTTTAATTTATTGGAGTACAGGCACTATACTTGGTGATTGTGATATCTTAATAATGGGTAACCGGCCTCCAGATGTGTTCTCTTGAATATAACCTTCTCTCTCCAGTAGTCAACTCCGTAGAGCAGCCCGGGATAGCAAGGTGAACAACATGGTGATTTTGAGATTGAACGTATATGTGTGTGAAAAAGGATTTACAGAAAGAAACGTAATAATGTAGTTCAGTTAAATATTGACTTAAATTCGCTTGTTATTGTAAAAGTTGTCCAAGTCATATTTGCCAAACGGGGTCGCTAAGACCTACATAACTGGTTGATCAGTCAAGACAAAAGCGCAACAGAATGATACTAGTCATCGAAAAGGAATGGGAGCCAGCCCTCCTTCGCAACTATGTACAGTACAACATAGAACAACCCATGCAGAAATCAGTCCATCGTAAATTTGGGAACCTCCGCCGACGCGTCCTCAAACACAGCGTCCCAATGCTTCTGAACGCCTTCACAAAGCCCTGACTTTGTCTTCCAAGCATCAAACGCATGCTCCAAGGTACAGCTTACCGTCTTCACTTCCTGCCATACCCTCCTCTCAGCATCGTACCCAAAGCGTTCCAACGCCTCCTTTGAGCTCGTCCACAACCTACTCGGATCCCCCTTCTTAGTCCGTGTCTTCTCACTTGCCAACAACGTAGCAGCATTGAATTTGGGATCATATGAATGGACAAAAAAGGCACGGGCGGGCTTTGCCACAGACGGGTCTCTCACCCGCCATTTGCCATGACGCGTGAGCGCATAGTCTTCCATTGGATCAGCCTGCAACATAGCGGCGCCAATGGTGCCCCGATTCCAGCGATCGGGGTGACCAAGATCTGCGACCGGCTCACTGACGGTGTAGTATTTTTGGCCGAGAGCTGTGGCCGCATGGATGAATGTGTCTTTGTCGCCTTCGCCCGGGGCGCCTTGGTCGAGAAGAGGGTAGTAATAAGATGGACCGTGGTAGTTGTAGTAGGCGGCGAGGATGAGGGTCATGTAGTGGGTCTTTTTCGAGACGAGTACTGCGCCTGCTTCTGTCGCTTGGCGAGCGTTGATAGGGGGTTCGGGTTGTCGAGATATGTTAAAGTAGAGAGGGGAGGCGGTGTTCTTCCAGAAATCCGGCCAAGTGACAAGGCCGGACGAAGAGAAAGGTTCGCATTCGAGAAGTTGAGCTGGGTCATGGAGAGGGATGATATCGGCGTCCATCCAGATGAGTTTTTCGAACGAGGAGAACAGGATGGCGAAGGACTTGATTTGGTACCCCTCGATTGAATAACTGGCATCACCACCGTCTATAGTTGACAACATCTCTGACAAGACGAGACATCTTGCATTCAGTGGCGGTAGTACAATCTCGCAAATATACGGCTCGTACTCCTCCCAGTCCTTGACGAAAAGTTCCACGGGCAGTTTCGATCCTGTCCGGCGTAGCATGCGCAGTGTCACCAGGAACGTGGGCAGGTACTTTCCTCCCGCTGAGGACACAATTCCTTTGGTTCGGGGATGGTATGCACGAACGGCCTTGAGCGGCTCCATGTCGCGCACGAACCCGTCGTGCGCAGCCTGCAGCGGCTGTTGAAGCTCGTCGGAGTTGACTATAAGGTCTATCCGAGAGGACTCATCATTTGCATCGAATCGAGGTATTCCAGCGCTGCGGCCAAGTAAATTGGGAGACGAGCATTGCGGTGCATGCTTCTCGAACAAGGCGTGCAGGTTTCGCCAGAGATTATCCTGAGAGACGGGAAGTGGCGCTTGAGCAACAGGGCTCAGCCATAGGAGATGTATAGAGAAGAGAAAAACAATCCCTAGGGATGGTGCTAGGAACCTGTTAAAAGAGCGATGTTTAGATTGTTTCCACATGTTGTGACGTGAAACAAGACGAATTTTGGGAATGTCAGGACTGAAAAAAGTGGAAAGAGGACGGCTACATATGAGCAGATTGCTCCTGATGGGGTGGACAAGGAAGCCGCTTCCCCAATAATTGATTGCTGAAAGCCATACAGGAGATACAGGGATCGACCACTACAGGCTGATTTCCATTGGCGTGGAGAGGGATCGTAACCGCCGTACTTTGGAGGGCAGCGCGGGGCCCAGTTACTGGCTCTGGCGCATTTCTAATTCTTGTTGAATTTGTTATTGGTCCCATTTGTGTTTCTCCGGGTCTTCCGTCAGGTGAATGACATAGAAACTGGGCTATCATTCCGGCTGAGCCTTTTATTGGGGCATTGCTCCCGCCTACTACGCCAATGTGTATGTACTTCGGACGCAGGGCGCAGCCGATTCCCCCCTTGATGGGATGGGTACTGCCATCCATGTAGCTGAAATACGATAAGGGCGCCTATATTCCTAGCGGCGTTACAACGTGCAGGGGATGGCTTTTGGCGGCGGAGTTCGTTCGGATATGCAAGGAGCAGCAAAGCAGCGCGAAGATCAAGTAGGTTATGCCTCCTACCAAACTTTGAACCATTGATCATCAGGCCCTATCCCGTGAATCTGAACTTCCCTTCCGCTTTGATCAGGGTGATTGAGGCCTAAGAAAAAAACAACCATAATGCAGCCCTTTAACAGGGCATCCTTTTGTTATTGCTTCCACATAAACTAACACAACAACCTAGGAAAGGATCAGCAAAGATAGGTAACACCCCCTCTCGAACCGGCTAACCGCCACTGAAATTAAAAATACCTAAGCGTCTTGGCAATCTCCAGGGCCGGAATCCTTCGACCGATGCCGCAGTCAACTTACTGATTTAGCGTGAACTCAGGTGTCTGGCCTGCTCTGCCCGTTTCACGGCCGAGCGACCCGCGGAACGTGCCGCCAACCCAATAGTTAGACACTGCGGCCGGGACCTTAGGTGCCTGGTTTGCATATCAAGCGGGGAAGAGAAGCGTTGCAAGGCTTTGAGGTCGAAACAAAAATAAAAAATTGTGCAAGCTGTGCATCATGGAAGCGCCGTGGGTGTAGAGCCTATAGGATTGAGTTTTTGGGTGTGCTTGGGGTGGGCGGCAATCAATGTGCTAAGGATCAATGAACGCCAAGAGACTGGCTATCAAGTTCCACTGATTTTACTTCTAGCAAAATAGGGCAAAGAGAAGCTTGACGCTTGGAACGATGAAGCAAAATTAGAGTAATGACATTGTCCAGGATATATTCTCCTTCAAGAGGAAAGTCTTTGAACGTGCGGGAGGAACCTCCTTGCCCGGGAATATATAATAACCTTGATCTGTGGGATACAAGGACAGGAGATGTCAAAGAAGTAAAGTAACTAGTTCATTGCATCGCTAATATTCTCCCATCTGTTAATGTTTCCAAGTCATATCTTATTTCGTTACAAGGCTGACCACCGAATGTCTCAATCTGACGAGGATTTGTGTTTTTTGACCCCTTTACCGCTAGACGAAGCGTTTTCTTTTTACCAAACGTTAGAGCGTTGTCACTTAACTGCGTATATTCATTCTGATCAGTATTTCATTATTCAACCTCTGATTCCAGCAACCAGTAAGATATGGCAGGCGTCTTTTGCTTGCCGGTCCATCCAATAGGGAATCTGAGGGAAGAGTCTTGGAGTACTTAACGAAGATATTCAGATCTAAGCACTCAATGAAACGAATGGGATGATTACGAAGAATCTATGAGAAGTCGAGAAGTGATTTAAAGAGGTCTACAATGCTTGGCTCAGTGCCTCAGACATTCGAATATCTACAACGTAAACAAAGGGGGGCTGGCTTTGGACCATTGGACATGTAAGTTCTATTTCACGTGAAAAAAACCTAGAACGCGTAGGGAATAAATTAAGCCTCTCGGTATGAAGTCTATGAATGCCAGCGTTTAAATGATTGTCGTATTCCTGAAAGGCTTGAAGCTATCGGGGCAAGGGGAGAAATGATGACGAGTCGCCTTTCGACCAATTTATGAGCCGAGAGATATTTACGAGGCATAAAAAAGGAAAATAGGAATAGAAGATATGAAAAGCGCTGTATTTAAACAGTTTACACACTATGGAAATAACATGATGTCGAACTAGGAAGCAACGTCAACCCCTCAAACCCTGTGTTGACGCTCACCGCGTCTTCTCAATCAACGCCGCCATATCTCTCAGGTCCGCTGCCTGGCCCAGTTGCGAGAGAGAAATCTTCACCCCAAACAGGCGGCCAATAGTATACTGCAGCTGAACCAAAAGAAAAGAGTTTCCTCCTACTGCTAGGAAGGAAGAGTGCGCATCAATGTCAGCCGCATCTGCGACTACTCCAATGACATCAACCCAAAGCGCGCGAAGTCTTTCTTCCATGGGGGTCAGGGCTTTCCTATTTGGAGCAAGGACTTGTGTTTGCGTGTGCACCGATGAAGCTTCAGTTGTAGGAAGAGGCAAACTTTTCAAAAGCTCGAGATCTAGCTTTCCGTTTGGCACCATTGGTAGACGATCCAACACCACAATAGTGGCTGGGATCATGTACCTCGGAAGTGGGAGCGTTTGCAGAAGCTCTATGAGGTGCGGATACTCCAGGTTCTTTCCAGACTTGAAAGCCACATGGCACACTAGAAACTGTGGCTCGCCGCGGACCGTGACAGCAGCGTCTGCTAAGTAGTCAGATGCTGCATTCAAAACAGCACCAGTCACCTCATTCAGGTCGATTCGCAGACCCCGAAGCTTGATAACTGTACTGCCGCGTTTAGTTCGACCGAGAAAAATGATAGATCCATCTTCTTGAAGATATCCTCTGTCTCCGGTTTTGTATATTCTTGCAACCCCCTGTTGTACTTCCCGAGCAGTAGCAAATGGGTTGTCGACAAAGAAACCCTTATTCAGGGTCGAGTCAAGGTACCCGTTGGCTACCATGATGCCTGCAACGCAAATCTCCCCTGGGATGCCTATTGGTAGCAATTTACCGTCATCCTCACTGGTGATGTAAATCGAGTTGTTCGGTGCGACATGACCAATGTTGGAGCCTATCCTGTTCTTGCCCTGATGAATGTCATCATAGAAGGGGATATCTTGACTTGTAGCAACAGTAACCTCAGTAGGTCCGTACCAGTTACTCAGCTTCAAATTTGGCAGGTTCAAATCGCGTAGGCCTTCGACGACCCGATCAGTGAGCACCTCCCCTCCTGCCCCCGCAAAGCGCCAATCAGTACATTGTCGTAGACGATCTGGCGCATAGGTAAGAAGGAGGTTGTATTCCGACGGAGTACACATTGTAAACTCAATCCCCTCGTCAAGTATGAGCCTGGAAAGCATATCTGGGTCGCCGCGGCTCTCAAACGGAGCGACCACAAGGGTGCCCCCATTGGCGAAGGCGCTGTAGATTTGCGAGAACGACACATCGAATCCGATGGAAGTTTGTTGCAGTACTCTGATCGGCCTAAATCCATTTCGTTCGCTCAGAATGGCAGCGAGGTTCATGATACCCCTCTGGTGAAGCTTGATGCCTTTAGGTACGCCGGTAGATCCACTCGTGAAGAGAATGTGGCTATCAGATCCGGGATCGGAAGGTGACTGCTCGGACAGAGCAATAGAACCCCGTTGGTGGACTCGGGCTAGTTGAGTTATATTGAGAGGCGTGATCTCGCTGCCTGAATTTATGTGGTTCTCCGCTACAGCTTGGGCAGTGGCTGCATGAAAGACCAATGCATGGGGCTTACATGCCTTGATCATGTCGTTCCGTCGGGTGGCGGGGACGCTGATATCCAGAGGAACAAAGACAGCCTTGATCCGGAAGATAGCCAGCATTGTCGCGTACAGGTCAATACTGGGCTTGCAGAACACCGCCACTCGAGTTTGACTTGTGATCTTTGCCTCGACCAAAATGCTGGCATAAAGCTCGACCTTTTCTCTCAATTGGCCGTATGTTATCGCCTCGGCCCCATCCTTGATTGCAACTGAATCTGAGAACTCGGCAGCGACCTGTTCGAATCTTTCAGACAACGTGCCCGGCCAAGAACGCCCGATGGCAGGAGCGTGCCCAATGGCTCTGGCCTGGTCTAGCTGGGTGTCACTGAATAGTCTGCAGTCCTTCACAGCAGTCAGGGGCTTCTGAACCAAACCGTCAAGAACACCGATAAATGTATCTAGGATAAACTGGGTGGCTGACTCCGGGTAAAAGTCATCGGTGCATGTAATCCCAATGACATGGCCGCCTGAAGTCGATCGCCGCACGTCCAGGACAAAGTCGTACACGGTTGTGAAATCCGCTTCCTCTACGGCAATAGCACACTCACCTAGAGCGCTCGGGAGACTGTCATCGACTGTGTAATTGTAGGCGACCTGGATAAGCGGCATGTTCCCTTCGCTTACTCCACGTCTCAGCTTTTCCACAATGAGAGCAAACGGGATGCTTGCGTGGCTGAGGCTATCGAGCAAGCTTTCTCGAGAGCCCGTCATTAGCTCGGGGAAAGTCTTGTCCAGTAGTCCCTTGAAACGAATTGGCAGGATTGAGGCCAGATGACCGACAGTTTCCCTGTATTTGCTTATAGGATCACGGCCGGTGTGTAGAACGCCAATTACCATGTCATTGATGTTCAACAGGCGGGAGAGGAAGACCTGCATGGCAGCAAGATAGAATTGCATTGGAGCGACACCGTGAGCTTGACCGATCTTTGTAATGGTTTGCACGAAGCTGCTGCTCAGCTCTCTGGAACTGTAGTGGTGTCTGTATGCCCGACTGCTCTGTCTGGTTTGGACCTTTGCAACCGGCAGCAACGGGAGAGCCTCTGGCAATGGGTCAAGATGTTTGACCCAGTATTCAATATCCTCGTCAAAACGTCCAGTCTGCACATCCTCCATTTGCTCATGTGTATAGTCGAGGTATGAGGTAGAGGTAGGATACCGAGACCACGGTGGAAATTGATACAAGTGAGCAATATCACTCAAGATAAGCGAGATGCTGACAACATCAATGACGAGGTTGTGAAATCCTACAACCAAGGTATGCCATTCTGCGTTATGGCACACTAGGGTAGCTTGAAGGGTCTCTCCTGTTTCAACGTCATACTCATACTGCTTAAATCTGTCGAACACCCCCTGCACATCATCGAGGGCCGTTTCCACTGTTGATTGCACACGGGTAAGCAAAAAGTCTCTGGTACTGGTAACGTGCTGCTGGACCTCAGAGTGACCCGAGATTTTGAAGAAACAAGTACGCAATGCCTCATGACGATCCACAGTCTGCTGAAACGCTCGAGCGAGCCGCTCAACATCCAAGGGGCCATCAATCCTCCACCTTGTCGTGAGGTTGAGTGCCGTTCTTGTGTCGGAGAACTTGTCGATGTAGAAAAGACCAGCCTGTGCAATGGACAGGCGCTCCGACCGGATGATCTCTAGCCTAGGCTCCGGGGTAGGAGTAGAAATTGGTGATGAGTCAGGTGTAATCTCGGAAGACGACTGGGATGTCTTACTGTCGCCAGAACTCCGAGCAGGATAGATCTCAGTCGAGCGGTCCTCATCACTGGGCGTGGTGCTGGTTGTTATTTCCCCCAACTTGCCAATCACTTGAGTGTCCACTACGCGTGCTTCCTCTTTTCCAGCGGAGCCAGGCTCATTAGGAATGTTGGGTGGGGCTCCAGGCCTCTTGGCCAAATACTGCGCGGCAATAGTCCGAATTGTTGCGGCCGAAGAGTCTCGACCAAGAAGTTTCACCATAGAAATTTCGACTCTGAAACGTTCCCAAAGCCACTTTCGGATCTCGATGGCGTTGATCGAATCGATCCCGAGGCGTGAGAATGGCTCATCTGGATGAATTGAGTCTAATGAAACGTGGATCATGGACTTGATCTTCTGAGATAGAAGGTCATTGATGAAGGGAGCTGCCTCATCAACGGTGTTTGCATTCTCCAACTTTGATTGCGGGCTTCCAGACGAGGGGGAGTCGCCCTCGGTGGCTTCGGACGCGGGGCGCACCATATGTGAGAGCGTTGGGGTCTCGATCCACCTTGGCCTCGGCACTTGTCCTTTGTCATGATATGTCTCAACACCCATGATGACCTCGTTGGTAGGAGAGTCCAGTTGACCTGCGATAATTCCTTGGAGAATGACGTGGTGAAAGTCCGCCTCGGATAAGGCGATCAATCCGTCGGTGCGGAGCCATTCCTCAACGTTGGATCCAGCAGAGCGATCTGCCCTGGCCACATACCCGACGTCGACCAGCATTCCAAAGTTTAGGATCGAGCCTACCATCCCTCTCCGTTTGCGGTTCGCGACCAAGCTCATCATGAAGGCATTGCCAGCGTGGTAAATTGCATGACCGGGGTTACCGAACACGGTGCCCAAAGAGCCAAAACACATGAAGAAATCCAAGCGATCGTTCTTGAACACCTCGTCCAGATGTACTGTGCCGTGAATCTTTGGCATCATTTGTTTTGCGATACTTGCAGCAGAGAGATTTGCGAAGACGGCTGGCTCAAGAACTAGGGCTGCGTTGGTCACGCCACCAATCTCGGGCATGGTCTGACGGAGGTGGTTGACAGTACCGTGCACTTGGGCACGGTCGGTGACGTCCATTTTGAGCACGCGAATGTCTATCCCGTCTGCTCGAAGATCACGAAGCCAGTTCTGGTTGTCTTTCGGATTTCGGCTGGATAGCACAATATACCGTGCGCCACTGCGAACTAGGAAGTAGGCCAGTGACTGGCCCAGCTCGCTTGCCATACCAACCAGAAAGTATGTTTTCTTCGGTGATATCAAAGCATGCGGATCCAGGCCGTGGATAATCGCACTGGTTGGTCTTTCTCGAGTCCAGTCTGTGACAACGGAAAGACGTTCAAACTTGCCAGAACCTCTCTGGGACAATTCCGACAGACGGAGGACGTTAGGAGCCGATACTGGGTCTAGAACACCTTGATACCGATCGTAAATGTTCAACGTATCTTCGACATCTTTCTGTGTGAGTGAATTCAGATCAAGGGTTTGTGGTCGGTAACCCGAGGACAGAACCGGTAGAATAGAGGCCGCATTGGTCCCCGAAAAGTCGAACAAAACAACCGCATCATCAGGTAGCTTCTTTCTCATAGCACGAATAGGACTTTGCGGATGAAAAGAAACACATGGCGGACTTCTGCCCTTCTGAGGTTTTTGCGTGATTGCAATAAACACTACCTTTCGAGCATCCTCTGCTGCCAACGCAGAAATTGCTCTGCGGAGCCCGTCAGGTGCATCACATATCAGGGTTGTCCCAGATCTCGGCAGACTGGAGACTAATTTGAACGCAAGCAGAAGAGTCGATATCTTCACGAGTGTCGAGGCGTCGCAGTCACGAAGAACTGGAGAGCTGAAGTCGCAGTTGCTATCAATAGTGACGAGAGACGACTCTCTGTATGACAGGGCTAGCCCTGCCGCCTCATGTCGCCGACCATCTTTCACGCGGCCAAGTGACAGATAACGAGGAGTCTCATCATCTGCATGTAGAGGTACTGAGAACTCAACTTCTACTTCAACGCGGTCCTCCAGGTTCTCGAACGAATGACCAACGGCAAGGGTGGACTTCGATGACGCTTCGACTCTGTCGTTAACAATCTCAAATCCATCTGAAGGTCCAAGAGGCTTCACCACTGGACGACGACCAGCATTGTAGACCTCGTTGGACTCAGGATCCAGGAGCACCCGCGGAGTTATCATCTGCGAGTTTTTGATCACAATTTCTGGCTCTTGTACCCAAAGTATCCCGTCCGTAATGTCTGGGGACGAATTCGAGAATACCAGACGAAGGAGTTGAGTGACGACGGTTTGAATATCCCATGGCTCCCCCTGGTTAAAGTCCAGAAATTGAAGATTGAGATGGATGTGTTCATGTCTCAGCGACCGCCCAATGCCAACCATGATATTGGCATACGGATCATCCACTAGGCGACCGGATGTGACCCACAGAATATTCTGAGCACTAGCCAGTAATTCCTTGAGATTTTTGAGCTCATTCACCGAAGGAGGGGATGAGAATAGTGGCTTGTCAAGATCCTGGAGGTTGATGACTGAGCATTCAGGAGGAATACGGGAGGAGTCAATCCGGTCAAAGCGACTCCATACTTGAACCTCGGAGGCCAGGCCACGCAGAAGGCTCTTGCCCTGTCGAATAAGTTTTGATACACGGTTTGTTTCACCACCGATGAATACGATCGGAGATGGTGTTATCATGGGCAACGAAGTCAGTGGATTGCGGAGGACTTCGAGGCGGTCATCCATGGCTTGCGCGGAGAACACAGAATAACCATGCATGCTGGCATCGGCTCGATCGTGCGTTATACAGTCAATGCCCGAGAACCCATTGTTCGATAAAAGATTGTCCCATTCACCTGTCTTCATACCGGGCGCTTCAACTTCGAGTCCGCCGTTGGCCCACCAGTCTTCCAAGGAGCCCAGAACTGCCATCGGCTGGAGAGACATGCCTGTAAGCTCCATTGCGATCAGAAAGCCACCAGGACGCAGGAGGTTTCGCAAACCCTGGACACTCTGTGAAAGGTCTTGTCTCACACCACACACGTCTGTTACAATGACAATATCGAAGAGCTCTTGGCTTGTTCTGGTCTCAGGGTCAAGCACTTCGAATGAGAGCCGCTTTTCTTTGGCGGATGCCAGGCCGATCTTGTCTCTCAAGCCATCTATAATTTCCTGCGACCCATTGGCACAGGTATACGACCCGTACGCATCGTCAACAACATCTAATATCTTTGAGACTGTCTCGGCAGAACTACCACATAGATGTAGGATATTAGTTCTAGGAAACGTGTGGCTGATCTGAGACATCAGCTGAGCAATAGCCTTGGTGCAGGTTGAACCCCAGGTGGTCTGGTGGTAGAGCGAGGTATACAAACTCTCTTTCCTATTTCCTCTGAACGTCCCCTTTAGAACTGACATGGCTCTGTCTGCACTGGATGTCAGCAACGCCATGTTAACGTCACTCGGGTCTCGTTTGAGAAGATCTGTGATAATCTCAGTACTATCATTCAACCACTCGGGCTGCAAGAACATTCGATCAGTATTCTCGCGAGTTCTCGTCACGAGTACGTTGATAGACCGGACAAGTCTTTGATGATGTAGCGGCAAAACGTCCATCTCCTGCGCACTGATTGACTGGCTGAGACGTTGCAGGTAAAATAATGCAACACGTTCGTACTCCTCAGACGTATAGACTTGTGAACCCAGTTGGTCACTATCTGTCAGTTCAGGTGCATACACCAGTCCATGTGCGGCATGATGGCCCCAGACAGTCTTGGCTAGAATATTTCGATCTTCCGAAGGCTGTGGCTCCGAAATGGCCTTGAATGTCACCCCCTCCATCTGAATCTCACAGAAGCCTGCTTGACCGTTTGAGCTTCGTACGTTGATATCGGTTTCGATCCGTGGCCCCAGACCGACCGTTGGACTGGTCATATAAGCTTCGATTGCAACGTTGGTCTTAAAATCCCAATTGGGGTCGATCACGGCCCGTTTCACTCCAATCGGCAGATACGGACTATGCATCGACCTCTCGGCTGTAGAGAGAATGGTTGAGAGTCCTGTCTGGAAAGCAACATCCAGGATGGCCGGATGTACGGTACAAGCAACATTCATGCTGGGGTCCTCTGGAGACCAAGAGGCAACTGCCTTTGCGTGGCCCCAACATTTGTTGAGCGATTCCAGCGCACGGAATGCGCCCTCGTATTGAAAGCCGATCTCCGACGCTGCGTGGTAGAATCGATCCACGTTGCATGGGGTCAGTTCCACATCAGAAATATCTGTGGGTGCCACGTCTGTTGGCTCGGGATCACCCAGATAAATCATCAGTAGACCTTCACAGTTCTTGTCCGCTCCTTGTTCATTATGAGGATAGCTGTGACACGTGAACTCGGCCTCTATGATTGATTTCGAGTCATTTTGAACTCCTACACTCTTAGGCGAGACCCGTCTCCGGATTGTAAACAGAATCTCAACCTCGTCTCCCTCGCCGACGGGCAATGCCGTTGGGATGCTCATGTCCCGCACCTCGACGAGCTTAATCGATTGATTCTTGACAAATACCTTAGCTGCATCGAGAGCCAGACTGATATACCCGGTCGCAGGAAAAAGAACTTGACTCTGGAACACATGCTCTTTGAGCCACGGCATCTCAATCAGCCCCAACGTATTTCGCCACGTTTGCTCAGAGCCGGTATCGTTCCAGAGGCGACCAAGGATATCATGCGGAGGGTATGTACTGAGACGATAGTTACCAGCAATCCGGGACTCACGCCAATGAGCTTGAGTGTGCTCCCATGCGTAGGGGGGCAGACCCTTAATCGGTGGTTTAGGGGTATTGTTGCCGAGGGCTGAGCGCCATCCAGAGAGTTTCACGAATGTTGGAGCAAGAGTCCAGATGGTGGTTACAGTCTCTAAGAAGGTCGTCACGGCGTCGCTGCCCCGGCTTAAGCAGGCCATATAGGCCATCGAGGAACTGCTGGAAGCTGATTGCTTCATAGTCTGATTGACCGGTCCTCTCAGAGTGCCGTGTGGTCCAACCTCGATAGCTGCAGTAAATCCCGCGGCGTTGCCCTCAACAGCGGAACTCACAGCTTGGGAGAAAAGGACTGGCTGTGTCAAGTTATCAATCCAATATTGTCCCTCCAGCTCCGATCCGAGTGGTTGTTCAAGAATGTCAGTGTTCTCTCTAACCCCCGAATACCAGCGACATTTCTGATCAGCAGATGGAGTTTGAACAGTCACACCGAGCTCCTTGAGTCGTCGCAAATAAGGCTCAGCACAGGCACGCATGTGGTGAGAGTGGTAGGCTGTGTCGACCTGAAGAGCTCGCGCGTGGATTTGCTTCGCAGCAAGGTACTCCTTCATCTCCGCGATTGCGTCCTTGTCGCCGGATAGAGTCACGCTAGAGGGTGAATTGCTCGCTGCGACAGTAACCCGACCGTTAAATTGCGGCTCAGAGCAAAATCCAACGGCTGTGGCAAAAGAGATAGAGGCAGCCAACATAGCTCCTGGTTGACCGGAGTCGCCTCGGGCAAGGTTCGTTACACATCCTCGATAGTATGAGACCCCCATGGCATCCCGTTTAGTCAAGAGTTCAGCTGCGTACGCTGCAGCTATCTCCCCTGAAGAGTGACCAACAACAGTATGAAAGCGAACTCCACAGACGCGTAGAAGATCGACAAGGGCAATTTGAACCGCCGTACACAGCGGCTGCGAAAATTGAGCTTCTGCTACGCGTGAATTTGCGGTGTCCGCAGCCAACTCTTCACACAAGGACCATGTCGGCGGATCTGGAATCGATGCTAAGGCCGCTTCACAATCTTCAATAGACTGCCTGAAGCTTTTGCACCCTTCTAACAAAGCAAAACCCATTCGCGCTGCTTGTGCTCCCTAAATAATGAAAGGTTATCAGCGTCAAAACTCACATTATTTGATGAAATTCAGACCGAGCATACCTGACCGGTGAACACCCCCAAAATAGATGCCCCTTCCCCACTACTGGGTCCAGGTGATGGTTGAAGAGGTCCGCCCATTGAGGTGCTGATGATGTTGATTTGGTCTTCCAGCTTTTCCATGAGATCCTGGCGATCAACCACGGTAGGGATCGCAATTCGATACCGAAACACGGATCTCTTTGAATTTAGCGTGTTGCTCAAGGAGTCAAGATCTACGGACTCGTTCACTCGCAGATAGTTGAGTAGCTCCCTGAGCCAGTCAAGCAATGAAGATCGGCTCCGAGCCGAGAACACCAGTGGTGCCACGGGAGCTCCATCATATTGATAGATTCTGCCGGTTCCCACATCTGACGGAGTTGATCTTGGGGAAACCTCTGTAATTGAGGGCCCATAACTCTCGAGAATAGCGTGAGCATTAGTGCCACCGAAACCGAAGCTGTTAACACTGGCTCTGCGAGGACCATCGCCCGTCTCTGGCCAGGGCAAAAGGGCTGTGGGTACCTCCAAGCCTGCGTAAAATGGCTCAACCTTTGGGTTCAAGTTGTTGAAATGCATATTGGGAGGAATGGCCTTGTTCTGGATGGCCAGCGAGGCCTTAATCAATCCAGCCAGTCCAGCACAGCCTTCCAAATGACCAATAACCGTTTTAATGGACCCACAGTACAACGTGCTGTTGACCAGAGGCTCGCTGTCGTCGCGGAATGCGTCTTGAATTGCTTGGGCTTCCGCAGGATCACCAGCCTGAGTACCAGTGCCGTGACACTCGAAGTATTGGCACCGGTCCGTTATGGGGTCCAGGCCAGCATCACGGTATGTCTGCTGGATCAGGGCAGTTTGTGCCGCAGGTGACGGTATCGTGATACCGTTGCTGTTGCCCTGCCCGTCTGAGTTGACACCAGTTCCTCGGATAATACATTCGATATGGTCATTATCGCGGATCGCCTGGGAGAGAGTCTTCACCAACACTGCAGCGCAACCTTCACCTCGAGCATAGCCACTGGCATCCTTATCCCACATGCGACATCGAGACTCTGGAGATATCATGTGCATCGAAGACCCCATAATGTACCAAGAGGAGTCCATCAGCAGGTTGGTGCCCGCTACAACTGCTTGAGTGGCCTCACCTCGGTGAAGGCCCTGTACTGCCATGTGTAGGGCGACAAGAGAGCTGGAACATGCTGTATCAAGAGCCAAAGATGCCCCTTGTAGGTTGAAGACGTAGGATAGCCGATTGGCTAGAATGGAACGTGATACCCCGGTAGCGGCATGTCCTCCTAACGTATCGGGGTCTCTGCCCTGGATCAGATTATAATCATCCGTCATTATGCCGACATGAACTGAGGTCTGAGAGCCGTCGACATCGCCTAGTGACCATCCAGCTGATTCAAAGGCTTCGTAGACAGTTTCCAGGAGTATCCTCTGTTGAGGATCCATATCAGCCGCTTCCTTTGGATTGATGTTAAAGAAGGCGTTGTCGAAATGACGGACATCTTCCTCCAGCAAATAGGATTTGTGAAGGACATTTGAGCGACCTCGCATGTCGCCATTATTGTTGTAAAATCCCGTCGTGTTTAGCCTCTCCGGTGGAAATTCTTTGAGAACGTCTCTCGGCTCCTTCAAGAGATCCCATAGTTTCGATGGCGAACTCGCACCACCTGGCAACCGACATGCTGTTCCAACAATTGCCAATGGCTCATACATGCTGCTATCTTCAATCGACAAATTCTAGGAAAACACCGATATTGTTGTGATTTGGTATTTGGGAAACGAACAATGCACGACTCTAAGATTTTGAGTTTTGGTTCAATGCTATAAATGGCGCAGTAGAGCATTAGACTTCTTATACTATACGAAATGTAGCTCAACACTAATCCTCTCTCCAACATTTACATCACCAAGTACATCTGGAACCACCCGAACGGCTGAAACCCCAACAAAATTCTCACGCTTAGGGGAGCCGGATTAGCTCTAAACAGGCTGACAGCTTGGCATCTGGTTGTGGTCTGAGGTGCATCTCTGACGCTCCAAACACATGGGTGGTCAGCTGTTAGTGGAGTGGTAAGCAGACACGCCAAGGTACAGGGGTGACTATAATCTCACTAAGCTCATCATCCCCGCACCATAGTCCGCTCTAACATGATCATGCTGATATACTGTAGACAGGCGACAGGGCCTGCTTCATTTCTGCCAAACACCATGTCACAATAAGCCGTGCGGAGCTTGGTTCATACCTTTCCGAGAAACCAATCGATTTGTCATTACACCCTCCATCAACATACTATCGATGACCTCCAAAATCAGGGAAAACGCGTCAGCACAATAGTCCGTACTATTTGATGCGCGAGCATTTTTACTGCGGTCTCTCACTATCACCTTCCCCTCTCCAGCTCTGCCGGAGTCTTCCTTATTCGTCCCTCCGCTGTTGTCGAGTGGTGTGAAACGTGCAGACTTGACATTGTTGACCTCTATTATTTGAGCTCACATCAGGTCCGAGACGCAAAGCCTCATAACATCATGGCAAAGAACCCTGAACTCATCCAGAATTTCGATTTAGGCTGGGACGGCATTGGGACGAGACCACGCGTCCCTCTCTTCCTGATCCACGACGGCGGTGGTACGACCTTTGCGTACCACTGTCTAGACTCTCTCCGACGCCCAACATACGGCATTTTCAATCCGCGCTATCACAGTGGCGGGAGTTTCGAAGGTGGAGTACGTGGAATGGGACGTCTTTATGCCGCGATGATCAGGAATACCTGCGTTGCATCAGATTTTGCTGGCAGACGCAACTCCGACGGAAAAGTGGATATCCTCCTTGGTGGATGGAGCATGGGCGGCTTGCTCAGCCTCGAAATCGCAAAGGTGCTGACAGGCGATCGGGACGTGAAAGTCATTGGTGCTTTGATAATGGAGAGTATGTGTCCTGTCAACCTGCCAAGCGGTGGAGGCTACCTCGAAACACTGGATCACCTAGTCATGGACAAGCCAAACAAGAACTTGGTTCTTTCGATACGAGCCATGAAGGAAGCACTACGGGTCATTCGGGAATGGAGCCCCCCTGTTTGGACAGGTCATCAATCTGGACAACGACCACGGTTTTCACTTTTGCGAGCTGCCAATCCTCTACCTACCAAGGGGGGCCGATTGCATATACTAGACATTTACCGCCAACGTCAAGACCTTGGGTGGGACAGCTATGATCCCGGTCTTTTTACGGAGACATTGGAAGTGGAGGGAAATCATTTTGAAATGTTTTCCTTTCAAAATATTCCCGGGATCTCGGAAGCCATCCAGAGATGCTGTGACACGTTGGAGAAGCTTAGCCAGTCTTAGTTTCCCCGCGTCGGTTTGTCCAGGGTCTTGATTTTGGCAAGGATGAACACCATAATGAGGCATTTTTATCCCACCTATTGGTAGTATACCCATGTGGGTAGTTTCAGAGTGAAGTTCCTTTGGACGAGCAGACATACTTACTCTTCGTGTACTTGATAATACGTCTAGACTAGGATCTTACTTTAGACAAAACTCAGTGCTCGCTGCAGTCCAAATAAATTAGACCACTTCCTATAAAGGATCAACAGCTTATGTGAGACTAGAGGGTCAAACTGTCTCGATGTCTCGGCAAACGCGGAGAGTGGGGTGGGCTCGGTGGCCTGAGCTGTATGCGCGATAAGATTACCTTTTTCATCTCCCCAGCCTTGTTAATATAACAGTTCTTAGACTTACTCCAGTAATCATAGCATTTTTGCAAGTTCCGAATTTATTTCAAGGATATTGTCAGGAATCTAGAGCACTCCCTACGCAAGTGGTGCGATATTGGAACTCCGGCCAGGTGGGGTGATGATGCTGTATCAGTGGACGGGATAAGCTGTCCATACATGCAACGTCAGACTATAGCGCCGCTGTTGCATCATGCAATGCCACGAGGCGTTATATCTGCACCTTGGGATGAGGTGAGATAGTTTTGGGTTCGAGGCCTGCCTATGCGAGTCCAGGATCCATGTCCACTCGGTCTTACTAGCATTCACCCTGTGTGAGGGGTGCAATTTTGCATCCTGCAGCTTGTATATAATAGACAAAAATAAGACTCCGCACTCCGTTTCCTGAGTAAGAGCCCCTCATAGACTGCTGGAGAGCTCCCCTCCTTTTACCACGCTAAGCTTGACTTTGGGCACTTGTTGCAGTAACGGATTATCTTTTTCTGACCGGCCAACATTTCAGTCATCGCCCATCAACACCCAAAAATGGTAGACGAAAAGAAAAAGGTATGTTCATGAACGTCATCAATGCAGTGGTCCATGCGAATTAACCTTTCATCCTCCACAGACAGACACCCAGAAACAAGTCGAACAGAATTCACAGTACGCAATCTCAAACCCCCTTGTACCACTATCCCAAATTAATATCAAGATGAGCAAGATTTTACGAGCACGGCACAAGCCTTATCGAACATATCTTCGGCAGCTTTATCCACGTATTTCGCTTGACTCCTGGTGAAACTCTCGCCAACGCAGTCACCCGACATGAACACTACCTAGCACTATGGTTGAAAGTGAACAAATACCAAAAAGTCCTAGACGTCGGTTGCGGCAACGGCGGGCCCACACGAGAAATCGCGCGATTTCTTGACGTGAACGTTGTCGGTGTTGATTTGGAAGAGCATCACATTCAGCATGCAAAGAGGTTTACAGCGGCAGCCAAACTGGAAGATCGCGTCTCGTTCAAGGCAGCAGACTTCATGGATATGAAGCTCGACGAAGCCTCATTTGACGGTGCTTATTCTATCGAGGCAACTGCTTACGCACCTGATCTCCAAGCTGTATACGCGCAGATCTTCAAAGTCCTTCGACCGGGTGCAAGATTTGCTGTCTACGAGCCAGTCTTGGCGAGTAAGTATCGCAATGATGACCCGGAGCATCGCGAGATCCGACGTAAATATGAACAAGTATTTGCAGCGCCACCACTCCGGGAGGCATCGGCGGCAGTTGAAGCAATGAAGGCGGCGGGCTTCGAGATGGAACTTGCGGAAGATTTGGCGGAACGACCAGGAAGTATGCCATGGTATTCCCCTATTGATGGGTCATATGGCATGATGGCGTCGGTGTCAGATACGTTTGCCAAGAATTACTATTCGTTCCTTATGAGCTCGTTCAGATCTCGGGGGATCCTGTACTATTTGACTGGGGCTCTTGAGAAGCTCAGGATCCTGCCATTCGGGACGCGAGACGAGGCAGTGCAGATAATGGAGGCAATGGGTTCCCTTTTAAAGGCGGGTGAGAGGGGAATTGTTACGCCGATGTTCTTGATGGTTGGGAGGAAGCCCGCAGCCTAGCTTCAAACAATCTTTCATGTAGTTTTCTTTGCGTCCTTTGTAAATTCCGCATGACACGCTATCCTATTAGAGCGGAATAGCTCGCAAATTCAAGTTCGTAGCGTGGTGTAAAGGTACACAGCAGTTGGTTAAAGCCATCCGGCCATTGTCGGACTATATCCATCACCGGTAGAAAAGTAGAATAGTACATAGCGCAAGAATCATTCAATCAACACGCGGCGACACATCGCCCACCTTCCCTTCATGTTATATAAGAAGGTTGCGCCGCATCTTCCGCCGTCTTACGTTGCTTATCATCCCCGCTTCTAATAACCTTGTACCTTCGACTCCCTCCGCTTCTAGAAAGCCAATCTTTGCTTTCACCACTTTAGGCTATCAGTTTTTGAACCTCTTAGTGACCTTATTTAATTGCCCATTATGGATGTACACGCCCTGTATCATATGCTGCGGCTCGAAGTTCTGCATCCGAAATTGCTAGCCTTCGCAAGGGACGGACCGCTCCCGCTTATGTGGAACAACCTTACCACTCGCTCCAGTCCCCTTCAGCCAGCGGAATTTGAATCTCTCACAGGTCGCATAGCACTTATAGCTGGTGCCACGTCTGGATGTGGGCTGCAGCTGGCGAAGATTCTCGCAGCACATTGCTCCCGTCTTATCATCACGGCGCGCGATCCCCAGCGTGGCCAGCGGGCCCTGGAAGAGATACGCGCAAGCCTGCCGAAAGAAGTCCAACCACAGTTCGAGATCGAATTGTGGCCCCTAGAGATGGGATCTTTCCAGTCGATTCAAGATTTCAACGACCGATTGCTCTCACTCCCGTCACTTGATATTGCGGTCCTCAACGCCGGCGTCTTTCATCTCCGATTCGAACGATCAACAGATTCGTTCGAGACTCACTTGCAGGTGAACTATCTTGCGTCCTGTGCACTTTCGCTTTCTCTAGTTACTGTGCTTGGACGCGGTCGGTCCTCCCCGCATTCCCTCCCTGGAAGGCTACTGAATGTTACATCCGAAGGCCACGCACTGGAGGACATTCCTCCTGGCAAAACACCCAACGAGATCCTCGAGAGCTTCAATGACCCCAACTCATTCACGTGCTATCAGCGTTACAGGCTTTCAAAGCTTCTTAGTATGATTTGGACGCACGAACTGGCTTCATCAATTGACAGCAGTGTCCACCGGGTTGAAATCGCTTCCTTCACGCCCGGAGCCAGTCAAACTCAGATTTGTCGAGACCTTGGAACTGGGCCTATCTTGCGCACAGTTATGAGTCTGTTCTGTCAATCGGCTGAAGCCGGTGCATGGACGTACGTCAGGGCCCTGATTGCGGATGAGTACCACGGCCGATATTTCTTTCGGGGGCACGTTTATGAGTACGTCTTCATGCGCTGATTCACACAACTTTCAACAGTTTGCTGATATTGCTGTTTAGGCCCACGGACTGCGTCACTGCAGAGAAACACAAGTTGTTTCGTGAAGGCCTCGTCCAGGAAACTCTCACTCTGCTAAGAGGCCGCATTTCCGTGCCCTCGGAGGTTTACGACTGGCTGGCGATCGCTTCTGTTGGTGTGTTTCCGGCATGATTCCCTTTTTTTTTTTTTTTTTTTTTTTTTTTCATCTTTTGTTCAGTAAGAGACTACTTTGTAATTGAAGTCTACCAGGGGCCGCTCTAGTAAGAATATATGCTCAGTGATTATGCAATCAAACTGTCCTTGCGCATATGTGTGTCTGTAAGACGTTCGATATATATCCTGAGTTATGTCTGGCGGATTTATAACAAAATACGAACCATGGACAAATTAATTTTAACCAGAGAAATACTCTGGCCAAGTGACACATTATTATAGATTCAGACCGTCAAAGCCTTTGCAATTTCCACACAAGCGTAAAGCCTCAGGCATCAAGACTTCGGTCAACCCCTTGAAAGTCACCTGATTCCCCCGCAAAAAGGGGATCGACAGATCGGAACTAGCCGTGGCCATACGGAGTAAGGTATGCAGTAGAAACTGCCGAAGTACAAGATATACTCAATAGGTAATAATTCACAGAGCACACACTGGTTGGGTGCCAGCAAGGTCACAACTCACGTGCCTTTGTTTACCTCGAGCGGAGGCCGCGGAACCCGAGCGCGTTGGATCCGAGTCGTACGACCGGGCATATGTAAGAATTTAGTCCCCTATTCGGCATTCCCCTATTCCTCCTGCCATCGGCGCTAGCGAGCAATCTCCCGAGATTCTTTAAGATCCGAAGTCCCTGAAATTATGCCTCATCCTCCAAACACTCCACTCGGCACTTAATCACTCCACTCCTTCGTGAAATTCCATCATGACAGTTCCAGTTCCCCACCCTTACTATCCCTTGGACGCAGTGATCCCCAACTACGTTCCTAGGGAATTGAGCACCCCGGCAATCCTTGCGACGTTCACCGTCGCTTCCGTATCCATTCTTTCAGCTGCCAAAATCATCGCGACAACCGTGAACCCTAGAATCAAGACCTCCGAGCTCTTAACGGTTCTGTGGTTTGCACTATGTCTGTCTTCCCTTCCCCGTTTCTATACACACGCAGCACTCACAAACGACCAGGCGGCGGCATCCACCTCATCCTTGAAGGCTACTATGCTCTTAACTGGGCCACGCTCCCGAGCTCCCAACACCTCCTCGCACAACTCTGGAAAGAATACTCCTTGTCGGATTCGCGTTATCTCACATCTGATGCCTTTATGATGATCATGGAGTCGATGACGGCCTGGGCCTGGGGGCCGTTGTCCTTCCTCGTCGCCGGTTTTATCGTCACCGATAACCCCTTCCGCCACCCCCTGCAAATCATCATCTCCACTGGCCAGCTTTACGGGAATATACTGTACTATGGGATCTGTGCGTTTGACTTTCTGGTCCATGGAGTTGAGTACTCGAGGCCCGAGAACTATTACTTCTATGGGTACTTTGTGTTCTTGAATTCGTTCTGGATTGTCATTCCTATTGGTATGTGGCCCTTGCCATTTCTTCTGTCTGGATCGTTGAGCGACAACTAACTTGGATTGTCTAGTGCTTATCGCAAGCAGCATAAAGGCTTGCGGGGGAGCATTTGCGGAGGCCAAAAAGGCGAAGACGGTCGGGATGAATGGAAGTGCCAAGAAAAGGACTTAAATAAGGCTATACCATGGTTCGGGGCAGGCCATGGTAGGGGGCATTGGCCGAAGATATGATTATGAAGAGCCTATGCGGGGATGCTTGTCGTTGTGCTGAGAAATAACTTTGATGTACACATATAAACTTACACTAATGTAAAAGTAATGGGAAAATTCATGTTTGCACAGAGGTTCATACAGTATAGAGGAACTCAGAAGGAAATAATGAATTCTCCAATCAAGTTCCTGTCTTGAAACATGGTATATTGTGCCAATTCCAGGAATGAGACTAGCATGCCCTGTATTATGCGCTGTGAGAATGTTGGTGACGACGACTGAGACATCCAAATACATAAAGCTACCTATCACTCGATTGGCCGCTGATTCCGGGGTTTCTTTACCCCATGCTCCCTGTTTGGGTGTCACACCACCTCCAGTTGTCGTTTTCTTTTTGCTTTGTTCTCTCTATCAGCAGTAATCGCCGTCTCCATGATGCAAGACTTATTATGCTGCGACAAGTCCCATGCGTTCAAAGGGCAACAATTCGCATGGTGTCACTCTTATATCCAAACACATCATCAGGACTATGATTTCCTATTCGAAACTTTGACATGCTATCATACTGCGAGGCGCCAGCGACGCTCGATGAAAAGGGTGTCTTTCAACAATCATAAAATAGTTGTTTTTCTAAGTTTTCGTTGAAGGCGTTGCAGCTAAATACTTATTTGCATAGAAGGTAGAAAGGATCGGCCGTAATTGCATGAAAGGAGAGTATTGTTTACCGTGGCCGTTCCCCGTGGAGGTCATCGCGTTGTAGGATTTCCTGGGTTACATAGTAAGTATAGTTCATCAGAAAAGGTGGTTTACCCTACCTGGTGCTTCGTTTAAACTCCTCCGAAGCTGCCCAAGCGTACATGCCCCATCCTCACTTGGCTCACGGTACACCAAGTGAGTTCCAGGCTCTTCATCACCGATTTGGCGTTTTACATGTTTCTCAAACTAGGAATATTCGCCTGACTGTGTAGAACAAAAGTGCAATATTGTCCTTGTTGATTGGTCTCGATTGAAAACAACTCTGGATCAGACCGTTCGTCCAAAGCATTTCATAGTCGAACTAGTAACGGCCAAGCCATGGAGCAGCCATACTTTACTCGACCGTAGATTCGTATGGAGCCAACCTTGGGAGGTGCATTAAATAGGTAAATGCACATCTGATGGTGTAAAGGACTTGGTCTACATGGGTGATAGGTTTACACGGATGATCGTTGACTAGACTACTAGGTAAGGTTCACTGCTGGGGTCATAGTGACATGGGTAGATAGATACGGCGTCGGGGAAGTGAATTCATAAGCTAAATTCATCAATCATCAATTGGTGGGCACCAATGTATTGGGCAAGCTGAGGCTTTGCTTCCAGATGAAATGAAGAAACACATTAGCTACAATCGGAATCACTTTCGTGCTACCAAGACCTTTCTGCTGGAGAACTGGCATTCTGATGCCGTACTATGGCGAGCCGGTCTGTATTGTACTTCTCGTCACAGGTCTAGAAGGAAAGGAAAGCCATTTGGGATATCGCTATCTCTTCTTTGAGCTTTAACTGTTATCCTGCTGCTTGGGGGATGTATAGCAACTAACGAATTGTTGATCGGCACTACAAAATACGTCATGGAACAAACGAATTTCTTTTCAGGCAGCATAGCCTTTCATTTAAAATCGTTGTAAAAGGCCAGAGATAGCTCACGAACTGATATATTAGATACTATGGAGCAGTGTCCTCAAGGGAAACTTGACTAGCTAAAAAGATACAAATGCTGGAACGATAATTCTATCCGTAATGACAAGGAAACGAAAACATAATCCATTAAACTGCCAACCAACAACCTCCTAAGCATAAGAGGTGTTGATCCGCTCTCTCGACTCCATCCGATAGCTCTCATCCTCACCCTCAATCACAAGCCCCTTATAATTTCCTTTCTCTCCCTTCTTGGATCGCACGCTCCATACCGCATCTCCCCATTGTCCCTTCCACACCCAGCCGGGGTGGAAAGCCGTCAAGGCAATAACAGCCGCGGCAATCATCGCTCCCTCTAGCACCATGAAAGTGATCTCATCGTTCGCCAACTTCCCATCGAATCCCTCGCTGAGTTCAGCGCATCGGAAAGCAGACCGAATAATGATAAGCAAAGTCGCAGCACCCAGACCCAGCAAGAACCCCTTAAAAGCCGTTGTCTGTCGCAGGCCCTCAAACTCCGGGTTGAATAGGTTCGCAGGGGCACGGCGGACCCGGAGCGCGAAATCGGTGCAGAGGGCCACGAAGAGAAGGAGACTGAACACCTGCCACGAGACACCGGCAACCATGATGTTTGTACCGACCTTCGTGGTATCTTGATCGTCAGCAATGGAGGCGATGGCACCGCCGGCGGCTTGTAGGATTAGGGCAATCAGGTCACACGTGATGAAGAGCATGGTGTACGTGCGGGCTGGGAAATAAGGGATCTTTTCGCCGTATGCGATCACGATGCGGGAGAGGCAGAGATAGATGGCTGCGGAGAGGAAAGCGGGTCCGATAGTTAAACAGACGAGGTACCTAATATATTATTAGTATCACGAAGGTCGAGGTGAAATGGAAGGTATCCATACATGAGGAAATTGTCAAACACGAAGGGATTGTTGTGCATCAAAATGCGAGCAACATATCCAATAATTTCCAGTGCTAGACCACATATCATGGCTATCATGTAGCTCCAGGTCTTGTATTTGATGCCGAAGAAAAGCTGAAAGGCAATAATAAGACCGAAGACTGCGGCGAAGAAGACGTTACCCGCCAAATTAGGAACATATTCGACACTGGCCAATTCAATGGGACATGTGTCCAAAGTACAAAGATCTGGGTTCTGGAGCAGGGTCATGTTTGTTGTTGGTGTGCCCATTTTTGCGGCTGGAGAGGAAATTGGGTATGAAGAAGAGAGGAGTTGTTTTGCTCGATGTTAGTTGGACTCGACCCCAGGATGTCGACACCGTCTTTATACTTTCGCACCATGATGTTCCTTGTCTGCCTAACTACTAAATTAATTTGAGTAAAATTTAGCTCGAGGCCTGGGGAAGTGCTTCCTTCACGAGGGAACCAGTCAGAGAGCACATACGCCATAGATCAGACACAACACAGCCATCTTCGTATTGCTTTTCAATTTGGTTGATCTGACCCTATTCCACTAAATAAGCTTAGGCGCTCAGATTGAATGCTAAGCCCATGACTCTTGTGCATGTTGGGGCAGGATTAGTTTGGGTCTGTCCGCCCCCAAATTGCGTTGAACCTCTATATTTAGGGCTGATTGCCGCGGCCGTGATTGGCCACATCGTTGAGAAAACAGTCCGTTAGAAACTAAAACAGAAAGGATCGTCAGGCATATCTAATCCTTTTGACAGCCTCGCCTCGCGCAAATGTTGGATGCCTACTCCATGCTCCGTACGGGTTACACCGTTCATTATATCGCATCATACCAAGTTACTGTCATGAATTAGAAGAAGAATACTGATATCCTTCGACAACTCCGGAAATTTAAGGACAATTGACAACACATACCGCATGGATCCTCAGTTCTTGGGTTCTCTCGGTCGATGATGTACGGCTCCCGGTAACAAGATCAATCACGGTCCGCCTGAAATATGCATCAGCCACTATTTCGTAGTCCACCCTATTATGCTCAGTAGTCTACGGAGTGGACAGAGTCAATCCTTGGCGGGTTCCTCTCCGAGTCCATGCGTTTTCCTAATTCGGTGAACCTTGCGGCCGCACTAGGTAACGGAGAAATAGAATAGAAGACCAGGCTTAACGTCCGCCCTATTCCTTCTAGGCCTCCTGCTAGCTTAGGCCCGTGTACCCACTTAGTTCCGGACGCCCTGTCCTCACCGCAACCTCTTAGCCTTATTACGATAACAATCTGACGTATCCCTCTACTCAATACAGTGTGATTAATAGCCAGGTTTAGTATTTTATTCCTTCTAGGCTGCCCAGTTCTTGCCGCAGCGGTTTAATTTTATCTAGATAGTTCTAACAAGGGCTTTCAAGCCACAGTTAATACGTTAGTTTAAGTATTATTCCTTGTAAATTTCCTACGGACATAGGTCTAGTATACTTCAGTTTCACACGCCCAGTCCTTGTCGCAACTATCTGGCCCGATTAAGATTATCTGACATGACCATCTAGAAAATAACAAATAGCCAAGTTTAATATTCTTAGCATCTTACCTTTCTATGCCTCTTACTGCACAGACCTAGTACCCACTAACGTTTGAACACCCACTTCTTGTCGCAACCTTTTAACCTTATATAGGTGGTTCTAGTATGTGCTTTTGATAGAGAAAGAAAGGCCCTCTATCTAGATCTCGTACTAACACGGGTGGGCTTAGCTTATATAGTCCCACGCCCTTGTCGCAACCTTTGAGCTTAATCAAGACAGTTATTCAATATGACATGTTGACAGAAAATAGATAGCCACGCTTAAAACTCAATTTCGTCCAGGGTACCTGCCAGCTCAGGCCCAGTGTACCCATTTAGTTTCACACGCCCAGTCCTTGTCCCATCCTTGTGGTTTCGTTAAGATGGTAATCTGACATGGACTGGTCTCCTTCAAACCCTCCCCAATCGACTCCTACACCCGTTGTTGACCAATCGGGACTCTTTGCTCAATTGGTCATGGCAGCATATCTTGCTCTTCTAGGTCTATTACCATCCCCGTCACCTTCAGAAATCGTTTCTTTCTCCACAACCCTTCTTGCTGCGGGCCTCGGGATAAAACGGCCAATGCTCTCCGCCGGACCAACGGGTCGCGACACTTTAGCGAACTCCAGTATAGCATCGGAATAATCCCTGACATGGCGCGCGTGGTTTGTGTGCAGAAGAAATGCACGTAATTCCACTCCTCTAGCGTCCCTGGCAGCAGAACGACATGGCCCGACGAATGGACCATGGGAGCCGGTCGCGTTGCGCCGCGGTTATCTTGTTTCTTAAGTAGTAGCTTCTCGTATCCATCGCACTTCCTCCCCGTCTTGCAACACTGAGTGCATTCTGGTTTTTCCTCATCGCATTTGACATGTCGGATCCTAGCCTCGGTTCGACTTCCGCTTTGCATCCTGTTTCGAAAACAACATACTTGCAAGTAGCACAACCTGTCCTAGACTTCAGTTTACTTGATCGTTTCCATTTACTCGCCATGCTGAGCTGTTTCTTACTTCTGGTTCTGCATATTGCAGGGGAGAAGCGACCGCAGAACCAAGGATTCGAGAATATCTTTTCGGCCCCCAAGAGCCTCAGCCTCTTGTTGAGTTTCAATATTAACTAGGCGATAATGGTTTAGTCGCATATGAAAGCCCCACCAAGTCCGATACGGCTAGACTGGAGCCATAAATACCTATTCTGTCTGCCTAGTATCCATCGGGCTGTCACCTCTTCCCTCGAATCGCAGTAGCGGGCAGGTAAGCAACACAGCCTCGCACCAGGCCTTCCGCCAAGACAAGAAAACAGCCACCAAGGGTCAAAGACCACAGATTCTGGCTTCTGCAGAGAGAGACTCATTTCACCAGGGAGTACAGTAGGCAGCCTTGAGACATGTTTCGTGTCGTGTTTCGAAACGCCAACACGTCGTCGCAAGGCTGGCGCCATTCCCCGTGCCCGCATCGCCACTTCCTAAACAAGTGATCGACAATCCGCGATGCCAGGCTGAATTAGTTCAGTTGGGCTGGTTGCGGATTTCGGTCGTTTTCCGGGGCCGGTCAGAGGGCCTTTATGGAGATCGGACCGGAGTTAACTAGTCCGTCGGATCCGAGTTACGTTGTTGACAGTTTTCTATTCTCGAACTTCATACAATAGGAAAGCCTATTTTGAACCAAAATCCAGCAATTATTAATTTTTAGAATGTTTGACTTCGAGTTTTCTTGTCTAGCGACTATCAATCCTCTCGCTAAGCTTCTTTGAAACCTGTCCATGCTTTCTCATCGTTTTCTAGATATCCCATGTCCTAAACCGGAGTAAGTCCCATGAGAGCCAGGGAACGAGTCAACTGTGTCCTCCGTGTACGAGTGTCTTTGTCAACCAAAGGTTGTGTCTTGATAGAATCTAGACCCGTGTGGTTTTGTCCCGATTGTGGATGGCAAGGCGCTATGGCCCAGCACATTGCGGTAAGATGGCCGAATGGTTAAGGTATTAGATTAGTGTATCATTCTCCCTCCGATCCTTCTTCCATTCTATAGGGGAAATTGCATATCACACAATATCTCTTCCTCCCAGATCTCTATCCGATAATCGGCCAGGCCGTACTGCTCGAGCTGGCCATAAAGCTGGATAAGGTCATTACAAAGATATACTTTGTTTGCTGGGGCCTCCAGGTACTTGTTCTCGGTCGTGAAAGCCTTTTCTGTAGGGATGATTACCCTGTTAAGCTCTAACCCATCTCCAGGTCATGATAGAAGCATTGCGTTCGGAGAAACTCTGGCGAGAATTAGGCGTCCTACAGTGCCAAATCCAGCACTGGCTGCGCAGGGGTGAGATGGCCGAGTGGTTAAGGCGTTGGTCTTGTTCGTCACCCTTACCTCAGCTGTTCTCTCGACTGTACTAACAACCTCGTAGAAGTTCCAATAACGTAAAGTTGCGTGGGTTCGAACCCCACTCTCACCATTCCAAAGTTTTTGGTGTTGTTAGCACGTGACTTGGACCATGGACGACGGCGGGTGGCCGAATAGCCCTATCCCAATGGGTCACTGGCATTGCGCCAGTGCTGGGCACGAGCATAGCGAAGCAATGCCTGCTCGCCCTCAACTGTCTCGCTGATCAAGATGTTACTGCGGCTGTTCGGGCGGAGGCTGACTGTTGGTTTATTAAACTTAGTATAAAGTGCGTTCAATTGTGAACTGGGGGAAACATACTGCGGTGTTCCTGGCGCATGTGTCTATACAGCGAGGTAGACACATCGAAAACCATTCCGCACATGCGGCTGGCACCAACAGGGATCCAGCAGCTGGCACGATTAGTTTCAACTTGACCCATATCGAACAAGATGTAAACATACACGCCGCCATGGACGCGACTCAAGCAGAGCTGGCCGTTCTCCCACCCAGTGGGCGCATCGGACTCAGTGGCATTCGCGTCCTCGCCATCGCCAGCACCAGTTCCCGTATTACTCTTGCTCTTTTGCGTTGAACAAGGCCGCGGAGCCTTTTTAAGATTATCAGATCATCCAACAGGAGCGTGGGATTGGCAGCCGTCAGCTATTGAACCGGGGGTAAAATCTTTTCAAAGATTATTTCCAGTGGGCGAGGGAGGCAAACTGAGGGGGGCAGACCGGAGCCCCGGTACGTGAAGAGCAAAAATTGAGTCATATATAATTAGGATTTGAATAGCATGTTCTTACACAGATGTCCGGAGGTGACGACAGACAGATCAAGGCGGACAGCTTATAATGAGACAAAGAAGCGACAGGAGGCGGGAAAATGGAGTTGGCCAGGGAGGAGAAAGACGGGGGGCGGACACTGCCGGCGTAAGGCCTTCTCCAGCCATAGACTGGCGCTTCGGCGCGAAGCATGTCTATTTCCCACGTCCAGTTGTCCGATCTGTACGCTTAAACGCCGCCAGGGTAGAAGTCCGACCAAAACCAAGCAACGGCAGCGTCCGTATCCGCGACTTCAGCGTTACCAGGTCGGGGAATTGGGAAGGATTGCTTGGCAGAAAAAAAGCCTGTCAGTTGTGGGGGGCTTCTAACAAAACGTTGCAGAGATCCAACGCGGTCTTCCAATGCTAGGGGAACGATCCACAACCTACTCCAAGAGGAGCAACGGCACCACCACGATGGTGGGTTTCCAGCCACTGTTCCGTTCTATCATGTAGAATTTGATGAGCATTACGGCGTGCACGCGTAGCTGACCACCGAGTAACCAATGATCCTTGTCCCTGACTAGTTGTTTCAGTAGGTCTTCTCGCCCAGAGCTCCGTCTTTCCTGAATTGTTGATTAATCAATAAACATCGATGCTACTCATGCCTCTCCTGGTCATTTCACACGGCGTGATGACAAATAATCATATCAATAACGGAAATGTACACCTGTGAGTGATTCGGTAACAAAGGACATCGGGTGTTCGAGGACATCAGATTGTCGACAGTTCGAGAAAGTGTATGAACATTCGCAGTCTGCCTTTTTCCATGCCTCAATCGTTCCAACGTTGAATGTACTATACGTCTAGGAAGAATTAAATCCTTTTCATGCTGCATCTTCTGTGAATCTTTTCTCGGGAGCACACAAGCAAGCCAAATTTATTGGAGAGGGCGTAGTTCACCCTGCAATAAACTGGTCCAACATGCGCTTAGGACATGACTCGCTAAAGAATGTCTCGTGACTCCGTAGTGACGCCGGGCAGGAACCACTATAGTGGTCACGAAGTCCGGTTAACGTAAGAAACGTGCCCAATATGCGTCAGCGTCTGAAAATGTGTGTCGACGTGCCCTAGGGGTCGGAATTCGGTATATCTATCACTCTCTCTACCATAGTACCTAAAGGTATAAGCGTACGACTGTGTAATTTGGGCAAGATTCTCATCGAACTGTTCGCTCTGCCTGCGTTTGTCCTCGTCAGTGTCATTGGCAATAACCCCCAGCTTGATAGAATGTGGCTCATGTATGTTGTGAACGCCTTACAGTCCTCGATCACCATTCGAAGCAGCCGACACATCTTCGTCCATTGAGGCGGGTATTTCCGGTAGAATTGCGTTCGAGGACCTGTATGCCACCATATTTGCGCATTACCGTCTCGTGGTTTCTTTCAGGAATGTCATTCTGTTAATAAGACTGTCAAACCTATTACAGGTCGCGACTCCGTGAGATGAATAAACACTTTATTCCTGTTTCAGAAGGTGGGCTTTTTCAATGATTTGCTATTTTCGTAGACTCGGGCCTGTCAGAGAGTAGAATATACCGGGAGCTTTGGCGATATGAAAATTCCTCGTAACGGGCATCATCTCCATAGTGCTTTCCAATCCCATTCGTCTATTCTAATGAGTGTTATGGTGTATTGGAATTTCTGCAAGACTTAACAAAGCTTGGTAGCGCGCGATGGAACCACGATCTAAAAGTTTACTCGATCGTGTGATCGTGTCCATTCATAGGTTTACTGCTTGACACCCTGTCAAGGTAGTAGCCGATAAGATATTGTGACGCGCATCGACCGCTCTTTCAACTTTGTCACAATCACAAGCACACCTAGCGCTGGCCGCTTCATGTGACCAAGCTAGTCGGCGGTATGATCAAAAAGACTCTTCGGGTGTACAGAGTCGTGTTCATTCGGATCCCAATCCAGTCTTTCTCGTAGGCATGCCTTGTCCTGCATCGTTTTTTCGCTTGACCTTTCGCTAATTCTTTTTAACCGCAATCAAGCCGAGGATACTCTTAGTCGAGAGCATACGCAACCCGCCATCCGAAACCGGATTATAAGATGCCTTGTTGAACGCAGCGTGGAATGGGATACGATGCACAATCTGGTCGTCTGATATAAGTCCGCGCTTTTCTGACCTGTCTCTCAATCTGAGGCGCTTCTGCTCCTCTGATCCCGCTAGCTTTGGTTTGGAAACGTACGTCGAGAATACTCGAGACCCTAATCATGTTGTTGATGGAAGTATTGCACTTGTTGTCTCGCTTTCTCATTCAATGACGAAGATGTCGGTCTTGTCCAGTTGAACGAAGATGTAAGCTCTGGTACTGTGTGCGATGAACTATGTTGAAGAATGAAGTTGTATTAGATGGTTGTTCGTCCGGAAGATTGGTTTAGTCAATTGGGATTAGGAGAACGCGGGTCCATTTGGTGGATTGCAACAATCTGCCGCTTCTTCTGAAAAGAGCGTCCTCGCGAACTAAACTAAGCTAGATACAGACAGGACGGAACGAATATCTCAGACTTGCGAGATATACCCATCCTGGAACAGAATCAAACCACGTGATACCATTGATAGTGGTATTGTTTGGTGATTTTTTGAAATCCGACGGGCTATAATAACCAACCATGGGCCTCGTATTCGCGGGTGGTCTTCGGCGTTCGTCCGCAAACGATAGCTCTGAAAATGGCATTGGATCCATAAAGAAGCCCCTTGCCGTGATGCTCACAGAATGCGCTTTCCTACCAACCGCTTTCGCCGTACGGTGGCTTACTAACCCTATCTCAGCGTCATGGTAGTAGTCTCTGTACGCGAAATTTGTTATTATGACGTTGGTGTATTGTACAGTCAACAGCGGAGTTTGCTGAGTTTGGGGGCGGCACCTCCATTTCCTCCTCCGGTAAGGGCGCGAGGCCCATCTTCACATGTTCCAAATTGACGAGACGGAACGTGTTTCGATTCTGCGACTTGGCAATTCGGAGCGTCTCCTCCTCAACCGACGAGCGTCGCTCCCATGTCCTTGCAGGCCTTTTTGAAGTCCTCCCCCGGCCTGGCATTCAGAACAGCATCTCGCTCCCTCGCCAAAAAGGGCGGAGGAACGAGACACTTATTCTTCCGTCCCTCGCAACGTACACCCCAGCGTCCACAACGCGGCGATCATTCGGAACATTCGCATAGGTGATCTCGTCCTGGTTATTGATTTGCAAGACGTGTTTTTGCCATCTCTACCAACCGGTTCCACGTTGCAGACACTGGGGCGGTGTGTCACTGCGTATGGACAGGGCTTTTCTATGAGATGTCCGTCTCTGGAATACAAGTCCTGGAGAGATTGGACGATCGTGGTGTTCACTGGGCTCGGTTGAATGGGGTAATGCTAGGCGTCTGGGGCTGTATACAATTGCTGCTTGCCAGAGTCGTGAAGAGGATTTGGTTCTTGTTAAACACTTGTAGTTCTGGTAGTGACAAATAGATCTTCAAGTTTAATGCATATGATTTGTGAGATTTAAGGGAAAGCTCTACCCTGTAGATAGGGAGGAAGAAGAGTCTAGTCTACGTGGTAGTGATTGCAGGATATAAATTCGAGATAGTGAAGCAGAACATTTTTTCACGGAATACGATGGTGAGTATTCACGCAGAGACAGTTAACTGAGAGATTTACCCTCTCTCGAAGATTCACGGAGGCTTCCACCATCGCTAAAAGATTCCCAGTTATTGAATGCTCCATCAGCTCGATATTCCGGTACGCCCCACGTAGGACTGGCCTTCTCGTGAATATACGAACGGGCTCCTGGCAGAACATCAGCAGAACTGGACCGAATGTCAAATGGTGTAACGTATGCGAAGATGGCGTGACAGACATCCCCCCAGCATGATACTGTTGGTCGCTTGCAGGATCAACCTACGTTATCAGCGACAGGCGTAGTACCCAACAGGGTGAGCCCATTTTATCATGCAAAGCCTTCTGTCGCTACCCATGTCCAGCGATGCGACGCCGGCTGCTCGTACCCGGGCTCAGCCAAATCTGACCACACTGGAGGTTGATCTCAGGGATTCAAACCAACCGACACAAAAAGCCTCTATTCGTGTTGACTGGCGAATGCGGTAATCGGCGTGATTCCAACAAACCGATCGTTGGGAATCGTAGAACGAAGATCAGGCACGAAGTCGGTTACACTCGGAACACGCACGCTGCAAAACCCTGCCTGCCAAACAAACTCGGCGACGAAACATCATGCCGCCAACCTGATCACTGCATCAATAATAACCGAAAATTCGGGTATTTGATGCATCCCCGACCCATCAACACGACCACGCAAAGCATTGACTGGTCCGATACCTCAACCCCATAATCCTCCACAAAATGGCGCGTTCAAAGCGGCAGCACGACGAAGTTGCATCTCCAAAAAACCCCGGGCCTAAAACAGCCTATTATTCATAGAAACTCAGGCAAGGCCCCCAGACCCACTCGGGCAGGTCACAGACTCCGGAGTAAACGGGCCTTCCCCAGAAATCCCCATACTCGTGCTCCAAACAGAATCGGATGGGTTGGATGATCGGCTGAGAAAGGAAAATGCGATGCATTTCGTGCGCGGTTTCGAGTCAGCCCATCATGTCTGCCGTGATGTCGTATCCCTGCCGCAGGAGCTGAAATACCTCACCAACGGGGGATGCCACCCCGTACACCGAAGACCCGAGAAGAAGTCACGATGACGGGCCAGATGCTATTACCTAACAGGTAATCAACCAGCCTCAACTGGGAAATGAGAAGTCTTGGGGATGCATACACCGCATACAAGTGGGCGAGACACACTCTAGATTCGGGGTTAGTCTAGACCTCCTTCCCAAACGCGGGCATTCTTCATTCTCCGGATTTGGACGCTCCCGTGCTGCATTCCCCGGATGGCGGTCCGTGATATACCGGTTGAGGTAGTATTCAATTCCAGGTTCTTGTTCCACCTCTGACCGAGCATCGAATGTTCCGATCGCATTTAAGAGTCACACAGAAGCTAGAGATAGAAGAATTCGAGAAACCAACAGGTATCTGGAGCCCGAGCAGTCGACCGGAGAAACCGAGGGCTCCGGAGGTATGACGGAGAAAACGAGGCAGAAGCTGGAGAACAATGCTCCGGTTTCACCGGACAGCGACCGACCACCGAACCTCCTCAGTCTCTGGCGGAGGACGATCCCGCTTTTGGCTTCGGGCTTGACTGCGGCCGGTTCGCTCGGCGGGTCTTGGTGCAGCTTACCTACCAATGGGATCGTCGGAAACATACTTTTAGGTAATGCCAAGATGCTCGGGCGGGTGAGCTGCTGCAGGGAAGGACAGCCCGGTGTGTGGTTAAAATTATAAATATAATCCCATTACTCAATTTGTTGCTTCCTTATCTCGAGTCCCGCTAAATAAGGTGAATCTATCTGGTAATGGGAATGGCAGTAAAGTATGGATAGGAATGGTTGAATCCATCCATCTCCAGGATATGGCCCACGATGATGGCACGAGTCACGGTGCAAGTCGGTCGAGTCCGGGGAAACAAGGGATGATTCAATCGTGCCGCCAACGGTGGAAGGTTCGGATGGTTGAATTCTAATTGCATTTGGCTATAACTCAAATCTCCAAGATCGATTGGAGAACACTCCATAGCCTCGTGTACTCCGTACGATATACTCCAGACGAGCCATGCAGCACGATAGTAAAGGATCGTGATAGCCCCGGGAATTGCCCGTTTCGCCGATAGATTGGGATAATCAGTAATCACAGAACCTTGACCTTATGTGTACTCCGTAAGTGTAACGGGGATGATATCAAGCCGACGTGATACGCAGGTGGCACGTTGCGAGTTGTGCGCACCTGCTCTTGCCCTTCTCGGTTCCGCCGTACCCGCTGCAGGACGAAAACTCTGGCAAGGATCGGGCTGCCATCTCCGCGCCACGTCCTGATCATGTAAGGGGCGGATGACAAGCTCTTTATCTACACCTAGAATTAATTCCATGCAATCGAAATTTTAGACAGGGAGGCAACTGACTGTGGTGCCGGACTGCCGCCTCTCCGACTCGTACTGTCGTACAAGGTGGCAATTTTCAGAATTTCTGAATCTGAACCCCGCACGATTTTTGCGGGGACTTTTTTTTTTCTTTTTCCAAATTCATTTCCTCAGATGAAGACGGGGACAATCCGAACTCGCCACCCCAACCGGGACCAACAGATGCCCCACGTCACACTGCGAGCAAAATGTCGTACCACCAATGGCCCCGTGGTGATTGGACGAGGGCGGATAAGCATTCGCCAGCATGCACTAGGCTCGATTCGGCAGGCCGGGTCCCACCGGGTGCCTGGCTGGAATTGGCTGGGCTTGGCCGGGTCTTGATCCATGTGGTTCATCGTCCAAGATAACGCCACGCCTTCTTATTAGTCAAGGAAAATCTCTTGATTTGTCTGGCGGTCAGCGCTGAGCGAACGGCGAGAGATGAGTTTCTGTGCCCAGCCAAGGCCCACTGCCCTTAGCCTGTTCTGCACGCTACCACTAGGGCTAACTGCCTTCTTCTTCCTTCTTCGCCTTCTACTGCCCAGTGCCCACTCTCCCGTGCCTTGGTACTTCGCTTGCCCATTTTTATATGTAACCTGCTGTTCGCCCTCCCCGGATACCTCCTTTCCTTCCTTCTCTTCACTGCTCTTCTTGTCGACTGTCGCTCTCCTTGACCTCCTTCCTCTCAGGAATCCGACTCGACTCGACTGGGGAGTAGCCGACCTCCTTCCCCTTCCGTTTTCGTCTACAACCCCACCACACCTATATTCTTTTTTCTCCCCCTCTCCCTCTCCTCCCACCGTTCTTCAACATGAACGACATCGCCGAGTATCCGGGCCACAACTCCAAGCCCATGGATTTGGATGGCGAGAAGAATGAGAAGTTCGCCGGCCTTCCTCAGTATGAGGGTGTCGCTGAGGGCGAGATGAAGATGACCGATGAGGAGCGCAATGTGTACGAGCATGGTGTCCAGAAGTTCAACCGTCTCGGCTGGAAACGCCTGACGATTGTTCTCATCGTCGAGGCCATCGCGCTGGGCAGTCTGTCCATCCCCTCCTCCTTCGCTACCCTGGGTATGGTCGCCGGTATTATCTGTACCGTCGGTCTCGGCCTCATCGCCATCTACACCAGTCACGTTATCGGTCAGGTCAAGCTAAAATTCCCGCACGTCGCCCACTACCCCGACGCCGGTCGCTTGCTCTTCGGCCGCTTTGGTTACATCCTCGTGTACATCATGCTGGGTCTCGAACTGACCTTCCTGACTGGTTCGCACGCCCTCACCGGTACCATTGCGTTCAACACCATCACGGAAAGCGGCGTCTGCTCGGTCGTGTTCGCCGTCGTCTCCGCCATCATCCTGCTGTTGCTCGCCGTCCCGCCTAGTTTCACGGAAATGGCCATCCTAGGTTACGTCGATTTCGCCTCCATCATCATCGCGATCGGTATCACCATCATCGGCACCGGCGTCAACAGCACGAACCAGCCCGGTGGTCTCCAAGCCGTCAACTGGTCCGCCTGGCCCAGGGAAGGCACCACTTTTACCGACGCCTTCATCGCCCTCTCCAACATCATCTTTGCCTACAGCTTCGCCCTCTGCCAGTTCTCGTTCATGGACGAGATGCACACGCCCAAGGACTACATTAAGTCGATCTGGGCGCTCGGTGCCACCGAGATTGTCATTTACACTCTGACCGGATCTCTCATCTACGCCTTTGTCGGTCAGGACGTCGGCAGCCCTGCTCTCTTGTCCGCCGGTCACACCCTGAGCAAGGTTGCCTTCGGTCTTGCCCTCCCCGTTATCTTCATCTCCGGATCCATCAACACCGTGGTCTGCGCGCGTATGATCCACGGCAAGATCTACGAGAACTCGCCCATCCGATTCATCAACACCAAGATGGGCTGGCTGACGTGGCTGATTGCCATTACCGTCATCACCATTGTTGCGTTCATCATCGCCGAAGTCATCCCCTTCTTCTCCGACTTGCTCTCTATCTGCTCCTCTCTCTTCGTCTCCGGCTTCACCTTCTACTTCCCCGCCATCATGTGGTTCAAGCTCATCCGCGAGGGCTCCTGGACTTCGCCCAAGAACCTGCTTCTGGGCGCGATGAACCTTCTCGCGTTGGCCATTGGCCTCATCACGCTGGTCGGCGGTACCTACGCCAGTATCGACGATATTGTAAGTTTTTATTACCACCCCCGCATGGATTGACCACCTGCTAACCGCACCAGATTATGAACTACAATGCCGGCACTGTCCGCGGCGTTTTCAGCTGCCAAAACCCCTCCTAATGGCATGATCGCATTTCACGGTGTTTGTATTTTAATGGTTACGACATGTGTGGGATTTCCGGGTCCTTGAGTCTGAGACTTTCCCGCCCACCTGATGATTTGATTTTTCCCCTGTAGATAGAGCTTGTCAGATTCAGCGACATTGTATAGATCAATTGACTGCGCATATTCATCTATTCTCTTGCTTGGTACTTTTGGATTAAGTTGTGGGTTCGGACCCTTGCATTATCTACGGAGTCCGCACAGATTTAGTGGACGACCGACCGATAGAATCCAACGGAATCAAACCCACATCGTCAAAATCTCCCAAGTTAGCATGGCGGACTTAGCCTGAAAGAGTAAGTCTGTATAAAACGAGAGAGGTAGGTTTGCGCTAGAAAATTCCACCCGATGGGAACCGTGGATTGAGGTGATTATTTAATTTGCTTACGGATAGCTTGCTGTCAGTTCGGGTTTGACTTGAATTTGAGATTTTTGAAACGGTGCCTTGCAAAACAAACATTGGCACATCTGTTTCATACTTCCTAGCGAACAAATCAGATAGTCACGGATTGTATGGATTATTTAGTGTGAGACGTTGCGCGATGAAGAATCTTTCCTTATTGTTAAATTCCCACGTAACAACCAAATAACAACACCTACCCAAAATGAAAAATTTATTCAATGCCAATGCTAGCGACCCGATGTTGAGATAAAGATATTATCAATTGATGTGTGTAACACTAACGACTAACAACTAACGGCGTACGGAGTAGTGGAGGTTGAATCATGCCACGGACCATCTTGTCCACTCTCTCTTCCGTGTTTTGTTCGTGAGATCGGTTCGGGTGCAGATGGGTATCTAGATATGCAAGAAATCAGCGATAGGGAATAATTTTTTGTTATTATAACAGAGAGGTAGGAGATCAGATAAGAAATAGCATCTCCAAAATTATCTAGTAAATCAAGAGGAACGTGGATTATATATCTCGGATAAGAATATTTCCATCTCCTGTCTCCGGAGCGAAGTGTTGAGAATGGATTGTATGTTCAAGGAGGGATTCGTTTCACGTTTCTGTTGTTAACGTTGACAATTGAATTTTAGAAATGACAAAGGTCAAGAAGATTCAATTCGATGTTAATTTCTCGAAAGGTCAATGGAAGGTTCGTAATGGGGAGTTTGCAAAGTAGAGTGGTGTTGGAGTACGACCTGAATCATATTAATTTTCCTGAATATATATTTTGGGTTTCGCTTGATTGCCGGTAAAACTTTTCTAATTGACGCAGGAAATAATTATTAGCGATATAAAAGGAAATAGAGAATAGATTGTTTCCTTTCGTTCATAATTCGTGTATGATCAACCAAACCGATTGGTGTTTCTATATTCTGAAGATACAAAGATAGAGATACCTCTATGACCGGATGCGGAAATAAAGCATGTATTTCTCCTTGACACATAATTGAAGGTTATATAAACCATGTCATTCATTACATGAGATTCAAGTTATATGCATTCCGTAAACTTCTTCATGAAGTAAAGACATCCGTAATAGTTAATATATATACCCAAAAAAGCAAACCACCGAACTCCATCACACCAACCCAAAACACGCTCCAAATCAGACTGAAAATCAATCAACAGCAACCAACCCCAACCCTGGACCACCCCTCAAAACCAAACCAACTTCATCCTTCCCATCCATCTTCCTCCGAAACCTCTCAAACTGCCTCCTCGTCTGCACGCCCCTCGCCCTCCACGCCTGCATCAACCCTTCCGAGGAACAATACTCCCTGGCCAACGCCTCAATCTCCATTTTCCTCCCCCTTACCTCCGCCCCGTCGTCCTCCTCAAAGCCAACAGCCGCCCACGCCGCGCTCAGCGACATCGGCATATAATGCGACCCTAACGGCCTAAGCACCAACCCGCGTCTCCCTAGCTCTACAACCTCCTCAACCAGCAAATCCAACTCCCCGATCAAATACCTCCTCGAACCGTCCGCCACCCAACACAACCGATTCAGCATAATCGCAACAGCAAGAAACAACCCATACGCCGTCTGATAGTTAATCTGCGAGCGAATCGCCTCTAACGACGCCGTTGGAGAGGCCTGCAGGGTCGACGAGACGGCGATGGCGCGCAGTTTCGGGAAGTCGGCCTGCATTTGGGCGTATAGGGCTGTGAGTTGAGGGAGGTGGTGTTCCGGGTTGTGGATGAGGCGGGGGATGCGGGCGAAGTTGGGGACGGTGAGGGTTTCGAAGGGGGAGGCGAGTTGGTTGCTGGAGGGGATGGGAGGGCCGTGGATTAGGAAGCGGTTGATTACGAGCGTGTCGAGGTGGACGCGAGGGTCGAAGACGCTGTGGACGAGCTGGTGGGGGAAACAAAGAGAGGAGTGGTGAGTGATTGGTTTACTGAGGATCGAGTGGATGCATGGAGGGATGGATGGATGAGGTAGGGGTATTTACCACGGCCATGCAGAGCGTGCGGAGCAGCTGGGTTTGGAAAGCGTCGAGATCCGGTCGACGGGCGACGCTTTTGAGAAGTAATGCGATGACATGCGTGTGCATGAGATGGCCTTCGGAGTGGCCGGTAATCCAGTCCTGATGTTGATCGCGTTAACATTCCTGTCGCGCGCATGTGCATGGCTGACGGAGTATGCAGATGGCAACCGACCTCGGAAATCCACAACAGATAAATCGTACACAGCGTCTCGATCGCCAAATCCACTGCGCCATCATGCAGCGACAGACGCAGCATATACAACGCCCGTCCGTACTTCTCCAGCGCCAGCGACGAGCTCTCCTGCTTGAACAAACAGGGCGCCGAATGGGTCACCGCCGCGACGGCCGCGTCCAGCGCCGGATGGACTCCCAGGCGACAGGGCAAGTGCGCAAAGAACGGCCCGTAGTAGCCAAGATTATACCGGGCATCTTTGACCTCGAGCATCGAGATCAGCGAGGCGCGCAACCTGGCCGTGTCGCCGCATAAGGCCCGCGCAGGAGCGACATGGATGGTGGCAGCCGCGCGTTTGGCGATGGCGCGCTGCGGCGGATCACGTGGCGGCGGCGTCGTGCGTGTAACAAAGATCCCTGACGATGCATGGTCTGGGGTGCGATTCTCCGTGAATTTGAATCGTCGAGCGCCACCGCCGACGCAGGGGATCCCCAGACGGAGGCACCGACCGCAGGCAGGTTGTTCTTGGTCGCACTGCCGTTCGTTAGCGCAAGTCCCTTTGCCTATGCGGAAATCTACAAAGCCACCACCACAACTCCTTCAACTCAACTCACTCGTTTCTTCTGCTTACGACAGGCCTCGCAGCCTCGACTAGTCGGGACTCCGGGCATGATGGGTTTCCTTCTGGTGAGTCATTTGCGCCGGGAGGTTGGAAAGGTTGAGATCTTGCGGTTTTCTCCTCCCCCTTTGTGAGGAAGGAATTGGCGTTGAAAAAGTGTCTGGGCCGTGGCCCCGATTCTGCTTGGCGTTAGCGGTCTGGCTCGGCCCCCGCTTTGGCTTCGTCGAAGATACTGCTTCTATCCAAGTGTGGCTATCGATTTGCCTCATGAATCATGATTCCATTTATTAATAGGTTAGATCGAGTCGCTTTCAGTTGATGGACTGGTCTCCAAATTCAACTTCTCTGGGTAGTGATTCCTCCTATTCAAGGCGCTCTTCTCCGACCGGCATTCAACTCCTAGATCTTTCCGATAGATATATCGACAGAAAAAGGATCCCATGATCAGCACACGAGTCAGGAAAGTTAAGCTTACGATAGGCTGATTCGCAGCTTATCGGAGATAACACCCCCTGCGACCCCGCCGGGGAGGCCGGGAAACCCCCTGAATGCCTGAGGCAACAATGATCATCATCACTGACAACAGCCACTATTGACAATTTGGGTGCAATGCGACCAACAGTCACAAAAGATATACCGCAGAGATCGATTTGCAAAGGATAGCAGTCCGTCCGTTAGCGACCGTTGTTCTAGACCTGCATCAACACCGGTCTGCGACGAATTATCTCCGAGAGCGGACGCCGGTCGGAGTTTATCGTGATATCATGATATCACCGGATCGTCCATCTCGTATAGAAGAGGGGGTATAGAAGTATAAAACCTCCATTTGCACAAAGAAATGAGTCTTAGAGACATAGCACCATCGAATTCACTTAATCGATTTACTAAATCGATCCCTTTAAACCAAAATGTCCAATCTTCCCAAAATCGTCATCTTTGGCGCCACCGGCCAACAAGGCCGCTCGATCCTCAACGCCTTACACACCCACCCTCTCATATCCCAGCAATACTCACTACGCGCTATAACCCGCGATACGAGCAGTCCCTCGGCCCTCTCCATCACCTCACAAGGCATTGAGACCATTTCCGCGGACATCGATAACCCATCCACTCTCCCAGCCGCCCTAGAAAACGCACACACCGTCATCCTAATAACGGTAACCAACTACACCGCAGACCTGAAGGCCCGCGAGTACACACAGACCAAAAACGTCGCCGACGCAGCCCTCGCCGCCGGTGCAAAACACATCATCTTCAGCACAGCCGTGCACAGCAGCAAGACATGGAACGCAGATACCAGCAAGGGGACAAGTCCTCGACCGGTAGACGCATTCGACTCAAAGGCCGAAGCAGAGAAATATCTGCGCAGCTTACCCATTAAAACGACATTCTTCGCACCGGGGGGGTTCATGCAGAACTGCGTGACGTTTTTTGCTCCCAGAAGACAAGACGATGGGAGTTATGTGATTGCAAACGTGGTGGACAGGGATGCTAAGATCCCGTTGATTGATATCGAGCGTGATTCGGGGACGTATGTGTCGAAGTTGGTGGTTGATGGCGGCGCGGGAGAGACGTTGTACGCGGCTGGGGGGATGTATAGTTGGGAAGATATCGTGGGGATTATATCCCGTGTGTCGGGGAAGGATGTTAGGTATGTGCAGGTGCCGGAGGATGTGTTTGCGGGTTTCATGCAGCCGGAACAAGGCATGAGGACGGTGAACATGATGAAGTTCACTGAGGAGGTGGGGTATTTTGGGCCTAGGACGGAGGAATTGGTCAGGGAGAGTAATGAGAAGGTGGACGGGAAGGTGACGAGGTTTGAGGAGTTTGCAGAGAAGTATCTTGTTAGTATTTAGCGTTTGGGTGGTGATGTTTGTTATTGGTATACTGCGATTGGTTGTATGTACAGTACTTTGCAAATGAGATGAGGGGACAGTTGAATGGTCATTCTTGCGTGTGCCTTTCGCTTCCTCTCGCCGATAGATGGTCAATACTTGATCAAATCTGATATAATGTTCTATCAAAAATAGGAAACCTTACATTCAGGGTCCTGGATGATGACTGACCAATGTAACATTAAATGCAGCATTAATCAGAACTCAACTGCGGAGGAACTACACTCAAAATGTCGCCGAGGCCCGCTAGGTACGTCACCGTGCATTCGGCAATTTGTCAGCGGGGCAATCTTTGCCTTTCGACAAAGACCGATGCAGTCCCCGATCAATCTCACATCTATTTATAATACGAGACGCTGCTGCTTCTACTTTATTTAACTCCTATGTCGCTTATAACTAAACAGATTTCTGTGTTAACTTCCACGCTTGCTCGCTCTCCTCGCCCTATACTGGCCCGCACAATGACGACCGGCGTCTTCAAATACATCGACCCATCCTCCTACGATGCTAATGCCACCGAGCCATTCAAAAAGCCATGGGGCAAGGTGGATGGGCCAGGGTCTTCCTATAAACTCCTAGACACGTCTCGATCTGTCGAGAATTTGCGCGGTCAAGAGAGTCAGTTTTCCACCGACAACAGCGGATTCGCAGTCTACACTAGTCCCGCGGAAGAGAAACAATTTACGGACACGTCCGTGGTAACGACGAAATACTACGCCGAGGTTGAGAAGCTCCTCCGCGCCAAACTCCCAGGGATCAAGAAAGTCGTCATCTTCGACCACACGATCCGGCGACGAGAACAGGGATCCCCGCGCGCCCCGGTACAGCTCGTGCACGTAGACCAAACGCCGAAGGCAGCCGAAGTGCGCGTGCGTCGCCACCTCCCCTTCGACGAGGCCGAGGATCTGTTGAAGGGACGCTACCAAATCATCAACGTCTGGCGACCCATTCAGAACCCAGCGTCTGATTTCCCGCTGGCGGTCATCGATTGGCGATCCTCGGATGTGTCCGATTTCGTGAAAGTCGATCTCCTCTACCCTGACGAGACCGCAGACGCAGCAGCGGGAGAGGAACGAGCCCAGAAGCCGGACTCTGGGGACTCGACCGAGGGGTACACGGTGAAGGGAGAGACGTATTCGATCGCTCCGAATGAGAAACATCGCTTCTATTATATGAAGGATATGACTCCTGAAGAGGTCATGTTCATCAAATGTTTCGACTCGAGGAGCAGTCTCATGACTGAGGGGAAGACGGATATTGCTCATGGTGCGGCTCATACGGCGTTTGTGGATCCGCAGACACCGGAGGATGCGCCGCCGAGACAGAGTATCGAGGTCAGATGTTTGGTTTTCTATGAGTAGAGGACAGGATAAAATGTGTGTGAATATTCTTGATGTTCCAGTTGATCTGTATGTTTCAGGAGGCTTTTAGTAGACGATGAAATAATGATTTACTAGTCCATGGGATCATCGTCGTAGAACACGAGGTATTCTGTTATCTATTTCCGACGTGATAGATTTGCCTGGTATCTACATTTAAAGCTGATTCATTATTAGAAGTCAAACTTATGGTCATCATGGATTTAGTGATAGATAAAGGCACTATTGTTCGAGGTGGTGGCTTGTGCCTAGGAATGAGCCCGAGATTCAGCGGAATGCATCCGTTCCCGTACCGCTATTACACATGTCAGGAAGTCGGTGGCCGATATTCAAGTTCCAATCGGAGATAGCGGATCAATGAAGACGTACAAGATGTGCTAATATTAGCGCTATAAAACACTGGCAACTAGTGTGGGCTCTGATTGATTGAAACAGCAAATGACACGACATCTGTGACACCGAAGTCAGGTCTTTAACATATACCTTCCGACCACATGGTTCTATTATTGTTAATTATTAAACTCAATTATCCTATTAGAAGCAAAATCTACTTTCCAAAGCATGGCATTCGCTACACCATGATTCTGCTAGATGTGATACAGTCAGCGCAAACTTTGTTTCTAGAATGCTGATCTTATCCTAATTTTAATTTGAATGGCAGTTCTCCTCGTGGCCTTCAGATACAGTAAACGGCTTATAGAAGGTGCATACTCCTGACTCATCCAGTCCATGCTCCTTCCCGGCCTCCGGTCGAGAAGACAATCTACAGTCATTACAATTTGTTATAAAAGATAACAGTCCAAGTCTTTTGCTCAGTTTGGTATAAGAAAAGGCCACCCGCAAGTCATTTCTTGCAATCTTGCAATCTTCCAATCACTATAACACTTACATTCACAAGTCGCTTCCTACTCACATTACATACTTTCATCATGACTTCTGACCAAGATCCAGTCCGCGCCGGTATTTTGGTCCGTTGATTATATATAGCCAACCGGGGCTGACTCTTCCTAGGTTTTGTTGTTACTATATCTGAAGAGGAAACTACACAAGATAAAGAAAGAGTACTGGTTGTAACACAACTACCAAATGTCTATTCCTTGCCTGATGATGTCTCCGTACGGCCGGAAGCATTCCCACCGATTCATTGGGGTTTCGGACCAGTCAGAGTATGTCACAACCCTTCCTTCAAAGTAGCAATTACTGATTCTCAATAGGTGGATGGTTATGTCAACTCATCAACATTGTCAATTCGTGTCCAAGTATCTGTTTTTGGAGCGAAGCTTGTCAATATCACAGCTGATCTGAAGCGTGGTGTATGCGCAAAAATAAATCTGGCCCTTGCAAATGGGGAGATTTGCTTCTTTTCCAAACACGGAAAAGGTATTATCGCGCTGAACCCAGTTATAATCGGTTACTAACCACTACTAAATAGAGGTGTGGGTTCGGCTGAAGTTGCATGTCAAGTGGGATGGTAATTTCAACAAAGAAGAAAAGCTCTTGACCATTTAACATGGTACATGGTCAACATTTATGGTCTGGCTGCAATAGCACGCTACGTTAATGGATATTCAAGGGGCATAGGGGATTTAAAACCTCGCTCTTCTTGGCTTCTCTTAAGTGCTATTATTGATACGCAGAATAATGCCAGTGACTCCAAAATGAGCTTTATCTCAATCAGTTCGAAGGTCGGTTTGAAGGAACCAGTATTAATTCACTTGTTGAAGGTATTGTTCCTTCTTAGCAGCAGCAGGAATAACCCCATCGAGCGGCATGGTGGCCTTTATGCCCTAGAATTCAATTCTGCGTCGCGCTATGTATCTCTTTCGCTGCATCCACTCGTGTTCAACTGCCTGAGCTAGTGTCAAGACGGCCCAGTATTCTTGCTTTAGTGTGAACCTTTCCTCCACAGTCGCATCCTAGCGTGGCGGACAGAACTGCTTTGATACAATACACGGATTCACGGAACATCTTATTAGCGTCCATGGAGTGGAAGAAACATCGGTCGAGTCTCACGGAACTCAGGATCTCAACAAATCGTCTTCTCCCTTGGTTTGGACTGCAAAGCTCCATCATGATGCACATAACAATGGTACGACAGGCAAATGTTCTATGTGCGCGGAACATTTCAAGAACGCCCAGGATCTTTATGAGCACATAAATGAATGCCTTGTGCGGGCTATACAGGGCAAATCGTTTCATAAAGATACCCGTTCACCTTCAACGAAGTGTGAAGATGAACCACAACGGACTGGACGAGATGAGCGGCGCAGCCGCAATGCTCTTGTCAGGTACCTCAATGCTGAAACCCTGGTGCGTGGTGAAGAATGACCATGTCTTTACTGTAAATAAAGATATAGAGTTGCTTTGGAACGCTCGCCCTGTTCTTCAGTAGCTTTCAATCTGCCTCGTTCACCCTCAACGCATCGTGAGTACCTATTTATTTGAACTTTGGAAAATGTCCTTTCGTTGTCAAGACTATGGACAGAACTCCTATGGGACCGCTGACGTCAGCCGCAGAATTTTATTATGATCATTGCCTCCTCCAATCAAGCGAGTTGGACTAGAAATATTTTGCAACTTGCAACCCATTTAGTTAGATCCAGTCTCTGCTGGAAAAGCAACATCTTCAATCTGATTTGTTTCAACTTTAAAAGTTCCCGGCTAGATGGCGGCTGACTTTCAATTACCACCCCTCTCCCACGGCGGATATCAACTCAACATATACCATTTACCTATAGGGATCCTCTCTGAGCTTCCTTACTTTCTGCGAAGCCTGGTAGTCCCCGTTATACATGCTTAGCTCAGACCCTCCGCGAATCACGGCAACAACCCTATTTTGAGCCCTATCGGGCAGCGGGGCCACTAACAGAGCTAAAAGAACTAAGGAATTTAGCGGATTAGACAATGCACTAAGTCCATGGCGAGCAGTGTTGAGCACTTAAATCAAGCAGCCCCTCATCGCACATTCTATAGTGGACTTTCTCTTCATCATATACATAAGTGAAGAGCCATCTTTGTCGCCCAAAATGGAAGAGCTGTCGATAATCGATCCTCATGGCACCCAGCTGCCGCCCATCGACGGTGGGAAAGACGCCTGGCTCTTCTTGGCCGCTTGTTTTGTCATGGAGGCCTTGATTTGGGGTGAGTTCTCTACCGGTATTTGATGGATGGGGCTATGATTTACAACGATCAGGATTCAGCTTCGCCTTCGGTATCTTTCAGGATTACTATAGCACCCATCCCCCCTTTGCAGGATCTAATAATATTGCTGTTATCGGGACCTGTGCGATGGGTGTCACTTACCTTCTTGAACCATTGACGTTTGGCATTCTGCTCACATATCCCCGTCTTCGTCGATGGGCCTGCCCCGTTGGGTTCGTGATAATGTGCCTGGCACTGGCTTTGAGCTCGTTCTCAACCACTACCACACACTTGATGCTCTCACAAGGTGTCTTCTACGGTCTCGGCGCTAACATAGCGTACACGCCCACTATCATTTTTATGGATGAGTGGTTCGTGAGAAAGAAGGGTCTCGCGTTCGGCATTATGTGGGTAAGTCTACTTGAACTCCACCACGCCCCCACAAATCTCTCCCCAATATACTCACAACAAACAGGCAGGAACTGGTCTCTCAGGCGTCATCCTCCCCATTGTCTTCCAGTGGCTACTGAACGCTTACGGATACCAAACTACCCTGCGGGCCTGGGCCTTGACGCTCCTCATAATGGCCGGGCCGCTGCTCTATTTCATCAAGCCTCGTATCCCCGTCTCATCCAGCCTTCACCCTCGTCCTCTAAACTGGACCTTCCTAAAACAACGCGCCTTCGCCATCTACCAACTCGGCAACACGCTCGAAGCCATGGGATACTTCCTGCCCACCATCTATCTGCCTTCATACGCGCGCACCCTAGGCGCCTCAACACTGTACGCCTCGTTGACCGCGATCCTCTTCAACGTCGGCACCGTCATCGGCTGCGTCATCATGGGTACATTTGTCGATCGTTACCACGCGACAACATGTATCCTGATCTCAACGATCGGGAGCACAATCGCAGTGTTCGTGCTCTGGGGCGTATCCTTGAGTTTGGCCCCGTTGTATGTCTTCTGTATCGCGTACGGCTTGTTTGCAGGGTCGTTTACCTCGACCTGGCCGGCCATTTTCATGGCCGTGAGACGGCAGAATCCATTCGCAGATTCTGGAATGGTCTTTGGGTTTCTTTGTGCGGGCAGGGGTATTGGGAATGTGGTTAGTGGGCCGTTGAGCGAGGCGTTGATGAAAACGGATTGGAGGGGCATTGGAGGAGCGTATGCTGGCTCGTATGGTTCTCTGGTTCTATTTACGGGCATTTCGGCGTTGTTGGGTGGTGTTAGTGTGATTGGGAGGCCGTTGAGGTGGGTTTGATTCAGCGACGGCCAGGTACGAATATGTCAGCGGTTAGTGACTATGCGGAATCTGGAAGCCTATAACAGAATGGCGTTGACATGGCCGTGACTAATCAGGTATTAAACTGGGTTGATATGGCAAAATGGGGCAAGGACCGGGATATGTTCCTAATAATTGTTGAAGACTCTCTGGACTAATGACACGTGCCATGAATTTAACTGCAATTCAAAAGTATATACAGAATAAACTGCACTCAGTTAAAACAGATAGGAAACCCTCCATGATCGCTTCCATCCCTCTTACAGTAAGTACGGTTTCACCCAGTCAGCAATGCGCAATGCCATTCAAACCCGGGCCTGCAGCTGCGCGCTCATATTCCTCCTTTCCCGAGTCTGCATGGCCGACAGCAATTCACTCACCACGCCAACAAAGAAACCATTCTCGAGAGTATTCGAGACAGGCGGTGTCCATTTTGTCCAGCCATATGAGTTGGCACGAGAGAAGATACTCTCCTTCGGCGAGCGCGGACCCAGTGGAACCAACGAAAGGACCGCAGTTGGACCAAGGGTGAGGATGTAGTTCAACCATGCTCCTAAGGTTTGTCATTAGCCATTTGATCTCACAAATAGATGTCGAAGGAATTAAAGAGTAACTTACTCAAAGCCTGTCTTTCCAACCTCCTGTCCCCCTCCGGGATATCAAGTCCTTCAAACACCCCAAATCGTCTCGCTAAGCTCGTCTCGTCCCTGAGGAAGTCCAGCAAAGACGCCATCGCCGTCCAAATCTCAATCATATCACGTAACTGTGTCTCAGACAGCGGACCCCTATTCCCCGCCGCGAATCCACTCGGAGGAGAAAAGAAAACCGTGTTGAAGTCCTTCGGGTCGGGACTCGTCGCACACACCACCGGAAGATCATGCTCGTCTCCTTCGACAAAGCAATCACCTCTCAACCATCGCACTTGTCCCAGAAAGTCGTTTTCCCTGTTCTTGTGATTACCGAATAGATGACAAAACGTCCAAACGCGCCAGATTGCCTCATCAATCTCGATGGCACGAGGGGAGCGGCCATCGCGCATCGCGGCCAGGGTGTCTTCGCGGAGGATGAAGGTCGCGTGATCGTATAGCAGGAACTTGATTTGTGCGTGGTTTATCAGGTCCATGGTGCAGTGGCGGATGTAAAGCGTTGCGGCGAGGCTTTGGCCACCGGTGTAGGGTGCCTTGTCCCAGCGGATCTCGCTCAATTCGCGGAGTTCCCAAGCGGCGGGAGACATCTTCCACAATGTTGACTTGATGAGGGGGAGCTCGTGCGACTTCAACGCAGTGTACGCGGCGCGGTTGACAAGGGCTAGGGAGAAGAGGTCCACCAGGTTATCGACTTCTTGGAGAATATGGAACATGACAGATACATGCGCTGAAGTGGACGACTTCGTGGGCGTTGATGCGCTTTTGCGAGGGCGAGGTAGCGGTTTGCTATCAAGTTCATGTGTGCTACGTCTTTGAGGAGGGTGGATGGGTAGAGAAGGGACTGATGCGATGGGAGATACCGTCGTGGATTGTAGGAACGGTGTCTCGGGCACTTTATCGCGAGATCGAGACATGTCGCGGAGACCTTCGAGGAGCTGCTGCTGTGTTCGTTGAAGCAGTTGAGTCAGAGCTCGCTCATCCTCAGCGTTGGACTGGTTGCTCAGACAGAGGGAGATGCGCTCGTCCATCAGGGCTGAGAGAACGCGCTTCATGCGGGTAACCGAGTCGCGATGAAGACGGGGTTTCCGTGCGGTGACTTCCGTTGGAGGAGGCTGAGCTGGCTGAGGTCGTGGTGCTTCAGCAGGATTGACTGGCTTTTCCGCTTCGTGTTTCAATCCTGCCGCAGTTTCATCACTTTCTGGAATTGGGTTGAACTGTTTCTTCAAAACTGGCAAAGTGCTCCGTGACCGGAGCCGCTCGCGTGACCATGAAGGCCGAAGCCATTGAACAGCTCGGCCAAAAAGATTGGTTTGTTTGCGGTCGACGTAGGTTCGCTGCTTTTCTGCGACGTTTGTCTCCTCGGCTTTCTTCTCCTCTGCTGACACAGGACTTTCTGTCCGCAACAACGGCTGCAGCTCGGCATTCTCATCAACACTCTCCGGGATGGCGATCTGGGACCGGATTCGCGCGCCGTGGTTGATTTTCCGCACTCGGCCCTCCCGCAGTGCGCCTTCAATGGGAGCAAGCGGACGCAAATCGACCCATCTCTGCTCCTGCTTGGCTCTCTCCAAGGCACGATCGATGGCATTGAAATGCTTTTGCTGCGGTTCAGTCGGGAGAGCGTAGTGCTTCACGCGCCGCTGGTAAGATCCATACGGGGACTCATATCCCTTGAGACGGGGCGGTTGGGTTCCGTTACCCATTGACTTGGAGTGCGCATGGCTAGTTTCCAAAGGAAGAGGCGGCAAGGGTCGATCTTTCAGTTCATCCAAACTAGAAGCCCTGCTTTTGTGCTGACGAGATGAGTTGGAGATATGTTCTCGACGAGGTGATTGTGCCAATGCCACTTTGCTTGCTCGCGGGACATGAGCCGCCGCTGACCGCTCCTTCAGAGGGCTCACTGCATTAACCTGGATTCCCAGCCCGGCAAGAATAGGGCTTGGTTCATCCGAACTTGGGTCCGTTGAGCTCTGGGTGCTGACTTCGGAGCTTTCAGTGCTATGAAACCCTCTGTTGACTAGCGTCTTGCCACTGAGATCGTTGTCCTCGGGTTGATTGGCAAGACGCTGACCTTGGTCATTTGTTTGGCGAGGTATAAATAAAGGAGAAGGGGTAAGGGGACCGCGAGAAGAGGTCGGAGAAAAGTGAATGTATGACATGTCTCGCACAGTGTATTGACTTGATGTGGGAAAGTGAAGCGGATTGTGCTTTCCTGTCATTCATGGCATGGCTGCACTTGATATATATACCGAATGTGGGCTCTCTTGGCTCTTGTCTCAGATAGCACGTTCCAAGGGCAATTTTGGTCTCCCTTTAGGACCCCAAGTATTCATTGATGGAAAAGATCGGGGTCAATTAGTTAACCCCTCCCGCAAGGCGAACTGATATCGTGAAGGCCACCTTGCCAACAATTATCTAGCTAAATCTGGCTTCTAATTTGCCTCACAGCCTCAAATCAATATCCAAGTGCTGGCTTATGACTGAGGTGCATCAACAGACAGGGTACTGAGGGTGGAGTTCTAGGCATTATGCTGCGCCAACACAAGAAATGATAGAGCAATGTCTAGCTTGAGCACAAGGTGGTGGGGGTTGTGCTCAATTTCAAACACCATCTAGCAAGGGTGTTCCTAGTCCAACAATGCCATATTTCTCTTATCCTGAGTCCCTGTCTGTCATGCCATTGGTAGTGACGAGAAATATATTCTCAAGAACTTATTCGCTCCATGGAAGCAGGAACCGAGCCTGTATCAAGCTGAGACAACGGGCCGCATGGTTCCTGCAGGTGCAGACAAAATGCTGGTTGCACCCCAGTGTACTGCCCCAACTGTGAACACTCTTATTCTCAGCTCCTGGAACTATTTTGGCCGAAATCCGGAAATCCTGGTGTAATTCATGGCTGTGCGGGGAGAGAAACGGGTATTCTAAGAATAGGCGAGGATGCACGTCATTTGGCTTGGCAGTGCACCGGATCAACTGGTGGTCTGTGGTCTGGTGCAGCAGCGAAAGATGATTAGGTGGTGACCCAGAATTGATTAAGGCTTATGTAGGTGCTGAGGCAGTCACAGTGCATTAGCGGCATGCCGGGATGGCCCTATAGCGGTGATAGCCAGTCAGTTCGCGGGACAAATGGAATCGCCTCTTGGCGTGGGCGAAGTGCTGCATATTCAGCGGGTAATTAGACTAATGCCAGAGGGTATGATGAAGGTAAGAATATGCGCATTCTACCCATTGTTCTGATGCTGACTCATGTTTGCACTGCTGTGGTTATTCAACCTTAGCTGAATCGTGTCAACGTCGTCTAGCGACCACCTAGAAAGAAGGACATGGCCAAGTTCAGCGAAAGATTGTCTCAGTTAGAAGCAAGAACCGGGATAGCGGAGTGGCAGCGGTCGAATTTTCTCTGCTATACAGCTGATCTTCCTGGTCCTCCCTGGCGTTAGCCTTGCTGTGTCCTTGATTGAGGCTTCACGTCGATGGCAAATATGCAGGAACTGTTTCAGCCATTGTTCAGGCCGTGGGATGCTACCAGTCATGCCTAATTCCCCTAACTCCTCGGATAGCGCGGAGAAATCACCATGCCAGGAAATGAGCGATGTCTACTCTTTTTTGGCATCCAGCATCCAGCCCATCGAGTGATCAAATGCAGGACAGACCCAGTAGCTTGGTCACCAATTGTCTGGAACGTTGCATGAACTGTTGGTATGCAGAACTCCTTTCCTTCATCTTATGCGCAAAATATGTCTCACAACCGTTGGGGATATCATGTTTCACTTGTATCACGGCCAATGGGTTGCACGCGGGAGCCGTATTGTTGGATTGACCTGCATATGGATGGATGACATGCTTGCTGCAGTGCTGCCTTCCCGTGAAACAATATCGAGCTTATCACTTGGCCGAGCCCCGACGGCCCGTCTCTCTCTTTACTTGGACGAATTAGCATTGCGTGGCCCCTGGGCTGTCGTATATCACCTGGGAGCTCCGCCAGACAATCACAGTTTTGACTGGAGTGAAACTCATTATGATGCGATTTGGCCTTTGTCAGGTTAGTCTCAGAGCCTGTTGTGTAATGGGCAGTGTAACATGCTGACCAGAGTGTTGCTCTGACTGTAATATCTTCTCCTCTCCCACGAAGTAAACATCTGAACTACGTGAGCAGAAAGTTCGGAGTTACACTGCGTAGTTGTCACTAAGTATATCGCTGCAAGCACTCGCGTACATAATGGATCAAAGTAGTTGGGAACGGCTGGTGATAAATGCAACAGTGATGAATAATTCTGCAGATGACCAAGAGTAGTCCATATCGGATGAAAGAGAAGGTTAGTCTCGATAAAAACGTGTGACGCTTGAATTCACGTTGCCTGAGGCGTAACTGGAGGACGGTCACGTGGTGGGTATGTTTCCAGTCTAACCGGTATGGGTTTAGCCCAGTGAATCACTCAAGCCAGTCACGTGACTGAGCGCCAAGGCCTCGGGGCGACCGCCGACCTTGAAGCATCGTCCGGTCACTCATTCATTGCATCCACTGGATATTGGTCTTGAGCACTTGCTGGTCTGATTCAAGGACTTGTCCAAAATCAGCCTCTGGTCAAAATATCATCAATGGTGCAATGAATCGGCAGATGAACCCGTCACGGGTGCCGCGGACCAGGAATCTAGATGCCGAGACTCAGGCACCAAGGCAGCAACTGAGCGTCACTTCACCACTACGCCAGCTTCGAGAGGCCTTTGGCGACTCCAAGCCTCCGGATATAAGTCGGAAAATAACGGCTTGTGTAGCTTGTCGGAAGCAGAAGGTCTGTTGACTAACTTGCTCAGCATAGATTCATTAAAGCGCTGATGCGGAACTAGATCAAATGTCACATGAACGATTCAAAGCCGCCATGTGCGAGGTGCAAGAAGAAGGGTCTACCTTGTACTGTAAATCGCGGTCTGCAAAAGTTGCTGGAAGACGATGTGTCGTTAGTTCTTTGTTTTCCTGATTTTAGGTGTTCTCTTGACTGACTTTACTATCAGCTGGAAAGAAACTATGGAACGGAAGGTTCAGAAATTGGAAGAAACAATGGCGACCATGGCTAATAATCGATCTGCTGATTTTGTTCAGGGAAGCGAAGAGAATGCGGACAACATGGTTACAACAAGAACGAGGCTCTCCGAATCAAACCAGCAACATGAGCGGCAGCCCTCCAGCGCTGAAGGTAACCGCTGGAGAATCGTGGTTGATTTAGATTCCAGCCCGGGTGCTCTTCCAGGACAGTACCTTCACCAGACCGGAGATAGACAGTACAAGCCAACGGAAGACATCATCTCCCGCGGTGTCATAAGTGCTGCGAATGCTCAGAAATACTTTACAGAGTATCGAAACCGCCTCGACCATTTCGTCTATCGTATTCTAGGGAACCATAGCAATTCGACGATGGAAAATGTACGCGAATGCTCGCCCCTCCTTATGACAGCCGTCTGTGCAGTGGGTGCTTTGCATATTGCATCCCCGGACTTTGAGCCGCTGTATAAGGAGTTCGTCGCTGCCAATGCGGGAATGAGTTGCTCCAAGAAGAACACCATAGATGAAGTGCGAGCCCTTTGCATTGGTGCTTTCTGGCTCAGTGACTTATCTTGGTCATTGGCCGGGCTTGCAGTACGGATCGCTACCGAACTGCAACTCCACAGAAGCTTCTCGAAATCTATCCAGGGTGATCGGGACCACTATCTTCGGGCTCGTCTATATTACTCAGTTTACGCCTGTGACCATCACTTTTCCATTCCGTACGGTCGACCGCCAATGACGCGCGAATGTGAAGCTGTGCGGAATGCGCGCATCTTTTTGGAATGTAAACATGCCACCGAAGATGACGCGCGACTAGTTAGTCAGGTCCTTCGTTGGAGTGCCTGTTCCAACATTTATGACACCTTCGGGGCCGATGTCGACCGTCCTCTTGCCGAATCTGACATTCCCCACATACGCCGCCTTGGTATTGCGTTGGATACTCTTCGCGCAGAATGGATGGACAGGTTTAGTCCAAATGCCCATGTCGGGAATTACCCGCGGAAAGGTGTCGGGATCCAATACCATTTCGCGAAGCTTTATCTCGGCTCGCATGCTCTTCGGGGAGCCAAATCCGGTCAATCTAGCTTCCACTCGCAGGGTGTCGCTTTGGAGTTGGAGGAGATAGCTAATTCTGCCATTCTCTCTGCTATATCAATACTGCGCGCCGTGGTTTCAGACAGTGAAATACAGTCTTTCCTGAACGGGTTACCGACCTACTTCCACATCATGATAGCATTTGCGGTGGTATTTCTACTCAAGGTCTCCACTCGTTTCTCTTCTTTCGTTCAGCTTGATACGCAGGAAACACACAGTATGGTGGTATCATTGTTGGCAATCCTGAAACGAGTGTCGGCTACGATGCATCCACAACATCTGCTGGTCAGCATTACAAAAGACATTGAGGAAGTCCTCAATCGTAGCACAGTTGCACCTGATGAGATGCGGGATCCCTCAACTGCTTCAAATCCGCCAGACTCAGGGGACCCGTTTCCAATTACTGATCCTCTCACAACAGAACTTAACCTGACTTCAGATGGGTTATTCGATCACTATTTCCTCGACGAGTACGATTTTCTGCTGGACCAGGATCATACCTTCTGAAGCCTATCCCACGAAATTAGAAATCGGTCAGACTTATTGCATCTTAAATAGACCCTTAGCTCCCAATTAACTTCATCTTCTTTCTAATCCACGGTCATTGTCTCTGAAATAGTCTGGTTTGGGATATCCGCCAGAGACTGGACCGGGACGGCTCGAAACTGGGCCCCCAGCAATTACTTAACAGGCCATATCTTTTCCACAACCAGTTCAGCGCAGGGGAGACGTGAGATTGGTTTATGACGCGACTCGCAATAACCGGCTTATATGCCGCGATATTTGAGGGAAATTGTGCGGTTGGATTTCCCGACAGGCACCGGGACGAAGACCGGGATGAATCTCGGCGTCTCGGTGCCTGCGCCGGCACTCGAACATCCTGTATAAACCCCCAGAACTGACTTTCCATCGCGGTATTTGGTTATTTGGTTCGTTTCCTTCGTACCGAGCCAATTTGCCCTATTTTAAGCTGCAAAAATAGGATTTCTGTCAATTTCCCCCGGGTTGAGCTAGGCATCATTACGTTGGCTCTATCCTACCGCACTCTTGTCGGTGCGTCCACGATCTGGCGGCCCCAATAATCAACAACATCGATTAGAGACAGACCAGGGCGAATTATTTTATTGCGATGAAACGATCAGAGATCAAACTTCATGGTACCAACTAATATGTCCGATCTCGAGAAAGAAGCCCCAGTCACCACAAATGCGCAAGGCACGCAATTGACCTCAAACGGAGAGCCTCCATACTCGATTTTTGGACGACGAGAGAAGCTGATTATCGTCATAATTGCTGCTCTTACGACGGTGCTTCCACCACTGACAGCGAGCATCTACTATCCCGTGATCACCGTTCTTGCAAAAGACTTACATGTTTCTGTCGATGACATCAATCTGACAATCACAGCCTACTTGGTAAGGCAAAATATAATCTTTCTATGAGATAATTAGTAACACGATATTCATCTGCCAAGATCGTTCAAGGCATAGCTCCGTCCTTCACGGGGAATCTTTCTGACGAGACTGGTCGCAGACCCGCACTCGTCATCTGTTTTGTTCTCTACATTGCCGGCAGCATCGGTGCAGCTGTGAAGGGAAGCTATGCAGTGTTAATGATCATGCGTTGCATTCAGGCCGCTGGAATCAGTGGGACCATGTCTCTTTCTCAAGCCACAGTTTCGGACATTGTCACGTCGGCGGAGAGGGGAAGTTATACATCATACGTCCAAATGGGGTGGATGGTTGGGCCGACATTTGCGCCGGCAAGTCTCCCCTTACCATCGCAGTTATTTGGCATCTTTTATAATTGTTCTGACTAGGAGATACATTAACAGGTTATTGGTGGTTTGTTGAGCCAATACCTCGGATGGACATCCATCTTCTGGTTCCTTACCATCTTCGCATCAGTCGTATTTGTCATCCTATTGATATTCCTCCCCGAAACGAGTCGCAAGATCGTCGGAAATGGCTCCCTACCCGCTCCGAAATGGAACATGTCCCTAGTCTACTATTTGCATACTCGTTCGCGAAGCAACAGAGACCGTGCAAATGCAGTCCAGCCTCGCCCTCCCAACAGCTCTCACAAATTCCACATATCTGAACTCAATCCCCTGCGGTCGTTGAGTCTCTTCTTCACCGATAAAGAAACGTCTATTCTTCTACTATACAGTGGCTCTATCTACGCGAGCACGTACATGGTTTTATCCAGCATGTCCGACCAACTGCAGATTGGATACAACCTCAGCACACTGCAAGGCAGTCTGTGCTATTTTTCTACTGGTTTCGGAACAATGTCATCAGTCCTGGCCATCGGCCGTCTACTCGACTGGAATTTCCGTCGTCACGCCCGTATCCTCGGAATAGAGATCTCCAAGGACAAACAGCAAGATCTCACAACCTACCCTATCGAGCGCGCGCGCCTCCAACTCGGCCTCCCGTTCCTAATCCTCTCCGGCATCATGTTACTCGTATATTCATGGACACTGCAAACACGAATACATCTTGCAGTTCCCTTAATATTCCTATTCTTGCAATCATTCGGTAGCTCGTGTGCATACTCGTGCTTCAATAACCTGATCATGGATTTGAACCGGAAAAGACCGGGCACCGCCTCTGCGGCGCTGAACCTATCTCGATGCTGGATGGGGGCCGGGGGTGTGGCGTTTGCGGGTCCTCTGAACCGCGTCGCTGGGGTCGGGTGGATGGGCGTTACAATTGCTGGGGTTTGGCTCGTTCTTAGCCCGCTCGTGGCTTTGGTTGTTAGATCTGGTCCGAGATGGAGGGAGGAGAGGAGGCTGAGAGAGGTGTGAGAGGTGTGAGGCACGAGTGAGTGAGAGTTGAAGTGATGGAGATTGGACGCGCTGGTCAGATCAGCGTTGGTCCTCGTCAAGTCCGAGTACTGTATTCATGTTTCTTCTATTGGTTACTTATCCTAAGTTCACTTTTCGGTATTAGCTGCTATTGGATGACAGTACGCCGTAGGCCATTGAACCGATTTTCAGACCCAGATTTGTTGCTCGCATATTCAAGGCTTGAAGCGGATTGTTAGGGAATAGCTTCGTCGCAACACAGCCCAAAATGGGTTACTCTGTGAGCATGACCCGCAAAGCCCTGACTCGGGACGTCCGGAATGGGCTTATTATCATCAACCTTAAATAAGTGATGTCATGAGATGAAGCCAAGCGAGTTGTTTCAAATATTCCAACACAGCAGAGGCATGAGCTGATTTTCACCGAGTCTATGGATGAATTAGAGGATGAGACATCCCCACAAAATGGAATGTTAAGGTATCAAATCCGGCATATTCCCAACTGGGCCTATGCACAGGAAAGAAGGATCAGAATTTGTTTCCTTAATCTAAAGTCAATGATTAACAGCCCCTGAGGCTTAGCACTGCTGGCTCGGCATAAATACACGCTTATCCGTGGCCTCCATCTATCTTCGGACCACTAACAGCTGATAGGGGGGTCAAGATAGCATGGCCAAGCTCAAATTCTGCGATTCAAAGACAACAAGCCTTATAGTGCAGAAAGCCAACAGGACACATGTAAATGATAGGTTCTCGAATTGGACCCCACTGTAACATTGACCCACCTCGGTTGGGCCTCCTGGACCGTTCGCTTCTAGAAGGTAGTGCCTTGAATATTCTGTGCTATCCGACCCCGTATGGCCTCCAGTAATTTGCACCTGAGTGACTTACAATGTGAATTTCCAATGGCGGATTTCTTAACGCATGCATAGATTCGATATAAAGTCAAGGGGAAGGAAAACATCACGCCTGGCCATAATAGCGAAAAGGAAAAACCAAATTCTGAAGATTATACCCCAAGAGACCAGACTTAAGAAAAAGAAAATACCGTGGGCTCAAGCATCTTCCTGTTACTGTTTAGAGTGACTCGGTGAGAGATAATTAAGGCTTCTCATCTGCCATAATTGGTCATGATTGTCCGAGGCTCAAACCAGTAGGGGGCTAAGCACGCCAAGTATGGGGGCTAAATTAGCTGGATCGGCATAAATCCTAATTCATGTGGATTGGATCTAAGATTAGTCTAGAGTAGTCTGGACGCGGATTCTGCGCTCTTTGGGGTCCAAATAGGGGCGTGAGTATTTCCCTCATGACAGTCCATGGAGTATCATCGCAACGCAGCTAGAGACAACGACAAGGGTAAAGAAAAGCAATGCTCTCTATTGAATTATATGAGTGTTGCAATGTAATGTAGTCAGTCATTTCTGGCGCTCTCGGATCAATAGGTGTTCCAGTGAGATTGAAACTGGAGATAGACAGCAAGACACGGATAGCTGGGGCCTCCAAAGCTGACAGGGGCTGCTGATCACTCTTGTTAAGTGTAGGTATCAAGCCGTCTAAGTCAAGCCAGTCTCTGTCGGGCTGGGTCTGTATGGATTATGGGCCATCGAATATCGTGGCAGGTGGGTACATTGAAGCGAAATGGGTCCAAAACACCGGCAAGGCCGACAACAGCCACAATCCCCAGGATCAAACCATCCTGAGACCCGTATAAAGAGGGGTTTCCTCTCACAATTTTCCGCCCTTTTGACACTAACAGCAGAAAAACAGTCCATTCCTTCAGTCACTCTTTCATCCACTAGTTCATTCATTTCCTCCAACTGAATCACTTTCCTTGAAGAAAACATATCAAGATGCACTTCTTGTCCGCTCTTTCCATCTTCGCCTTCTCTGCTGTGGTCGCCGCAGACGGCGGTTACTCCGGTAGCTGCAAGGACCCTATGCCCATGTATTCCGGAGAACCCATCTTGGACATTGAATGCGCCGGAACGGATGATAACGGAGATTCTTTCTACGAACGAACCATGCTGGATTTGAACGATTGCTACGCTGTCATTGAGGACGCTTCTATTGTCCCTCGAAAGAAGTATGCTTCCTGCTATTCGAAAGTTCTGAATTGTAACTAACTACGTCGAAAAACCAGCGGTGGCATGGGAGGCCGATGCGAGATGTGTGACGTTAGCTGGGATGGCACATTGTCGTGCTTCTGTCAGGACGGCTCGGGCGACCGACACCTGGTGGATGTGGATTTGAGTAAGTTAAATTCTTCATGAACTTCTGGTTTGTTTCTGCAGGACGATTGACTAATTCCCGTGTAGACGGCGCTATTCGCAACGTCAACGGACATCTTCACTGTGATGTTGACGATGGAGGCGTGGACTCCGAGTGTGTCGGTGGATGGTCCGGAGATATCGACTGCGATGATCTCTAGTTATCGGGATAGACACATCCACTATTTGGCAGTTAAATGGCATCGTCTCCGTTCCTGGCTACCTTGTGTGTTCATTATCAAGCTTCTGACTGCGTCGGGGTGCATCATGTAATAACTGGGTAATCGCCTTCCTTCGAAACCGATTCTTGTTGGCGCAAGGGCTAGGTACCCTTAAGTGTCTTCTACTCACAATTCATGAATACAGCAATACAGGAATATGTGTTTGTTCGGCGCTGTAAGGCTTATCTAAAGTATGCATTATTGGGTCCAGAGAAACTAGCCATCATCAACATCCTTCCTCCGTCTCGTCCTGCAAGGACCCCCGCCTCTGCTTATCCTTATCTTCGAAACACATTTGCAAAGTCAGCATGAGGCAAAGTACAACAAGAGAATATCATTGTCTTTCCCGGTACCATTCAACCTCTAGACCGCAGAGCCTCCAGCAATTTGGCGTAAGAAGATTCAATGTTACCGCTCGTGTCAACCTAGAGGTTCTTAGCGATCGCAACGAAGGGCTGAATCAGCTCGATAGATTTACCGTCATCAGCACTCCTTTCTCCTGGTAATGTCCAACAATCTGGTTATTCTCACCCACGTAGTGCTTGTATCGTGCGTGAAAAGTCTCGGCATCACCGAACCTACCCGGGATGTTTCTGGTAAGGAATCTCTGCTTGGCAAGGTCTTCAGGGCAGTCGAAGAAAAAGACAAGGTCAGGTGAGCCAACCTGTGCTCATGTTAGCTTCAAGGCCAGCCAAATTCGGGAATCGACATAGTTGAAAAGCTTACAGCTGCCTCAATGTGCTCTATCTGATCAAACGAGCGAGGAACACCATCAATCAAAAGTCGCCTTTTTCCAGCATTGGACAGCTCTTCGACCGCATGCTTGAGGATAGACACAAGGTCATCCACCTCCAGCAACGCACTGCCCTGGATGGCTCTGACCAGATCTGGTCTCAGAGAACCGGATGCCTCTTGCTTTCTCAAGAGATCGCCAACAGAGAGATGGTGGAAACCGTGGTCGGTCGCGAGTTTGGTGCAGAGGGATCCTTTGCCTGCGCCGGGCGCTCCTGATACCTTCGTTTTAGAGATCTGGGATAGTGGGGGTGCAAGGTAGACTAACCAATGATGTAGATACGAGAGAATTGCTGAAACTCCACCCTGTGTCTTGAAGAACGCAGGAAGTAGTTCTGGCGCTCAACGACCTTGGAAGGCATTCTGATTGACGGTGTATTTCTGGACAGGGCCGCTGGGGAGAGGGGAAAAAAAGAGTTCTGCTTGAGGAAGGAGGACAAAGGCTAGGCAGCGACGCATGAATGTGGCAAACAACTGTAGACTGATGTGCATATGCGTGCAGTGAATGCCCGACGTCTTCTCTCTTTGTCACTCTAATTTACCAGCAGCAGGCTCGGCGATACCCCACACAAAAAGTTTCACTTCCTTAGCATCTTCCTTCATCTCCAAAAGATCTCCAGAACTCCCCAGAAACTTATCATCTACCTCACCTCATAAACTCGCTACAATGTTGCGTCTCGAAGTAGAGCGCAAATTCCGCTGCCTCGCAGTCACAAACCTCCTCCATTACGAGTCAATCCCACCGTTCCAGAGCATAGAGTACCGCGGCAAAAAGACCTTCCACGATGTCTACTACGACAGTTCAAGCTTCCTCTCATCCAAGGGAATCTGGGTGCGACAGCGCGACGGCCACTGGCAAGCCAAGATCAGACGCGGCGGTGACTACAACAACTCCAAGTTTGAAGAGCTCTCAGGACATGACCAGATCTTTCGCTACTTGGCCCAGCTGCCTGGACACACCAGAAACATTGAAGGAGAGACATTCGGATTGAGTCAGATGGCCGCCTTTACAACCCTACGAAAGCACTGGGTCGCAAACAAAGAATTCAACATTGTCCAGGATATCACGGACTTCGGCCACACCGTGGGTGAGGTGGAGCTGGAATGTCAGTTCAAGTATGACGGTGATGACTTGGAGCTGTACCGGAGCTTCAAAATGGCTGAGATGGATGAAAGAATTACTACGTTCATGCAGAGATACGCATGGGCCTTCTGTCCCGGTGTACCCAAGGGAAAGCTGACGGCTTACTTTGAGAAGTTTGGTAGAAGATAGAATGTCATAGGAAGCGGTGTCCGTTGACGTATCAGCCCCCTATGATCGCTTGATCCGCAGGCCTTTTCCATTCACATTGCCTTTGTATTTAAAAGAAGCCAAATGCCGGTCAAAACATTCCAAGTGTCCCCAAATACATGAAAAGACTGTCCAGCATTCTCAAAATCCAGATCTGATGAGACCCTCCACAAACTGAACACGATGCTCCAAATTCTCCATGTCCGCAGGTATAGCCACGAATCTAATTCCCTGTTCCTGCAACATGGATCTAAATGCATCCGCAAGAACCATCCACTCCCCCTTATGAAGCGCAACTCTAACAGGGTCGCTGGACAGCCAGGTCGAGTTGCTTGGCTCGCAGAGAACCACAAGGCCATCTCTCATTCTACGACGAAGGAGATCCCATTCAGACATCTCGAGCAATCTGTTGGATTCATCGCTGCCAAGGAAAACACGGGCGTAAACAATAGGGTCGAGGCCAGATCTGTCGGAGAAAATCCAAAGATGATGGAACACGGACTCCATCTCGTACTGAGTCCAGAGAGTGTGCAGTTGCAACTGGTAGCCTCGCACAGGGTCTCGGATGTCGTTCGCATCGTAGCTTTTCATGTACATCACCATTCTGACAAGTTCGTCGATGAACTCAGGCCCTTTGGTGCCGGGGCCGAAGATTTCGGACACGAGGGCTGAGGTGAAACGCTGCTTCAGCGCTTCAAAGAGGGTGGTCTTTCCGGTGGAATGGGCTCCGACGATGTAGACGTTCTTTGGAGTCAGTGGCTCATCATTATTGGAGGCCATGGCGCTCGTACGTCGAATATTTGATTTGTTTTGGTTTTGGTTTTAAGAGAGGTCCGTAGTGGGTTATGGAAGATATTGAGATAATAGCAGTAGAGAAAGAAAGATTGGGGGTAGATAACTTCACTGGAGGGGGCTGCTGGAATTATGACTGAGTAGGCAGCGAGATATTTGGTTGTGGTGAATGCTGAACCGTGATGCGGCTGTGACTGGTGGCGATGCGATTGTTACTAGTGGTGATGCGATGGTTGCTGGTGACGATGCAATGCCTTTCAGCGTAACGTTGCGTTCGCTATGAGGGATTAATATTTATAGCCCCTCCTCCTCCTCCTTCACAGATTTTCACTGAGTATCACCCAACTATCCTAAGCCTCCCTACCCTCCACTGTCATTCTTATCCATTTGCAAGATGCTATCGGAAATCATGGGAAAGGAGAGTTTCACTCTCAAAGACCTGATGACTATCACCGCTACTGTGATGATGATCTGCCTTGTTCAAAAGTCTTACAAATATTTCTCCTCTCGTGCGGCGAAGATCCCTGTCTCTGTCAATTACCATTTCAGCAGAGTGTGCAACAAAAAGTGTGGCTTTTGTTTCCACACAGCATCAACTTCCTACATTGAGACTCCGGGAAATGCAAAGCGTGGTCTTCTCGCACTCAAGGCCGCCGGCATGAAGAAGATCAACTTTGCGGGTGGCGAGCCCTTCATGCACCGGAAGTTCCTTGGTCAGATGATTGATTACTGCAAAGAAGTTATTCATCTCGAATCTGTCTCTATCGTTACAAATGGAAGCCTCGTCACCGACGCCTTCTTGGCTAAGCACGGAAAGCATATCGACATTCTCGCTGTTTCTTGTGATTCTTTCAACGAAGCCACAAACACCAAAATTGGTCGCGGATCAGGCAATCCAGTAGACAAGCTCTATGAGATTCGGGATCTATGCAAGAAACACGGAATCAAGTTCAAGCTTAACACCGTCGTATGCAAGCTGAACTTCGAGGAAGACATGAACCAGTTCATCAATGACTTGCAGCCTTTTCGTTGGAAATGCTTTCAGGTGCTGATTGTGGAGGGAGAAAATGACTCTTCAGAGACTCTCAGAGATGCTCGCAAGTTCACCATCACCGATGAACAATACGAACGTTTCTGTGCCAGACATCGCCTTCAGAAGTCTTTCGTTGCCGAGCCCAACAGCCTTATGGCGAAAACATACCTCATCCTTGACGAGTACATGCGCTTCCTCGATCGAACCGGAAAAGAACCGTCAGAGTCAATCTTGAAAGTTGGGGTTAAGGACGCCCTTGACAGTGTCTATTGGGGCGAGACCGGTTTTGTGTCTAGGGGAGGTGTCTATGACTGGACTCGCGATAAGCTTTCTTGTGCTGAGAAAGGTCCGGAGCTTGAATGGTGATTGATTTTGGTCTTTTTCCCTTCACTATTGATTGGGTCGCATACGTTGGACCATCATTCATACGGTTGGTATTCTTGCTGTTGCCTGTAAAGGTAGATTTAGGTACTCGACTGCTACAATATTAACTTGTTATTCTTCCTCGCCTCCAGGACCGAATGTCTTTGCATATGAGCCGCTAGCGTAACTTATACAGGGGTACATGATAGTTTCCCTTACCTCCTACTTGGACAATTCTTCTGTAAACCGACCTCGTGGGAGGGGCTCAGTTTATACAAGACTTTTCCGCACGAAGGTTATCCTACAGACCCTCCACACTAACCATGCTCACTCTGTATAGAGAATCTAAATGCTTCGGCTCATCACCCGCTTTATAAGTTCCAAAGCACATCATCTACTCTCAACCGTATGTGATATCACCGCCGAAAGATTAAGAAGGCTCATCACCATTGCATTCCGAAACATTAACCCAAGATGACTTGAAAGAACTGGACAAATAGCGCGTACCAATCTTCTTGTTCTTCTTGCATATCAGATCATTCGTTTTTCTTCTTTCTTTCTGGTTGGGGGGTTAAAAGCAGCTGCCGTGCCGGAACCTGGATTGTGACTGGACTAACGGAGGTAGACTTATTGCCGGGGTTTGGTTTCTACGCAAATTATACCACCCAAAACATAAGTACGGCATCGTACCCACATTTGATCTATACCTCTTTGTCCAATAATGTGAACAAAATCAATTGAGCAGCCGCGGCTACCTTAATCACCGCTCAACAGATTGCTTGGCTTTCTGAAGTATCAATGCATTAGAAGCTGGCGTAATTTAAGGATGAAAGCTCCGCATTCAATTGGAACATGTTGGAGAACTCACAGTTCAAATATACATGCCTGAGTGAGTCGCCTGGACTTTCTTTACTGTAGTTGAATTTTGGTTGCCTGAGGCATGGTTTGCCAGGCATTTCGCAAGTTGCCTCCATGGCACTCCTACATACACAACACATATTTGGTTCCTACATCAATTAATCAACTAACCACAGTAATGACAACTTTCTCGTCACAGACCCTGATAACATCTTATCATCATTTTTTGTTTGTCCGTGGTGGTTGTCTTGCACTTGGACCTTCCTTAAGAATGCAACCCTTATAAATATCCGTTCTGACACGATGTCATTTCAACCTCTTCCCCATTGGAGCTCAAATATAGCTTCTACTTATTTGAATCTATGGTTAAGCTCGGGTTCTTCTAGATATAAGAACTTCAAACTTGGCCAGCTGCCCGGTAATATGGTCCTTGTAGCCGGACTCAAAGGCCTCCACAATGGCTGCTTCTTGATTATCGGGGAAGCGGAAAGAGAACGAGCAAACGAGGCAAGCGAGGAGCATCCTCATCTCCATCATGGCGAGGTTCTTCCCTACGCAGGAATATGGCCCGATTGAAAAGGGGATAAACGCATCTTTAGCTTTAACCAAGTGTCCCTGAGAAGACCATCGCTCGGGTATGAAGCATTCTGGGTCGGTAAAATTGCGCGGGTCTTATGAGAAGCCGTCAGCTTAGATTGCCCGGAAAAAAAAAAAAACAAAAAACAAGGAGAAAAGGCGAAAGATAAAAAAACGGCGATAAATTCTTACCTCGATGCAGTGTGTATGGAGGCGTAGAGACCAGCGTATCTCCTGGTACCATTTTGCCGGCAATTATGGCACCTTCTGGGGACGTCAGACGTTGAAGACCGCTGGGTGCTGCTGGGTACATTCTCAGGGCTTCGTTGATGCAGCCATCCAGGAGCGGAGTCTTTCCGGCGATATTTCTATAGCTGAGATCTTCGGGGTTACCCAAAGTCTGATCGACTTCCTGTTGTAACAGATTTTGTTTCTCGGGGTTCTTTGCGAGAAGATATATAATAGCCGCCATGGTTGTAGAAGTAGTATCACTGCCAGCCACGACCGCGAGCTCCGAGTCATATATCAGGTCACCGTCACTGATAGTTGGATTCCGCGGGTCATCCTCTGAGGATAAGAGGAGGTATGTGAAAATATCTACCCGGGACTTGCTCATCTGTTGTAGTGTCAGTGCCTATTCATTGTATCCAGAAGTGATTTGTAGTACCAATTTTCGTTCCTGAACTTGCTTGCCACACCAAGCCACATTGTCAGCTCTTTTGGCGCTGATCAACGGAATACTTTGAAAAAGAATGAAGAGCCATGGCATGCATCCCAGAATAGCTACCAAAGGGCCTATCGCTTGCAGCTGAGTCATAAAATGATGAGGCTTGCCTTGCTTCAACATATTGAAGGATTTCCCAAAAGCGAGGTCACCCATCACATCGAAACCGAAATAGTCCAGCCACGAGGTAATCTCAACGGTCTTATCTGCGCTTTCAGAAAGTCTAGATAACACCTCTTTACAGTGTCCAAGAATCCTAGGCTCATAGTCACTCAAAGCTGACGAACAATGTCAGCCGCAAACATTCATTCTCCAGGAAAAGATGCGAAGTACCTGTAGTTGATAACCCTTTCTCCCAAACCCGCTTTCTCTTCGCATGGAACGAGCGATCACGAGTCATCTGTAGAGACCGCGAAGGGTAATTCAGATCGTAGAACGGGCCCTTGACGCATTTGGAGCCCGGGCCATGGATATCACGAACAGCGTCTACATGATTGATCGAGATCTCACGAGGCCTGATCCGTACGAAGTCGCCATATCTCTGGTGCAAGCCTTGTATTTTCTTGTGGAACTGAAAGCCAGAGACCGTTAAACCAATAGAATAGAATCCGGTGAGTGTTGCGCCACGGGGACCAGGGTACGCTCGGAGCGGATGGAACAAGAGACGATACGCCCCAATACTCCCAAACGATCCTATGTTAAAACCAAAGTTCCAATCCAACCAATGGACCAAGGCATTCCCGAATACGAATTGTTGGAGTTTCCACGAAACGAGGAAAAGGGCGATTTCAGCTAATAAAGCTAGCCGGGCGATCCTGGGGGCATGGCGTTCCCACTCGCCATGTATGAACAACGCTAGATGTCCGGTGACACCTGCGACGCATGCCACAGTGAAATGCAGTAACAAAGACATGTTCGGAACCGGGTTCAAGTCCTAGACCTTCGTACGATGTCGAAGTTGTTCATTGTGTAAAAAAGAAGAGGACACGTTTGAGGGGGGCTGGACAATTAATTTGCAAATTATCTGTGTAGCGCCCATCTTTATCCCCTCCATGATGGCCTGAGGATGGCCCAATCAATGCCTCAAACCGTTGAGCTAACTGATGACGGTCTCATGTTGTGTTCTGTTTAGTTTACAATTAGCGTCTTGTCATGGACAGGGGTGGATAGGAGAAAACGAGTGCAACCACCGATTCCCCCGCTCGATCGTAAATCCACCTCACCATCCTTTCTTCGCAACCTGCAAAACCTTCTGCGACCATGGAAATTCCCACTGAAGATCGATCGACAATGTTGCCTATCGAGCCTGATGTACGATTGTCGATCCCATGCGCCTCTGCCGGCTTCTTGCATTTGCTGACATGTGTTTAAGAGCAACACGGTTGAAGATGAGTCGAGATATGACCTGGACTCGGATACGTTCGGACACCTTGCCTCCCACATAGGCTTTTCTAACTAAACCTTCATGATAGCGAGTCCCTCGACTCATTGACCTCGAGTGTTCTCGCATACGAGTACAAGAACGGCCGTCGCTACGCGACATATGGCTCGAATCAATATGTCCTGCCCAATGATGACGTACGTTATCTATCTCTTCGAGGCCTTTTTCAAAGGGTCTCAGAGGATAAAGTGCTCAATTCGCTAATTTTTGTCGTCACTCAAGCTGGAATCCGACCGAAACAATTTATTGCAGCATATCTATGGACTCCTGTTTGAAGGGCGGCTGGTCTTCTCCCCTATTAAGAACCCAAGACGCATCTTGGACATTGGCACAGGAACTGGCACCTGGGCAGTGGATGTCGCAATGTAAAGTAATTCTTTCCGGACATCAATACCCGCTGCTGACTTTGTTTGGAGGTTGTATCCGAATTCGCGCGTCACTGGTATGTTTACCTATCCAGCGATTCTAAGGATTCCGTCCAGAGCTGACAAGCAAATAATAGGGACCGATATATCAGCGATTCAGCCTTCATGGTTTGTCCTCTGCACCATAGACCACACTCGTGTTAAACTAAGAATACGCCCCTTCTGATTCTTACCAGGGTTCCATCAAACCTCACATTCGAGATCGATGACGCAGAGCTTGACTGGAATTTCAGCCACTTATTTGACTTGATCCATCTTCAAAATCTAAATGCGGTCATTCAAGACTGGCCACGTCTATTCCGCCAGGCATATGAGTATAGACTTTCTCTTCACTACTTAAACCTTTCGCGCTGTAACTGATCTTTTCAACCAGCAATCTAAAGCCAGGGGGCTACTTCGAAGTAAAGGAAGCCGACGGCACCGCGATCAGCGACGACAACAGCATTCCTGAGGATTGCAAGTTGCGGATTTGGGAAAGGGAGTGTATGAAAGCCTGTAACATGATTGGCCAGTCCCCAACGGCACCGGAAAACGTGAAGCGATGGATGGAAGAAGCCGGGTTCGTTGATGTGGAGGAACGGATATTTCGACTTCCTATGAACACGTGGCCCAAAGATCCAGCTCTTAAAGAGGCCGGCCGATTTCAGTGTCTCCAATACTTGGAGGCCGTGTCGCCCTATGCTCTTGGATTGCTGGTTGAGGTGCTTGGGTGGACCAGAGAGGAGATGGAAGTCTTTCTCGTCGGCGTGAGAGACAATATCAAAGACCGGAGTATCCACGCCTACTTTAATATGTGAGTCGCACTCCTCTCTCCCCGTTTGCCTAAGGGAAAAGTACATGGCCAACTAATGAATGATAGCCGAGTTGTAACTGGTCGTCGACCATGAAGACGGTCTTGAAACCTCGAATTCACGATTCCTATAGCTATCCATAATGGCTGTTTGTTTCATACCACCACACGGTGTATTGTGGGAAATTTCCGGTTGGCATTTTGCTCGTTTCCTCAATAGTTATTTGTATTTTGAAGATAGGTTACGGCAGAGTCAATGTCATTATGTATTACCGAGCTTGGCCCAACTGCTCATAAATACCACGCTTCCTGTGATGACAAGAGATAGACTTGCTACTTTCCACTCATGGACCCATGTGGCACAAGGACTGAGAAGCAGGAACAATCATATTGAGAACAAGTTCACATATGTGCACTTGTTTATGTCCTCAACAATCCCAGAAATGATTCAGTACCTACGGTGCAATCCGATATAGTGTCGCCATATGCAGGCGAGATTCAATATATGCAATCGATCGGTTGAGACATCGGTTGAGCGAGGCGATGGAACGAGGGAGCCTTGGCACGGCAAGAACACGGAATGAATTCAAAGAGCGACTAGTGTCTATCACCGCATCATTACAACCACCTATAAATACACCCAAGTCTACATAAGTAGGCACAGAAGCTTGATAGACAGGCAGGGCAAAAAGGATAACCAAGTACTCAGATCCAGCCTAAACCCATCCCTAAAACCGTCGACGGCGCGAGACCGTTCCATTGCCAGGTTTCTGAGCATCCTCCAACGTGACAACATGAGGACTGTCGTACACCTGCTGAAGAAACTCTTTGGAGTTAGACTTGCCGTCCTTGATAAAGTCATCAGACCACACCATCCAGTAGGCCCAGTGCGTGTTAGTCTTGGCCTGCTGCTCCGGATCCGGAATGACGCCGACTTCAGCTAACGCCAGCACCCGCTGACCGCCAGTCACCTCATAGAGCGCATGCCATTTCTTCTCAAGGACTCCGTGATCCCCAGCGTCAGCGTAATGGTCGATTGTGGCGATATCACACTTGTCGTTGCCAGGGTACCACTTCGGGTCGGCGGTGTTGCATACCCAAACGATATTGTGCAGGTTATGATGCACCGTGATTCGAGTGTAGACGAGATCCCAGAGTTCGAGGAATGTATCGGGCCCTTGAGCGCCCCACCAGAACCATGCGCCCTCCGGCTCGTGCAGGGGACGAAACAAGATCGGAACGTTAGCTGCAGAGAGACGCTTGATTTGCGCGGCGATGGCGTCAATGTCACGAAGCAGGAGGTTGTAGTTGGTTCCGTTGCGGCTCGCTTCGGCGAGGGCCTTTTTGCCGTCGAAGCAGGTTGCCTTGGTGTAGAAACCCTCGTACCAGGGCTGTTCAGCGGTGTCGTAGAGGCAGGCAGGTGCGCGCCAGTGCCAGACGAGTGCGTTGATACCGCCTTGGTGGTGGAAGTTGATGGCGTCCTCGGTGGCGTTGGAACTAGCCCCGTGCTCAACAGAATAGGGCGTGTAATCCATGAAATCACTGCCGAGGATGGCAGGGGTCTTTCCAATGTTTTCCTGCACCCATTGGAGGCTGGCCAGATCCTGCTGGCCGGAGAGATACTGCGATCCGAACCGGGATTGGATCAGTCGGAGGAGAGACTGGGCTCCCGCGGTGGCAGACCGATCGATGTTGCTGTATCCGTCAGCCAGGACGGAAGGTATGGCGGAGGCCAAAAGAAAAGGAATGAATTTATGAGAAAACATGATGAAAAAGTCAAAGTGGTTAAAGAGTGTGATTGGATTTGCTATCGTTCAATGCAGCGGTCAAGGCCTGCTTTATATCATGTTGTGCTAGGGTAACACATGACTTGATCGACCAGTCTCCTGTACTCGGAATGAATGTTGGTGCGTTAATTTGTAGCTGTAGATGTTCCTATTTGCACATAAATTGCTGTTCCACACACTTAAAGCCCTCCTCCCATGGGTCTAAGATGACATTCACGAGACGGCGATGTGGTCCAGCCTTCACACGGGACATAGATCAAGCACGATGAACGGGGATCCGCAACAGGCGCCAGGTGCGCCTTTCGACCAAGAAAACATCTGATCTTACGTATAGAATTCTACATGGCCACCTCATTGAGGAAAGGACCACTGCCGATCCAGGGTTTTCGGGGATATGTCGGCGAAACGCCCCCATTAGAGGACTTCATCGGTTTCATGTTTCCTCGTTGATTGGGAATTTCGCCAGTGTCGATCATCACCATGTGTATGTCAGTGCGTACGTAACCTAATTTATATTCACGAACAGCCTTGGAACTATACTATAGAAGGGTTTCAGGTGAATCCTGGAGGGCTACATTAGGTTCGCGACATGACTCGGTCAGAGCAGATTACCCTCTCTGGAACGGGCCAACCTCCGCGCCGAAAAAGGGGCATGCTGTACCACCTGTAGGCCTTGTCAAGTATGATAGAAAGGGGTCTAATTTTAATGTCGATCACCTCTATTTTTCAAATCCACAGATAGCCTTGCTTTTTGTTCAGCTAATATGTACAGAGTATGAGGGACCAGCTAGCGTACAGTCTCCCTACTGAGTTCACTGACCGCTGGCCATCAGGGACCTGCGTAACTGAGGCCGCAGAGGTCCTTTCTCGTTGAGCACTCATGCCCGCATTTGTACTAAGAATGAATATTCTCAACACTTCGAAGACTGTGCGGATGGTTTGGTCTTCGCTCGATACTCTCAGATCTTTGTTTGGCAATCTCTATCTTTGGATTATTGGTGGGCTCAGTACTTTGGGTCGGCCGCTCGCTATCAGCTCCCTCAGTCCACTGGACCTCGGGTGAAGATAATTTTGGGTCCACGGCGGAGACCTGGTTCTCTGGGCGCTCAGCGGGCTGACGCTACGGATGGGAGAAATTTGAGAAGCAATAGATTTTCGGGGTCGCAAACCGGCCGGAGACAGTCTGTACGAGCTTCTTGGGATTCCTGATGAAGGCGATAGTGAGTCGCGGCTCCTTGAGTGGTTAATACTCAGTTATCGAGACTTGCGATCGAAAAGAGGATTAGGGGAAACCGTGCGACGGGGTTCTGGGTCGAGGGACCCCATATTATCTCGACGTTCCGACTCCTGCCTTTTGAATGTTGTCGGTCGAGGAAGCCCTACACAGCGCCCATGGGAAGCTTACTGGAGAGCCTGCGTATGAGGTCATCAGAATCTTTTCCGCGGACTGGACCCGCGTTCGGGGAAACTGTTCGACGGGTTTCTGGGTGATCTCGACGTTCTGAGCTCTGTCCTTCAGGGCTGGTCGATCGAGGAAGGCCCACGCCAACCATACTGTAAATTCTGTGCGTTGTGCGACTGAGGTTAGGATAACCCATTTTGCGGCTGGCCTCTCGGGCGCTCATTCCTGATGCTTCTCGTCTGGAGGGAGACACGCTGGCTGAAGGGGGTGCTTGGGAGGCACCGCGGACTAGGCCCTCATTGGATAACTGCTTCCCTTTTTCGGAGGTAGACTCCGAGCCATACACATTCAAGACTGGGCTCTCTAGGGAATCCGTGGAGGCTCTAATAATTTCACTCTCGCTAGAGTCATCACCCTCGGTACTTTCGTCTTGTGCTAATCTGGGTAATGCAAACAATGCAAGTTGCTCCAAGTGTTTCCCTAAATGACGCCTGAATGCTGGGGCGTTGTTGTTATGCCGAGATAATATCGGCTTCCAGTCATTGCATAGTGGGCATTGCCCTTCACCAAAGTAGGTTTGAGTTCTACCCCCGGCATCAGCGATCAGTGGAATTTGCACAGCCGTGACGACTACTCCGTGCTGGCGCTGGATATGGGTGGTGAGCTCGTTCCTCGAGGTATATGTAAACTCAGAGCAGATAATGCAGTGCCATCTTTTTCGATGTTGATTAAGCTCATGGTCGAACCACTCATGGCGTTTGGTGAAGGGAGACGAAGTGCATGTCTCAGCAGTGCATACATATGGTTGAAGATCTTCGAATACATGCCGCCTAGCAATATCAGCAAAAGCAAAGAGGCACAGTTGAACATACAGATATACTTACTTCCATTGAGATCGGTCTTGGACGATCCTGATATTCCGACAATAAGGACATTCAAATGGTTCACCATATTCGAATTTCGTACCGTCCGATAATTTGCTTGGGGGATTTGGAACACGCAGTGTTTCTTCGTTTGCCCCTGGTAGTGACGTCGCATACGACGTTATACTAGCCTCAGTAGACCTCACGGGCTCTATTGAATAGTTGCCAAGCGGGTTCTTCAGAACAACTGTCATATCATCTCCGTCAAAAGTGGTAGCCTTGAGTGTGGCAGCGTGAGCATCTCCAGGACCGGCGTCCTCTGCAAGATCACTCTGCTGGGTGCACTGTTCTTCTTGTCGCCACATTCGATATCGGAAATACTCTCGACGCGCCGTGATTGCCTTTCCAAGTCGGTCGATTAACCAAGGAGCCTTTCGGGCCTTCTCATACCTGTCCCTGATGTGCATCATATCCGCTGTGGGATCCAGGGGCTCTAAAGCGGAAGTCTTTCCCTCACGGCCTCTGGGCTTATTCTGGCGAATGATCATGGAAAGCTTGAACAAATGGGTTATGACCGATCGGATACCCTTGCAAAGCTCCTGGATCTCCGTGGCTTCCCCACCACTTTCGTCAGGATCATCTTCCGCCTCTATCTCGCAATTGCTCAGCGATCTGCTGGCTAGGTCGCCATTTAGAATGGATTGAGCTTTGGACTTGTGAACAAGACAATAGATTCGCCTAGATGGCCAAAACTACTTACATCTTTGAAGATAACTCAACAACCTCTCTAGCGTCCATATTACACTCGATCGCATCCGAGGTGCATTTGATAAACGAGAATCCAGTGAGCTCCCATGAGAAGGCTGATGAAGGGCGCCAATATTGCCAGCCCAGACCTGGAATCGCCCGCGTTCATCATCGAGGGCTGGTGTGATAACAGTCTGACCTTTCGCTTCCTCTATTGCGATGGCAGAGAGAAAGTTTGACAGGCAATCCCTGCTTATCGCAGATATTGAATGTCCATTCTCTGTTCTTGACTTGGGGTTAACTGTAGTTGTCAAAGGCTTCGGAAAAGTCGACATTGCAGGGTCCTGGACAAGCCTGGTCCTACGCTAAAAGGATGGAAGCCTTTCTGCAATAAAAGTTCGAATGTTTGGCATCATGATGGTTCTTTTTGTGTGAGGGCATTCGAGGACCAGCCTTGCTTCTAAACCCGATTAGGCGAGATTGACGTGGCGATGCAGCGCCGTGTTTCAACTCTGCGTCGCCCACCGCCTTTTCCATCAAAAGTTGAATCATCTTAACACTATCTCTTCATCGTGGCCAATATTTCGATGTCGTCGTAGTGGGGGAAAATATGTCTGGCTTTGAGGTCGTCGGAGTTATTTTGGGCGTCTTGCCGCTTGTGCTGAAGGCTGGAAAAGAGCTCTATCTAGGCGGCGGACTGCTCAAAGATTGGTGGCGGTACGAGCAGACATTTAACGACTTCATCAACGACATCGATTATGAATACTACAGGCTTGAAGCTCTTGTTAGAACCCTCTTGAATCCGCTTCCGATACCAGATGACAGGATCGAGCTGCTCTTGCAGGCCAACGGAGAATGTTGGATGGATTCCACGCTGCAGCAGGAACTCCGCGAACGACTGGGGGATAATTACATCCGTTTCATGCAGACTTTGGAGGATCTGAAATTCGTGGTGTTTGAGATGATTGAGATCCTACCGATCGAAGATGGAAAGGTAAGTGGTACATCCGAATCATCCTTCCAGTCCACAGCACTGAACATTGCAGGTCAACATGGTCAACAAAAGTAAATTGCGCAGGGAACTTGACCGAATCCATCATGTTCTGTCAAGGCGCAAGCCAGAGCTCTTATCACAAATGAAGAAGAATAACGACAGACTCAAGGAGATCCTGGAGATCGGGGTTATCCGCTCGGCCTATAGCAGGAACCCAAACGTCTCCAACAAAACAATCGCCACGTCAAGGAAGCTCAAGGCTTTAGCAGCCCGGCGAAATCAAGTCAAAGCTCTTCACGGCGCTTTGGAGCGGTCCCTGCAATGCGACCACACCCATAGCCATAGACTTGGGATCTCCCTACAATCTATTCAAGGTACCAAAAATGACTTGGACTCCATCGCACACAAGCTCCTCTTACGTGAATCTCCGCCGATGATTTGCAAAGCCCAGACACACTCCACGGAAGATACACCAGCAACCGAGACAAAGTCTCCATCATTTGCAAACAACATCCTTGAAATAAAGCAGCAGAACATGATGAAGAAGGCGACCGGAGCCAAGAGCTATAAAACCATCAAAAAGGGCCTAGGTTCGATCTTTAAAGTTGTCAACTTAAAAGTCCGTGCCTCCGAAGAGCCCAACATCCAAGGAATCCCCAATCCAAAACATAGAGTAGACAAGGGGGTCCGCTTCCAACCTCCACAGAGACGTTGCTCAATCTCACTCTCTAGATACCCATTAATAAAGGATCTTTGTGCTAGCATTCATTCCAACTCTGCGGAGCCTTTTGCGGGATACTTCTCGATGGAGGCTCAGACAAGCTTGATACTTTCCCAAGAGAAGGACGACTTAACACCACACGAGACATTGAGTCTTGCGGAGGTCATGTCTGGCGAACTTCCTCCCAAGTCGCAGAGGTTTCAACTAGCTCATTTGTTGGTCAGTTCTCTCCCTGAGCTTCAAGGAACAAATTCGTGGATTGGTGGTCGTTGGAGCCTGGAGCATATCCTTATCAAGAAACAAACTGAATTCGGGACCATCAACACAAACGGGGGATTCTTCATCCGCGAGTATTTACATCAACAACACGGGGCCCAAACCACAAAGTTCCTTGGCACAAAACAAAGTCTTTTTTGCCTAGGAGTCGTTCTCTTAGAGCTTTCATTTGGCCAGAAACTTGAATCGCACCCCCTCCGCCGGATGTTTCTCGATAACGGCCGGCCAAACGATTTCACGGACCTTTGTACAGCCAAAAAATGGCAGGAGAAGGTGGAAGAAGAATTCGGATATGACCTTGCAGAAGCTATTCGTCATTGTATCGATAGTGATCTGGGGCCGACGCCTGACTTTGACGATGATGAGTTTCTGGACTGTGTTATTACATACGTTGTTGAGCCTGTGCAGACTTTTGCCTCGTTATGGGTGCGTTAGGCAACTCCGCGTTGGTTTCCACCAAATGGATTGGTCTACTTAATCACTACGCTGGACAAAATATGAAGGCAGTTATAATTAGAGAAATCAAATTCAGATGCCAGCGAATCACGATCCGTTGGGCAGGAATTTGACTACACATAAAGTGTTTTATGCAAGCCTGTAGGGCTAAAGCTAGGCCTAGATAGCTTTCAGGTTTAGTCCTAACTCTCAGATAGCCGTGCTTGTCTATTCAGCTAATATTTAGAACACATTCTTGTTGTAATCCTTATTGCGATAATCTCCCAATTATCATTATCCAGGATTTAGCTATGTATGTTACCTTTACAGTCCGGAATACCGCGTGATACACCTATAAAATGATCCGAGTTGTGAAAGACCCACGTAGGGCATCGGAGTAAAGGCGGAGGAGGCATTAAACGATCATTCAGTATCAGAGTCAAGAAATTATCTTTGTTTAGGAACCAATGTATTGAGGTCTTCGCCAGATGAAGCCGGCAATTTCCGTCAATTCGTAGATAGTGCCCATGGATTCATCTAACACGTCCTGACCATAACATCGTCTGGGTGACTCATATGGACGTCAATGCATAGCGAACTTTCTTCGACACTTTTGCAATTTTTCAAGTCAATTTTTGGCTTTCATAAACAATAGCCTGTCTGAAAGGAAACCCTAGCTTTAGTCGCTGCTATTCGGGGAACATCCGTCAGGCCGCAAGGCATCCGCTCCTCTGTTCACGCTAACCACAATAGGCAGGCAGCTCGCGCGGGGATCTCCGGATGGCGCTAAGCCCAAAGGAGACGATCACCCAAGACCCCCCGCGACTTCTCCATCTCCGCCCTGGCGGCATCTCTCTTTCCTCATCCAACCGCTCGTTCTAAGCATTAAGTCATCAAATTTGACGCGCCAACTATGGCTTGCGGATCTGGTTGTTGCAAGCCAGCGGTTCCACCCGACACCTCCGCCATCTTGTCGCCTGAGACGCTCGAGGTGCGGTCTTCTAGCACCATTGACAGGGATGGTAGAAGTACTTGCTGTGATGTCGAGGGCACTCTTCAACTGCCTGTGAACCGTTCCCAAGTTGCCCCTTGTAGTATCTACAACACGGAGGTTTTGGATGAGGCAAATGAAAGTGGTTGTTGTGGTGCTGAATCATCTGTAGTTTACTCGGCGGACACCAAGAATGAGCTCCGCGAAATCCCGACCGACAAAGGAAAGGAGATCGATAAGTCTGGGATCGAGCCAGACCCCATAGCTGATACCTATTGTGCTCCCGAACTGACACAGCCGGTCCACAAAGAGAATTGTTGTTCTGTTGTGGAGCTGGCCCCCCAGGGAAATGAGGAATTCAACAGACCCAGTTGTTGCAGATTGAAGGCTTCACCGTGCTGCGACACGTCCTGTCTTGATCGTCTTGCCCTCCGTGAATGCGAAAGGGGCGACACGCGTCCTGGACTGCGAAGGACGAGCTCCAGAGGTATAGACCTATCAACCAATCCTTGTAATAACCCGCTCATATTATTTTTCAGGTTCGATTAGATCTCATGCAAGTCCCGAGGCTCGCGGCTCCTGTCAAGGGATGCAGAATGGCAAGGCATGTTGTCACCATTCTCGCAAGGTCCGAGAAAGCTATGCAGCCACTTTGGATGCTCTCGGCTGTATTTGTCGTGCCTTGCTAGCTCTTGGACAAGAGTCTTGCTGTCTACCTCCGGGACGGCTGCCCACTACAATGTCTCGTTCCAAAAAGAAGACACCTCTCCGGCGTAGCTTTACTGAAAGTTACTGTACCAAAGATGCGAGCACTTGCCTGAGTGTGGCGGAATGTTCCATCAAGAGAGACCCTCGATCGATAGCATGCAGTCGTGGGGGCAGGCCTGCAAGAAACACGGCTTGTGATAAGACCTGCTGCGCCAAGCCCGTGACCGTTGACGTTGCTAACTCGTGCGAAGATGCATGTTGTCTTGATGGGAATGCGCAAACGCCGAAAGGGACCTTGACTGAAACGGCCTCTGTCTCTCCGGATCCAGAAAAAAGCCTTCCGTGCCAGGAGCATGTCATCCTTAGTATTTCCGGCATGACCTGTACAGGATGCGAAAAAAAGCTCCAACGAACCCTTGGTACCGTGGAATCAGTAAAGAACCTCAAAACAAGCTTAATTCTTGCTCGAGCTGAGTTCGAGCTGGATCTGCGTCTTGGTTCTATCTCCGATGTTATGAAACACCTAGAAAGAACCACGGAGTTCAAATGCGAGAGAGTGAGCAGCCAAGGCTCCATTATTGACCTAATCGCTCCTTGCGATTCGCGTCAGTTCATGGATCAGTCCTGGCCTAGGGGTGTTACTGATATGCGGGCAGTTGACAAGAATACGGTCAGCGTCACTTTTGATCCAAAGATTGTGGGTGTAAGGGATCTCATTGAGAAAGGTTGGGAGTCACCTCTACAACTTGCCCCCCTTCGTGATAACCCAACTCTCGAAGCGGGCGGTAAACATGTCCGGCATGTCGGATGGATGACTTTACTATCGATTTTCTTGACAATTCCAGTTCTTGTCATGGCTTGGGCTCCTCTTCCAAAACGGGAGATTGCGTACAAGTCGGCATCTTTAGGCTTGGCAACAATTGTTCAGCTCGTTATCGCCGGACCATTCTACCCGAAAGCTCTCAAGAGTTTGATCTTCTCCAGAATGATAGAAATGGACCTACTGATTGTCCTAAGTACAACTGCAGCCTACGTGTTCTCTATCGTTTCCTTTGGTTACCTAGTTGCTGGGCGTCCACTTCCGACAGATCAATTCTTTGAAACAAGTACTTTATTGGTAACTCTGATTATGGTCGGTCGGTATGTCAGCGCCTTGGCTCGGCAGAAGGCTGTTGAGTCGATATCTATTCACACCTTACAGGAGCCTACTGCGGTGCTGGTTGGCGAGTCTGAGGATCTTGAGGTAGACATCAGACTCCTACAGTACGGTGATATTTTCAAGGTTACTCCTGACGCTAGAATCCCGACGGACGGTACGGTCATTTCTGGGACTTCCGAGATTGACGAGTCTATGGTCACTGGGGAGTCCAATCCAGTTCCGAAATACATCGGATCGATAGTGATTGCCGGTTCTATCAACGGATCGGGAATGCTCCACGTTCGGCTAACTCGCCTTGTTGGGGATAACACCATAAGCACGATCGCGGGCATGGTTGATGAAGCCAAGCTATCCAAACCAAAAATTCAAGATATCGCCGACCGCGTTGCCAGCTATTTCGTCCCAGTTGTTGTCACTCTGACTGTTTTAACTTTTGCCATCTGGGTGGTTGTGGGCGTTGGGATTCGGAACCAAACTGGCGCAGAGGCAACAGTCCAGGCCATCACATATGCTATCACTGTTCTGGTTGTCTCCTGCCCCTGTGCTATCGGCCTCGCTGTTCCAATGGTTATTGTAATTGCAGGTGGTATTTCTGCCGAGCGAGGAGTTGTCTTCAAATCTGCAGACAGCATTGAGGTAGCCCACCGAACCTCGCATGTCGTCTTTGACAAGACTGGCACATTAACAGAAGGTAAGCTGTCGATCAACCAGGAACTATACACCAAAAGTGACTGCATCTCCGCCAAATCGTTACTTCTCGGGCTGGTTCGTGACATAAAACATCCTGTGTCGATGGCTGTGGCCAATCACTTGAAAGATCAAGGCATACTTCCTTCCAGTGTATCTGGTAAAGGTGTTGTGACAGGAAAAGGGGTCGAGGGCACATCATCTGGCCTGGTTCTTCGCGCAGGTAATACCCGCTGGCTAAATCTCTCCTCGGATGCTCGGGTACAGCCAATGCTATCACAAGGTTACACTGTGTTCTGCTTCACCATCAACGACTCCCTCGCTGCTATCTTTACCCTCGAAGATACCCTTCGCCCTGAATCTGCATCGACTGTCACGACTCTGCTCGAACGCGGAATATCAGTGCACATAGTTTCCGGCGACGACTACGGTTCTGTCCGCTCCATTGCCAGCACATTACAAATTCCAGTCTCAAACGTCCACTCGCGCTCCACTCCTGCCGACAAACGCACATACATCGAGAACCTCCTTTCCCAGTCTTCCACCGACCCGAGACCCACCCGACCAGTCGTCATATTCTGCGACGACGGCACAAACGACGCAGTCGCCCTCTCAGCCGCCACAATCGGAGTCCACATGAACGAAGGCACCGAGGTCGCCAAATCTGCCGCAGACGTGGTCCTCATGCGGCCCAGCGTCAACGGCATTTTAACCATTATTGGTGTCAGTCGCAAATCTATCAGTCGTATTCGGTTTAACTTCGGATGGAGTTTCGTGTACAACCTCTTTGCTATTTTGCTTGGTGCGGGAGCCTTTGTCAATGCCAGGATTCCGCCTGAGTTTGCGGGGTTGGGCGAGCTGGTTAGCGTTGTGCCGGTTGTCATTGCGGCAGTTGCATTGAGATTTGAGAGGTTTTGAGGGAATTGGCTTTGCGATTGGAGGTGTGATAACTAGCGTCTTTGATATACGGCTAACATAAGGCATGGCATGGCGGATGTTCTCAAGGGGTTACAGTAGGTAAGTGAATTGTGAAGGTAGGGTACCTCGATCAATATCTTCGCAATTCTTGGGAACAGAACAAAGAAGTGACTTTGAAGAGGAAAACCAGAAAACAGATGAATGAGATTTAAAAAGGCAAGAAAAAGGGGGAAAGCACTATTTATAAAAAGAAATAAGAAAAAACAAGAGAGAAAAAAGGAAAAGGAAAAACAAAATCCGGGGGCCTGTAACTTCTAGCTAGCTGTGGTAATTGTCACAGGTGCAGCCATAGTATTGACAATGGAGATGAGGTTACACCTCCATAAAGTAAAACTGCACATGCTTCTCAATTCGCCTCAATGCTATTTAAGCTTGCCCCGTCTCCTGTTGTTGGTTGCAGCTGACCTGACCTCTTGAAAGTGGGTCCCGCGAGTCGAAACTGCTTAATCAGCAGGTTTTGGTCATGTGATGTTCGCATCACCTCAATGTTTTTTTTTCAATTCACACGACCTCTTTCAATACATTACATTATTTGACCAAGTCGAATAAGTACTTATTAAGTACTTAATGATTCTTAGAAACTACTTAGTAGATTCTTATTCTTTTCACTATAAATAACTGAAATAAAAATGCAAAAAGGTCATGCGAATCGTTCTGCTTATAAATCTGGTCTTGGCAGATCCACACCATGGAACGGCTCACGCGAGCTTATCGATAAGCTCGTGTGAACTGTGACGGTCGGTGGCAGGTGCGCTTCTACCACCTTCCGCTTTGGCAGGTCCGTGGGAGTGTTTTACCGACTGAGCTACCAAAAGACTAGAATACCAAGTCCCCAGACTTGGTTGCGCATCGCTCTATATAGTGGTCTTGGTCAGTTCGTCACATGAACTGTATCCACAATCCTGTCCCAAGTGTTTGAGATACTTATGCTGACAAATCCGTTGTCGGTTTGACCTGCCCACTTAATGCCTGAGGCCGAGAGGAATCCGCGGCGCAACAACCCCCATGCCATGATGATAGAAAGACCTGCGCAGTGGCTGTTTATCTATCTTTCGATGACTCCTATAATTTTTTCTATGGATAAGACGTGTAGGCCTACTACATCAAAAGTTAATGCAGGTCTCAACGGCCAAATTCGGTTCTTGATCCCATCCTCACCAGACGAGTCCGCTGACAATATATATATATCTTGCGCGTGTTAGCAAGGAACCTTTGGTTTCGGCAACTCGCTACGTACTAGGTCCTAAGCATGAGCCAATACACTCAGACATAAACCACTAGTTGGAATGTGTATCTGAGGCTCTGCGCAAGCGCCAATGTTGTAGGTATTGTGTGATGTTGCATTGCGAAGATGATTCCTTGATACCCTCTCGTGATATTCAGTCATTAAGGCCATAAATCAAAAGAGCTGGCTGATTAATAATAACAAGCGTTGGTAGTGTAACGGTTATCATCCTTGCCTTCCAAGCAAGGGACCCGGGTTCGACTCCCGGCCGACGCATCATTTCTACTCTTCTTTTTTTGTTTTTGCCGCTCGCCCCTAGAAAAGATGTTTCTCGCCCTCCCTTTATCGTTTCCTTTTCTTTCTCTCTCTCTCTCTCTCTCTCTCTTGATGTTCCTGATTTAGCGCGAGGACTCTGCGTGTTAGTACTTAGCGATTATCCTTTACCTATCTACGCCCATGAAGCTACACGCCTAGCTAGTGTTGTCTGAAATTCTATGAAGCAATGTGACTGTGCCATCGCTAGAATGAGCAGAGACAAGACGAGGGGACAAATTTCACATGTTTCACTTAATAACTCACATAACCCACCCTATCCTGGACATTGGCCCCGGTCAGGTTACACACCGGCATTGCGTTAAATGTGCTATAGGTACCCTCTAGCATGATCCCTGACGTGGGCGACTCTAGGTTACGACTTCACGCCGCGGGAGGCACCACCGAAATTAGCAGCAACTCCTGGACCGATCAAATGTGCGGTGGCATCAGCCTCTTTTGATACACTAGTCACTTGTCTCACCATTCTTCCCGTGTTTCTGCTACTACGTGTCTGTTAGTTAGCATTACTACCATGGCTAGAAACTCCTCGCTGGGCGCCTGCGTACGTCCTGACCCCTCACTGTTTGCCTCCATACAGATATGAACACTAACCTACAGCGTCTCCAGTGCCTCGCCTTGACTTCAGCCTTGGGGAGCGGTAAAGTCGCCTTGCCCGGCACGAATCCGTACCAAGTGTCCCGGGAATCCTATTTCGCTAGTCAAAACACCGATCTGCAGCCGTTGTGCGTGGTGTTCCCAGACTCGGCAGAGGATGTCTCTAGCGTCATCACAAGACTAGTCGCAACTGATGCAATCCTGCCTGAACACGAGCAAAGTGGCTGTTACTTCGCCATCCGCTCTGGCGGCCACAACTCGTTCGGTGGAGCATCCAACATTCAACATGGCATCACTATCGACCTTCGCGCTTTGAACACTATCCGGGTCCAGTATCCGCCAGAAAAAAGTGCATTCCCCAATGTCTACATCGGGGCAGGAGCCACCTGGGGGGACGTATACGGTCAGCTCGACTCGGTGGGCCTCGCGGTGGCTGGGGGCCGCGCTGCCCAGGTCGGGGTCGGCGGTCTGACACTCGGAGGCGGCATCTCGTACTTCTCGCCACGACATGGTTGGACATGCGACAACGTGATTGGCGCGGAGATCGTCCTGGCCAATGGAACGATCGTGCACCTCAATGAGGCAGAGCACTCGGTGGAGCTGGCCGCTCTGCGCGGGGGCGGGTCCAACTTCGGGGTGGTGACGGGCTTTGATCTACGGGCCTTCCCGCAGGGACCAATCTACGGTGGCAGCGTCCGATATATGATAGGTTCCGTGGATGCGCAGCTGCGCGCGTTCGCCGAGCTGAGTGACCCGAAGGGTCAGGTGAACTACGATGAGAATGCCTCGTTGATCACCAGTTTTGCATTTGCAGGTGGCCAGGGCTCCGAGGTGGTGAATAGCATCGTGTATACGGGGGAGTTGAAGGACAATGATGAACACCCGGCCGTGTATGATGCATTCTTCGAGATCCCTCACGTGTCCAGCACGTTGCGCATAGCTCCTTTGCACGACGTGGCCATCGAACAGGGCTCATTTTCACCGAGGGGAAAAAGGTAAGCACTCTTCTCCCTCCTATCCCATCTACTGTAGCTTGTCGATACTCATGCGAAAAATGAGGACAGGCAATTGAGTGTAGTGACTACACATAACTCCACAGTGCCTATGTTGAATGCGACTTATATGCGATGGAATGCCAGTTTAGCAGCCATACAACAGGTGCCGGGCATCGTCTGGTCGATTTCGCTCGAGCCGTTACCCCCTGCTATCTACGCGCGGGCCCCGGACCGCAATGCGATGGGGCTATCGGACTGCGAGGAATCTCTGGTCGTGACGCTGCTGAGCGCCACCTGGGACGATGCGGCGGATGACACCTTGGTGGAGGAAGCAGCGCGAACGCTGTTCTCGGGGATTGAAGCCGACGCGCATTATTTGGAGGCATACCATCCGTTTGTGTATCTGAATTATGCAGCTCAGTGGCAAGATCCGATCGCTAGTTACGGTCCCAAGAGCGTGGACATGTTGCGGCGTGTCAGCCGGGAACTCAATCCGACAGGTGTCTTCCGGCAGATGATGCCGGGAGGGTTTAAGATTCCCTTGTGAATTGTGTTATACCTGGTCAGAACGGTGTGCATCTATAGTATGAACACTCTCCATGCCCCTTGCGCTCTCTATCACCGGCGAGTCCCCGCTGTTCTTCATCTTCACCAGCTCACTTACCATTGCACACGATGCAACACCGTAATTCCAATCGGCAGCAGCCATAAAACATATACTCTGGTGTCCGCGACCGAGATTTATGAAATATAGTGGGTATTGGAGTAGAGGCGGCTCCGAGGGAAGGTTCTGCCAACCGCTCTATCGTGCATTATCAGATCCGATATCCGGCGCGGGGATAACTACTATTAATAATACCCGGATATATCCTCATCCCTCCCACCGAGGTGACGCAAGATCAAGAACTTGTTTATCATGGACGATTTCCTCATTTTTTTTCCCGCGCACCTTCGTCCCGAATTGTATTCACAGTCGCTACAAAACATTCTGAACCACAATCTCCAAATCCCGAACCCAAATCCTTAAAAATGAAGCTCGCAATTCTCGACGACTACCAATCCATCTCCCCAGCGTATTTCGACCCGCTGCGCCCGCGCCTAACCACCATATCCTACTACCCCGACACGCTGAACCCCCACGACCTCTCGCAGCAAGAAGCACTCATCGCGCGCCTCGAACCATACGACATCATCATGACCATGCGCGAACGCACCCCCTTCTCATCATCCACGCTCTCTCGCCTCCCGAACCTGAAGCTCCTCCTCACGACCGGAAGCCGCAATCTAGCCCTCGACGTGACGTACGCCGCCTCACGAGGGATCCCAGTCGCTGGGACTTCCGCACGCCCTGTCGGCGTACACTCGACGGTGCAACATACCTGGGCTCTTATCTTAGCGTTGGCGCGGGGTGTAGCGCGCGACGACGCGGCCATTAAGCGTGGGGAGTGGCAGGGGTCGGAGCTGGGGATTTCGCTGGCGGGTAAGACGCTGGGCGTGTTGGGGTTGGGGAAATTAGGAACGGGGGTGGCGAGGATTGCGGCGCAGGGGTTCGGAATGAAGATCATTGCTTGGTCGACGAATTTGACACAGGAGAAGGCAGATGAGGTAGCTCGTGACGCGGGTCTGGAGGCCGGAAGCATCAAGGTATCTGCGACCAAGGCGGAATTCTTCGCGACTGCCGACGTGGTTAGCTTGCATAGCGTTTTGTCTGAACGGAGTCGGGGGATTGTCGGAGCCGAGGAACTCAAGGGGATGAAGAAGAGCGCGTTATTGGTGAATACGTCTCGGGGTCCGCTGATTGATCAGGATGCGTTGTTGGAAACGCTGAATCGGGGTGGGATCTGGGGGGCGGCGCTGGATGTGTTTGAGACGGAGCCGTTGCCGAAGGATAGTCTTTGGAGGACAACGAGCTGGGGAGAGAATGGTAGGAGTCAGGTACTTTTGACACCCCACACGGGATACCTGGATGAGCAGATCAATGGCTGGTACAAGGAAGCTGCGCAGAATTTGGAGAAGTGGCTGGATGGGAAGGAGCTGAGTGTGCGATTGAATTAGAGGGAATGCATTGAGCTCGCCGCTTCTGGGCAGCAATAGGGGTTGTGCAACTATTCAGTTGCTAACACAGCCAGCCTGGGACAACATCTAGAAATCTTACGTCCTTGATATGCAAGTTAGTCACTAAGAGTACGTACCTCATATCCAAAGAGTGCATTGAGCACAGCTTTACGAGCAGTTTACACTAGGAAAGTTGAATATTGCTAAGAACTCCCTACGGCAAATTTACGTCAAAGGAGCTCTCCCCGAGGGCTCGTAAGCCAAGCATCCGGGGCCCACAGTCGGCCAAGTGCTCCGATTGTCATACCTCGGAAGTTGCGGGGATAGCAGCTAATCAACCGGGGGCAAGAAAGCATCCATAGTGCTGCGACGGGCGTCTGATCTTATAATTCTAGCTCTATTTCGACACAATATACCGACCACGCCTTTGAGTCATCCCATCCTTCACAACTACCCAATTGAAAATGTCCCAAATCATCGCCTACGACGTTAAACCGACGGCGTTAATTCCCAACTCGCCGAAGCCGCTCCTCCTCTACAAAAACTGTTTCCTCCGGGAAGATGGAACAGTAGACGCGAGTCTCGCCTATGACACATTCACAAAACATGGTTGGGACGTGCAATGGGTGACCACATACGGACACTATCAGCGATCCCACTACCACCCTGCCACCCACGAAGTAATGGTGGTGTTATCCGGCCCTGGTAAAATCCGCTGGGGCACGGCAGATCTGGACGATAACCCTCATAATCATACGTACGGTGTCGGCTCTGAGGAGGGCGCGCTCTATGTCGACGTGAGCCCCGGTGATTTATTCGTTATCCCGGCTGGTGTTACGCACAAGTCATTCGATGTCAAGGCGACAAGTCCGGAACCTACGTGTTTGACCGGAGGAGGGGCGCATAGGATCGAGGCGCATGATCCGAGGACATTTGTGGGAGAGTTGAAGGTGTCAGGGTTTACGATGATGGGGGCGTATCCGCGAGGAATGAGTTGGGGCTGGGCAGAAGGGGGTGCGCATGTGGGGCGGTATGAGTCTGTATGGAATGTGAGAAATGCGAGCCTAGATCCGGTGCTCGGGGAGAGGGGTGGGATTAATGACTACTGAAGTCGGAGGATTGCTTCTCTTTGATTATTAAGCCGTATAGTGTTTCGAGGCGTGCGCCATACTTGAATGCTGAGTTTCAAGTCTTTGTCTCAATGGATTATGCCGAAAGAGATCAATATCGTGCCGAAGGAGCGCCTATAGATTCTGTAATAATCGCCAGTCTATTATGATCGTAACTTCTTGGCAGCATATACCCCTTGGTGCTTCTCAAGTCGAGTCCCATATAGTTATTTTTATTCTACAATGTGCACCTTTTCATGCTTGTGAAGAGAACCTTGTTATATTGTAAATATCTGCTTCTACTTCAATTCAAAGCCAGTCCATCTAGCCTCGACACAATTATTCAGGTACTCCTGATATTTAGGCAATCCCCCAATATAGTTCAACGCCTCCAGTCGCTTGCCCGGAATATTTCCACCTGTATACCAGGAGGTCTTATTCTGCGACATCAGCGTTCTGTAGAAAGCTTCATCCGTCAACCGAGACCACTCAACTTCATTCTCCGGCCTGGCATTGATCTTAGTATACGCGTGGTGCCGCATATACACCAATGTTGCGACGATCCAATCAACCTGGATCTCGGAGATCAAAGGGCCGTTCGCGAACGCGGTTGGACTCTGTGGTCCGTAGAGATAGAATAGGTTGGGGAACCCGGATGTTGTCATTCCCAAAGATGTCCTTGTCTGAGTACCCCATTCGCCGTTGAGTGTCTTGTCATCCAGTCCATAAATATTGACACGAGAGAAACTTCCCGTCACGGCGTCGAATCCCGTGGCGAGGATGAGAGCATCTAGCTCGACCGTCCTTCCATCGTGGAATTGAATCCCGTTGGGCAGAATCTGCTTAATAGGATTCTTCTTCAACGGAACAAGACGTACATTGTCTTGATTGAAAACCTCATAGAATGTCTGCTCCAGGGAAGGCCGCTTCGTGCCAAACGGATACGGCGGCTCCCATGGTGCCAGGTTCTCGATCAACTCTGGATCATTGGTCGTGATACGCTGCCTGACCTTGTCTCGCCAGAACTGGTAGAACGCATGATTTGCGTCCAGGTCGGTCATGAAGTCGGAGTAGTTTCCTTGTGCCGGTGCGAAACCACCCTCTTCCCAGAGCTTCTCGTAAAATGTAATTCGCTGGTCGTGCGTGTCGTCCATAGCCTTTCGGTCGATCCGTGGATACAGGTTTCCAGTCTGACATAGTCGCATCTTTCGGAACAGTTCATAATACTCTGCCTTGCTGACTGGAATCTTATTTGTCCGTTGGCGCATGGGAAGCGCACAGTTCGGCGATCGTTGCAAGACCACAAGCTCGCTCACTTTAGGGCCCAGTTCTTGGATAATTTGCACACCCGTAGCGCCTGTACCCATAACGCCAACGCGCTTGCCCGCCAAATCGACAGGCTGTTTGGGCCATTCTGCTGTATGGCACTTGAAGCCCTCAAATGTCTCCAATCCCTCCAGATACGGAATATATTTCTTCGCTGCAAATCCCAACGACAGCAAGAGATGTCGAGCTGACACACAATGCCCCTTATCTGTCCAAACCGTCCAGACTCTTTCGACATCATGCCATCTCGCGTCTGTTACTTTCGTACCGAAAATGATGTCCTGGCTGAGGTTCCATTTTCGATCCACAAACCGAAAGTACTCAAGAATTTCTTGCTGTCCAGGATACAGTTCGGACCAGTTCCACTCGCTCCAAAGCTCGGGGTCCGAGAACTCGTAGAAAGGCGTGCGGTTGTCCACCCGCGCCCCAGGGTATCGATTATGCCACCACACACCACCGAGGCCATGGCCTTCTTCAAAGGCTTGCACACGGAATCCGAGATTGCGCAGGTTGCGCAGGAGGTAGCAGCCGCCGAAGCCTGCACCGACGATTATGGCCTCGAGGAGGCCGTCGTCTATGTATGAACCCATGATGAAGTTTGATTGATTGGTGGATGAATAGCCCGAAAGGACTATGGGAAAGTAGAATGAATGAAAGCAGCAATATCCTCAAAGCAATAACCTAGAAATTACTGCCATGCGATCGATTCCTGCTTTATAGAGTGAATTCCCCTCCTCGATCGCGCTTTGTAATAACTCGGCAACGAGACGTCCATTCTACCATTTCAGAACTCCGAGGTATGTTTACCCCCCGCGAAGAAACCATGATGACCCCGTGCACTCAGGTATGTCCTATTCTTGCCACCCTCCATGACCGGATTTTGGTTTGTTGATCCCCACCCCCCTTTCCGGGCCGAGCCACGATAAGCCGCAGAAAGTTTATCTTCTCCGCACTACGGCCTTTTTCTCCGACCCCACCATTTCACAGATAAGATTATATGGTAATGATCTGTGGACCGTGTGGATGCCAAGATGGGCCGGACATTGGAATATCGGATCGGATTCAGACACCGATATTCTCAAAGATGACCCTATGCGTGTTATCGACTTATTGTCATTGGGTGCTTGGACATTGATAGGATCTGACCGAGAGGAGACATGCATGCACATTACGCTGGTTAGTCGGTTACACGAAAGGAAATGGCAAGTCTGCATTCTAGGTTCTCTTATGAGAGACTTTCGAACGAATAGGGTGCTGCTGATAGTAACTCCCTGTTATTAAACCGGTTGATATTTTTCACATTGCTTCTCATTTTGTTTTTGTAAATAGCCAGTCAGAAGCATATGCTCCTAATATAGGTCCACTCCGAAGCCCGCAAGATGACGGGAAGAGATTATGTTAACACGAAACTATGTTCCTAAACGGACAAATCTTCCAACGAAGGAAACGGCCAAGTCAAGCTATCCACATCCAAGGAGTTGGCCAACGCCATCAACTGATCCGGGCTCAGCTCATACTGCTGGTCAAGTGCATCTCCGGGGTCAATATCTAAGGCGTGCTGAGTATCTGCATTACTTGGAACCGTGTTTATTTTCCCGACAGGATCGCTTCCATGTGCGAGCCCGCAGAGAGAAGAAGGGGTTTGCAAGGCCATTGCCGGGTTAGTGTTTCCCCCACTCAACAATTCGGCAAGCTCCACATCCAACTGTTTCAGTTCGGACTGGATTAATCTCGCAGAGCGATTGCCTCGAGTACTCATTTCATCTAAAATGGTGTACGCGCGATGAGACCAGGGCGTGTGGTCAGGTAGTAGAGACGGGTCGATGGCAGCAGCCATTAGAAGGGGGACTGTGGATGTAAATGCGGCGTCCATGTCGAGTGGGAGGAAGGTTTCTGACGATATTCTTGGTTAATATCTGAGAACGCATGAAAGTGAAGTATTGAGCCTACCTAGCAATCCCTGTTCTAGTAGGTTTGATAGAATCCTGAGAGTCTGTTGGGCGGATTCCACGCATATCTGAAGCAGGGCTTTCACAGTTCCGGATTGTAGCCAGCCCATCAGCGCAGGGTCGGAATGACCGAGTTTGGATTGGAGAAATATGTATAAGAGTGGTCTTGTAGTTAGGATAATGCACTATACTCGCCAATCAGTGACTTGCGAGTAACAATGCCTAGGATAGCAATATACCTGATGTTCAAGGAGATGCAAGTGCGCCGAAATCCGCGAGATCCCATTCATTGCGCCATTTGCGTACAAGTCAAACGACGTGTTCAATTGCTCAGTAACCTTAGCAATGTCGCGAAGAACCGACTGGGTGGCGATTAGATAGCGACTGTCAAGTTTCCCTTCGATGCCATACACGGCTGATCTATGTTAGCAAAAGTACCATGAGGCGCAAGGGATAAAAGGCTTACTTAAGTCTACTTTAGCCAAGATCTGGCACAACATAACATGCATCTCCAAGACATTTGGGCCTTGGATGTCTCGAGAAAGAGACGGAAATGAAGCGCTAATACTCTCTTCCGATATCCCCATTGGCACTCCTAGAAGAGACGACATCCGGCGTTCGAGGACATAGACAGTCCACCATACGAGACTACACCGTTGCACGTAAACCTGATCTAGGCATATCCCATGCATCTCAGTATACATGCCATGCTCTAGAGACAAGCGAAGAGCAGTTCCGATCTAGAGCGTGAGTATCTTGGTATCCAAAACGACGGGGGTTTGGCTTACCATCCGATATGCCGGCCCACGACTGTGAGCACACTGAAGATACAGTGCCGCACAACATAGGACCTGTGTCTTCTCAATAGGATCGCCATCAAAGAAATTGAAGTCTGGCATGCACTGCATCGCCTGAACGAAATGATCTGCACCAGGAGGGCTATGCGACCGGGCCGATTGAACAACGAAGCTTTTCCCGAATGCAAGGATCAAGAGATAGTGACAGAACCACAAAGGGGACGAACGGGCTGTTTGAGCTGGACTTTGCTGAAAGCATTCAAACTGCTGCATAAATCTATCTTCTTCATATAGGTAAAAAAGTTGCCCGCAATGAAACTTAACGGAGTTGATCAAGTATCTGGCAAAGTCTGGAGTAGGAAGGTTCGAGACGTCAAATATGTCCTGTGGATAGTTTGCTTTGTTTCCATCCCATTTTAGATCATAGACGTGGTCATCGAAGAGCAGAATATTGGGATCTGAACACAGCAAGGAACTTGTTAATCTCTCGTGGGTCATCCCCAGCACTCGTCGACCAAATGCCCAAGTAGATGACGTGCCCATGAAAACTAAAAAATACATTAGGTCTTATCAGGCCTTTCTATTGTACTGGAGGATACACATACGCGGCCTACCTCGGGGACCTGGAACCCAGTCTGTGATGTGAAAAGCTAGTGGATTTGTGAGAGGTGCTTTCGCTGCCACTGTATCTTGAACATTGGTTGTTTTCGGCGTCCCATGGCTTAATGGTTCTTGATCCTGGACATGATCTCCAGAAGTACCCAATTGTTCGCCAGTACGTTGGGGAACATCTGGCTGTCCAGTACCATCAATTGTCCCAGTGAAATGACGCCCACAAGCCTGACTGTCAGGCGACGCAGGCATCGATCTTGATGATGCCAGCTGGTTTGCTCGGTGCTCATAAGTAGCCAGTCGGCCATGAAGGTCATTGATATACCTGTGTGATCATATTGTTAGTTAATCTTCATAGTGACGGGATAAACTGTCGTACCTTCGCGTCACTAGGACCTTTTGCGACGGACTTTCAAACTGGCAGGTCGAGTTCCTTTTGATACACTGATCGCACGGATGTGAACCGGTACATCTGATCTTTTGGTCGCGACATCTTCTACACCTATTCTTTGTCAACATGCCACCGTAGTCTTGGCTCATTCAGATATCGTAATACGCACGCTTTCGTCGTACGCTTACTAGCCTTCAGTGACCGTCTTTCAGATGCGATTCTAGGAGATACTTCGCTCCTCATTGACATCTCGGCCTTGGCTTCAAGGAGAAGTTAAGGGCGAGGGTGAAATTGAGGTTGGTAGGGTCTGCTGGCAGGACGAAAGACATGTCGCATCACTGGCTGACGAGGCGGGGTAAATACAGAATTTGCGGGGTAAGGATATCGCTTATTCCTAATCGCGGCATTGGTGATAGCAGTGGGACTGATAGGATCAAATCCGTTGAGTCAAGTTGATTGCTTCCAAGGCAGGTTGCTCCGGAATATTCCCTCCTCAAAGGCTATCGAGTATTTCTCGTAATTTCCTCCCATCGAGCGTTTTATAACCGCGCTGGATAAGTGTGACAAATTATGCGCTATTCTGAAGCTAAACAATTTCGCTCTTCGTAGTTGCTCCTGTGATGAACACATAAGATTGCTGTTGGTACCTAGAGCAACCACAGTGGGATATTAAATTTACTAACAGCGTGATCAACCCTAAGCCAGGATCATATGTTTCCTTTGGTCAAATCGTAATTGAACATTGGGATCTTTCGGATTGTTGCCGGTCTCCTATCTATGCCGGACTCCTGGCAACCAAGGCACAACGTCGGATGCCATGGCCGTAGCGTCCCCTCCTAACTCCGCTCGGAGCCCACCAAGCCAATCAGTGAAATTTATGATATCAGGCTCGGAGACACCTGCTTGATACGGTTTTATCTGGGGTACTTACCCGGCTGATCTGGGGTATCGGCTTGTATGGCCAACAGCCAAGATCTCAAAATTGTATTGTATGTCCGGGATAGACTCATTCAATTAAGTCGCAGAAAGAAGCTATCTAATCGTCCATGGCCATAACATAGGATGGCAATCTAGTGCTCATGTTTTGTTGAACATAGACCCTTTAACCGAAGGGTAGAGCAGAAAGGGGTCCAAGTGAATTGTTGAATTGCGTCGTTATTCTGAGCAGAATGACGGCCGTCAATGATAACTAACCACTCGCTACTGATACCGCAAAGAGATACTTATCCGATATCATATAGGGTAACGTCAGAGCCTGCTAGCGTGTCTAACCCCCGCAATATAAGAGCATCCCCTGTGTTTCGGCATCAATGTCTGCATCCGATATCCCATACTCTATGAGAGTCTTATCACTTTACCATTATATTCCCCAAAGATTCACATAACTCCTAGGTTCTCTTCCAAATTGCCCACAAGATGTCGGAACCGACGAATGCTTTACCTGAAAGCAACATGGAGAAGTCCTCCAAAGCCATGGACCCTCCGCCCATAGCAGAAGATGCAGTGTTTGGCGAAATCACAGAAGAAGGACCAAACTATCGAGATGTGGGAGAGCCTTTGACCACCCTTACCTCATTAACTGACCGTAACTAGGTTGGATGGCTAGGGACAGTGGCTCTCATGATGAAGACCCAGTTTGGCCTTGGTGTTCTTTCTATTCCTCAGGCTTTCGACACGCTGGGTATGATTCCGGGAATTATTTGCCTCGGTGTCATTGCATCCATAAGCACCTGGTCAACATATATTATCGGGAGATTTAAACTCCAACATCCAGAAGTCTATGGAATTGACGATGCCGGAGAGTTGATGTCCGGTCGAGTTGGTCGCGAGGTTTTTGGCATTACTGTCTGTATCTGTGAGACGTGAACTAAATCTAGCTTCTACAGTGTTCCGACTAATCGACGTCTATTAGACTGGATTTTCGCCTCCGGTTCAGGTCTACTAAGTACATCGATTGGATTGAACGCAGTGTCGCCTCACGGAGCCTGCACTGCTGTTTTCGTTGCGGTAGCTGCCATCGCCTCATTCGGTTTGGCCAGCATTCGAACACTAGGGAAGATCAAGTGGACAGCGTGGGTAGGGCTGGGTTGTGTTTTTACTGCTGGTGGGCTATTGCTCCCATACCCTGGCTCGTATTGCTAATCATGAACTGGTCAGTGATTATGGTTACAATCGCTGTTGGTTTACAAGATAGGCCTCCAACAGCACCTAAGAGCGATAGTGCCTGGATATCAGATTACAAGCTCTTTGGTACCCCCTCGTTCACCGAAGCCATTTCAGCAGTCTCAGCCCTTGTGTATGACTACGCTGGCACCCCTGGTCAGTGTGCTTTTACCTTGTCTCCATTTCGCTCCATGCGAAAGAAAATAGACTCTAACAACAATCCAGTGTTTTTGATGATAGGATTCTTCCCCATTGCTGCCGAAATGCGCGACCCATCGTTATATACACGAGCCCTACTTATTTGCCAAGGATCTGTCACAGCGATCTATATCGCGACTGGGATCGTGATATATTATTACTGCGGCTCTTACGTTGCATCGCCCGCTCTGGGCTCGGCTGACATATTGATAAAGAAGATTTCTTACGGCATCTCTCTCCCTGGCCTGATAGTCAGCACGATTGTTGTACTTCACGTAAGCGTCCATTTTCCCTCCCCTCTCCAAGCTACTCCATCTGACTTGCTCAGTTCCCAAGCAAATATATCTTCGTCCGCATCCTCCGTGGCTCAAGACACCTTACATCAAACTCATTTATCCACTGGGCTACCTGGCTCGGTTGTACGTTCGCCATCACGGTATCCTCCTATCTCATAGCAAGCGGAATCCCTATCTTCGGCGAACTTGTCTCCCTGATCGGTGCTCTGCTTGGAACGTTCCTCTCCTTCCAGCCGATGGGGTGCATGTGGCTCTATGATAATTTGAAACGCGGCAGAGAGAACCCGACAGTGATGTGGGCGCTTCTGGGGGTTTGGAGCATTATAGTAATCGCTTTGGGCTCGTTTATCATGGTCGCAGGCACGTACGGATCTATCGTGAGCATTGTTGCGTCTAGTAAAGCCGCATCCGGGGCTTCGGCGTGGTCGTGTGCTGATAATTCCAACTCCTGATATGATCAGGCTGAAGGTATTCATCGTGTTAATGTAAATCAACCTTCAGTCAACCAAATACAAGGCACCCATCTGACCATTATGTATTGTCTTATTAGTCAAGGCTAGAACCCCGGGAGTATGTTTAAATCACTTCTACATATTCCACACTTAACTCATGTCCAGTATACGACCACAGTGTGTGGAGAACAGGGCTTTCCCTCCGCTCAGCCGTACTTAAGTCTGAGTTCGAGCATTCAATAGATTCATGCTTTATGACGCCTTTCATGGACCTGGCCTGATGGCATTGAAAGTACTGGCAATGGAAGCCTAGAATTGTTTGATGTTCTGTTCTGATTCTACTGTTCGGCCTCGCACAATTTCCGGCGGACTGAACGTGCGTTCAACCATTAGCCACAAACAAAAAGCCGAACAATGGTATACATCTCATTAGCTTGGCAGCAATGCCTTGAGCCTATTGATGTAATGCTAAGAAATGCGACTACGCTAATTTGATTCGTGGTGAGACTGATCAACAAATGTTTTTGATTATGTAGAGTTCCTGGCTCAATGGTACAGTATACACAATTTTCTACCACCCGAAGCTGCACCGGCCAAGCCACTAGTTACTTGGATTATACTGTTCATACCCCGAAGTCGAATTTCATGTGCGAAAATAACCACAAGGTCCGCTACTGGATAGTAGAGCTGGCCTCAAAGTTAGTATGGAGTAATCGCGCCCTTACAATGCTATATGGCAATAGAGATAGCAGAATGTTCATCCTTGTGTTAACCAATGTTAGTATATTGTATGGCAAATCCAGCTTGGAAGATCCAGACTTGAACCAATCATTAATTTAGAAGCGCTGTAGTAGTTAAGATGGCCTGAGTGCCACATCAGCCAATAAGGCCAACATTGTTACCATGCGCGGCATGTGATGGTTAGATTCTTACCTCTCCATTCTACGTAAGATGTATTCAGCATCCAGTCCCTGTTAGTGCCATCCTCGCTTGAACCTTACGACATTTAGCTAGCCAGCCACCACGTAAACTCACTTGAAGTACATGAGACAACGACAACAAGCGTCCCAGGCCCAGTTTGTAAGCGCTTTGATCCAAGATAGCGCAATGTGATCTAGCCCTGCCCGGGACTTCCTAAAAGGGAGTTCCGAATGACGATCTCCTTCTTCCAGAAGACTAGGCATCGGTGTCTTATCCTATCTGCCGATCATTCTGCGCGAGCGAGCACCGACTTGACAAGCCACAGCCTTGCCCTCTAAGATCCCTGCCAGTGATGCAGAAATTTTACACCCTCTTCACCGTGCGTTCCCCGAGATTCAGGTCGCTGTTTTCGTTGCGCGGCACCGCAAGATCCGTGTGCCGAGCATGAATACCGAAGACAGCATTGTTAGACAGCCGATCATACGGAGTGTTATTCCATACCAACATGGATGAACTAATTGAGATATTGTGCTGTTTGTCAGGGTCCTGCTCTCGGCGAGAATGGAGAGTGGGCGTCGAGTTCTTGGGCTGGAAACTTCGGGAAGGCGGGCGGAAGATCGGCGTGTGGAGTGACTACACGGAGTTGGTAACTTTGGACATGGACACAATGGAATTTTACTCCCTAATGCCGATAGATGAGGTTGGGTGATTAGGACAAAACTGACAGGGGAGCTGATCTCGCCTTGTTCCCCGAGCGACTTCAGGGTGGTCGATACGGTCAGTCCTATCATGCCCGATAGGTCCCCGACAGCCGGGTCGAAGGCCCGTGGGATCCGTGGGGGCAGTTCCTAGGGGGCCTGAACGAGCTAGGAACACTTTGGCATGGTAATCTTTGCGATTGGACTATAGGGGCTAGACCTCACTCAAGGTGTAGGTGAGCTCGGGGTGAGGAGTGAAATGTGTATTGGTACTAGTTACGATCAGGTACTACTGCGTGTAACTATTGCATCTTTTGGCTCTCAATCCCATCCGTTATGCACTTTTTAACTACAAACGTCTGCGTAGTCAATGGCGAGAAACCTGCATGTAGGTAGATCATACCCCGGACTCCGTACAATGGTCAAATCGGTTAGAATGCCTGTGCATCAACAATCGGGGCCAACAGGAGCTTCAGGAGCTGATACAATGTTAGGAAGTTAATCAAATAAAGCCAGTAGGCGACGGAGAACATACCCACTGCTCAAATCTGTTGCCATTCTCGTGAAGCTTTCTGAAGCCCTTGTCCAACCGTTCTATGCAGACAGCTTAGCAAAAGTCCCGTGAAAAAGCCTCATAACTTACCGCTGGTAATATAAAGAACATCATCAAGCTCATGGTCATCTTCCAATTGTTTGAGGAATTCTTCTGCTGCTGGATCGTCTCCAATCTGACTGAGTTGAAACCGCACGGCTGCATTTGTTAGTTACGAAAGGCCAAACAAGACAGAGCTAGACCAGATGGCCTTACCATTTCGGTCGTACTGTTTGGCTTTTAGTGTCTCCCCACATTCGCGAATGACGTCCTTGAGGGTATTGACTCTTTCAGGCGAGCCGTGTGGCCCGATTGGTCTGCCATCTGTGACGATGGAAACCAACACAAGGCGCTTCAACCCATCGTTCTCAAGTTGTTCATAAACACTACCCTCCAAAACCTTCTTTCTGAGATTGGTACCAATCTCCGTCCACCCATCAAAAGAAACCTTTTTTATGATGCTGTCAATCATCTGCATAGACGGTTTCGTCATTTCATCCGAGGTCTGCTGGTTGATGAATCGGAGCTCAATTCCTTCGTCGTCGGGGATAACCCGGGTTGTGATACTAGTGATACGCTGAGCGAGCTCGTTGAGAGGGCCTTTTCGCTGCTCGATATCCATGGAGGCACTGTCGTCTGGGAACACTTATCAGACTCGTTCCTTATATACATGGGACATGTCTTACCGCAATATTGACACGGTCTCTCCGCTATGCGGACGACTTATACGTTTACCCTGTTTCTTGTTGATTCATCTTTCGCTAACTACTGTTAAAGTATGGTTGGGCATTTGAAGATTAAGATTGAATGGTTTCTACAAGCCTGTTATATACTCCCCTTCTTTTAGAACCGGTACATACGACCACAGGGTGTGGAGAACAGGGCTTCCCGTCCGCTCAGCCGTACTTAAGCCACACGCCGGCCGGTTAGTAGTTGGGTGGGTGACCACCAGCGAATCCCGGCTGTTGTATGTTTTTGTTTCTGTTTTGTTGCTGGTGTTTTTCCATATTACTCTTGGTGACCTTTTTCTGAACAGAAGATATGGTCCAGATGCCCCCAAGTTCGAAGAATTTCTCACGCTTAGCCAACGCGGTTATGAAACACTGGATTGGAGAACATTGAGAGTGACCCCTAATAGTCCTACAGGAAAAGTTTAAAGTGACCTATTATGAAACTAATTACTTGACTTAAGAGGTTATGTCCTATCAGTCCTACATCTATCGCGATTAGGAACAATCACATAAATCTATAGACCTCAATAAAAATATCACAGAGAAATAATTAAATTCTCAAATTAGGAAGGGTGATAACTTTATTCATTCGAAAAGCTACCTGAAAAGACGATGAGTTCACACAATAATAATCAAGGAAGACACTTCCTTCTTATACTTTGTCTCCTTTCACTCAGATGCACCATATCTGCTCAGATCACAGTATTCGAATCTTTGTCTCGCTGTTTCACGGCCAAATATGTGGTATTCTGCGCTAAGGCTTAATGAATAGCATTGCCATTTCCGACAGAGATGAAAGAAACAAGATTGGCTGTCAAACACGCAGTGATGTTTTGAACCAAGCCAGTAGATCCTAGTTCCCTGCGCAATGAAGTACCGTGTTCGACAAGGCCATTTGTGACGAAATATGCTATCATAGATTTGTGGCGTATACTTGACGTTTTTAACAAATGTTAATGACGTCGAACATTCGTGAATCAAGTCAGATATTACCTCTTATGTGACGTTGAATAATCCCATTTATAACCTAGTAGGGGCGGCCACTGACCCACCTTTTACAACCATTTGCATTCAACCAAAGTAGCGTTATGTTGGTTCATGTCAATCCCCCAATAGAGTAGATCTGGTTATCCAACTGTTGTGTGTGATGAATTGAGTGAAAGTCTTAAGTGATCCACCTTCCGCTTGCATACCTTGCAATTGTCATAAGCCCGCAGCTCAGCCCGCCCCATTCTAAGTAAAAGAAGTGCTAGTCAGCATTGCGAAAGATTTCTTATGATTCATCACAAAACTCAAGTTCTTTAATCAGTAGGTATAACCCATCTTCGGTGCCAGATGATAGCCGGAGAGGAATATAAAGGAAGCTTCTGCCACCTCACCGGGCAATCTTCATACCGAATGTCTTAAGAGAATCACCGACATCAGTTTTATATAAAATTCACAGGAACATATCTGTTTGGTAAATCGGCGACATGACGACTACCACCTTGGAGAGCACCATTGGAGATTTCTTGACAACAAAAAGAAAATAAAGAAATCACCATGGCATGAGAGTGTGCCTGATCAGCCTGAAAAGTCGGTCACTGATACATGGAAGGAGCAGCTTGCCCTCATCAGCGCCCTTGCCGATAATGAACCTGCCGAAGAGAATATAGAGGAAGACAAGGGGAAAATTCCCCCAGCTCCGACCACCGATGGACTGATTAAGAAAGTTAAGGGAATGGAAAAGGATGGGTCTTTGAAGAACGCTCTTGATTATCTCTTAGCACTACCCGATGGTATGGCAATAGTCGACCAAATCTCACAATTTCGATATCTAAATTTTATGTCTACAGAGAAAACGTCGGAAAAACCGGGAAGTCCTATTGACTCTGAGAGCATCGTGCAGGTGGCTCAGCTCCTTTCAATCATGGACGAAAGCGTCTACATGAGGTTTGTCGTTCCCCTGCCCAGTGAAGGTTTCGGAGTTTGAGATCGCTTACAATCCTGCTTCGAGTAGGGATTTGGAAGCAGAACGGAAGGTTCGGGCCGAAATGGTGAAATATAAAGAAGAGATCACATCCTCCATGGAAAAGAATGAGGAGTTGGGCTCGGAAGCGCGGCACGCAATTAAAAAAGTAACCACGACAATGGATGAAATCACAAACCAGATCAATAAAGTGGTGAGTCTGAAATGAAGCGGTAATCAATTAATTGACATTACCCCTAACATCAGAATAGGCAAACGCAATGGGACTCATATACGAGCCTCTCTGCAGTGAGTTCAAAAGGCTTTCGGAAAGATAGAAGTGTTAACTCATCCACAAGACTTTTCCTCTTATGGAAAATGGCGCCTCAACGGTCCATACTGTGGTGCCTTTTATAGAAGGCCTCAGGAAGGGGACAACGGTCTCATAGTGGTTGCGTTCAAGGTAATGAAATGTTGCAGCAAGTCATAACAACGGGGCTTACAGAATCCCCAGGGAAGCGGGCGCAAAGAGGAATATTTCACGGATGCCCTAATCAAGCAGGTTTCAGCTGAAAGGAGTCCTGTGAGGGGTAAATGCCACGAAGGATTTTTCAAAGGCATTTTTAGAGTCCTTCCAAGTGAAATCTCTGCGGATGAGAGGGTTGGCAGCACTATACCATTCGGTACGACGGATGCTTGTCACCCCCTGATATAGTGGGCCAAGTGCTAACGAAATATATTAGACCTGCTAAAGAAAGAGCTGTGGCGGCTTACAGAGAAACACATGATAAACGACCCTGAGAGGCCAGTGCCGGTCTGGGTCACCGTATGCCCCGTCCTTCTTTCCTTTCCCGCAACGAATTGGGCAATCGGCTTACCTTTTTGATACAGGGGCATTCCCTTGGTGGAGCATATGCTACACATTGTTGGCAAGGCCTGCTGGCAACCTTTCGGCTCAATACCTATGATGAGAATAGGGTTATTCGTGATCTCTTCACGTTTGGAAGTCCTAGAGTCGGCGATAAGACGTACGCAAGCTATCCTAACGATATCAAGACTTCCCAGCGTTCATGGCGCTTTGTCAACGGGAGTGACTTTGTCGCGACACTCCCATATTCATTTTTTGGCTATCAACATGTTGATAGGCAAGTGGTTATATCGCCCGAAAAGATCGAATTGAGTGACAACGAGCTCGTCCCCCCGGAAGGATTCATGAAGGACACATACGTGGGCCACCTTCTTGGTTTCCCGCAACATGGTAAGTTGCTCCCTTCTGGGACTCTGATTGGAGCTGTTGACAATGGACTGCAGGCCTGGATTCCTACTGGGAATCATTGACACGGGGTGGGAAGAGCCTGAAGGCAGGCAGTTGGCCGGAGAGCCAAAGGGACGTGACTCCGCCACCTTATTCCAACCTTGTCACCTGGTCTCTCGGCGTATATCACCCGCGAGAATTTGTTCCCTCGGAGAGCCACGCGGACTCTAAGCCAGCTGAAGAGTCAGTGCTGCAGGGAAATGACAGGCGTATTCCAGTTGATCCGTACGATTACGAAGAAAATGGCAAATGGCGCTGTAAGACGCTGCTTAAACTGCCCTCCGCATTGGCACTTAAACTGATTCCTTGACATTAACAGCCGTCGTTAAAGTCCAGAGCATGTTTCGACCTCGAAACCGCCCAGATCCAATTTGGACTATGGGTACCGGGTGGCTGATTCGAGAAGATCTGGTGGTGACAGCAAGCCACAATGTCTACAGCAAGTCTTACGGCGGGCAGGCTGAGCGGATCAAATGCTGGATCGGCTACAGAGGCCGAAAATATGCTTCCGACCCAGGGGTCCAACACCGAAAAGCCTTGAATATTGTCACCACAAACTCCTGGTATAGCATGAGCTCTGAACGTCAACGTGATGTGGCCTTGATCCAGGTTTCAGCGCCATTTGAGGGAGGGGTGAACCCGTTCATATTCATGGACACGGATACGAAACTAGTGGACCAGTATCTGACAGTGGTGGGATACCCCGGCGACAAGAAAATCCAGGACGAGAATGGGAACGAGGACCCCGGCGCCGAGATGTGGTTTCACTCTGAACGGATCACATTCGACCTTGAAAGAGACGCGGGCATGATTATGTACGATATTGACACATTTGGCGGTGAGCATCTTCCACTTGGAAAGCGGCTTTTCCCAAATGTAACCGACAGCTAATGAGCCTTTTTTGTACAGGACAATCTGGGGCGCCTATCCCGCAAGGAGGATGGGTTGCGAGGTATTGGAACACATTGCTATGGCGCCGGCGGCTCAAGCTATCTGAACTCTGGCAATGCCATTGGAGGAACCTATGGCAATGACTATAGAAAATTCATGGCATGTTTGTCTGGATCCGAGCCAGAAAATCCCACGCCCATAGGAACATTCTTACCCAACAAGTCTAGGGGCTCTGGATCTGGACTTGACGACGGCGAGTCTTCCCCTGAGGGAGAGGAATCTTTCTGGGATGTTTTCAAAAAGGTCGCCAAGATAGGCTCCGTGGCGCTACCATCGGCAGGAGCCTTCCTGGGCCCCGTAGGTACACTGCTCGGTACAGTCGCCGGGGGTGTCCTTGGCTCTCTCGCTGAGAGTGAAGTTCAATCCGGCTCCCCGAAAAACCCCGGAAACAGATGTTCAAGAAAATTGTATCCAAAGGGCCCAGCTGGCAGAAGCAGTCCTGCAATGTGTGATCCGACTGGGACAATCATCCCAGTCACAGGAAGTTTTCGCCAGCATGGAGAAAATTTGGGATCGGAGTTACTCCAAGCAGGTCCCCCAATTGGTTGATTTCATTGGCCCTGTTCTCACCGAGTATGGGTTTTTGATCGCTGCGAACAACTGGGAGAAGGAGGTTCAGCCAAATCCTGAAAAGCGAAAGTTGCTCCAAGGCGAAAAAGATAAATTTACCGTGTCTCCGCCCGAGGGTTTTGAAAAGAGCAGAAAGGCAACATTTGTCAGAGCGCTCTTTGATGGCGAAACGAAGCTGGTCGAGGGTGAGGAATCTTTCTCGCAATGGTTTAAGCCCTTAATCGAGAAAGCCATCCTAATGGCAAAGCCGCTTGCTACCCAAGCTGCAACAAGCGCTCTCCAAAAGATTCTTGACATAGTCACCAAGGGTTCTGCCGAGTCGCTTCCCTTCCAAGGCACGCCGAGAAAAGACCAGCCGACAATATGGCTTGAGAATGCCATTCGCCGTGCCTTGATGGCAGACTGTGCCTTGCAAGTCATCGAAACGATGGATGAGAAAAAGCTCAAGCACCTGACACTAAGTCCGACCGATGCTGGCCACGAGGAGGGTATTATCGACTCTATCAAGACACGGGTACAAAAGATTGGTCCGTTCGCACTGCGTTTTGCCAAAAGTACTGTCGTAAAATATCTTCCCGTGCTTCTGAAACAGTTGGAGAAGAAACTCAAACCGACAACGGAGTCCGATGTCAATCTCGCATATGGCAACTCTGCCGATCCCAGGTCCCTCATGCCTGACGCTGTCCTCGCATCCCTAAATCCCATGACAATCCCGGTGTCCGCTGCTAATGGCACAGTTGCCCGTATCTATGAAGATGATAGCAACCCCGACGCGCCTCCCGAGGAGCCGCGTCCTCCTGCATCTCCGAAAGAGTAATGATGCAATGAGGAAGCCAACCAGGGTCTCCATATTGGTTGCGGCGTGGTCTATGAGGTGACGAGAAATATGGGGAATGATTGTTGTACGTGGATACGCGGTGAAAGTGCATCTGTCCTAGACCGCAACGAATTAGCATCATATTCCTCCAAGGTTAAAGATAGTCAATACACTCGAACCTCAAAGTAGTATCTTCGTCTTCATCTTAGTCGTCTTCGCTGTACGATCTGGTTACTTGCACTGCCTCTTTCTAATTTACGCGTTTATTTACACTTAGCTCAGTGGCCTTCTCTCCACACGGGAAGACGAATAGTGTCAAGTTTTTTGGATGGATATATAAAGCTCTGGGACACTCAGACTGGCGCCGAGCTACGAGCCCTCAAGGCCATTTCAGTTCGACTTCGAATGCCTCGGTAGGCAATGTCCAATTTCGTCATGAACAAGGCCCTCAGATATCAGTTGAAACATCTTGGATGTTTTAGAGACAAAAAAGTATTATTACTTGCTTCTGAACTTCGTGGACCTACTCGTCATAATAATAAACATGGTATACTGGTCTTTGGGTATAGAAAGGTCGGTCGCGTTTTTACTAATATAATTTGTGCATCTTCCGATTGAATCTGTTTCTGATATCACAATTTCATCTCTTTGTATTTCTATTCTCAGGAAGACCGGTTGTCTTCACCCGAGCATAATTACTCTCAGGATAAGTATTACCATTCTCAGGAACAGCGGTTCTGTTCATCAGAAGCTTGAATTACTACTCTAGCAGGCAACGCAGCTTAGACAGATACCAGGCTTTGATAAATGCCCACACCACGCTATATATTATATTCATGTATAGTCTAATTTATGCTTATTTCTGCATAGATTGAAGAACTATATAAACTATATTTAAAAGCATGTTGATAGACACTTTTTTAGAAAATAGATTTAAATCTGATTATGTTTATTTACAAAAAGTTTGTTTTCTTTTTTTCAGATTAGTTTTGTAAGATAGACAGTTTATATACTTGCCATTATCATCCTGACTACGTAGCGCCTCATACTGCTGACAGGAAATAGTGAGAGGTATGTGCACGTGTGCTGAGATAGCAGCAGTATTAATACTGTACTTACAATGTACCAATATCAAAGCGTGGCATTAGCTAGGTAATTAAGCGGGCGCTTACATACTGAAGTAGGTAAATAGGGAGTGAGCTCGTTAGGCAAGCAGGCAAGTGCGAATATAAGTAAACACGTAGGTAGGTAAACCTGTAGGCTGGTACCAACCCTAGGACCGGTACTAAATTAATTCAATTATGTGTACTAGGACAGGGGTGCATTATGACCAGAAAGGTAAAATGTACCTGATAAGAGCAATGAATCCTAGATTATTTTGCACAGCTGATGCTCTTTGTCTGGTTGCCAATATGTGGAGGAGTGGAAAGATCGTGCCATCCAGGCGATGAAATAACATCCGGGGTGCCAGTACAAGTCTCGTCCCTAGGTAAGTGTTAGAGTAGTGTTACATTATGTGTGATGGTTTGCCTACGGGAATAAGGAGCAGTTATAAGCGGGTGGAACAATGATCGATCCAACGGAGGTCATTCTATGTACCTTGTTAGCTAAGATTCATTTTAGCACGGAGATTTCACTTAACATACCCAATATTAGATAGGACATTGCACTCGGGAGACACAATATTGGGAAGCACGATAGGTTGGCCTTCAAAGTTGGCCTGGGGATACACAGTAGCCTAGGCGGAGTCATATAGTGTAAGTAATAGGAAGCGTAGATTGAAATATAGGCTATGGACTTACGTTGAGTCTTCTCGGCCAGTATGTGCATTTAGTCCGTTCATAATTCAGGTCTGAACAACCTGATTGTAAAGTCGTTTGTGTTTCGATGCAGGATTCATCCTCCAACCTGGAGATTCTTAGCTGGCACCGTATTGTTTGGGGATTCAAATCACACCTATATTCATAACAGAAGAACTGAACATATGCGTCTGCCTGAGGGACAGTGATTGACTGGACTTCCCCACTGTAATATGGGATGAGCACCAGTGCAGTGTCTGGGGAGTAGAATAATAGGTATAAACTGACTTTGCAATACAACTGGACCATTTGATGGGGGTCAATGTACCTACGCAGTCTAGCGCAGAATTGAAAGAGGCCTAAGTATAAGTTAGCCGACGATGCCTGATCTAGCGTACATATACGAGAACTTACTATCTTGGCCTCAACACTTGCGATTGTAGCCACCAGAGCTACATAGGACAGGTACCAGAACTGCATTTTGGACGGTCGTAGGAAGTGTACTAACGTTCTAGGCTGAATGGTTGGCTGACCCTCATAAAGTTGACGAGGATGGGCCTAGTCCTAGTAGACTTTATATGCACTATTTTAAGATTTCACAACCATGACGCACACAAAAAGTATTTAACCATCAATACTACATATACATGAATGGTGTTACACTTGAGAAGCTGTCTAGTTATGCTTGACGTAAGACCGAAAAAGTGTGTGACGAGTATAGCCCTAATACTACTTTGCATGCGTAGCTAGTTTAGTCCATGCCGAATAGGAGAGTAATCAGACCGCTTTCCCAGGGCCCACTCGTAACAGGAACTTGGAAGGGGCCGTACCTTAATTGTGGATACGCTACCGTTGCATTGGTATGTTGCGATGTACCTAGAAAGACTGGGTATTCCACACCCGGAGAATTGGAGCCGTCATCGATTCTTCAGTGTCAGGATCAATGTTCGTATTGGGAATCATGCATCACAGAGCAAATACCTCATCAAAAATGAAATGTAACCTGAATACCAGAAGTTATAAAAGAGAGTTCTTCATGGTCCTGAATTCTAACATGAATATTTCGAAGACGTTCTTTGTGTGTCCCCTTATCAAAAGCTTAACGGAATATACCACGGTCATCCGACTGGTTTTCCTATTAATTTAATTTACATAAAAGCATTAGACCCTACCTGAAAATGTCTGACTCAGCTCAACTGTACCATAATAATTCCCGATTCGGAGACTGGCTGCCTTCGCCCGAAGAAGTCTGCAGATGGCTCAGGGGTCTGATAAAACAAGCCGAGAGCGACCCCAAAGAGCTTGATCCTGTCATTAAGGACTTCCAAAGTCTTGTGCAGGATGACCCTGCCCTCAAGGCTCTTGCGATAAAGATGTTCGAGGAAATCCCTCGCGTGGAAGGCGATGCCACGTACGACGTCAAGGACTTTGACCAAACGCTGAAAGTCTTCAATGAGATCCTGACCTCTGCACCGTATGTGCGGGCAACAGGAGCTGGATTGAGCGCCATCACTGTTCCTTTTAATGCGGTGCTCAATTGGCCAGCAAATACAACAAGCGGTTATGTGTTCTTCCTGAACAAGCATGTCAATGCAAAGTTGAAGAAAATCGTCGACAGATGGGGAGACTTTCTCAAATACGACCCCAAGTCCACCGAATTCATAAACCACAAGGCAGATTGCAACAAAAATTGGTTCAGCACCAATTATCAAAACATCATGAAGGACTATGCCCAGTGGCCGCGCGATTCCCCTATCGAGGGGCTTTATAAATGCGACCCTAAGTCTCCTACTTGGGGGTTTCCCAGCTGGGATAAGTTCTTCACCCGCGAGTTCTGTACGGGTGTACGCGATGTGAGCCAGGAAGACCAAGACGCCAATGTGATCGTCAATGCCTGCGAAGCCGGCAAGCAGGGAGTAGTAGAAAGGGTCAAAGATCGCGACACGTTTTGGCTCAAGTCCCAGCCGTATTCGATAATCGACATGATGGATTCCGACTCATACAGTTCCCGATTCTTTAATGGCACCGTCTATCAAGGCTGGTTGAGCTCCGCTTGCTATCATCGCTGGCATGCTCCCATCTCAGGGACGGTGAAGAAGATAGTGCATATTCCAGGCACCTACTACTCTAACGTCCGATCAAATTTATTTCCCAACCCTGACCCGTCGGGTCCGAACCTTTCGCAGTTCTATCTAGCCTCGGTTGCTACGCGAGCGCTTATTTTTATCGAATCGGATAACCCGGCTATTGGGCTGGTATGCTTCATTGCGATCGGAATGAATGAGATTTCAAGCTGTGAAATCACGGTCTACAAAACCCAGCATGTGCAGAAGGGCCAGCAGCTTGGAATGTTTCACCTTGGTGGATCGGCCTATTGCTTGGTGTTTGAACATCGCGTAAAGCTTGAGTTCCTGGACCCGACCAAGTCTCCTACAAATCCCCATGAGATGTTCAAACTGAACAGCCGCTTGGCTACGGTGAAACAGTGATTCAACTTCTTGCATGGGAGTATCCATCGTGTTCAGAAATATATGAATCGAAGGATATAAGAGGCAGAAGCAGCATTGTGATAAGAATGAAGAAGCAAATTCCATAAGAGTACCCAACGCAAACCCGCTTACGTACCTATCGATTTGTAGATGGAATGATGAAATCCTATAATTATAAGCTTCCGGATTGGCAGTGCTCCATTGGAAATTTCAAATTACCGATTGGCTTGACGCTTTAGATCACTTCTTGGCAGGTCTATTTCCCATGTTGGGACTAGTTAGTGTGGTGACTTTGTTGATAGAGCAGGCTTTGGTCTGTTTTGGCCCCTGTCTTTTATTTTGTTTATGATGTCACATCACCAGCCCCCTTCACAAAATATGTGTGATCGAAACCAACATCATATGGATAACCTCATTGGGTTTACAATCGGCGGTCCAACAGCTATTGGCCCCATGATTGAGCCGAGTCAGACGCTAGGAGCCTGTGTGCCGATCTCGCCCATATCTTCAGCTCTCTTCAAATCCACTAGGAGTCCAGGGCCACGCACTCAATACGCTAACGTCACAGCCTGGATTATAGTTTCGGCGAAGCATTGCTTCGCCTAGGCTTTCAGCCTCTGGTGGTATAAACCCACTTAGGGTCTTGGCGTTGGTATTTACCAAATTAGGAAACATGTGAGGCGATTCTCATTGGATCTTACCATCATAACTTCCTACATAAATAATTATGTGGATGGCGAAGGTGCCCGGACTAAGAGCATGAAGGATTGTCAGCCGGCTGAAATAGAAGGTATAAATTGACCGCATCTCGCCTACTCTCCATCTGAACACCCATCACTCGAAAACCCATTCTTCTCCTCACCGCAGCACAATATGCGTATGCCGACTCCAAATGTGTATGTCAGTGTTAAGGTGCGGGCTGGCGGAGGTGGTAGAGTTGGTGACAAATAGATAGACAGATTGGCTAAAAATTTATAGTATCTTTGGATTACTATAAAGTTAAGCTATATATAGGCTAATAAATAAGATATGGTTTAAAGAGCTATAGTTGTTGCATTCGCCCTGCATGAAGCTCGTCAAGCTCGGCAGATCGGTACATTGTACAGATGGTTCTTATTATCTGCCCATTGCGGTAATGATTTATATAGTTTTCTTTAAAAATTGCCCATTTTAGAGTAGCCGGCTTAATAATCTCTTTAACTATAGTAATATTTTATCTACTATTAATTTAATTATTAATTTTATTAAATTTTCTATTTATACTGTTGGATATTGATAGCATATCTATTGAGATCTTATTTCAAAAGAGGATCTGATGATTACGTCTTATATTTTGATTTCTATGTATCGAGAGCTTCTAGTCACTTTAATTAACCACGGACAGCTATAGTAAGCTTATAGCTTCTATAGATACCTTAAATAATGATTACTATAGTCGGTTGCTATTAGGATAGTACTTTTTAAAAAATTTGCCGAGACTATTGGAGGTATATTAGGAAGTCTATTAGTATTCTAGAAAGAGCTATACCTAAATTTAAGCACAAGATTGCTATAGCAGGATACTTATATAATAAATAAACTCTAGAGTGATATATAACTTTATAAATCTAAGGATTTAGAAGCGGCTTGTAAGAGGCAGCCAGAACAAGTGCAGTTCCCTGCTGGCACTTGAATTCCCTTCTATCGAGGTACCGGGTATTCATATATAGTCTTATTTATGATTACTTCTGCATAGATTGAAGAATTATATAAAGTATATTAAGAAGCATGTTGTCAAACATGCTTTCTTAGAAAATAGATTTAATCTGAACATGCTTGTTAATAAAAGAATTGTTTTCTTTCTTCCAGGTCAGATTTGTATAACTGACGATCTATATATAAGATGAGATTTGCATTAATTAAAATATTTTTATAGGGATTAAAATCCGCACAAGCGTTAATATACATCAGCTTATCTGTAAGTCTACGGATTGCTCGCTATAAAGATAGAAATCAAATCTGCAAAAAGTAATATGCGTGAAAATAGTTATTTCCAGCCGTCATATGCTCTTCAGGTGTGCCGGTCCAATCTATTATGTATTGTTCTGTTGCCCAAATAACCAGAGGCGCAGTTAGTTCGAGCCGTCCTACTGACAGCACACAAGCCGTAGTTGATTGGGTGACCACCAGCGAATCCAGGCCGTTGTATCACCCCCCCCCCCCCCCCCTTTTTTTTTTTTGTAGCTATCTTTCTGTATTACTATTACTTTTCAAGACTTCTTTATCGAAAAGATGTTTATGCCTATCTATAAGCTTCCGCCCGCTTCCGCACTACCTCTGTACCTACGCCCATGAAGAGAAGAGAAGGCCGCACAAGTGCGGCCTGAAATTCTTCTTGATGGTCTGATCCATTGAAATTCTGAGCGAGCGACTAGGTTAAATACATAAAAAAGGCAGAAACCCTAAACCGAGAGAGTAAGTAGAGGCCTGTTCGCAGGAACTGCAGATTCTGCAAATATCAGATTCATCACTGTAGGATTGCACGAGTTCGGTGAGATGACCTCTACATGAGCGGTTTGTGTAGAGAAAGATCGACTAATTGCTGTAATGCAGGTTGGATCGATGGGAGGCATGCTTGAGTATTGAAGTCTGTCAACCGCATTAGAATGATCCCTAGCGCTTTGCAGAGGAGTTGAGTCGCGAGATGCCTATATCTCAAGGGCCAAGTTAAATATTTGTTCCAATTGTCATGGGAGCAGAGGTAGCAACATACCTGGCTAGTAGAGCTTCATGCCCCGAGCGACCGAAACAGGCGAATGACCATCGATATTGTAGCATTGCTTGGAGTGGAAGTAGTCTCCATCATAAGAGTACGTGTCATATAGGAATGAGTTCGTACTGCAGCTGGGTTGGTTGTAGAACGCAATCCTCTGCCCGTTACTCTTTCCCCATCCATTTTCCTTGTAAGACTGGAATGGTTTGGTTTTGGTAGAGCAAGCTGCATTGTTGTCGACCTTGACATCCTGGACCGTGCCCGTGCAGTCACGGCCGCTGTAGGTCAAGACATTGACTGCAAGGCTGCCTTTAATGCAGAGGGCGGCGACGGCGGTAAGGATCTTAGAGACATGCATTTTAAAAGATGTTAAAAGTACCAAGAAAGCTTTGCTTGTATGTAAGATCAAAAGAATGATTTGAATGATGTTGGCAACTTTTCGGCTTTGGTGAACGAAGGAACACTCTTGACTGAGATGTGAACGTTGGTTTATATATCTACAGTGGTGGCATTTCCAGCTTACAAGCCTCCAGATGTCGAGTCATCAGTCGATTCACTCTTCCGAGCGTATCCAGCTTAGAGAGCATTCTCAGCCATCAGAGCGTATTCAGTTTAAAGGGCTTATTCAGCCATCAGAGCGTATTTAGCCTGCAGAGCGTATTTAGCCTGCAGAGCGTATTCAGCTTAGAGATCGTATTCAGCCTTGAGAACGTGTTCGATCTTCGGGGAGAGCTCATTCTTGAGGAAGTAATTAGCCCTTGAAGCGCGGTCGATCTTTGAAGTGTACCTAGCACCTAAGGTCACCTGGCGATTCCTTCTGCCAAATGTCATGACAGGGAAAAAATGACATTAGCACACCTGGGCACTGTGTAAGCGTGATCTACTCCGTACTCCGTAAATATTTCCATTTCAGGACCCACTTCTGACGTGTGTATTTAGTCGGTTTCTACTAGAATTGTTCCCTCTGATTGGCACATGCCGGACATTCTCGGAACTCTTGGCGTCACGTATAATTCGTCTATATTTTTTCTGTCCAATGACAAGCCAATTACCTTAATATTCCAAAAAAGTTTTGGACCATTCCATATGGCCCCTTTCTAGCCTTTGCAGCGTATTCAGCCCTTGGGGCGTCTCCAGTCCTCAGATCATCTTTCTTGTTCGGGCTCTGTTCAATGAGCGGATTCAATCTTCAGAGTGCGTTAGAACATTAATAACTGCGAGCAAAATGAGTGGGAATTTGTATGGATAATCAGTGATTGGATAGGAAGTTGTGGTAGGGCTTGGGTCGCTTGGCTGTGCTGGCTGTGCTGGCTTTGCTGGCTTTGCTATGAGAATAAATCGGTAAAATTGCGTTTACAGCGAGAAGTAGATTACTGCTAATGATAACGCCAACTGGGTTAGTGTTAAACCGCCCTGTATAACTAAACGGAATTTTACAGTGTTGGCGTACGCGAATCTGCGCCCTAACAACTACCTCCGAGCATACGACATTCTATGTACATCGCCTCTCGTCGTCGATGAGAACATTTCGCTATGCCAATCATCTCGATGGCGCTCGGCACCGGAGAGTGAACAACCTTTCTTTCAGAGGAATGTGTCAGGGTAGGATGTTCCATCGACTGATGTAACCTCAAGTTGCCTCGGTCTTGGGACGAAGAACAATGGGAGTCGACCTGATATTGTCGCAAGTACCAACCCCTATTGACTCCCCCTGTCAATCCACCTGTCCCTCGCTTTTCCAGTCTATAGGATTGCTATTGTCATCGATCGTTGCTCTCTACATATTCCTGTCCTTGCAACCCTCCCATCTCCCCCAGCGCCACCAGATACGCTCTTTGTCCTAATCCTGGTCCCATCAACAACACTCGTATTCAACCCTAATTCCCATTTTCTGCCACTCATACTGACGACTGTGGCGGGCCTGGTAGATCTGATCTACATCAATTCTCATCTGAGATGAAAAGGCTTGCTTTAATTTTTAAATCGCGCCCGCGTCCCTGGTATCACTCTCCCACATTCTCTCCTCCCTTTCAGAGAAGGCAATTGGTTCTCATTTCCTCTCCATGCACAACACCTCACTACAGAACAAATCATGCCCTCCTCGAACAAATCCGAGAGAACTGTCCTCATAACCGGCTGCTCTGACGGCAGTCCTTCGCAAAACTTAAAAACGTTGAAAAGGTCGGCATCGAAACCGTCAAACTTGACACCCTCTCCGAATCCTCCCTCCGGCAATGTGTCGCCTCAGTCACCAAGCTCACGAGTGGCTCGCTCGATGCGCTAATCAACAATGCCGGCGCGGGCTACTCGATGCCCGGCTCGGATATGGATATCGGACGGGCTCGGGAGCTGTTCGAGTTGAATGTCTGGTCACTTGTCGCCGTTACGCAGGCGCTTCTGCCGTTGCTACTTGCTTCGACCTGTGACCAGGGTGCGTTGCTAGTGAACCACGGGTCGCTCTCGGGTGTGGTTGCGGCGTCAGGGCCGTTCGCGGGGGCGTATAACGCCTCCAAGGCGGCCGTTATGAGCTTTACCGAGACGTGGCGGCTGGAGCTCGAGCCGTTTAATATTCGCGTGATTGATCTTGTTACTGGTTGGCTTTTCCCTTCTTCCGTATCAGCGGGATGTGGGTGAGGTGTAATAACCCTGCTCCCAGGCGCGGTGCGCTCCAACTTCCACATCACCGCCGAACCCCCCGAACTCCCGGTAAACTCGCTCTACAACGTCGCTAAGGAGGCCGTAGAGAATGCAATGGCGAGCGACGACGCTAACGAGAGTACCGACCCCGAGGAGTGGGCGAAGGGGGTCGTCAAGGAGCTGAGCAAGCGTAGCCCGCCCTACTGGATCTGGGCGGGTAAGTTCGCGAACATCGTCAGACTCGCGTCGCTACTCCCATTAGGGATCTTTGATCGGTTTATGAAACGGATGTGTGCGTTGGATGTTGTTGAGCGGAATCTCAGTACCGGTAAAGGCAGGGGCCAGAGACCCCAATCTAGCCTGATGGCGGGAGTCGACGACCAGAAGATTTGATTTTGGGGTCGGTAGAAGAAACATTGGATGTCTTCAACAGGACATGGCCCTCTCTGGCCCTTTGCTGACGACGGACGTTGGAGACACACAGCCGACAATCGAAGAGGCGATGAATGGTTTGGGGCTTCTACGTGTAGTTATTGCTGGGTATCAGAATCACTAAATCTCGCCCTCTTTCACAGCGCAGCCTCCTTCTCGCCGGCCTTAACAACCTCATTCCCATCCGGAATACCCCTCAACAACACCTATAGGTCTCTTCTCGAACGACTCAGAGTAGTTCTCGTCGTCCACGTCCATCCTCCCGGGCAATGGCCACCAGAAATCTAATGCCCAGTACACGAGACCCGAGATTTCACACCCCAGAAATCACGCCAGCTGATACAGGCTTATTATCAACCGTCTGTGCTCCGAGCAAGGCCCGAAATGTGCAGGAGCGCACAAGATTCAGACCTGCTCCCTCAAAGTCGATAGGGACCAGTCAGGTACCTTCGGGGACATAGCCTTCTCGTTAGTAGGTCCGTTCTGGCGCGTCAATATTGTCGTTGAACAGAACTCCGTCCCCAACGTGTCGCGCGCGCTCAAGGCAAATGAGCACACCAAGCTCATGAAATCATGGAGAGCTGCTAACGCAGATGAGCGTTGGTTGGCCAAACCTTTAGAAAGATAGCGTGTAGCGAGATGCTTTGTGCCCTTCTCCAAGGGAACCTCTGGTCGCATTGGGCAAAAGTACTCGCTCCTTTAAATTTATTTTGGAGTACAAAGTGAATCGGATTGGCATACTCCCGGCTCTACTTAATCCTGATTTCTGTTGTCTATATAATATAACCCTATTCGAGACTACTTTTGAAAACGGTATATAACTTATTCAATGGCCAGCATGGCTGGGATAATAATAACATTCAGATGAAGATTACTAGTAACAATAGTTCCTTTGTGTGTGCTATAAGTCACATGTAGAGAGCTGGAGTGAAAGCTTGATAAATAGAATATGGCAGGTTAAAATGTCTATTGTTATGCGTTGTTACACAAAGATGCGATACTGGATTAATGAGACATGTCGGCTAAGATTGAGAAATCTAATAGCACTCATAGAGATTACTGATTTGTGATCGACGGCTAAACAACAAACATTCCGTCTCTTAGACTCTTGTTCTCCCTGTTTTGTATCGGCATCAAATATCTCTTGAGAAGTCGCTTTATATGTCGGATTCGGATGCAAGCGACATTTTGATCCTGGCAATTTCCGCATGGATCATCCCTATCGCACCGAACCTGGTACACATGAGACTAGGAATGAGGCACCATATTAGCTAGGAGAGTATATTATACCTTTCGAGAATGACACCCGTCACACTGAGTATCAATTAGAGCCATCCAAATTCAGCCGATGGAAAGAGATATGGAGACGTACCACACGCCGCGGCAGCATTTTCTAGTTGAAATTCTTGCAGTGCTAGTATTCCGCTTAGCATCCACGAGATCATTTATCCGTCTGTTGCGAAAATACCGTTCAAACAATTCGAAGTGATTCGTAGCAACCGGTGCTTTATGAATTCTTCAACGCGCCCTAAGGGAAGACAAAAAGAGGTTGCCAAGCACGAGAAGCGTCGGAGGCCCCTTAAGACAGAGGAACTGCGCCAGACGACGAATAGGGCTGGCCATTCAAGGACTCTCTGTGTATTTTAAAGTATAGATACTGTCGGCGAGTGTCTTATCTTATCTCTGTACTCAGCCTCATGCCTTGTTTGGCGGGAGAATAATTAAGCCTGGGTATGGCTCCGCTCAGCAGTGATGGTGTAACCCCGAAAAAGGCCTTCCCGATACCTTCAATTCTACCGCGTAGGTTGGGAGTTGTATATTGGATTCTGTATTGCTATGCATATGATATTATTACAGACAACATAAAACGAGATAGCCGCAATTGCGGTAATGAGAGAATATAGACCCGGTTCATGTCCAAGCTCAAGCGCACTATCACACTCAACGGCGATTTATCTGGAGTTGCTCAGCGCCGAGACACGCAGCACAACACGCCTGTCTTCGCCAAAAAATAAAGAGCTCCTAGAAACCGAAAGATAGATAGGCCAGACGTAGCCCATAGAATAATTTTAAAGTACCATGCCGTGCGGTCAGTTGATGTGGTCTGACGGTGTTATCAGCCTAATGCCCTAGATAGAAATGTTGGATCATGGTAAAACATACCGTCAAGCACAATTTCCTCACACTGGAGTTGTTGATCATCAACGCCAACAGGCAATTAGACAAAGACCACAGGAGCACCAGATTGGTTCGAAATGTTTTGTACGAATCATCCAGTTGCACTTCCTTTTTCTCTGCCGGCTGCTGCCACGGTGTCAGGGCGCGTCGGACAGTAAGCTCAAACTCGGTGTCAATGTCCGCCTGGGGCTTATCCACCTCCTCAACGAAGGCCTTCTGCGCACCTGATTTCTTGGTCTGCGCGGAGGGCAGGGAGGCCGCGTCGTCGGAACCTTTTGTTCCCCATGACACGTCATGCCAGTTGCAAAACGCGTAGACGTTGAGAACGTTGATGGTTGAAGGCATCCCGAGAAAGTACGCCCAGGAAGATGTCAGAAGATGCCAAGGGTCGCAGTATAAGATGCTCGCTATAAGATACGTTCCGTAGGTTGACACAAGCGCTATCAACACGAGGCCTGTCGTCGAGGTGAAAAAGGAACCCAGTAACCCTTTAGCTCCATGATCAAGATCGAGATCTATATTGCCGCCGCTAAATGCCTGAGCCACGAGGTAAAACGAAAGAATAAGGGTGTATAACTGAACCAGGGAGAAATATAGAAAGGATAGAATATACGAAAATTGGGACCTAGATAGAACAACCCTTGTTGTTAGCGGGCACCTCCACGACCGACGGAATGGAAATATCTACCCTTTCGGCCGATTCCCGAGCGCAAGGAAGAACTGCTGCATCAAGAATGCCAAGTATAACATTTTAATGACATTATTGAAGACCGGCGTGACGTCATTCCCGAATGGCCAGCCCTTGTCTTTGTTCGTCGCACTTGGAGTTCCCACGATGTCCATGATCACCGAGGTAGTAAGCCAGTAGGATGCTGCCTCGATTAGCCCTCTTCGCTCGCCGATAAAAAAGAAGACATACCGAGAGAGAACCATGTCATTGTCAGTTGGCAAATATTATATAACAACTGCACGTGGAGGAAGGCAAGTCGAACAATATTGTGACCACTTCTGTAGATACGACTGAAGTGCATCACGGAATAGAGACTTGCGGCGAAGGATCCATTCAACCAACGGCGCCTTTGACTGAGAAACTCCGCCGGCGCTGCGTTCTTATGATGAGAATCATTATGATCCTTTCAAAGGAAGGGTGGATGACTCACCTTCTGGCACGTCAGTCTCCCCTTTGGAGGCTTTCACATAGCTCAGTGTCCATTGAGCACCAGTCTTCGCAACCAGCTCAAAACACAAGATGCGGTCCTCAGCCAGAAACATATTTTTTTTGAAGATATTCATCCCGTCAATTCCTTTTTTGCCTAATCTCTTTGACAAAGTATGATCTCCATGGAAATACTGCTCCAGAGGTCGACCCATAATTGCACGGTAGCGATAGGCGGAAAACGCCCCTGGCAAGACGCTGACATACCCAAAGACGCTCTCTAGGGGCTTGTCCAGAATGTTCGATATCTTATACTCAAAGTTCTGTGCCGCTACTAAAGGATTAGCTAGCTTTTCCCAGCGAGGGCCGAGCAGGGCATGGATCTCGCCACACGCCCCTCCCAGATTTTTGTTGTTGTAGAACGCTTCCCATAGCGCAAGAAGGGATTTATGGCCCGGTTTCGTGCCCGCGTCAATCAGTATACATATCTCGGGGTTCAGGATCCGTCCAAATGCATTGAATAGCCAGCGGTGAGAGTTAATCTTCTTGCTGTTTTTCTGCTTCAGACAAAAGATCATCTGTACCGGCGGCAGGTTCTCCGGATCGTCGCTTTGTGGACGGACGAGCTGCTGGGAGGGAGTGACCGATAACTGGGTGGTATACTCGAACTAGGGCAGTCATAAGCGTTAGTCCTAACCGCCGTCCATGTTTTGAGGAGATTCACAGACTATATGTGCCACGGTCTCTTTGCCATCAACGTCATGCTTCATAATACCATCCTGGTATATCCCGATTGTAGCCAGAACATCAAGAACATCCTTATCACAAGGGCCAATGCCATCAAATATCAAGCATACCACAATCTTCTGCCATGCAGGCCCTCCTTTGTCCCAAAACTGGGTCTTCTTCAAGTTCACAATATCTTGAATATTCTGCATGACCCCATGCAGTGTTCGAGCGGTCAGGACCTTGTCTTCATTATAATAAGTGATTGCGATCATGAGTTCAGTATATCGATTATACATGGCGGCCCGTAAATTATAGCCGTTGCGTAGAGTAAAGTCATCAGAGTCGCAGGTGGCAGCCGTGTCTAACGTATCGCGTCAGCCGCTAGCCAATGTAGTGTGGCTTGGTCTGTTCTGTCAACCTTACATCGGAGATGCGTGAACTCTTCGGCAGCCGTGCCATCTAAATCGCGGTATTTTGCTTCGACCGAGTTGCGGATCGCGCTGGGAACTGGATAGTCAATGCTGAGAACATTGCCCCGGACAAGGTTAATCCGGCGAGTTGGGTAGCGGCGGAGGCCTGAGGCTCCAGTGACAGTTTGACGTCTCTGCCAGGAAGTCGTACTGGCCTCTTCGGAGCCAGCTTGCAGTTCCGAGCCATCGTATGGATTCAGCTGTGCGATGTCCGAGTACGAGGGTGAGCCGGCAGAAGGGCGACGGTCCTCTGGCTGCCCAGGTAGCAGGGATTGCGAAACTTCCTCATGCTCGTGGACAACGTAGGGGTTGGACTAGCTTTATGTCAGTTCATGACCCGGGATCTCTCGTGGGATGCGCACAATGGGAGATGGTAGCCGCTGAAGTGAATAGTGACTGCCCGCCCGCTCAAAAGACAGAGGGCGAGGGCGTGAAAGGTGATCTTGTGCATCATCCATGCTGTGCCGTCGGTGCAGAGTATTCTGACTTGTGTCATGAATTCACAGCGTACGCGGGAAAGAGTGAGCGCCTCAAAACGTTCGAGATGAAATATGTGGAAACATTCGATTTCCCAGTCTGCACAAGTCATCTTGGCTGCTACATGCGCACATGTTTCCAGAAATTTGTTAGTGCCAAATAGGACAGGATAATCCAGTATAGTGCAGGATGGTACATCCTGTACCATAGAAGGCACGTTCTAATTACGTCTATATGGCCCACTCTTATGCCGAGCCAATCACGGGCTCCCGGGTCGAGTCAATTTATAGTCGGGAATCGTGATGGTTCTTTATTGACCACAGTGTTCAGAATGAAGACTTATTGGTTCAGTTAAATCAAAAAGTAGGGCGCGGTTTCGTTGGGCATTGGCTCGTCGTGAATCAACGAGCTGAACCATGGGTTATAGGCAGTGTGGCAAGGGTGACGATCCCAAGACGGAGACTTTTGACTGCATTCATCCTTATTTGCTGTCATCAACGTATCTATAAATTATCGGTACTTACATTTGAGTATAAATAGATATTATATGTACGTGTGCTGAGAACGATGTTTCGAAGCTCCCGGTTAGGAACTTAATGCACTCAGGTTCATCCTGTATCAGATCCAACCTTGGCGTCATACCATTCACGCTGTCTAGAGCGCCATGAATCGTTGGAGCACCTCCCGCATTGACATTCAAATTCAGCTGGACAAAAAGCAGCCTGTCTTCACAAGCGAAGATGTGATATCGGGCCATGTCATCCTCTACAGTGAAGTGGAAGTGGACATCGCCACGATAACGATCAATTTGTCGGGGACAGCTACCTCCAGGCTGGACTCGGGAAAGCTTACTGAATCACATAAGGTAGATATCTTCCGTCCCTGTCTTTTGCAAGTTGGAGTGGCTGATTTCATTGGGGGAAAAAAGCTTTTCAAAAGGAATGAACAAATTTTCCCGCCTAGCACCTGCGCAGGGGGGTTTACATCTGCAGCTGTGACGCTCTGTCCGGGAGAGCATTCTTTTCCATTTTCAATTCGGGTGAGTAATCTGCTATTTTCCGACATTCAATCTGGGCCTCGTGTAATGCTTTGTATTCGTTAGTTCCCCCCGGTCATGGAATGCTACAAAAATAGCACTGCAGATGCTGCTCGCAAGCAAGCGGCAGCTCGTGAGCCGCCGCACCTCATACGGAAACTTCCGCCATCGTCTGGGAACAAATGTACGCCCGATGAGATTAAGTATACTCTCGAAGCGAGCGTCGTACAGCAGGGTCTCCTACGTCGGACCCAAAAAGCTGTGAGCCTTCCGCCTCGAGTGAAACGTGCCCTGTCCTGACATCAAGCACCAGACTCGGAACGTACCCTTCCATCCGCTATCTACCATCCGCCAACCGCTACGTAGCTTGAAAATCAGCAAGAACGTGAATCTCCGCGTGAAGGCCTCGGAGCTACCACGTTCACCCCTGACCTACGAGGTCGAGGTCGAACTGAAGAACGGACCATTCCTCCTGCTCGGACACCCCATTGCGCTGGAAGTTACTATCAAGCACACGAACGGCGAAAAAAAGGCGATTTCACTGCAATCTTTCCAAACTTTACTCCGTGAAAGAACAGGGATCCGAGCCTGTGGGTCGATACAAAGCTTTACTCGTTCGTGGGTCATCCAGACGATGGCAAATCTGCGCCAGCCACTCGTGGCTGAGAACCACCCAACGGTTGGATCCGTTCTGAAACTCGACGACAGACTATGGAGTCGACATTGCGTACCGGCACACCTGGGTCCCACATTTGAAACGTGCAATCTTGGCCGAAGCTACGAACTTGAAGTAAGACTTGGCATCCAATTTGGCCGGAACCACGTGAGCCGGCACGATAGTATAGAAGCTGAAATATTGGAGTTTGAATTCCCCGCATATGTTTCGGTGCCCTCGTTCACGCGATTTACGCGATCCTATGTTGGAGGCCCGGGGCCTAAACGAGACCGATGTGAGAGACAGGCCCTCGAAAAGGCGTAAAATTGAATGTCCATTTCTTAGGCATGAATTTCCAGACTGTGCTACAAACCCACAGAACCGTATTGTATGACGGGGATGGGATACCTCCCGTCCGCTAGAAGATCTCTCCGTAAGTACCGGAGAGACAGTCGGAAGGTCCGGGGCGGGAGGGCCAAGAACTTCGGCATTATTAAGAATGATGATCCAGTAATCCACCTGCCGTGCCGGCTAATTATAGTCGGCATGGGCCAACTCTCCCACCCCCGAGACCTCGTCAGGCAACGCCAGAAATCCACCCACGGAAAATTGCAGCACCCGTTCTGCACAACACATGGTCCGCATCAGGAAATGAGGCCCACACGGCATAACACTAGGGCCATATAAGGAAGAACTTTCAGATCACGCCAGTTATATGTGTACGGAATATAGTTATTAGTGGCGGACCCGACCACCCACCGCCTTTCGCCGGTGGGTGGTCGGCAGCGTAAAGGAATTTGCAGCGTAAAGGAAGAATTTCAATAAAACACCTTTTTGAAGCCATACCAACCACCAAATATGTCTAAATCCTCTAAAATTCGCGATGAACGCGTAAATGAGGCCGTTGAATTCGTTCAGCACAATAAAAATCTCTCTATCGCGAAGATCGCGCGGCAATTTGGCGTTTTTTACCGCATTTTGCATGGCCGCATTTACGATCAACGAGGCTCTTGTAGTGTTCGAATCCTTTCAAATAAGGCTCTTGATCAGTATCAAGAGACTGCTTTAGTCCATTGAATTACAAAAATGCAAGATCTTCACCTTCCCGTCACTATCTCGATGATTGAAGAATGGGCAAATCTCATAGTCAAACGCGTCAATCCCGAGCGAAGCGTCAATCGATCGTGGGTGTATCGTCTCGTAAAAAGACTCTCTCCGGACCTCAAATTGGTTATAATGATGTAGAAAACAAAGGAGGTGAAAAGGATTGAAGCTGAAGATGTTGGAGTTTTGCAGTTTTGGTATAATCAACTCGCGAATATCGTCAAATCTCTTCCGCCACGATTCGTATACAATTTCGACGAATGCGGCTTTCAACCAGGAGTTGGAAAGTGTCAAAAAGTCATCAGCAGACATAAAGAATGTCCTGATCTTCCTGAATCCGAACATTCCGAGATCATTACAGCGCTTGAATGTGTTGTAGCGGATGGTTGGAGTATGTCGCCGCTCTTTATCTTTAAAGGCAAGAAATTTATGGAGAATTGGTATGATGAAGAATTGCCGAATTTCTATACTGTAGTCTCAGAAAAAGGCTATGTCAACGATCAATTAGCAATTGATTGGCTTCACAAATTTCATCAAGAAACTTCGACTGAAAATCGCTTGAAAAAAGAAGAAAAACGTGTGCTTATTTTTGACGGTCATACAATTCATAAGACCGTTGAATTTATACAACTTTGCGAGATCTACGAGATTCTTTCTTTTTGTTTTAAATCTCATACGACTCATCTTTGCCAATTGCTTGATGGAAAGCCCTTTCTCGCTTACAAAACGCACTTTAAAACGTTGAATAATCGCATTGCGCAGTGGAGTGAAAAACCGGGAGATAAATCGAACTTTTTACATGATATCGCTGAAGCACACAAAAAGGCTTTTTATTCGCGAATCATTCGCGAAGCCTTTAAAGAACGCGGTATCTTCCCTCCTGATGGATCTGCTCAAATTGAAGCAATTGAAAAGACTTTATCATTGTTTCCAGAGATCTTAGCGTTTGATCTTCGCGTATACGGAGAGACTACGCCTCTCCCAAATTTCTCTTCTTCAAGCGTTGAAAATACGCCTTCAAAAAGCGCTCAAGATGTTATGAAAAGCGAGAAAAAGCTCTTTAAAATCATAGATTCCGTGGATCTCATTCCAAAGCTTCGTAGAGGCTTTCAACGCGTACTGCATTATTCAAAACTTCAAGCGGAAGAACTCGCGAATCTCAACACCATGATCGAACGAATTACAGCAATTCAGGCTTTTCGTTGCCGCAAAACAACTAAACGAGAGGTTCCAAGGCTTCGAGATACTGGTATATTGAGTGTCAAAGATGCGAATTGATCGATTTCCGATCGTAAAGCGAAGGAAGAGGCGAGCAAGCAGAAAAAGGCGATCAAAGCATATAAAGAAGCGTTTGGAACCTCTCCACCACCGTTCGTTTTTGAAGGTCAAAATACTGCTTCAAATAAAGAGAATTAGTATAGGAATACGTTGAATAGTTGCATTTTATTAATTTTTTACGTGTTTTGTTGAGATATTTCAAATTGCTTCAAATTCTTCCTTTACGCTGCCGACCACCCACCGGCGAAAGGCGGTGGGTGGTCGGGTCCGCCACTAATATTTGTATAATATCGTTTAGGTCCAAATTAAACAAGGAGATAGTATATCTATAGAAATATATGTAATTGCTACTGTTATAGAATATAGCTCTATTATAAGCTTCTACTGGTCTTTAGTTTATTATAATAAATTATTCATAAATAGAGAGTCCAGACACTTTATTTATATAATAAGCTTATGATAAGGATTTTAGTAGTAAAATGTAAGGAATATGAATCATTAAACGTAGGTATATTAACTACGAATAAGCTGTATAGGATATAGCAGCTGGATATAGGTAGAAGCCCCTATTTATAATACTAAATACTAATTATATAACTACTAGGAATCATTGCCTCATAGTCCTCCATTATTCTAACAATCTCCCAACCCCCCAGGAGACCATTCCGTAAGCACCCTAGTCAGATTTGACAATACGTTAAGAATGTCCTCAAGAAAGTGCATAATGCAAATCATCCCAGTGAGGGGCATGTGGTCAGATGAGGGAACCCATGTCGAGCCTGAGCGGCCCGGATGCACCGGGGTACAGAAGGGTACGCCACGACGGTGCCATTCGGGAATAGGTCTTAGCAGATTCCTGCCGGTCACGAGTGATTTATGGAAGAGCAGGAATGGATAGAAAAGATGTGATCGCTTTATCGGGCATACAGACGGCGGAAGAGAGCACAATGCCGGTCACATGGTTGGGAATTACTGGCTCACGGAATCCGAGCCGTGCTTGTAGGCCTATATATATCTATGGTGAAGCAATCATATAATAGCTATGGATTATATCACCAATTGTCGCAATCATCAAAGCTAGAGCTAGGTGGGTAGCCAACAGCGAATACCGGTTATCGTATGTCTTTCTTTGTTAATAAATCTAATGCATCTTCTTATTTTCTTCCTTGGCTGACTACCCTCTGCTGCCATCCTGGCTTCGTTCCATCGTCTAGTTATCAAGTCCTTTGACAGGTCTTTTCGCCCGCTCTTTTCAAGGGTCGGAAAAGAAAACTCTTCAAACCAGAAGGTAAACAAGAGGTCTTTCAGGCTTAAAGATAAGAATACTACAAACAGCGCCAAAGCTGAGAAATGACTAGTGATAGAATGCCGTAAACTCACAGATCTCCTATCATTTTCATTTCTGTTAATTGTGGCTGACAATTGTGTTTGAACGAGCAGTTCGCCGACCCTGCTCTTAAATGTGCGTAGAGCAACTATATAAGCTCCTGATATGCCTATGTCCATATAGTATTACTGAGTGGTTATAGAACCTTCACGCCGGGATTCTAAGAAGGAGTTTCTGAACACCATCAAGTATCTCCTGCTGGGTCTTGATCATCGACATGATACTCTGTTGGTCTCGTAAAGACTCCAATATCTTCCTCTGGCTGGCAATTCCCGAAAGAATCTTCTGCTGGTCTCGCTCAATATGTCGCACCCTTGAACTCATATCCCGCATTTCTAGCCTCTGTTGATACTCTACTTCCTGCATAATCGCTCGAGCCTGCTTCTGAATCTTCACGATAAGCTTTGGAATAGGGCCATCCTGAAACGTCATGGCGTGGATAAATCGTCCGGCAAAGCTCTTCTTAGTTATCATGGCTGCCTCTGCACCGAATGCAAGGACGTGAGAGTACAGTTTTATCATTGCCTCCTTTACTTCCGGCGCCGGGTAGAGGTCGTATTCTCGCTTGCAGAGTCTTATAGCATCGCTTGCTTCCGCAAGACCTTCCACCATGAGTTCGAATGTATTCTCGGATGCTTTGGATGCCTAGAGAAGTAGATCGGTTAGTTGATGATGATATATGAGTGATTGGTAGCATCCATCGTACCTGAAGAAGCACGGTGTAGCTGCTCAGTATAGTATTTGTATATTGAGAAGGCAAGATATTAGTCCACGCATTGACACCAGAGAGCATCCTGTTTTTGCTCGTGGAAAAGCCTCTTCCTTGCTTATTTATGTTTTGTCTTTCTATGTTCTCAAGGAGGACACTTAGATCCGCAGAGCCAGTCTGCTCACCCAGCCGCTCCAACAGGCTTGAGTCCTTGAATTCTTTCAGAACCCTCTCAAAGTCTGCATCGTTTTCTTTGAACGTGCTTTTATCGAGAAAAATGCAGTTTAGCAATTTATTCGGCGAAAGATAGTCAGTTGCTTTTTGATTACTCACCGAGCTCTTGACACTTTCATCTTTGTGTAGTTACTCGCATCGTTTTTTCCTTCAATGTTTGGGAATAAAGGCTCCGCTGGTACTTCGATGTGATCTAAGGATGGGAATCCTGTAGACATAGACTCATAAAGGTCCTCCATGCGGACCTCTGTCTTTATGTTCCAGTCGTTATACCTTTCCAGATCTCGCTCAACTGATTGTCGTATAGAGTAGGTGAAGACTTGGAGACTTTTGCGCAACTCCGAATACAAATTCTCTTGATTTTCGATAACCTGGCCGATTCTCTGTCCGAGGTCGAGATCAATAAACCTACAGAATGTCCATCAGCGATGGCCTTCTACACAGGCAGTAATATTACCAACCTTCCTGAGATCTGAAGAGCGAGAGACATGTTCATCTTGGCGGTGTCTAGCTTCTTTGAGAGATCTTGAATACGACCGCTGTCCAAAACCCAAGATACTTTCTTTGCAGTACCTTTGAGAGTTGACAAGTTCGCAAGATTGTGGCTGTCAGTAAGATCAAATATTGCCTGGAACTCTACCTGGCAAGCCTGCAACGTCGGCCTTATAGTATCTTGAGCTACATTGTTGTCTGTCGAGGATGGCGAAATCTCGATTTGCTCTGCAAAAGCTTTGACATGGGGCAGAAGTCTTTGAAATCCTTCTAGCTGCCATAACAAGTGCTTGATCTCGTCTCCTGCCTCGGCGACTGAGCTGATGAATTTATATAATTGTAGACATTTCCCGAATACTATGTCCACTAGACTTATGATGGATATAGGATCCGTCATTGCGCGTGCTCTTAGTTAGATGCAATGCTAACATCTAGCAACAATGCCAATGCAGGGAGGGCCAACAAGTAACAAGCTTCACAGGAGATAAATGGATATTCAGGGACACGGTCAAAAAAAGATGATCTGCAGGTGGGTCCTAACATATCCTTTGCACGGCTGAGGAACTGATGCCCAACAAATCGATTGGGCAGAAATGGGATGCAACTAATCACTGTAACAACAGACTGTATTCGGGCGGTATTTTTTCTTCATCACAGGCCTGCAGTATGTCAACCAACAACCCTTAGGGTAAGTAGTTGGCTTGAAGATCTTTTAAATAAAAAACCGTTTTATCGCAGTAAATTTTTATTTTGTATTTTATTTTTTATTTTTTAGGCAAATCCTTACCATTCCTTTGATAATATACAGTGTACCTTCCAGTCATGAGCGTATCTGCTTATCTGAGGGGTTCAAATCTAAGCTCGTATTCACCAAATAGAGCTTTGAAGGCCATGTATATAATTCAGACTCTTGGCCTATGATCAAGACAACTCAACGGTCACAACGAGCAGATGTTATAGCTTTTCCAAAGGTTTTATGAAATAAGAACAATATCATAAGAACGTATTACTGCTATTTTGCTAATTAAATATCGTTATATCATAGAACAGTGTATATACCATTTCGTCAAGCGATGGATCTAATCGGTTAAGTGAGGCGATGAAAATGCCGGCTTAGTCAACTCGCCTGCCACAACACCGCGCAACAACATCGTCCCCCATAACCGAGTCCCTAGCGTGTCTATCACGAAATTCGCTCGCTTCGGGCCTTGCCTGTAACACTAATCGCGCTGATCAAGTGCACTTGTACTTTTACAGCAAGAGGCTTTGAAATTCAAATCCTCTTGGCTGTCATGCCTACAACAATCTCCAGACGCAAGCGCGCCAGGAAGGCATGCATCCCTTGCCATCAGCGCAAGCGGAAATGCGACACCGAATATCCTTGTGGCATGTGCACGAGCTATGACTACGACTGCAGGTACACCGACGAAGATACCGCTGGCACCGCGGGTGGTGGAGTTGATGACCCGCCCCAAGCCAAGCGTATCGCCCATGGTCGCAGAAGTCGTTTAAATAGCCGATCTCATGTAGAGCAAGGCCCTCATGGAACCGATAGCTCATCGACGAACAGCCTCACTGTCGTAGCCAGCCCGTCAACAGGCATCTTTGACGCGCACAAGTCCAGATACGCCGGGGCGTCAGCGGCCATGGCATTTCCACACATCCTCGGCGTGGCTCTCGGTTCTGACAGCCCTCCCAAGATGCGGTCATTTGCTTACAACTTCGGCATCCGACCTGAAGAGACATCCAACACGCACGGCTTTCTCGGGAATCTCATCTCCTTGAAAGACCTCCGTCACTTCGCAGGTGTTTACTCCGCGGTCCTGGCCCCTATCGGGGACCTGTTTGACCCCCGAATCTTTCTCGACCGATGTGAAGATTATTACCATGGCCCCGGTAGTACGCAAGTTGCGTTTGCTGCAGTAGCTGCTGGCGTAGCTAGTCTTGGGTCGTTCCTATCTCCCGAGAGACACCCGCGAGAGTCTGACCTGGTGCAGTACGCCAAAGCCATTCTCGATGATCCCGCTTCCATGCGCATGCACAGCATCGACCACATAGTCGCGTGGGGCTTGCGAGTGCTTTACCTGCGCGCCACGACCCGTCCTAACAATGCCTGGATCGCTTCTTGCACCCTCATGCACCTCTGTGAGACAGTGGGGTTGCACGAGGAAGGGAACATCAAGAAGATGGCGTCCACATCCAGCGCCGCTACCCTTGGATATGATGCCGACCGGCTGAGGGGTATTTTTTGGTTCGCTTGGGCGGGACACAACATGCTGTCGTATGAGCAAGATTGTTCGGCGGTACACTTTCGGGCTGTGACTTGTCAGGGTATCATCCCGACCCCGGATTCCGCTGCAGACCAGTTTGTACGGTTAGTCCAGATCATTCCGGCGCCTAACTCGCCGTTTCAACTTGAACGGCAGCCTTCAAGTCCGAATGAAGAGCTATTTGAGCGTTTGAAGGCATTGGACGAATTCCAAGTCACTCATCCGTTCCTGGTGGTAACCAAGGCAGACATCGCTCTTTGCTTCTATAGACGCGCATACCAACTCAAGTCCTGGATACCGGACGAGTTTATCAAGCTCGTCATCGATATCGGCAACGCGGGTGTGGAGGCGGCCGAACAGCTCGCTAACCACGGTCGTCTATTTTGGAACGTCATTGGCAGTGTCTTCCAGTATGCCTGCGTTCTGTTGGCAATAGACACGCCAACCGCTTCCGTCCACATCGGCACTGCCTTCAAAGGCTTGGAAACCCTGGTCAAGGCGGCCGATACAGGACTCACGCGTGAGGCGTTGTCCATGGCGCGACATCTACTCAGCCTGAAAATGGCAAAGAAGCGCAACGAGCTTGCGCAGCTGGAAGCTGTCGAGGCAAGCTACGGATTCTCTCAGCCGCAGCCAGCAACTGAGGCCCGCAACTCTGCGCCAGACATGAGCTGGGAGCTGGACTGGGACCAGTTCTTCGTCGACCCGTATCTTTCGATGCTCGGTTGGGACGCCCAGTTATAGTGGCGTATCGGCTGTTGGACATGGTTTTCCAAATCACTGCAAGAAACTGATAGATCGCATGTCATCCTGTCCTTCTTAGTAGGATTTTGATCCTCTGGATTGTACAATTTTGGGCAGACTCGGAATTCCGCGAATGAAAAGTGCCAGCGGCCGTAAGCGGCTTTGGTGCGGCTACTGCGGACTTATCGCTTATCCATCGCCGCATCGAAGGTGTTGGCGTGAGGCGGCGGCGGCGGAGATGCGCGGACTTTAGGTTGGCCCCATCGGAGTCCCTAAGTCCGATAGAGGACTCAAGGCTGGAAGCTCGAATGTATAAATGGACGGGGATTCCCTGCTCTCACCATTCACAATCACAACAATCAATAACTTCACGAATTCATTCGACGTCCTTTTCTTCTTCCTTTTTATCTTTCCTCTTGCTTCTGGAACCCAAAATGCCGAGATACGCCAAAGATCAGCCCACCGGCTTCAGCAACGCCATCGAGCGAGTCGCTATTGTCGGAGTAAGTAAACCAGTTCACACCACCACATCCACAACAACACTAAGAAACATCCTCAGGCCGGAGGCACAGTTGGATCGCACATCACCGCAGCCCTCCTCAAGACCGGGAAACACACAGTCACGGCCCTTTCCCGCAAAGACAGTCCCAACAAACTCCCCGCGGGCGTCCTAGTCGCCCCAGTCAACTACGACGACCAGGCTTCTATTGTCGCCGCCCTCAAGGACCAGCAGTTCCTGATCATAACCATGTCACCTATCGCGCCCCGCGACGCCCACAGCAAGCTCGTCCAGGCCGCCGCTAAAGCCGGTGTTCCCTACGTGATGCCGAACGGGTACGGCGGTGACATTGACAACGTCAAACTCGGCGAGGAGACACTACTGGGCCCGGTCGCCATCGCCAATCGAGCCGAGATCGAGAAACTCGGCATGCAGTGGATCACCGTGTGTTGTGGCTTCTGGTACGACTACAGCTTGGCGGGCGGCGAGGCACGATTCGGGTTCGACTTTGACAAACGCTCCCTGACCATCTACGACGACGGAAACACCAAAAACACCACATCCACGTTATCGCAGGTCGGACGGGCCGTGGCCAAGGTACTGAGCCTCAATGAGCTTCCAGAAGACGAGAATGACCAGAGCCTTACGCTGTCGACGTTCCTCAACAAAGGCGTGTACATCAAGAGCTTTGTCGTCAGCCAGAACGAGATGTTTGAGAGCGTCAAGCGTGTTACCGGAACCACTGACGCGGACTGGAGAGTCACGCACGAGGCCACGAAGAAGCGATACGAGGAAGGACTGGCGCAGGTTAAAGGTGGGAACATGGCTGGTTTTGGTAAATTGCTCTACGCAAGAGCGTTTTACCCGGATGATGCGAGCAACTTTTCGGCCAAGGCGCAGAATGAAATACTTGGGTTGCCGGAGGAGACTTTGGATGAAGCTACAAAGGTCGGGATCGATATGGTGAAGGAGCTACAGAGCCGTGCTGAGCGTATGGCTTCCTGAAGGCGCGCCATCTACTGAGCCTTTTTTTTTTTTTTTTTTCTCCTGCTACATCTTTGCTTCACAGGTATCGAAAAAGAGTGAACTCGCATTTGGTTTGATCGTAAAACTACCTACCTCCGTTCTAATACGCTCTTCCGCTGCGGAGGGCCCGGACGCCGGCTCCTGTTGCTGCAACAGCTACTGCTATCGCTCCTCCTCGGCCTCCTCGGCCTCCCCCTCTTCCTCCCCCTCTTCCTCCTCTACCTCCTCTTCCTCCGCCTCTTCCTCCGCCTCTCCCTCTTCCTCCGCCTCTTCCTCCTCCAGCTCCTCTTCCTCGTCCTCCTCGTCCTGGTCCTGGTCCTCCCCCCCCTTACCCCGCGGCCGAGCGGGTGCCAGGGGCCGTCAAGGAAGCCTAAGACTGCCTGAGCACCTACCACAGAATGAACACGGCAGTAATGCCGGAGCACGTTCTCCTGTTCGGGCTCCTCGTGCTCGCACCTTCCGTTGGTGCCTTGGTGTAATTCGCATGTCATCCAGATTGCCTCCGTGAGGCAACCGCAGGCGTAACGGCTGTGTGTCCAGTTACACCTAATAACGATGAGCAAACAAAGGAACCTTAGTCTTAGGCTCCTTTTTACATGATGTGCTGGGGCCAGATGAGCTCGGCCAGGGTTCTGGGCGTCCACGTGGACGCCAAAGTAGATGTTCTTGGTGAAGGCAGAGAAGAATTCGTCGAACTGTTCGCAGTCCTCGGCGATCTTGATGCAGCTAGATGATTTGACAGCGGGACGCGATGGAGCACGAGCGAGAACAAGAGGGGAAATCTGGAGGGGGGAACTCACCTGTCTTCTGGATCGGGCAATCAACCTCCATGTGACTACAAAAAGAGCAAGGCCTGAAAAACATGGCAATCAATGATAGCAGGCAAGTTCACTTCAGTTTCAGGAAATACACATCATCACAACCAGAGAATTCTACTTCAGCCTTCTCATCTCTTCTCATCCACTTCTTTCTCCCCGCCGGTCCTTAACGCCTTCTCTCCGAGAGACTTCATCAGAAACAGGCACACAATGATCGTGGCATGGGTTGTTAACACGCTCATACACTGGAGGATCCAACGGCTCGCATTTCCCATTCGTTCCGCGGCGGGGAATGCATTGGAAGAAGGTTTTGTTTGCTGCTTCGCAAGCGCAGGAGTACACCCAGATGATTTCGTGGCACCTTGGAACGTTAGGGCTCGCATATGACAAAACGTGGTGGACATTTGCTCACATTGTGGTGACAAGGGAACAGAAGGCAGGAAACTGGCGGTTTGTTCGCGATTAGAGGCCGAGGTGTTGTGGACTTGAAGGATAAATAAAGGATCAATAGCTGAAACGCGGGTGTTAGCTGCTCCTGATTAGCTCAAACAAAGGTATTCAAAAGAGAAGAGAACGCAAGATCAACTCACGATAAGAAGGCCAGTTGTGAGCTCACGCGTTTCTTAGCTATCTCGCTTGGGGGATAGAAAGGAAAAGCAAGGTGATAGCGAAGGTGGAAAGTGCAAGACAAAGAAGACTATCTACCGGGACAGCCAGTTACCTATATTAGAAGGCGGTTTTAGTCACACCTCCTCCTAAAGCGTTCTTCCGAGGACAGCCCTGGAGCTGGGGGAGGTACATGTATGTACATACCACGTCAGGTGATGGCCATTCCTCTGGTTGGGATACGCCATCATGACCCAATGCGGAGTTATTCCCTGCTTTGGCTTCACTCCTCTGCTTACTTCACTTCACAGATTCACCGACATTGTCCTTCCCGTCAGTATGGCTTCCGGTACTGCATATCGGTGCAAGGTTCCGAACTGGGTGGTCCTTCCATGCGATCGACCGCCCATGCCCAACCCCGCAAAGCTATACAAGGCTCCTCGAAAGAAGCTGTCAAAGAGCAAGCAACAGCCTCCGCCCTTTTTCCCTCTTCCCCTCGAGATCGTACACTCCATTCTCCTTGAACTAGACCTACTCAGTATAGGAATGCTCCGTCGGGTCAATACGACAGGGAGAATTATAGTGGAATCATTTCCTGCATACTCTCTACTGAAAAGACATGCCTCGGATACGCTCCGACTCATGGCCGCCACGAAGTGCGCGCAGTATTTCCCCATATCCTGGCTCTTTGCCGAGTTCTGTCGACCTTGGTGTCGAACGTGTGGGGATTTTGGACCTTTCCTCCACTTCCCAACTGCTACTCGCTCGTGCTACAAATGCAATTTCGTCGAACCCGAGTACGAAATTGCGGAAATATCAGTACTTCGCTTCAACTTGGCGCTATCATTCAAGCAAATGAGAAAGATTCCAATCATCCACAGCCTCGACTTGCGACCTCCACGCCGTTTCGCTAATATCACCCAAGCAAAGGCCTTGGCACTACAGGTTCATGGTAGCAAGGACGCACTCGACCGAGCATTCCAGGCCAAATTGAATAGACGCAGGAAATATCACAACAGACGGCTATGTAAATGGTACGAGGAAGGATCGAACGGGCCCCCTCCCAAATTATTAATCAAACCCCGATTAAAGAAGTATATGGAAGAGGGCAACGAGACTGCTTTGAAGATGCGGGCGACGGCTACTTTTCCATACTGGAATCGCCAGACACAGACACTCGAATCAGGCGTCTACTGCCGAGCTTGCACCTACGACGTAGAGGAAATGCTAGAATTCCATGGATACATAGGCACAATCTGGGATCGTTGCCCGGGGGCTCGCTGGTATGCTTATCATCGAGCGTTCTTGGAAGCTGATATACCCAAACATTTCCTTGGTTGTCCAGCTGTCAAGAAAAACCACGATTTTCGAGTTCGCAGGAAGGGATGGTACTGGTTTAATAAGAGGAAGGGGACTAACTTCATCGTGAAAACTAGGAGAATTAGCCACGCCTGATGACAGCTTACTCCCGGTATTGTCGGAGATAATATGGTTGGATATTTGCCCATGATCTTGCCTTTTGGTTGCCTCAAGCTCAATTCCTAAATCTGTAGTGCCATTTGGGACCACCTGAGCATCTGTTCTGATTATTAGAGTTCCCAATAATTCACGTCTAAAGGTTACGACTGACCTGCGCAATTGATCTTTCCGCACTTTTGGCCCAGGGTAGAACGGGCAATTATCTCCAGAAACCTGACTGTGACATAAATGCATAATTGTAGCTTCAAGGCAAATCTAGTCAATAACTACCCATGACTTCCATGACTTGAATCGTAAAAGGAAATTGCTTCGATAAGTGTGATATTCGGGTTTCAGATAAAATGATCAAGGATAGTTTATACGATGCTTCTACAATACTTTATGGGGGCAATGACAATGTTGTTATGGGTTCTGATGTTGCCGAACCTACAGCCAGTTTCCTATTGGAATATAGAAATGGCATTGTCAAGAGTGCTTTTTCTGGTGCGCAGACGTCCTAAGCAATCCATTCACTATTGCAAGACCACCTTCTCACTTCCCACCTCCAGTGAATTGTCCAGTGTTTGAACGCACACTTTAAAACTGTAGAACAGTCAATACTGCCCATGCCTTGACCAAATTCCTCTAACAACCCCACATGTCTTCTCTGTGATCGGTCGCCCGCTTCGAAATGGCTCTGTAAAGAGAAAAGCTACGGAATGCTTTCACCAGACAAGTCAATCTACGGATTGGCATTGAATTTACTTCTGGAGAGGTTCGTTATCTTGTATGCCTGAGATACTTGCTGACTAGGATAAAGATCAATGGTTGATGCGTTACGTCCTGGATCGTCCCACAAATTTTGGCGTTGCAAATCTGATACCACCAGTATGCAAGGACTCACGATCACTGCCCATGGGCTTTTTACTTTGTTGATACTTTAAACGTGGATCTACCTTATGCTTCAGTGAACCTTGGGGGGCATGGAGTCAGGTGACTCGAGCCCTTCTAATAGCAGGTTCCGCTCGTCGTCACCCTGAGCAACCCCCATCTTCGCCTCGAATGCATATCCCCCAATCTTCGCTCTTTGCTGTCTCCAAATATGAGCGACACAACTGTAAGTGACTATTACCTATTCCTGATGCCATCCAGTCGAACATAAACTACCCCTTTAGATCCCCGAAGAACAAGTGCCTGAGGGGTGGACTATGGACCCCGAGCTGTTGAACCAGAGTGTGGATGGGGTTGGAGCGCATTGGACAAATTGCTGCGGTCTTGAGAACCCTGTCGCATCATGCACACCACCGCGGAATCTGGAGATGTCGAATGTTTATTCACGGCTGGATGACGGTACTACTTCACGGAGGATTCGGGGCGCTCTGTTTTCGAGATCCTCAAGCTGAATAAATTGAATGGAACTCTGCAGATGATGCTTGATGGTCGGGAGAAATCCATTCCTCTCGAGGAATCGAAGCAGGCCGAGCCGGTCGAAACTGAGGAAGAACGGAAAGAGAGTGAGAAGAAACGCAAGGAGCTTTGGGCTGAGGAGGAAAGGCTGGTGGCCAGATTTGAAGCTGGGCTCTGGAACTGGAAGCCACATGATCCGGACCGGCCGAAGGAAAGTGAAGCCAAAGTGAAGCCTCAAAGTTGTGAGAGGCGGGAAACAAGCAGGTTGGATAAAAGTCCAGAAGGGATTTGACTACTAGCCTCTATTACTTGAATGGAACTGTTGGAAGCGGCCAAGAGAATGCGGACTCTTTAACGGACTGCGGATTTGAATTGGGTCTACACTGTTCTTGGGACAAGCGAAGCGATGTTTATCGTACGCATCTCTTCGAAGAAAGGCTACGAGGGGACATGTTTTGTGTGACATCATCCTTGAACAGCATATCCGGTCCTTCTGTGGTAGCTGACCAATCGACAGTAGGCTGTTCCTCTACCGAATCTCTGTATTGGCGACACCGAAGCCCTTGTTGTAATTGATATGGTTACCTAGTCTCCCTTGTGGATTTCACGAAGATGGATAATACGACCGGAGATGAGGCCCAACACCGAGCTCATGTTACTCCGTGATTCGTATAACCACGTTCCACGAAAACAAGCCATGTCCAAAATAGTACAGTCTTGCTGTCTTCCAGATAACATACCGCTCCATTCTCTAATTATAGCACATGCCATGATGCTATCCACGTTGTCTCCGGGGTAGTTCACGATTTAAGCCCAACAGCTCTACCTACACATGTACTTCTCCGATCTGGATATTGCGCAGCACAGCCTCCAGTTACCATCTATAATGACAAAGAAAGCATAACTCAGTTAGTTATATTAATGTCTTACGTCTACGGAACCCAAGCCGGATAGCTCACTTCCACCCGACGTTCGGATGTAACCATAGACAGTTCGGAGTAGCAGCCACCATGATTCGTCCAACCACTATAGCTCCAGGTTAGATACCACGGGTGAGAAACACATGGTCCAAGCTAGCAAGCTAAGAAGCTAGCTAATTAGCACCATCATAATAATAGATCCACGAATCAACAGGATCCGGTGGATCCGCCCTACCGGGTATACATGGTTTCCCCTGGCCTCTCATAGGACGGTCACTGGATCAACACAGCCCTACTCCGCAGTTTGGGGTCTTGGCTGACAGCGACATACAGGCGCAGTTCAAACTCAATATGATAGGTAACGACTTAGCTATTAGCTGGCGGAAGCAAGTTAGCGGGCTTGGACAAGCAGACAAAGAAAGCAAATTGGCCTTGCCTTGCCCTGTCTTAGTTAGTTCCCAATAGTTCCCAACATCGGCGCCCGTTGTCCGGAGGCTCAAAGAAATGTGATCTGCGCCTTGCACCTGATGCTCTAATTTTGGGATCCTGGTTCTTTGGATATGGAATCATCCGCTTGGACTATACGGAGAGTCCCGCTCGAGGGCAGGGTTTCGCTGTCAGGAAGATGGAAATCTCTATGTCTCATGCAGATACCGGAATCTTCCCCAGATCCCTATAAATATGGCTTCATCCTCGCCGGGGAATCCATCTGCTCATCAGAAACAACAACATCGCAATCACGGTCTCGCAATCACGGTCTCTCAAACGATCCTGATTTCGAATCCACAATTCAAACAATTTCCCTCTCATCATTCTCATTTCCTTCAACAGTATCCTCCACCAGCAAACAGAAGTCTTGTTCACCATGTTGTTCCGCGCTTCTCTTGTCTGCATGGTTGCCAGCCTCGTCTGCGCTCCTCTGGCCACTGCGCTGCCCACTGAACGAGCTCGGTCAGACATGGCCTTGACTGCTCGCGACGACACTCAGTGCCCAGCGGGCAAGGCTTTCTACGTCTGTGCTCTAAACAACTTCCGAGGCTGCTGCTCTGTCGATCCTTGTGCGCTGAAAGAAGGCTGCCCGGACAAAACCGGCGGCACAACGCCTCCACCCGTCTCCTGTCCTGAGACTGGCACCACGAACCCTCCCGGCGTCTCCTGCACTGATCCGGGCACCAAGAATCCCGAGAAGCCCAAGGACACCACCAAGAATGAGACCAAACCCCCCAGCAACTCGTGCCCTGCTCCCGAAACCGACACCAACCCCAACCCCCCAAAGAAACCCACCGACGAGCCCACCGACAAGCCCTCCACCTCTCCCAAGAAAAATCCAACCTGCCCTCCCAGCGGCAAAAAGACCAAGCTCTTCCAACCCCTCACCCAAACCCTCATCCCCAACAGCTCCCCAGTGCCCACCACAAACTTCAACGTCAGCAAAACCGCCACGACCGACCAGCAACAACTCATCTCCTGGAAACTCCCCGCAACCGCAAAGTCCTGCATCATCGGGTGGGCCGTGCCCCTGAAACGCAATTTCAAGGCCGGAGGCAACGCGTCGGTGGATGTGTACGTTGGCAGCGACAAGAACAACAATAAGAGGGTCGGGAACGCGAACTTTGCATTCTGGCCGGAGAGAGACGAGGCGCGGTCGAATCTCGTCGCGGTTGTTGAGTGCAAGGAGGATATGTTGTTTCGGTTGAAGATGGAGCACGAGGATAGTGTGTTTCTGGAGCAGAATGAGGAGACGGGGTGGTGGGTTGAGTATGAATGTTAAGGGATTTCTTTCTGAAGGGAGAGGGTGCCTGGGAATTTGCTGATTGATGATACTTTTCGGAGGATATTTGACCTGGTTACATTCCTTTAGCCTTGCTTTGATTTTGCTTCTAGGACGGTTGTATTCTGATTGTTGTATTGCGTGCATGATCGATGCTAATTTGCTGGCTCATGGGACGTGTGACGCATCCTACATTACCTACACTCCTTTAGACATATTCTGGATACTTACAGGTAGATAGATGAAGAGAATCCAATAATGCTTGACAATCTCCTTCCATTTGTAGATCGTAGGTCTTGTTTTATTTCCTTTACTTCATCTAGAAAGGAACTTGTGTAAGAGCGTGATGATGTCTTTCGGGACCAAGTGTAACTGGACCAGAATTGCTGATCAGGACAGCAATCTAACATATAATACTGACTTGACACGGAAAGTGGACATACACGCAATGAAACTCCTAGCAAGGGTTTCATGGGTCAGGAGAGGCATGAGACTCTTTAAGTCCCTCGACCTGTGAGGACCAGCCAGGCATAAAATGTATCGATCCGACTATGAGCTTGAATTTATCGGACGTCTCATACGGGATATGCATCCAACTTCGACAAATAAGTATAGTATAGTACCACGCCGCAGACGTCAAAATTAGACTCATGTGACAACGTTTTCCTTCACATTCTCAACCCTCCGAAAAATAAGACATTATCTTAGATACATGATATGGGTATATACAAAACCAAGAAACCAGTGAGCCATCCAAACACATTACAACGCATCCAATAAGATCCGATCCAGTCACGACTGCAAGACATACAAAGATAGGGAAAACATAGAGAGTGAGTTAGTGACCGCTCGACGCTCAGGGTCACCTCTACCGACCCTCCTCTCGCATCCCACCCATATCTCCAAGCTCGACGTCCGGGTCCCTCGACGCAGCAGTCTCAGATGAACCCGCCGACTCACGTCGACTCTTGATGAACTTGGGCCACGTATTCGTCAGCACCAGGTACTTGATACTGTTCTCCGCGGCGTCAAAGACGGTCGCATCGAAGTTATCCGGCACGTCGCCCCAGTACTGGACACGGTCGCCGATGATAGACACTGAGCAGCGGAAGGCCTTTTGCGAGGATTCGGTTGCCGTCGGGGATGGTGGGGGCTCGAAGGACCCGAAGCCCGGAGGCGGGCCGAAGGGCGTCGCGGGGTCGACTTTTTCTTTATGTTCACCGTACATGATGCGCGCGGGATGCTCGAAGATGGCGTCGAGCTTACGCAGATCTTGAGACGAGATGTTCACGGGAAACTCGGCATGGTGGACGCTGATGAACTTGGCGTAGATGTGCAGGGCCCGGTTGAATCGCTCGTGGACGAGTTCTTTGTCCTTGTCCTGACCGGCGGGAGAGGAGTCAAATGGGGTGAGGAAGTCGAGGGTGCCGTTCTTGTTCGACGGCGGAGGGGAGGGTTTGGGCAGGGATCCCTTCCATTCGGCGACGCTGGTGAGGAAAGCGATGTTCTCGCCGGAGAAGTCGTGCAGGGCGGAGAATTGTTGCAAGGGTGCTGGGTTGCGCTGTAACACGTATTCGAGCGCGCCCATGGTCAGGATGCTGTCGCGGTTGCTAGAGGTCGTGGTGACGGAGCCGTGAGCGGATTTCCAGCCGGACATCATCGAGTCGACCATTGTGGAGATGGAACTGAGGGATTTCGCTTCAGCACCGGAGCCTTTAGTTTTAGCCTCCCATTGTGCAATAGCGTCGAGGGTTTCTTTTCGAAGGGATTGGTGCCGCATTACTTCCCAGCAGGGGAGGAAGACGGTGAAAATCTCGATAAAGACGATGGATAGACAGATCCTGCGGACGTTAGTGGGGATTGCGCGACAGAGTGCGGATACGTACCATTGCGGAGGAATCCAAACCGCGTTGACCGGTGCCATACCATCGACATAGAGGCCGATGAGCCACATGGGAGTGCCGTGGAGACTGGCAGGTTAGAAGAGGTTGAAATAAGTCAGACATTGTTCTTACCTGGAGAGACAGCATCCGATCGTTTGGACTCGCCAGCCCTGGGTATCGCGGATGTTGCGAGACTTCCATAGAAGGTAAGGGGCCAGAATCCAAGCCCATACAAACTGGTAAACCACACTCGGCCACCTGAACATGTTAATCCCAATCGGTATACACAGGGTTAGCATCAAGGATCCTTACCACTCCCATCCTCGACCCTGCTCCGTCGCCTGTTCCATCGGCGTGCCGTGAACCTCGGTACCAGGAATTCCCCAAGACGAGTGCCACTTGCGAGAGATGATATACATCAAGACAAGAAGAAAAATCTGAACAGATTGTCAGCTGGGTGTCGAGTCCAAAACCAATACACAATCCTTACCTGCACAAACACCGAAATCCCAACAATAATCAACGACCGAGTGGTATAGTCGAGGCTTTTAAACCTTCCCGGCAATCCTTTCTTTTCCTTGCCCTTCTCCAACTCCGGAGGAGAATCAACACTCTGGCGACTGTCATGGTCGGCATACTTTTTCTGCAATTTGGCCACATGCAGGAAGCGGCTGTTCGCCGCGTGGAACAGCCCAATGCCGCAAGGAAGGTAAGTGCCCATAACCCAGAACTGGACGTCGCCGGGCATCAGTGGCCCGATCATGACGCCAAACTGGCAGCAGCCCCAGTATAGATGTAATAAAACGATGGCAGATAATGAAAGACCAATACCTCGAATTCGAAGAACGGGCGAGTCGCGATTCACGATGAGATAGGCCATGCCTAAAGAGACGGCAACGGTCCAGATACCAGCCCAAGCAGCCCACCAGATAGCCACGGGGGTGTAGACTGCCTGGGGCTTCGAGTCGGGGGTGATGCCGAGTTCGGACCCCATGGTGACTCTTTGTTTGTTTCTGCTACCCGACGGGGACACAGAATTAAATGAGGGTGAATAAAGTTGGGAAAAACGGCCAAATCAACTAAAGGAAGGACGACTCCAGGCCATTTAAAACAAGAGGACCAAAAAAAAAAAAAAAAAAAAGAAAAAAGAGGAAAAAACGGCCGCAGGAAAAAGGATCCAGAAAAAGAGACAAGGTGACAGCGCGACGGCGGCGGTTTGGGTGACAAAAGCCCACTTAATACCATCGCACGCAAAAAACTGCCGGACCAGCACAGGTGCCAATTTCCCATGTAGATCTGGACAAAGGCTCCAAAGGACCAAATCATAAACATCCATAGTCGCAGCGGAGACCCGTGGGACGGTGGGTCGGCCATACCGAAGCGAGTCAAGCGGGCAGGCAATTAGAAATCTCTCTCGGCAAGTAATCTCGATCATCTCAAACTATCGATTCATGATCAGGGATCGGCGCAGCTGAACGTGGTAAGGTGGACCGTGCTAGTAAACTTTACCAGCCGATGCCACGGGCTGTGATCTTGGGTCTGAGTAGGAAGCATCATACCAGGATCAGGATTCTGAAGCCAAAGAAGTCAGGACGGATCACCGTGTGGTATGGCTCCTACCCTATCCAGGAAGTCGGGATTATCTGCTGGAGCCCACGCGATCCATGGCGAGCTGAAAAATCTGGCATGGTCCCCGATGTGCCCCTGATCGATTCTTATCTTTCGTCACTTTTGTCAATTGAAGCCCGCATGAGTCGAGTCGCTCATTTTCCGGACGTTAGTGTCGGCCAGAGGGCCACACAGAGGCCAACCAGGTGCAATTTCCGAGGAATCCTCAGAAATTAATTGCTCCAGTTGCTCCAGCGTAATTCATATGAAAGCCCTGACTCCCCAGCATAAGCGAGGGTTTGAGTCGACCGTCTGACATGTGCCATCTGCAAGCTCAATCCGGAGGACTCCGTAGTGACTGCACGATCCGACGCGACCGGGAATGGCGACCAACAGCGTAACACAAGGCCATTCATTCATGCGTACCTGCATCGCAAATTCTCCGATATCCACCGCACAAACGGCACACAACGTTTTTCACTCTAATGGAGCGCCTTCAGGGTGGTACCTGGGAAGTGGTGCTATTTTTTGCGTGGCCCTGTGGAATTATTTGCGGATAAGGGTGCCACCAACTCCGTACTCAGACAACGAGGAGTACCCACGGCATCAATAAGGTAGCAGTTACAGCGGTACAACAAAGAAATGCCAGGATGCAAGTCATGACTCCACAAAGGCCGACTCCCGTCCGATCGATAGCTCTGCGACTATTGACAATGGCCGCGTTGCAGGCCCTGGAAATGGGAACGGCCTAGCCGGGGTTCATCAGGTCTAAACCAGGTAGGGCAGAGCAGCTTCCTACAAAGGCGAAGTTATCGAGCCCGGGCGGCTTACAAGAGAGGGATCGATCGACGTATGCTAAATCTGATCGTGCGAGTATCGTGCGACCGGACAGACCATCAGATAGGGCGAGGCGCCGAGGAAGAACATCCTGCAAGAACGCCGCAGGAGACAGGAACAGGACAGGGACAACAACTGAAGAAGACCATTCTTGATCCCCGCAAAATTAGGGAGCAGCCGGCCTCAACTCCATTCTCGAGACGAGAACAAACTCAAAAACCAGGCGAATTGGCTTTTGGCCCGCTCAACGCCGATAATAAAGTTGTTAGTGGGAGGATGGATGGATCCGGTCGAGGTTGAGTCTATTCTTGTTTTTTGTTCCTGTTCCGGGATGCCTCACACCTCAGGCAGCAATCACGGGATGACGTTCCTCCGAGGTTTCTCCGATTCATGCCTGACCTCTCAGGCCACACACGCACGTGCCGTCTTGGCCCAAAGCGGCGCCGCCGTCCGCATGCGGTCATGCCTGCCTGAGAACGCAGGCAGCGCTCTGCATTCTACCTCGGTTCAACGGGCGATGAGGCATTTTGCTGCGCATTCCAGACTTGCCAGACCCCACCATGGCGGGGGAGAGCTCAGAAGACTCAAGACATGGAGTAGCTTAAATGCTGTCTGCTGGCCCTCTACCTGACAGTTTCTTGATTTCAAGTCTGAAACTCTCAATCCTTGGTACACCCTCCGTCTTCTGTTTACTACCACAGCTCAGATCTACTTATTACTTGATCGATTGACTCTCCAACTTCTCCAATCCTCTATCTCCATCCAAAAACAAACCATGCCTCCCATCGCCCTCGAGAACCCTCTTACCACTAGCAACACAACCCCTAAAGAAACCCCTCCTACGCACCCCAACAAACTCCACGTCCACCGCTCCCCCAAACCCTTCGCCTCCGGCGCCATCTCCCAGATCGCCCTGCCCGCCGGATCCCTCTTCACGCCGATCACAGGCACAACCTCGTCACACAAAGCCTACACGTCCGTGCAAACCGGCCGCGACAGCCACATCGAGCTGAACTCAGACCTGGTGTACTGCAACCATTCATGCGCGCCGACGCTGGACTTCGACATGGGGAAGATGGAGGTGCGGGTGGTCGCGGACCGGGACTTGAAGGTCGGCGACACGCTTACCTTCTTCTATCCCAGTAGCGAGTGGGATATGGATCAGGCGTTTGAGTGTAAGTGCGGGGCGGAGAGCTGCAAGGGGTATATTAAGGGGGCGAAGGAGATGTCGAGGGAGCAGTTGGAGGGGTATTGGTTGAATGAGCATATTCGGGAGTTGTTGGATGAGAGGGATGCGAAGAGTGCTTAGTTGGAGGGGGGTGTTTACTGTCTTGTACCTTGCTTGTTGGTGGTTTGGCATTCAGCGTTTTTGTTATGAATGTATGGTGGGTGTAGATCGGGTGTATTTTGTGCATGGTGATAGAGATAGAAGTAGACAGACGATACAATACATGTGTATAGACTAGGTTGTTTATTTCCTACATGCCTCAAATCATGTAAACAATCCAGAGCACGAGTCATTGAGACAATCAATTCCTTTGGGTATCAATCAGATCAACAACATTTTCCCCTCCTCCGTTGGCCCGGTCACCCCACTCTTTATCTCCTCCATCTCCCGCCATACTCCGTACTTTTCCAAATCATGCAACACTTACTGCGAACATCCTGTCCCCGGGAGAATTCGCAGCCAGATAGGAAATATTAGAGCATATTATATCCCTTAATCGTGCTTCCACAGGTATCTTTTCTCTGCATGCGATGATTACAAAATCCAGGATCAATTCGGCGTCGTGGATCCGTACGTCCGACGACATATATCATTAAATATCGGAGAGACGGAAGGATTTGTGGACTATGTATGTAAAGCAGACAGATGCGGAGATGCTCCATGAATCATCCGTGCTAGTGGATGACATGTGTAGATTGCGCCGTGGGGGTTCAGCATGTGCACATCGTAAAAATCAGGTGTCATTCTTGTGATTGTCTTGCGCGAGTTTCACATGTACAGTACTTTGAGAGTCATGGTCCTTCTAGCGGTGTCCTGATTGTCAGATTCTCTAGCGTTGGTAATGCGTGGATATGGAAGCCTTAGTCCTCATCATTGACCATATTATCTATATAATCATGCAAACCCAGGAGCCATCCCCAGCACCGTCCTCTCATCAGCCAACCCCAACCCCAGTTTAATCCCATTCGACAACCCCAACCGCCACAGCGTCTCTCGAGCCAGACTCTTCTGCCCGCACGTCGCCTGTTCACACTGCGTAATACTCCAGATCGGCCACAGGAGCGCAAATTCCTGGATAGCCTTCAACCCCGTTCCCTCCCGTCCATGATTCCTTGTCGCGTGACCCAAGTAATCCACATCTCCAAGCGCAAAGGGGATAGTATCGCAGATACCGGATATCATACCTCTAATCACATCCTCGGGGGTGTCAAGGTTAACGTCCGGATCCGGTAATCCGGAGGAGGCCTTGCAGAACGGATCCAGCCGTTTATGAACCTCAATAAGACATCTCTGCAGGACGATTCGCGCGCTGCGATAGTAGTTCCAGACCCCTGCAGCCGTGGTGTCCGGGTATACGAGCAGTGTGCCTCCCGCTGGGGAGGGGATACGCTGCGGTAGCCATTCATCCGGCATTCCTCTGTGCCACTGATTGAACTCGAGGTCTAACCGTTCCCCTGTTTCCAGCAGAGAGGTCAATGTTTCTCGCGACAAGAATGCTGCCAAGAGCATCTGCGTAGCCGTGGCGCAATATTTGCCGATCCGCGACACCCCGGCCATCATGTTGTAGATTGGGTGCGGGATGGTGAAGAGGACAAGGAGCCAATCGAGGTCGATTTTGAGGGGATCATTGAAGCCGAGGAATTGGATTGTCTGTTGACGTTAACTGTTACTTCATATTAACTGGTATATAGGAGAGAACGGAAGAGGGCATACCATCTGGGTAAAGGCGAAATGAAACAACGACCTCGTAGCCGGGTCACGTAATTGTTTCAAGCCGCGTAGTTTCAACAAATACTGGATCCCCGTGATATGCGTGCTCAGCAAGCGATCGCGCTCGTTGTTGACGTCCTCGAATATAATGAGCATGACTATGGCGCCGAGTGTCTCGGTCTTGGTCGCATCGTCGACGCTCTCCAGCGCACGATTCAATTCTCGCAGTGCCTGTCCGTATCTTCGTCTCGCTTGGATGCCTAACCCTGGCAGTCGCGCTTTATTCGCGAAAGCCCCGAACGCAGCGGCATCGATTGCCGCTTGAAGACATGATAACGGGGCATTCCCTGCACCACCCCCTTGGATCTCGCTCGGACCGAAACTTTGTTCCTGGCACAGTGAATACAACAGCGGCACCGAGTCCAACGGTCCTGGACTCCCATCCACCTCCGGCGGCATGGTATACTGCTCCATAAAGAAACAATGACTCTGCACTTCCCACGGCGTGTCCAGATACCTCGGCACGGGTTGTCGCATGTACTTCTTCTGCAATAGAACCAGCGGACTGCGCGCGGGGCTCGTGATCGGGGATCGGGGACCTGCATACCCATCTGCATCTGCAGCTGCATTTGCATCCTGGCCGTCCACGGACAATGATGTAGATGCCGCCACCGCATCGGCATCGGCAGCGCCTGGCCCATCTTCCAACGGCGACTTCTTTCGCGACTTCCGTACTAACGCCTCAACGCGACGTTTCTCATTCCGGAAGATAATCGGGAACGAAGAGCGCGTGTAGCCGGGACATGCTTTGCCGTAGGATTCGCAGTTGCGACAGGAAGGTTTGCGTTCGTCGCACTAGCTTCAATTTAGCCGGAATAGAGACAATGTTACAGATAACAAGGGAAAAGGGGGCGAGAACGAGTGGCTACGACGTACTTTGATTTTACGCCTGCGGCAGAGAATGCACCCGTGGCTGCGCTGGCGGCCATAGACCATGACTCGGATGATGGGGGACTCTAGGGGGGAGTGTGTTCATGACACACACGTAGATCTGCCATTCTAGTAGAAACTAGAAACCGAGGAGAACTGGACTCAGTTGACTGTTGTTCTGCATGGAATCACAAGGCTCGGGATCTCGGGATGTCTCCGACCGATGATGTCACAGGGGCTGAACGATCACGGGGTTCTGTTTTGATTTCTCTCGATCGGGGTCTTCACTTCTAATCTCTCTCTATTTCTTTCTCTATCTATACAAAGTAGCTCTCTATGCATTCACCCTCGCCCAAATATCCCCCCCAGCAACAAGCGTACTGACCACCATCCCGGCCCCAACAGTCGCATCTCCTACCTGCACCCACCCCAGAAACACCCCAGGAATCAACAGATCACAACCATCCACGACAATCCGCTTGAGGAGAGTTCTGCGCAACGCCTGATTCCCCGCCCCTGTCTTTCCCGCTCCTTTCTTCCCGCCTTTCTTGCCACCCTTCGCGGAGGAGTTGGTACCCACGACGAACAGTAAACTCCAGAGTGCGCCGACGATCGATAAGGATAGCGCATAGAACCAGAGTTTGTAGGCTTCTTCGAGCACGGGGCGATTCCATGTCCATGTTGTGGGGTGGACGTTCATTGCGTGGAGCTAGGATTGGTTAGCATGGGCATGGCCATGAGCATAGATGATAAGTTCCCATGAACCAATTGATTCATGATCGGACATTGTCGGTTCAAAGTGCAAAGTACACTTAATCCAGAGCAACAAGGGAAAGAGAAAAGGCATACGATAGTCAAATCCTCCAACAGAAAATACCCTCCTAGACAAGTCCACCGTGCAAGCTCAATCAGCAGCGTCAGCACGCCTTCGTTCGAGCCATTCCCTCCCAGAAGACTCGACACGCGATCAAAGCAGTCGATGAAGTTGAAGAAGCGGAAGAAGCGACGGGCTATGGTTTGTCGTGATTGATCAGTATAGCCACTACCATATCTCAATCTCACTCAATTAAAACGCAAAAAAGCAAGACAAGAATAGATGAATACATACTCAACGCCAGCTGTCCCTTCGCGGCATCCCATCGCTTTGCGACCGTCCGGTCAATGGTCACCTCGGCGGCGATCTGCGCGACGGCCTGAATCAGACGGAGGGTTTTCTCGAGGCCGGCGGAGGTGCGCGTGAAATTGGCGAATTGGGTAAATTTCGAGGGTCTGGATACTAAAGACATTTTACCGTCATGTATATATATACAAGTATATGGTAAAAATATGTATAAATCAAGAATAAAAATGATGTATCTTCGTGAGCGAATTCGCAAACGAGCGGAGGGAGGGACAGAGGAATTGACGGGGACAGATTGATAATCTGGGGCGGTCGGGGGAATTCCGCGCCAACGCCAGTCTAATTTCTTTTTGATTTGATGGCGATTTTAATACGATTTTAATCGAGATTACGGTGGACTCGCCGCGCTCGAGCCCCTTGCATCGGATTTAACGAGATCATTCCGAGATCATTTCGATCAAGTCAGCATGTGGGAGCCTGGATGTGACTGAACCTGCGGATCTACCTAAATTTAGTTGATCCAACTGTCAATCCATTATTTGACCGTGCTTCATATGATAGATTAAATTCATAGTTCGGACAATCTTAGAAACCCTCCTAAACCAACCAACTTCGCTAGGATAAACCCCAAGCTGCCGAAAAAGGCTTCGACTGTGGTTTACAGATTACACCAATTTGCCATATCTCTCTACGAACACAAAATATCTGGCAGTTCAAGCCTTTCCGTGCGTTCCCATAGTCTCCATATGCATGCCTACTCTCTGGAAGCCAGAATCCGCAATAGTCCAGAGTGCATTACTATAAGAAAAGTTGCACCCAAAATCACCCGGTGCTTGCTAGTTCGGTGTATCAGTCCAACAATGTCCCAACGTGCTATCACAGCGTCTCCAGACTGACGATGAGCATGAGCACAACATGATGAACGACCATTACTAGAATTAGTAGCGCGACTGCCCTCTGCCTTAGGACCTGTTATAACTGATAAGAAATCTCGAATGTCGGGTATTAACAACGCATAGTTTTGACGTGCATGGGGCAACAAATGTTAAGACCACTCAAACTTGCTTCTTTTATAATCTGCATGCTATCATAGAAATGCATAGGCTTTACCATGGAAAGTTAGAAATAATTACGCACCAAGCGGAGGATACTAGATTTCACGTGAGAGAGAGATACTAAAAATCTCATACCACTCGCATATACATATTTACAATCAAAGTAGACTGAAGCAGGTGTACTCCCCATCACGTAATTCCCAATCATTCTATGCTATATGTCGAATCACAGATGCACTGAATGTCCGGAATTGAAGCACGATCGCCGTCGAGCACTTTTTAGCGTCGGCCGCTCGTCGGGAGTTGCGGCCGACAGTCCATGAGGCCATAAGAGTCGAGTTTTTGGGCGATGAACAATGCAAGACAGGTTTCTATCATGGAACTCTATACAGAAAGGGACTTTTGTCACTCTCCTGATTACCAACCCATTGATGATGTTATTTCCGACCTCGTTCATGAACATTTTCAACTAGTCTGATCATGTATAAATGTATCGATCCCAGCGCCAGGAATCAACGTCAGGAATTCTCATTCAAACAACAACTCTCTGAGAATATCAGTTTACTCAAGCAAACAAACCAAGCTAAATTTTCCCCCTAAAATGTCCTCCTCGACCGACTCATCCTCCATCTTCCGGGTCGACGGCATCGTAGCCGTCGTCACCGGCGGAGGCAGCGGTTCGTATATCCATTATTTCCCATGCATCTATCCCAGCATTACACACACGCATGCACACACACGCACAGAGAGAGAGAGGGGGGGAGACTGACTTAGCCCATCTCCAGGAATCGGCCTCACAATGTCCCATGCCCTCGCCTCCAACGGCGCCAAGAAAGTATACATTCTGGGCCGCCGCAAAGAAGTCCTCGAAACAGCGGCGGCCTCCTACCCAAACATAATCACCCCGATACAGGCAGACGTGACCTCAAAGTCCGATCTCCAAGCCGCAGTGGAAAAGATAACCCTCGAAACCGGCTACGTCAACCTCGTGATCGCCAACTCCGGCACCATCGGCCCCGTCGTACGCTTCAGCCCGTCTCCCTCAACAACAGTATCCGAGTTACGGGACACGTTATTCACGGGGTTCAATCCGCAGGACATGACGGATACACTGAATGTGAACGTCACGGCAGCGTTCTTCACCATGACGGCCTTCCTGGAACTGTTAGATGCCGGGAACAAGAAAGCCCAGGAGGCAGGCGGGTTCGGAGGACCGGTGCTGGGACCGGCACATGCCCCTGTCCCGACGGTTCAGAGTCAGATTATTTTCACGACGAGCGTGTCGGCGTTTAGTCGGCATTGGTCGTCGTCGCCGCCGTATTTGGCCGGTAAGGTGGCGGTGATGCAGGTTGCGAAGCATGCGAGTACGCAGTTGGCGAGGTTTGGGATCAGGGTTAATGCGATTGCGCCGGGGGGTGAGATTCTCTCTCTCTCTCTCTCTCTCTCTCTCTTTGTTTCCCCTTCTATATGGTTATCTTCCGTGGTTGGAGGAATGAGAGCGCTGATGTCCATGCGTGATAGTCTACCCATCCGAGCTAGCATCCTCGCTGATCGGGAACCGCAAACCCGAAGAAGAAACATTCGAGGATCCGCGATTCATTCCGGCGCGCCGGTTCGGCGGGGACGAGGAGATGGCTGGGGCGATTCTGTACTTGACGAGTCGGGCTGGGAGTTATTCGAATGGGTCGATTCTGTTGACGGATGGGGGAAGATTGTCGGTTATGACGGGGACTTATTAGATCCTGGTATTGGTGGCTTAGTTCAAGTAGGGTCGGGATGGTTCGGGATTGTATCAATTTGGTAAGGTAGGGTCTGGGAGCAGTTGTATTGGGTTGCGTGTCGATATGCGTACATGATCGGACGGCAACGAATTCAATTACCTCGACTGCATGGACCAAACAAGCAACGTAGAATGCCTGCATCAGTCAATATCAATAACAGAATGGAAGCAGCGCTGCATGAAATAATATAAGATAAAAGCTAAACAATGTTCAGTAGAATCTAAGTAATCCCCATCACCAACCGCTCATTGGCAAACACTCACTACGAATCATCATCCCTATACATACAACGCCAACTCAACTGGCCTACCGTCCCTTTCCACCAGAAATATCCTGCCCCAACCGGTAACCGCCCACCTTCTCCCACTCGACCTTCTGTCTCGTGATGGGCAGCTGTCGTCGCAGGCCCTTGAATGCGCCCTCAGCCATCTGCACAAACGCCCGGTTCAATTCCTCCTGGTAATCGCGCTCGGCAGCGGCAATGCGCGAAATGATGCTCTCGGCGGACAGGGACGACACGGACAGGTTGATCGGCTTTGTTGTGTTCAGCGCGACGTTGCCGTCCTCGTAATAGTGCACGTCGACATGGATCTTGCCGCTAACGGTGGTGGATTCGGCGACGGGGACGGTGTAGATGGCGCGGAAGCGACCGTTCCTTTGGTTTAATTGTCAGTGCCGTCTGATTTGTATAGATTGGAGGCTTGCCGAAAGGGGAGGGCTACCAGAAGTTATTCGGCGAGTAGCGATTCGCAACCAGCACGATCGCCACGGCGCTGTCATTCTCAATCGGATACACGCCGTACGAGCTGCGCGGGTAATGCTCGACGGCGTGTGCGGCCAGCGACTTGAGGAGGGATTTACTGGATCTGTTAGCCTCGCCACCTCAAGTCCAATCATTCAAAACAAGAGAGGAGGAACACACATCAAATCCGCATTTTGAGACTCCAAAACATACGATTGCGCTGCGGACGCTTCCTGTAAATGAATTGTTCGAATCAGCACCCTCTCCCTCCACAAGGTATCTCACTTGATCGCCCAAGTTCCTTCTCCCATACTCTACTCACCTGTGTAACATGATCCACCTCAAACGACGTCGAGCTCTCAATGTCGAAGTACCGATTCCCTTCTAGCTTGTTGAACTCGCTCACAAGGACCTATGCATATGACAGCGTCAGCACATCCGTCTATCCGCATCTCCAACCGGTCACGCAACCAGCCAACCCAGCACACAACAAACAAAACATCGCGTATATATCCATATATGGGGTCTAAGGAAATCGCACCTCCTGACTCGCACCCGGCAACTTCACCGTCGCGAGCTGCTTCTCATTGTATCGTTCAAATGCCGGCGCAAGGGAAGAGATCAGGGCGTCGCCGTCGGAGGTGAGGGTTTTAACGTCTATTTCGACAGATCAATTGGCATTCTTGTTCGTTCCAGTGCAATCAACGCAGTTATCAAGGCCGAAGGATCCCTCGAGGGGAAGGGGATGCGGGCAGGCGGATGATATTGCGAACGCGGGGTTTCGACTCAAGAAATAGAAACGAGGCAAGAGAAGGGTGATCATACCGGCAACGACATCGGCGAGCTACATGTATACCAAGAATAAGTCAGTGGGATTTTAAATGTAATGAATGCTGCGGTGCATGCGGTCTGGTGCAGCGTACCTCGCCGGGCGGGGCACCCTCGATGAACGAGGATGCGATGTCAGCGGTGGATGCCATCGGGAGCGAAGCGGAACGGAGGGATCAGAGCACGGGGAATAGATGCAAGGGGTCGAGGAGATAAGATTGGAAGTATTGAGGACAGAAGATTGACTGACAGGAGAGAAGACAAGCTCCTGAGACAAGCTGGTCGGCTTCCCCAGTCAACAGTCGGAGCTTTAGCGCCGTAAGCGCCGATGCACGTGCATCCATTGATCAACAAGTCATTTCGACTATAATTATAACTAGATCATGAGTACAATATTGAGAAGTTGAGATAATACTAAATCTATTACTATTAAGAAGCGGTAAGTCCTCCTAGATATAAACAATGATATGTTCAACCCGAATAAAAAACGCCATCCAATAAAAATATCCAATCCAACCCCACGCTAAAGAATACTATTCACAGTCTACCAGCCCTTAGGCTGCACGAGTCCGGCTCGCATGGCACCTCCGATCACTCGATACTCATGTTCATGAGTCCGTCATTGGTCTCTGTCATCCCCTGCAACCCGACCCGCTTCAGCGTCCCTGTGTGGTTGGTATGCTTGGAGTTGCCACGACCAGGAGTATCCGGCGGACAGTCGGGGAAGAGAGAGCCGAGATTCGACTTGGGCGGCGGCCCCCAGATATTGGACCCGGTTTCCTTCACAACCGGTGAATTAGGCATGATCGGGCTACTCTGAACGCTCATGCTGGGAGATACGGCCCTTCGTTTGAACAGATTGGTATCGAAATCATCTTCACGTTGCCGTTTTCTTTTGAACTCGGTGATGGTGCCGGAATGGGGTACAAAAGGCGTTGAGGACCGTGAGCTAGGTCGCTCGCCCGGCTTCGCGAACTCGGCACCCGAAGACCGCACTGCCGTCGACGGTGTGATATCCATGGCCTGATCGTCCTCCGAGATGGACGTGCCGGGCCGGCGTAGCGGCGGCGGGGGCGTTCGATATCGTTCGTCGAATGAGTTCCAAAACTCTTGGCCGGCAGAATTCCGATGCGCCTCCTCACTGAAGCTAGGCTCGTCCGGAGCAGAAGTACCCAACTTAACCGGTGTGTCCCCAGCGCTCCGAAACGGTTCGGCGGGCTGGAAGGGGTTGCCGGACGCAAAAGCATCCAAGCTGGGCGACTTCTGTGGAATCTCAGGTTCGCTCTCGCGAACTTGGCGGATCACCTCCGACTCACGCTTCGCCTCACTATCGATAGGAGCGGTCTCTTCCATGAGAGCGGCTCGGATGCGAGTAAACGTCTTGGTTTTAGGCTAGCGGCAAGTATTAGCAACAGTGAATATCGTCGGTCATACAAGACCCGGAAAACATACCAGGAGACTACCCCGGCGCGTCACGGCACGCCTAATCACACCCAACGGTCCACCCTCCGTACTAGGCGTACTCGGACTATGGCCCCGGGTCCGACTCTCGTCATCGCTCAGGTCGGACAACCGCAGGTCACGAGTTCCCAGACTCAAGCTCTCGCGGCGTGCACCAACCCCAGCCTTTGCGGCAAAGTATCCCCCGCTCTGATTCTCGATGCTTTTCATCACGGGCGGCGAGTGCGGGCTGGGACTCGGTTTAGAGCTGTTTCCACTAGCACTGCTAGAACTATGTCTGCTGCGACCCTTCCGGAAACGAGCCCGCTGAAAGCTCATCAGACTGGCAGCCGCCTGCGAATATCCGCCCATCCAGTCATTGCCGGGACTGGGAACATTGCCACCGGCAAAGGGACTCGGGCCTCCGGCGAACTTGTTGGCCTGCGGGGTACTGGTGATCATGAGATCATCCTTCTCCATCGACTCGTCGTCCTCCTCGCTGCTGCTGGTATCCGACTCCATCATATTCACACTCGAGACTGAGCTCGAAATAGTTGTCTTATCCGCTGGTCCGGACGTCGAGAACGGGGCGGACGTCGATCCGATCGAGCCGCGGCGGGGAGGAATGTTCATCCCCCGACCGCCGATCGTGGGCGAGGAATCAGGCGAGGACTCGGCCAGCGTCGAATGGTGAAGGTTCGTACAGGCCCTCGAGAAGTCCAGACCCCTAGATCTTCGAGGAAGCACCGATCCGGGCGAGCCGTAGATCTGGGAGGAATCAAGCTTCGGCGAGAGCGGGGTGCGATTCGACAAAGGAGAAGGAGCGGAGGGCTTCGTATGGCTCGTCGTCGGATTCAAGGGAACTCCCGCGTACATGGACAGCCGCTGCGGCGTTTCCGGAGTCGACGAGAGGGAAGCGTCATCTTTGCTGGACGGTCGGTTATCATCCGAGGCGTTGGATCCGGGCGAGGAAACGGGTTTGGCCGCGTCGGACAGAGAGCGGGACTTCGGCGAGGGACGCAGTGGGTGCCCGAATGAGGTGTTCTTGTCGCCTGCAGTCTCCGTCTCGGCGCCAGAATCACTCTGTTCCTGCCGCTGGGAGAGCTGCTCACTCAGTTTGCTCGCAAAGGGAAGGGCGGGCAGGCTGTGCGACAGGGTCGAGGAGGTGGTCGAGGAGGTCATAATGTTGCTAGCTGAGACGAGTATTCCCTCTACACGTGTCAGTCTGTGCAGTCGGGACAAAATTAAAGCATAATGAAGCCTTATGCCAACGCAACGGTGGAGGCGGTTATGCTGGAGGTGGAGGGGTGGTATCCGCGAGCAGGGAAGGTTCTCGATAACAAAAATCGATCGACCGGCGAAATCTCGGCGTAAAAACGGATCAAGGTCGAGATCTGAGATGCCAACGGGATACGATTGTATGATGCCAATAGTGGTGCTGTTGTGGTTTGATTTGAGCTCAGGAGAGCGAGAGCGAGAGAGCGAGAAAGAGCAGGCGAATAACAATGGATGAGCGTCGATCGGCTCTGACGTCCCTCGGCGCTGCTTCTGGCGAATCACGCGTTTGTCGCCCCGCCCGCCGTGCTTACTCAGTGTATGCCTCAGGCTGAAACTTCGTATACAGAGTAAACGCAGTAGATGTATTTCTATAGATATCTATTGGGGGAGGAACATAGAGGCTAATATGTACAGCAGAGTTTGTCGTTGTTTACATGTAAGCTAATGGACTGGGGAGAGAAAACCACCAACAAAGCACAATTCAACTAAGGACACACAGAATATATTGTTGTTTATGCTAACCAGCAATCAGGAAATATAGACACGGAAAATACGAAAAACATCATTATCATAACATCAAGCCAGGCTCATCGCACTGCTAACCGGCGCAATATACCACTCCCAATCATTACAATCCGACGTATCTACAGGGGACCGGATCAGCATATCGGCATCCCGGGCCTGCCACACCTTGACAATAACAGCCCTCGTACGAGCAATATTCGAGACGCTCGATTCCGCCATCGCCGCCAATGCATGCAGCACCAACGGACGTCCGTAGACTGCGGTCCCGTCGGCCGAATCAGACCACACCTCGTCGTGAAGCGGGTTGAGTTCCACGGCCGCAACGAAGACGGGCCATGTCATGCTCACGAGGCATCCTGAGTCTAGGAGGTCTGAGACAAGACGGAGGATGTTGCGGACATAGCTGGCGACAAGAGGGGTGGTGGGAGATGCGCCGTACAGGGCACAATGCAGATAGAGCATGGCAGCGAGGCGTTTCAGTTCGGCGGCGGAGTGGAGCATCGTGTCTTCGGGGTTGTCGATCTCTTGAACGAGGGTCTCGAGTTGACGCCCTAAAGACGCTGCGCGGTGTGAGAACGCGGAGCGAGCAGAGAACGAGGTAAGCTGTCGTCTTGTCCGACTGAGCTCAGTGATCGAAGAGAGGATAGAGACGAGTTCCGGACTGCAGCCCATCCAGAGATCGATAGTGCGCTCATGCTCATGCCAGTAGTCGCTGCCAAACAGCACTTCTTCACCACAGGCAGTGCGTCCCATTACATCCTGGAAAGCGAAAAAGAGCTCGGCAAATCCAGACACGGGGTCTTGTGCGCCGTTGGTCTTGGAAAGGGCCGTCTGCTGTTGTCTCCGCAGGCGAATCAAGTCTTTGGCGCCTTTAAGGTGAACGGTCCAGCGTTGGTCACAGTTATCCACAATCTCGTAAAGACATAACATCATCATAATCACTAGGACCTCGGGGTCTGCGGAGCATCTCAGGGATCCTTCCGTAGCTAACCGGGTGCTGAGACCTCTCAAAGCCTCAGACTTCAGCCGAAGTCCAACGACACTGTAGGTCGAATCGAATCGAGACCAGTGGCATGCACCTAACGCTTGAATAGCATTGAATAGGGTTGGAGAAGCGGAGAGGCAGAAAGGAAGTATGATCGACGCGAAGGGCGAGGACAGCTTCGAGCTAGCCGTGGTTCGAGGACAGACCTGCTGGAGGTAGTAGTCGAACAGATGTCCTTGGCTCCGCTCGGCCAGTTGAGGGAACATGGACAGCGAAGCCATGGGGTCTGGTAGTCCCTGCAATCCGGACGTCGAACTAACAATATTGATAGCTCTTCCTCCGTGTAGCCCACGAGCAGAATCATAATCAAACCCATCCCTCCCGCGAAGTACGACAGCATTCAGCTCGTCACACGCAACATTCACCTGATCCGGGCGCTCAAACGTCGAAACACCACTATTCACAAACCCCCAATACTCGACCGTCGGCAGGGGGCACCACTCCCGATCATCCAGAAACAGCGAATCCGGCGACGACTTAGTCCGCGCACCCGCAGCAGGGCTGGACTTGCTCCAAACGCCAGCCCTCCCAAACGCCAGACCGCGGCTCACGAACTCCGACTCCCATTTCAACACCAACTGCGTGGAACAGGCTAGTCCCTTTTCGCGACATCGGGAACACACGGGCTTCTGCCTGTCGCAGCGGACACGACTCGTGCGACATTCCTTACAGCCGCCACGGCTTCGGGTCTTGACCGGACCCACGCGGTCTGCAGCCTTTTTGCGCGGCATCCGATAGGTGGAGATCTTTACATGGCCAGCAGGGAGGGAGGTGGGATCAGGGTGCTAGCATCCTTGAGATGTTGTAGCACCACACTTAGAAGCCTCAACCAGATGAAGCGAGAAAAGACGAGTGGCAAATGTGGCCTGATAAGTCTAGACGCAGTGGAGATTGAATGTTGGCTGACAAAAGCCCTCCGATAAGAGCACCGATAAAGCGAAAAAATGTAATGAGATGAGAATACAAGACTGGCTAATCCTAGTAGACAGAAGAGATGATCCAGGCCTGAGACGAGGCACAGAAGATGGAAGGATTGGAGGCGCCGTCGCGAAACCGAAAAAGGCGGAGTGGCTGCCTCAGGCCTGAGACGCTCTCTGCCAATCAGAGCACATCGTTTCCCCGCGGGGAAATTACCTGCCTCAGGTGTCAAGTTCCACCTGAGGTGTCAAGGCCATCATTCTCCACTGTCACGACCAGCTTTTCTCGCCGAAGGTCTGGTTCTTCCCCAGCACTAACCACGGCGTCCCCTTGCTGTCGACCGTCCCACTGTTCACATTGTTTCCCCACCAGCTCAAAGAAACCTGAGGAAACACCAGGGCAAAGAAAATCACAATGGCAGACACCGCCACGCCAGAATCCAGGGCTGCCGAAAGAACGTAGTTGTATTTGGCCCACCAGTTGGGCTTGCGGCCTTTAATGAGCTGACAGTTGTTAGCTTTGCTTTCTGCAATTTATCGTCTTCTACTTACCTTGTTGAAGATAAAGCTGACCACGAACGCAGTGGTATAGTTGATTCCGGTCTGTAGATGCATCAGCGAAACCTACACAAATAGAAATGAATAGAACACTAGATAAATAAGCTGCATACCGCAGGGGGCAAGTTGCCAGTCCCGGCAAAGAAGATGGGCCAGTGCACCGCATCGAGGAAGCGGTTCTTAGGAAACTTCTTGCGAAGGAAAAATGTGATGATCGGCAGCGATGCCCCGATCCAGAACATGTGCAGCAGGCCGGAGTATCGCTTTCCAATGTTATACAGTCGAGCCGGGCCAATAGCTAAATGAGTGTTAGCGATGAAATAAATACTGTACAAGACTGGGCGAGGGGGCCAACTTGCCTCCCCAGAACACAGCACTGTTGTAGTTCACTCGACCTTGAGGGCAGGTAAAATTGTTCGATTGGTCGCTGGCACACACGTCCTCGACGTTACCGAGCATCCAGAGCAGAACGCCGTCTAAAGGGTCAGTATGATATCTGATCACGGGACAATTGGAAGCTTACTTTGCGTCAAGGTACCCAATATACAGGCAACTATCTGTGCAACAAATAATGTGCGACGTGGGATCTTCATGTACAAGCCGAGCTATCCCCACGAATTAAGTCAGTTCAGTAGTTCGTTAATGGGAACCCAAGGAAGTACCTTCATATCTGCACCGTAGAACATTGCTTGACTGAGACCAGTATAAGCATAAAACTAATAGAGTCAGCGGTTACCAACCTAGGACACTGGAGCAGTGATATATACGTACCTTGAAAATCAAGAGAACAAGCGGTCTTCCTTTGATGAGATACCCGGAGACGATCTCCCCAAGCACCGTCAAAACATTGCTATTCAAGTTCGCAACGGCATATACCGTGCCGACCGGAATCACATAGAGAGCAGCCAAGGCAAGGGTGATGAAGACGCCCCAGAACGGAAGCTCAGTATGCCAAACATACTGTGTTAAGATTGCCACTGCGACGATGATAATCTGGATAAATCAGCACTTTGCCACAAATCATCAAACGAAAAGGGTTCTGACCGTCAAAATGCCATACCACCACCACGGCACACCCGGATAATGGGAAATCAACCTAGCATGAATATCCTTCTTGTTCTGGCCCCTCATCGTCTTCAAGATGTCCCCGCTATGATTCAACACAACATGCGTCAACAGGCAGCTCAGCACGGCGAACCCCAAGCCATAACTAAGCGCAAAGGTAATGGGCAAGAAAATCGGGCTGTATTCTCGATACTTAGCCTCGTCAATTGCACCCGTGTCGTCCAAGATACGGCTCGAGTCGTAAATACTCCCGGTATTGTCATATGCGTCTGATCCTGTCAATGGGAGATACGCCGTGAACCAGGTATTCGTGTAGTATAGAATTGGGGCCACCACGGCATACACGCAAAACCACCCGGCAAAGACGTTGGCCTGAGCCCAGAAGGGAATCACGAGCGGGGATGTATTGTATGCGATCTGGCTCCAGTCGAACGTGGTGGGAAGATATCCGAGGCCGGTTGTCATGCCAAACAGATTGTTCAATACTTTGTTGTCTGTGTGATTGGTTAGGAGGATTATCATGATGAAGTGTGGGTTCTCATACCTGGCGCTGCCCAGCAAATGAACGCAAATGTACTTAGGCCCGTGAAGATGTATCCCGGAAGCCAATACCAGCAAAAGCTTCCGATAAAGATATACAAGAAGAAGCGATAGCGAGAAATTCTCCAGCCATCGGCGATTGGGTTCGCGCCACTATGAAGGGTTTGAAACAAGGCAGCGTTGGCGAGGGTCGATGGCCAGATCTAACAGAATGTTAGTCAAGCGTGACAGTATGTGCTTGATTACCTACCATCTGCGGTGGCTCAATGATGTATCGATAGGCTAAACCAGCAAGGCCCAGTCCAAACATCTGCATTGATAATGACAGTAGGATCTGATAACCCACGGGCGTCTCCATCTGCAAATACACTTTTTGAGCCTGAATGATCGCGCTAGCCTATCGAGATATTAGTATAAGTTACCCTAATTTTCTTTCCACCGAGAGAGACGTACCCAAGATTGATTAAAGCTGAGATTCGACATGATCGTGATCACAGCATGCTCCTTCACGTTGAAGTGATGGTCCGGATTGATAGAGATGTCCCACCCAAAGACCCGAATCGACATAATCGGCAATGCCTTGGCAAAGAAGCAGCCAACAGGATAACTGATAAGCTGCGCGACAAGCGATGTAATAGTCACGCTAGGATATCGCATGGAAAAGAACTGATTCACGCCCGTGCCGATCTAAGTGTTGTTAGCGTGAGCTTTAGATCACGACCATGTTATTTCTCGAGAACATACCAACGTAAATACAACACCCAAAAACCACATCCGAAAGGTATTAATTGGCAGTGTCGGGTCGTCTGTGTTGGGCACATTGGCGCGAACTTCCAGATAAGGCGAGTTGTCAGAATCGATCGTATACTCGACATTCTGGCTTTCCCCGATAGCAATCTCCAGGGCATCCTCGGCCGTCATAGGCTTCTTGGTGGCATCATGCTGGAGGGAAGGATCGCCTGGACATTCCTCCACGTCTGCGTTTGGCAATCCCCGGGGATGAATTTGGCTCATTGCTGCGGACAAACAACCACCCGTCGCAGACCTCTGGAAAAAATGACGAGATCGAGATATCAGAGGCGTTGATTAACTCCCAAATTACGGAGACCATCTCTCCTTTTTATAGAGCATACCACCGGCCATTTTTACCCCAATGGTATACCAATACCATGTAAGGTGTAGAAAGAGGGGAAGATAGAGAAAGTCTGTCTCCAACGATTCGCCCCTCCCCCAGATAAGTGATAAGCGACTAAAGACAGCATGTCGATCACCGGTCGATAAGCCGGAATGTGGAGCAAACCCCAGACCAAAAGAGTTGAGTAAGGTCCAAGCGACAAGCTGCGATCCGTCGTATGCACCGGCGAAATCTTGTCCGGGATAAGCACGCTAGCCTCGGTTAAGGAATAGGACATGCAAAGATTCGCATTGGCGTGGTTTATCGGGTATCGTTCTCAACTCGCTCGGGGAAGTTAGCTACAGTGTTGAATTCTAGACCTTGAATGTTCTTTGAGAGTCCGGGTCGTTGCAATCGAGTTCAAATTATACCCTTCGTGAATTTCGATGCTATGCTCAAGGTTTGGGTGAAGTATACGATCGTATCTAGTATCACCATTCCCTAAAGACTGAGGAAGGAAGAAGTGTGTTTCCATGGCAAAGGCTGAGGGTGTTTGCTAAGCAAGGACTGAGCATCCTCGATAACCGAAATACCTATAGGAGACGTGAAATGAGATCGAACACAACTCGGGTTGTGTCAGAACAAAGTAAGGTCCAAGCGAGCGACAAGCCTGCCTCTTCCTTGGCATAAGTTAGCTTGATCTAGCCCAAGACACGAGTGCTGACCTGGTATTATCTTGCATTTTGGCTAAATGCAACGGTGGTGGGCACTTTGCGCATCGGTATACTCCGCATGGTCGATGGTTGGAGATAGCGCTAGTGCCATGCTAGACTTGGTGGGGACGGTGTGTATCTCGGGTCAACTCCGAAGTCGGGGAGCATGGAAGGGAACACGAGGATAAAGATAAACAGATAATTATGGAAAAGTCTAGAGCAGATAGTCACGTTTGTTTGCGTGATCACTGCGCGACCGTCCAGTGGGAATTGAGCAAGTCAATGGCACGATAAGTAGCCCAGCAGCTCCTCATTCGGGCCATCGCGTGGACCTTCCTCGCTCTCCGACTGCCGGATTCCTGCTGCATCATATAAAGAATGTGAACTGGTTGTCTCGACACACTCCTCTTCTCATCGACCGGGGTAATTTTGCTGTCCAAGATTTCAATTTTATCACTATTTTGCCTTTTCGTCTTTTTATCAATCTCTCCAGACGGGTTTGATTGCATCGCCACCATGGCAATCACCAAGTCGTCATCGATTTTGGTCATCGGCGCAGGCACCTGGGGAGCCTCTACTGCCCTCCATTTGGCGCGCAAAGGATACACAAATGTGACTGTCCTTGACCCCTATTCTGTTCCATCCGCTATCTCAGCCGGAAACGATGTCAACAAGATCATTTCGTCCGGACAGTACAGTAACCGGAAAGACGAAATCGAGATCAACGAGATTCTGGCCGAACAGGCGTTTGAGGGGTGGAAGAACGACCCGCTCTTCCAGCCCTACTATCACGATACCGGGCTTGTGATGTCTGCCAGTACTCCAGCAGGTCTAGATCGTCTGGGTGTACGTGTGCGGCCGGATGAAGAGCCGGATGTGGTTGAGGTTTCTGAACCAGAGCAATTTCGCCAATTGGCGCCTCAGGTATTGAAAGGAGATTTTCCCGGTTGGAAAGGATATCACATTCGCTCGGGTGCGGGCTGGGCTCATGCACGAAATGCTCTCGTCGCAGCTGTTCGGGAGGCCCAGCGACTGGGCGTGAAGTTCGTTACCGGGTCCCCTGAGGGAAAGGTCATCACGCTGATCTTTGAGAACAACGATGTGAAGGGGGCTGTGACGGCCGACGGCAAGATCTGGCGAGCAGAGCAGACGGTTCTCTGCGCGGGCGCCAGCGCAGGACAGTTCTTGGATTTCAAGAAACAGTTGCGACCGACCGCGTGGACGCTCGTACATATCCAATTGAAGCCTGAAGAACGGGCACTGTACAAGAATATCCCGGTCATCTTCAACATTGAGAAAGGATTCTTCTTCGAGCCCGACGAGGAGCACGGAGAGATCAAAATCTGCGATGAGCACCCTGGGTACACCAACATGACCGAATCATCCGACGGTGATATGCAGAGCATTCCTTTCGAGAAAACTCAGGTGCCTCTGGAGTCCGAGGCAAGAGTCAGGGCCCTTCTCTCAGAAACCCTACCCCAGCTGGCCGACCGCCCGTTTAGTTTTGCGAGGATTTGCTGGTGCGCCGACACTGCCAACAGAGAGTTCTTGATCGACCGTCACCCTGATCATCCTTCTCTGATTCTCGGCTGCGGAGCTTCTGGACGAGGTATGCAATAACCAGACCTATTGATTTGTATATACTGACTGTTGGCTTCTAGGTTTCAAATACCTTCCTTCTATTGGTAATATTATTGTCGATGCCTTGGAGGACAAGATCCCCGAAAAGATCCACCAACTGATCAAGTGGAACCCAGAGCTTGCATCCAAGAGGGACTGGCGGGACACCCTTGGAAGGTTCGGAGGTCCGAACAAGGTGATGGACTTCCACGATGTTAAGGAGTGGACCAACGTAAAACAGAGAGACATTTCCAAGTTGTGAATATGACGGTATATAAACATGATTAACAATGTTCAAATGCATCGAAAGGCCAAATACAGGAACCAAAAAATATGATCGGGTATCAACGGTATAAAAAAGCGATAACGTAACATCAATATATACACCAATCTACTATTCCCGTGGGGACGCAGAATCGCCCAGTTGATAAGACTCTTCTGACTCCCAACGACGGGAGAGAAGTCCGGAGCCCTGCAATTGCTGCTCTTCGTCGCCCGGAAGCTTGGCGAAACCATCCGGGCCAACAAGATCCTCTTTCTCGTGAGGGATGTCGCAAATCGGGGATCGCAGCGCGGGATAGTAACGACGATATGAAAAGAATGCAACGAAAATACCCAATACGGATCCAGAAGTTACGTCGTAAACATCATGTCTGTAATCATCGAGACGGGAAATGGCCACCATCAGGGCGCAGAGTAGCGGCGTGAGCGCTATCAGACAGCGGCAAAGGTCGGTTCGGGGTCGGAAGACGTGCATTTGGCCGGAGATGAAGCTGCGTGTACCAGTTAGAAGTAGAACAAGAGTCAGACGAAAAGATATCTTACAAGGACAAATACCCGAGCCCAGCAAAAGAAAAGCTGCTGTGACCACTCGGAAAACTTCGCCATCCCTCCTGCAGGATGTGTTGGTTCGCTTGTGTGCATACGGTCCAATCGATCAGAGTATCCACGGGAGTCCCCTTCTTGGGGATGCAGCGCGAGATCAGGTCCGGTCGAGGTCTCCCCACCGCGTTCTTGATAATATCCGTAAGAAGGGAAGTGAGCATCACGGCGACAAAGAACCCAAGCAGGGTCACCTGGACCTTATGGCGATTCGGACGGAACATGGAAACCCAAAGCATGAGTATCAGGAAGGGAATAAGGCCGGCATAGACGATTGACCAGACTAATAGTTGTAAGTAGAGCCTGTTTATCACGCCAGAGGAGCTACTCACCCACGGAGACTCGTTCCACTACCGCAAAGGGGTATCGAATGGATTTGTTGTCAAGTGAGAACAGCCGGTGGAATGGGGTCACAAAAAGTTGGATCTGTATGATAGGGTTAATGCCTCAATATTTGCGCGCCAAAAAACAGCAAGACTAACCAAAATCCAACTGGCGATCACAAAACCCAGCGCAAAGTAGTCAATCGCAGGAAAGGATCGCTGATAGAAGCGAGAAAAAGCGCCGCGGGCTCCGGAGTGATTGGGACGAGGAGTAGCTGACCCAGCAGCCAATCCATTGCGTGACATTTCCACGGAGGAATCAAAGTTGGAATGAAGAGTAGGAGAGATCAACTCTCCATTGGGGTTGAGTGATGCAGGAATCAAACGAGAGAAGAGAGTGAGGGAGAGAAGAGCGAGGCTGACGGAAGGGCGAAGGACGGCCGGGTGAAGAGTCGCCGCACGGGCCACGCCTTGTCCGCCCGAATCTCCGCATGACGCGGATCGCATCTTCTTTCTTTCACTGTCCTTCCACCCCCAGCCCGTCGTCCTCCCCTTGGCGCCTTTCTCTTTCTCCAAGACGTATCCCCGTCTGCTGATCATCTGAATCAAAGTTATCACGCGACCATGGCTGAAGGGCAACCTCGCGCTCTAAACACGGCTTTTGCCCCGCCTCCTCCTTTATGGAAACACTTCACGCCCGACAATATCAAGAAGTTCGAGGAGATAAAGAAAGAGGCCTCTAGAGGAGAGGACGGAAAATCTACGAAGAAAAAGTGGTCACCTTCTGAATTGCGCGCGCTTGAACTCCCATCAGAGCTCCGTTACCTGGCACCACCGGAGATACCTACATCGGGACAATACAGTGTTTTTGGAGAACTGCAAAGTGTGAGTTCATGAGATATCACGGAGAATAGAACTGCTGCTTATGAACCCATGTTAGATTTCAACAAACCTTTCCTCTTTGAAATCGCAAGGCATTGAACAACTCTACCCCGAACCCTCCTCCGCCGATACCGACCGCGAGCCGGGATCACAGCCTCGGCCATTAAACCACGCACACTACCTCCTCCGGATCAGCAAATCGCTCCTCTTAAATTTCCTCGAATTCGTTGGTATCCTGGCGGTCGATCCGGAACAATTTCAGCCCAAAGTGGAGGATCTACGCAACCTGTTTATCAACGCCCATCACCTTCTGAATTTATACCGTCCCCATCAAGCGCGGGAGTCGCTTATTCTGATGATGGAGGAACAGTTGAGTCGGACGAGAGAGGAGATCCAGCAAATGGACAAATTGAAGGCCGAAATTACCGAAACTCTAGACCAGCTGGAGAAAGAGGGTGCCAATGTTGGCGCGACGGAGGCCAACGAGAAAAATGAGAAGACTCCCGAGTCAAACAAAGAAAGCGCGGAAGATTCAGCCTTGATATGGGAGCTCCTCAACGAGCAAAATTGAAGTTTCCAATTCATAATATACGACCTACTCAACCTCACTTCCTGGCATGCTTGTCACTGCCTCCTTTCACCCAGGCCCCATCGAGCCCTCTGATCTTGGGAGATCGCCATATTTGTGTCAGCTTGCTCTATAGAGATTGAGCGACCACTCTCCTCAAATCTAGTACACCTAGCCACGGCGATTCAGGGCTCTTCCACGGGTAGATGAGGGGATCAATCGACCCCATTTCTACACGGCATCCCGGAACATCCATTCCTCCGCGGATAGTCACGTGCCGCACTAACGCCGGGAGCTTTAAAATCCCGCCCAAATTTCTCCTGCAGAAACTTTCCCTGTTGACATCCCTTCGACCCTTGAACAACGACCGCGCTGGTCTTGCAGGACTTGATGATGTCCGAAGACTGCCAATGTTAACTCGAGGAATCATTATTATTCGCCATTTTCTGTTCTAACTTTACTGTGTATTGGTAAGCTGACCCTTTGTTTCTACATGATTTCTCGTCTCTCAGGTGATGATTTGCGTTTTATCTTTGTTTCAACCCCATCTGAAGCACAAAAAGTGCCTTCGATTACAACTCTACGCATCATTCATTCGCATTTTTCTGACATGGAGAGCTTCTATGCTTTTTGTTTTCTACCGCGATAATTCGATTGTGAATTCGTTGCTAACCATCTTGCTGGTTTAGGGCTCAACCTTTCACCTTTAGTCACAATAATGGAAATGTATCTTTCTGAACACCTTTTCAAATCTTAGACTCGTAGCCTGTAAATGTAGAGTCCGATGACTCGGCAGTCTGTAGACTCCTTTTTCAATAGAACTTGAAGGCCCACAACTGCACTTATATATTGCTGGCTGATTTATCTCCCAAGTCCCTTGTATCCTCGCTCGAACTCTTGTTCTTGCATCTACTGCTCGCTAGACTTCTTGCCAAACCTATCGCAACTCTAGGAAATCTATAGCAAGAGCCATTCTTCTGTTCACTATAGTTTGAAAGGAATTCGTTCACGCTCAAAAGGCAGAGCTGACTTGCCCTCGATGAATTGTGCAATTGAACTCCAGTATAGGACAACGGCATATTCGTTGCATTGATTAGGTGCGATCCACTATAGAGCCTGGCGATTTTAGCAGCTACTAAAGATGCGTATTTACGAGATTGGGCAGTGTCGAGGGCACTAGAAACTGTTTGAGAAATCCATAAAAATAGTTCTAAATGTAACAATCTGTGATTCAGTGTAGAATGGTTTATTAGGAATTCTAATTCTAATTTCCCAGGGACCCGTTTCATTGTGCAATAGACAATCATTATCTACCTCCAACCCAAACTCATTTAGACTCGTAGTCGGGATATCATGGCCGTAATAGCTCGACAATATCACCATGTCTCCAAGACTTTTCGCATAATACATCGGTCCATCATCCAGATTATCTCCCTTACGGCCATAGAAAGGACGTTGATCGAGTAGTAACTTCACCACACCATGTTTTCCTTCCCGGCAAGCCTCAACTAAAGCTGTCCAGATATGATCTTCTTGACTTTGTCCGAGTCAGCATCTTGTTCGAAGAATAGACTCAACATCTTTTCATTCCCATGAGATGCTGCGAGTACTAGTGGAGGGAGCTCAACGATGCTATAATCAGCAGATTACGGATCCGCTCCTTTTTCAAGCAGCAAATTGTCCAGTGCCATATTATCCTCACTCACAGTGTACATCAACGGTCATTCCTCTGCACCTTGATTCGGCAAGGCGCCCTTTCCCAGGAGAAGAGACACCAATGAGTTTTGCCAATTTCCGGCTACAAAGGAGAGTGGCGTACGCAAGTTCTCGTTTTTGCGGTTAGGGTCAACTCCGCGGCCTAACAGCATAGACGCGATTTCTTCATGTTCCCACGCAGCTGCCCATAAAAGGGTAGTCATGCCCGTTTGATCCTTGGGTTCAAGGTTGACGTTCCTCTCGATGAGAAATGTGGCTATCTCAACGTCTCCGCTTTCTGCAGCCCATGAATTAGGAGTTCGATCGCACTTATCAACGTGGTCTAGGTCAACGTTGTCTCTCTCTAGCAAGAGCTAGCCACGTATGATAGTCTCTTATGTGCCGCATTAGAAAGTGGTGTCAACCCGTTGTCATCCAGGGCATTCACGTCTGCGCCTTGCTGTATCAGAAATTCGACGTCCTCCTCTTGATCGTTCTCGATAGCCCATAGCAGGAACTCACCACCTTGGTGATTGCTCCAGTCGAAGTCCGGTTGAGGGTTCTGAACAGCTCTTGCAACTCATCGAGCCTCTCCGAGGGCGTCGGCTCACGGCCTCTCTTCAACCCGTGGTTTATCTTTGGGGGTGAGATTCCATTCAAGACCTCAACCACGTCTTCATGGCCCTTTTAGATTGCCCATTAGAGCGGCCTCCGGTCGTAGTCGGCAACTTCCGTGGCAGTGCTGGCATTCCATCGCAGACAAAGCTTGACGACACTCGTATGACCATCCATCGCAGCCCACGCCATCGGAGTCCGGTGACGTTTATCCACCATATCAACCGCCGCATTCCCATTGAGCAAGATCTCGACAGTTTTTTCATGGCCCTTCTCCGCCGCTCATGACAACGCCGTCCTTCCACCACGCCAGCCTTGGACATCCAAATCGGCTCATGCTTCCGATAAACATCCAACTGCTGCGTCCGATCCCACTTTTGCAGCTAAGACCAGCGCCGTCTGACCAGACGTATCCCGAGATTCAACTTTAGCACCCGCCGCCTGAAGCAACGGCGATCGACCCTAATGATCCAACGCGTTCACATTAGCCTTCCGACCCAGCAGCATCTGCACAATATCTTCATGTCCGCACTCAGCAGCCCAAGCTAACGCTGTCCGTCCGTATTCCAGGTCGCGGGAGTCCACATTCTGGCCCTTATCCAGCTCCTCTTGTACTTGCGCGGTCTGGCCGTTCACTGCAGCGACCAGGAGAGGCTCTTTCCACGGACATAACACGACAGGCGTTTTGGCATTCGAGAGGGTTGGTTACGGACGACAAATTTTTCATTTCTCAACTTTTTAAAAGGGCAGTTCGACTGGAAAATGGTTCCGGTGTATGGACCCGTACAATACGGAAGTTTAAAATGTCGTAGCTCGCCTTGGTTGAAGAAAATTTGGGTTTATTTGGATAAACGTCGTATTTTCGGGAGAACTCGATAATGGGCCTTATATTGTTGCTCTGGGGTCTGACTAGAGGCAATTGTGGTTCTAGGACAATTTCAGGGCTTTACCTGTCTATGAGTTAGAAGAGATTTAAATTATTCAAACTCTCCGCAATCAATATGTACGACGAGCAAGTAACATTATTTTATAAATCCGGGTCACCTCTCTTGTTTATTTCCTTTTGGCTCTGCGCTAAAGGAAATGCAGGCAGTAATATCTCAAGATATCCGTGCTGTGTTTTTATACTATGGTTCTTATTGAAGTGGAAGCGCGGCGAACGATAGACTGAATGTGGGTTTCCAAGGCACTTCAGCGACCTGGCAGCTCTTCCTGAATCAACCCAGTAACACGTCAGAGCCTAGGATTAAGCCTGAACGATGTTAAGGTAAGCCGGTAACTGTCATCCGTATCTTTCCAAGTGCTTCTTATAGCTCCCGGAATATACGTCTGTAGAGGGCCTATAGATTCTGAAGCGTGAAGTAATCCGTAAGACCTTCCATCCTCAGCGACACTACCTGCACTTCGAAGTTATCGTATTCCGACCTAGTACTTGAGCTGTGTGATCAAAATGACCAAGTCATGCGCACATCCAACCTATGGAGTAGACATGGGTCCTGCAGCTGATAATATAAGGACTGATTACATGGGCTGCATGATGAGGCAAGACATCATTGGCTTTTTCAATGATTTTGTTGCGTAGCTCGTGTTGATGAGTCTTTGATGTTGACCGAGACAGGCATCTTATGAATTGGAAGAAAAGAGAAGGAGAGATGGAGGAAGAATAAGCAGAGACCTGAAAATCTACTTGAGAATGGTTGGATTTGCCCTATGGAGTGCTAGGCAGATGTGAATCGGCCAATATTCTGTGCACCGACATATACACGCCATAATGACAAAATCCTAAGTTGGACAACAGTGACCACACAAACAGGTATTGCTATGAAGAGAAGGTTTATAAGACTTACTCAACATCCCAGTGGCTCATCTAGTTTCTACATGCTCTGTATTTATTCTTAAATGCCTTGGATCAGCCACCATATCTAAATGACATTGCTACCGAGGGTTTATAGGAGCAAACATCATGCTTGTACTCCTTACCCCAGTGCTATTTGTTCTCTTTCTCTATCTGCAGCCAGTAAATAGTTCTTGCTCAGGACAACTCTTATCTTGCAAAAGACAACTCCTCTCGGCCCACCCCCCTTCTCAGAATTCCAAACTAGCAGATTGTTTTAACTTCTTACTGACAACTGTGACACCCGACACAATGTATGTAGTTTCTCTCTATACTTATTCCAAGACACTAAGCTAATCACCCCCAGCACGGTAACCACAACAGTAGCGACAAAAGCAGTGAGGGTGACTGTAACGGGCGGTGTCTTCTTTGCTGGGACTGAGGTTACTCCTGATGCAACAACAGTTATTCCTACCGCTCTACCAGCATATCTTTCCGGTCCATGTTTAAGGCCAGGAGTCTACAGCTCTGCGTGCTCCTACCTCAAAGTCCAGCCCCTCGTAAAAACAGTGCGTACCCCGAAATCAATTGTTTCTGTCACTGCAACAAAAACAATAACTACGACCGTCCGGCGCCCTCAACAAACCTGCACGGGTCGTTCCTGTGGTTACTATGCAACGAGTGACTGTGGTCTTCCACCCTCCAGTATCTGCGCGTGTGGTGTAGATACAGACGGGGCCTCTTTCTGCTTTGTAGCTACAAAATTCCCGAAAGAGACTTGTACTACAAACGCCAACTGCCAGAAAGGCACGAGATGTCTGGCTCATAGCTGCTGTCTCAATAACCTTTGCGCTCGCTAGGCTCCGGGGAATTGTCCCAGCAACATCAGCGGTCTTGAAGAGCAGGCACAGAAATTCATCGGGAGCGTGACTTGGGATTCAAATGATCGTACTGCTATCTCTTGCCCCGATGGAAATCATAACGAGAGTACCACGTAAAGGGTTTGGATACGCTACTAGAATCGTTGCGGTTCTTGTTTGACACTTATTGCACGTGCTTCACTGTTCTTTCTTCTTTCTTTCCTTTCTTTTGCTTGATTTTTTCTGGTTCATCTCTCTGATCTTGGCTCTATCAAATTTGTCTATGTTACCTTATAGATGTAGCTACTATTTTCAAGGAGGCAGAAATTGTCAGCTTAGCCTCGGAACTTTTATTGAAGCTACTGCAACCGTTGCTCAAGTGCGTTAGAACATACTATTCTTCCTGTCTGGAAGCACTACCTAAATTTACCAGTAAAAAATGAGACATACACTGAACCAGTCAGTCTAAGTGGCCTAATTACAAAGATAGACCCCCAGTATAATTCCCGAACTTCACCAGATCCCTTTATACACCTCAGCAAATAACCAGTAACAGCATCCCATACGACCACACCATGTACACAATCTGATCTAATCAAATCAAATCCGTCTAGTATATACCCATGTAGAATGAAGACACGAAAAATAAAAGAAAAAAGGTAATCAGACAGACTGCTCATTCCACGCCTTCTCAATAGCACAATTCGCAAGTCGATACAGCTCGATCACGAAATCGGCCACCAGTTTGATATGCACAATCTCAGTAAACGAATACGATTGTTTCAGGATCATGCGCTCCATCATGCTAGTTGAGGTTTTGAGAAGGCCCAGATCTTTGGTCGCTTGTGGGTCTGACGGGTTTTGTAAGATGTTGCAAAAAATAGCGAGGACGGCGGACATGGGGTAGAAAATTAATGTCCTATCGGTATGGTGAGCTTACTGAAAAGTAGGGATAGGCGATTGGTTAGGAGTGACTTACCAGAAAATACCATCGACAAGGACATGCTCTGCTGCCTCGAGGTATAACAACGTCGAACGGCTAGCTTCAACGGACAGTGCCAGACTTGAACTAACGCCGTCCATCATGCCGCCTTGCCGGTTGCCCCAGGATTTGCAGCGACTGCTGGCCTGGTGGATGATAGTCATGCAGAGATGATAGTTAAGGCGGAGCATAACCGAATGCATGCTGACGTTTGGGTCGGGGGTCTCGTGAGAGAACGATAGCGTTGGCCGCCACTCTTGGGGAACAGACATACGCCATCGCTCGAGCTCGTCATCCAGTTCGCGAATTTCTTTCAGGAGTTCGGCATCGGTCTTTTTGAGGGACCGGAAGGAGTAAAGCGCGCTGTAAGCTCTGGATTTGATGATACTTAGACGTAGGTCGACGGGGAATATTGGACTTTCGGGAATTTCCATCGAGTGATGGTGGTATTCCATACTGCTGTATAGCTTTTCAACGTAGCCGTACGGCAGTGTGAGGTCGCAGTTCTCGTCTGTGAATAGCTGGGGTTGACCGGTCCGAAGGCAGACATCTTTTTCAATGGTATAGCACACCCAGAATAAATTCCGCAACTGGTGTTGCACTCGGGTCTTGGTGTCGACCAACCGCCCTAAGGCAGTTTGCGGGCACGGGGGAGCATGACTGCCGAGCATGAAGATCATTCGAGCTGCCAGAGACCCGTAATAGTTGGCCGATTGCAGATTTCCGGCGACTAATTCACAGAGAGCCTAGATCGGGTGCTTAGTATTTGTATCGCGTGTGGGTGTGCAGATATTAGCACCATATGAAGCAGGTAAACTTACCAACATTGTGAGTGCCTCCAAGCCCTCTCTAGAAGTGGGCTCCTGCAAGATTTGCGGTAAAAGATGTTGTACCTTTAGGATGTTTTGTTCCCCGTCAACAGATGGTAATTCCTTACCCTGGGGGTTGAAGCAAGGATTTTGAATAAAGGTTGAGAAAGCAATGAAAGCAAACACGCAGGCCCGCACACTCGCTGGCGCGGAGTGACCACCTAAGCATTCGCTCCGATACGCGGCATTGATGGTATCTATAAACAAGACGCAGTCTAGAACGGGGAATACTCGCTGCATCAAAGACCAGCGGTATGCATCAAATCGGGATTCCACGACATGACGGTCGGGAAGCTCGAAGACATTGTGGGACTGCAGGCTCGTCAACAATGCGTTGGAGCTCAGCGCCCGTTGCTTTTCCCACGGCGGCTTCGATGGACAAAGCTTATCAAAGGAAATTTTCTGGCCAGTCCGCGATTCTACCCATTGTCGTCCCTCTGGGAGCAAGAACGGGATTCCAGTGATAAGACTGACCACACCGAACTCTCGTCCAGCGAAATGAAGAGGTACAGATGAGGAGACAGACGGATTGCCTGGGGATGGAGTAGTAGGAGGTAAAGACAGTGGGGAGTTGCTAGGGGCAGAGCTCGCTGGGGGTTCACGGGGAGCTATGCAAGGTTAGATACCTTACATTCAGTAATGCACCTGGGCAACATACTATTTTCTCGCAACAAGCCGTCCGTTAGTAGTTTCTCTATCCTCTCAATGCGTTCTGCCAAGCGGTCTGATTTTTGTGGGCTAAATGACTGCGGATCAGTGTTCTATAATCGTTTTCGATCTGACAGCATGTCACCCCTTACTTGTTTGCATTGTTCTTATCTTTCCTTTTTCTCCGGACTACCCGATCAAAGGTACAAGGAATATTATGGTGGCTACACCAGTTACATTGTGGCACCGCA